>NC_135477.1:106345387-106955803 GCF_052094955.1 Ictidomys tridecemlineatus | reverse complement strand
TCAATTTTTTGCAAATATTTCAGTAGAATTTAGGCTATGGACCTCTATATACCTCCAACATATCAGGATAACACTAGGTCCAATAATTGTTTATCCTTCTCATTTTCTACTTCCTGGCCAGTGAAAACTCCCCTTATTTTCTTAGTCTGTTCAACCATATTTATATAAATACACTTTAAAAATATTTGATTCTTCATGATTTGCCTAAAGCCAAGGATGTTAGTGGATGAAGCACACAAGAGAATTTTTTTAGAGTGAGGAAAGCATTCTATGTCTTGTTTGAAATGTGGTTTCATGAGCATAAATATTTCAAAACTTGCTGAACTACACATTTGAATTGAGTGTATTTTATAGTATATGAGCTACTATTTTTAGCAACTATTCTGGAAATCATTCAGCTGCCTATGGAGTCAATCATATTTCCTTAAAAATCACTGCTAAATAAATGTTATAAAGGTGAATTGACAAGTTTCAGGCAGCAATTAGAATGACTAAATTGATTGAAAAATTCTTAAAAGCTTAGAAAACAAATTCCAAAAACAGCAAGACAAGTTACAAGGCTACTACAATCAACCAGAAATTATAATTCTGAAGATAATAAGACTAAACATAGAGACTGAGATGTGACATGAAGAATGAAAGCATTGGACCCAATTTCTGATAACGTATGGATGAAATCCCTCTTTGCCAGAGAAAGATACTTGATAAGATCACCACTCTGGGATAAAATTTAGTATGTCAAATTAATACATTCGTATGAGAGAATTCACATGAGCTGACAAGGTAGAGTACATTATAATTATATAACACTTTTTCCTATAGAGTGAGGAAACTGATGGAGGGTAAATGGCAGCTGTAATCCAATGTCTTCACATTTCTGGAAATAAGGAAGGAGTCTGGAAAAAAACCTGGTATAAGGGAATATTGAAGACAAATTTCAGCTATTGCTTACTTCACTATGGGTAGCATGCTAACCAAGAATCATAATAATAATGCTTGTTACTTACTCTCTTCTAAGTTTCTCTGTCCTTTCAGATCATACTGTTTTCTGTTGGCCTCTAGAATTAAAATGGAATACTTTGTATTTGAGGCATGAACTCTATTTAAAAAAAAAGCAAAACAACTTTAAATGATAAACCAAGAAAGATACTAAGAAAGAAAATTCATAACTACAACAGTGCTAGTCATCTGGTGAATGAACTGTAATTACTGACACCTCCTTAATTGGAATAATGGGAATGTCAGCCTAGATATGGATCATATTCAATTTTTCTACAAAAATCTCTAAGGAAACACCATACGCACGCGAGTTCAGGACGCAGTATTCAGAAGAGTAGAAATCCATTCTGTCGGTAATAGTCCGAAATGGTTGCCAGTTTCAATATGTTTTACCTAAAGATACAGTCATTTTACCAAAGATTACTTACACTGTGGGAAATTAAAAATGTCCTTACTAGACTGAAAAATATATGTCTCAATACCTCAGGGAACCAATGAGCAAAAGAGCATTTTATTCAACCTACAATGAGAAGTTGTATAAAAGAATTCTAGGATTTTCTGAGTCAATTGAGAAGTAATACAAATTCTCATCATGCCTATATATATATATATATATATATATATATGTATATATATATACATATATATATAATATGTATGTGTATATACATATATAAGCAAATATATATACAGAAACATGTGTATATGTGCTTATTAATATATATTCATGCTATTATATAATTATAGATATTTATATATCTTCCCTATTTATTTGATGGTGGGTCAATATATATTTGGAAATGTAAAACAAACTTATTTTGATGAGTTTGGTATGACTATAGAAAAAAAGTAAAACCAATTAAATTCATGGTATGATGAGATTTAAATTCTCCCAGGAAAATTGAATTGTAACTATAAAATATGTCTGATGTGCAAACTATTCCTTTAGAAAGGTGGTAATTATAAATGCACTGTTCTAAACAAACTATATGGCACTGTGTTTAATGTTTACTTTTAAAGAGTTAGCATTAGTATCTTTTACAGTCTTTGGTGATCACTTGGATTAGCTTTCAAATTAATAATGCATATTATTAAATATCTTGGATATAAATATTCACTAATTAAACAATTAATTTTTATTTGTAGCATTTTATATTTAATTTCAAAACCATTTGAATTATGCTAGTTTTGATAGAACAGCTCAACTTGGAAAACCAAGTTTTCATGTATGCAATAAAGGAGGTTACTATTACTATATCTGACTTCAATTTGATAATATAAAAATATTAGTTTCATATCCATTTAAATGGATTATAAATGTCATATTATTCTAAAAGTAGAGGAAGAATTATCATAAGGAAATAGCTATATTTGCTTTTCCCAAGTTCAGATGAATTTAGCAATAAAACAAAACTGTTAATAAGCAAGTAACCAAAATAATATTTCTTCATCAATGTTTATATGTGGCATTGAGCCTAGGATTCCTAGTTTCAACTATTTTAAGTCATAGAAGCAGTTCCTCCTGCTTAGCAAGTAATATCTCTATTCATCTTTATTTTTTTAGGTATTAAAACATTCATTTCTATAGTATAACTAATTTAGTCAGATCGGCCTTTCTCAATAAACATATATGCTGTCAAAGGTGAAAAGTAGTTTTGAATACTAACATTTATTGTAAGTCTTGATGTTTAGTTCTAAAAACTAAACTGGCATAAATATGTGAACATACTTAATGTCATTGAACTAGACACTTTGACAATGGCTAATATGTTTCATTTTTTCACTAAACCCACGGAGCCAGACACACATGCACAGAGCTTCCTGCTCCCATTCTTTCTTCCTGAGTCAGTATTGAAATAGTTTCTATGAAAACACTTAGCAAATAACTGATTTGAGCCTACTTGGATGTAGGAAAGAATCAAGTCCTTATTTGTTATTTAAAATTATGGACTATCATGTGTATAAGATATTCCAACTGGATGAAAAAATAAATAACATCCAAATACCATAGACAAAATTGAACCAATCTGTCTTTTGTCTTTAAAAATAGGTATCATTTTATTAGGCAGCTACATCTTAGTCTTAAATTCTAATGTGACTATTTAATTTAGAAAAGTTACTTGTTTGCATTTCTTTCTTTAAAATGTATACGTTCTCACCTGAATCAAATGTATGAAATATGATATGTCAAGAGCACTGTAATGTTTTGAACAATCAATAAAAATATTAGAGATCAAAAGACATTTTAGAATATTTACATGCTTAATATGTTATTGTAATAGTTCACTGTGGGAAAATATTTTGGCTTGTTTTTGATGTTGGTAAATTTAAGTCTCGAGTAATTGTTTTACAATTGTATGATTACATTTTTAAAAATACCATGCTGTTATATTGTAGTTAAAAGTGCATGCAATCATGCAAATAATGTAAAATACTACTATAAAATCACCCAAGAGTTTAAGTAAACATCATGTCACTGAATCATTTGGTAAAAAGGAACATTTTATTTACACAGGAAGTCATTAAATACTATTTATGAGAGAGTAAACATGGCTGTTCACCAAACTAAAGATCAAACCTAAGTATAAATTAGCATATGTGCTTATTTGTAATGCTCAATGGTGAGAACCAGAGATATGTCCCTACCCCTGGATATTAAGCACATACTGTGCATTTATAATTGTATCCCTACTAGAAAGATGTTAAAAAATGATACAGCAGTGAAAAAAAACATAAACAATTTGCAACACTTTTGCTAGCCAAAGTTCGATAATCTCTAAGTACAATCTTCTGAGTTATTCACTCAGGGTTAGATCCTGTTACCTGGATTCACTCACAGAGGTAACCTCTCTTACACGCTTGGCCTTAATTAGAAATAACAAATTTTCTGAGTTTCTCCTCAGAAGTTTGTTTACAGATTTGTTTGTCAAATAGGATAATGCAAATCTAAGTGTGAAAACATTTACATTCCTGGAAATCAACTGAAATCTGGAATTCTATCTATTATTCAATAGATATTGAAAACTGACATTTCTGCCAACAAAGTATATTTGGAGCACACAGAAAGAATATGTTTTCCCCAAATATGAGAAAACCTCTTCCTCTAAGTTTAAGAACTGGAGCTATTGCTCATAGGGATTTTCTTCTGGGAATGCTAGCTGAGAGATGTTGGATTTGTTGTTCTCAAGAGCTTTACTGTATTACCAAGAATAGCCTTTCTGTTGAAAGAAGGACAAAACACAGATTTACTTATTTGTAAGTTTGTCTTCTTTCTAGTGAGAGTAAATTTGAGATACCCGATGAATAGATGTTGAGTTTGGGATTCTGTACTTTGATTTAGACCATAAAAACAGAAGAAATACAAAGCACCTAACTTTTCCTTGGTTTTTATTTATGTAATAAATAAGTTCAAGCATACACCAAGCCTTTATAAATTATTTCATTTTACTAATCTCCCCAGGAAGTAGGCATAAGCATTACTTGCATCATATAGATGAAAACACTGAGAAAAACAGAAGAGGTAACTTGCTCAAGATGTCACAGTTGTTCATTAACAGAGCAAAATTTTTCCATCATTTCCTCCCATCTTTATCTCTTCAAGATCAACACATTTATTACCTTCTCATTCTTTAATTTCTACTTGTCTCCTGTCTTCCACTGCCAAATCCTAAAAAAAAAAGATATAAATGTAAATTTTACTGTCTCCCTTTCTTCATCTATCACACACTTTAAATTCATTACCATATAGTATTTACTTTCAATCATCTTTCACAGTATAGACTATATTTATTGGATTTTTAAAACTCCATTTTCCTAACCT
This sequence comes from Ictidomys tridecemlineatus, assembly GCF_052094955.1. Classification (NCBI taxonomy): domain Eukaryota; kingdom Metazoa; phylum Chordata; class Mammalia; order Rodentia; family Sciuridae; genus Ictidomys; species Ictidomys tridecemlineatus. Next base: position 106,950,984 of record NC_135477.1, on the reverse strand, counting down.
AGGACAGAGCAACTCAATAGAATCTTTAGTAGAGTCCAAAATTCTGCCTTTGTCACAAGTAACAGTTCTAGTTTTCCCTAATTCTTTCCCTCAAGAATTAGCATTTAGTTGTGTTTATTATAATTTCGGACATGGGTTTATTTATTTTCCAGCACTCACCCCTCATACATAGGTTACCTTAAAGGTAACTTAACATCCCTCTTCCCACCACAACTTTGGAATCCTTTATCTATAACCCATTATTCTAACAACCATTAAGGAGGAAACCTTCCCCAATCTGTGAAGTCTAGATTTGTTTTCTGGTCTCTAAATCTTTGTATGAGGCACTGTATGCAACATTTATCCCTGGTATCCCGCAAACTGCTAAAACCAAACAATATGTTTGTTAAATACGCGGTATAATTAAAGATTCACAACATGGTTTAATTAAAGATTCACAATTTCATTGGTGTGATCATTTTTGCTCCACTTGAAGATGAAGATCCAGAAATGCTAAGTGCCTTGCCCAACACCACACAGGAAAGTAAGTAACAAAGGCAAGAGCTGTGCCTTGGTGTGCCTAACTTTGAAGCTCATTTTTTAACTGCCATACATTTCCATCTATTATTGCAAGTGTATTTTCTCTAATATAGCCACAGAATTATGTTCATACCTCCATTTTAGGATTTATCATAACATATTAGTTTTTATACTTCTGTGTTGGTGCCACACTAATTTTTAAATCCTTGAGGGCAAGGATCTCATTGCATTTATCTTCAAAGACTACTTTGTTCTTCCTTATTATATGCTAGGCATTTGGAGGGCAATATTTAAATAAAACAGTGCACACACACACACACACACACACACACACATATATGCACCTATATATACACACATATATAATAGCAGTATCCATAAAGGTGAAATATAACATTAATATAAGATTCTAACGCTAAGAAATTTTAAGGACCTCATTATAAAAATGTATTTGCTCAAAATCAATTATACTGAGAGTCATGACCTTTTCACTAGTATAGAAAAGACATTCTTCACTTAGATCTCACTCCAATGATCTATTCAACTTTAATTAAATTCAAGTAGAAATTTAGGTCAACTTCCCTTTCCAGAATGTCCTATTCTATAGCCCTCAGAGGCTTTTTCTGCAAACCCCAGAGCAATTTATTTTCTAATCTCTATGTTGCTAAGTTTGCTTTCTAATAATGATTTAAGTTGTCATTCCAATTAAGTTACCACCAATAGTTGTTCTATGAATGTTTTCTTGAATGAAAAAGCCTAGCTATATATTCACTAAACTTAATTTTTTTCGTACACAGAGAATCATATATTTCCCAGCTTCTCATGCAGGTTAATTGGTGAAATTTTAATCGGATCTGGCCACTGGGATATTAGCAGAAGTGCTGATACTATACTACTCCCAGTTCTGATAATCAAACTATTATGTGGCCCTCTATTCTTTCTCCAGCATGAAAAATGCAGTAAAGTTGAAGAGTATATTACCAGAAAATAAGAGGAGTCTTTTTCATGTAGCACTGCATGGAGGACAACAATCAAAAGTAGACACCTACCATTAATGTGTTGTAATATGAGCATGAAATAAATTTCACTCTGTTAAGCAACTGAAATTTAGGGATTTTCAATAATTAATTACACAGACTACCACCATTAATATGTGGTTCAGAAATTAAGATTTCAAATTTAATTTCTCCTGAAAACTACTACTTGCTCCTTTACATAGTAATTAATTTATTCTTCATCAGATTCAAGCAGTTTTCATAAACTCTAAATCCCTTAAACTCCCCTTTACTTCACTTGTGTGACCTATATCTGGTTAGTGATGCAAACATAATTTTGTTAGTAGTCTAGTCTAACTCACTACATTGTCATTATATTAGCCTTATCTAGTCAAAATGATGAATATTTTCACAATTTATTTTTTCTCTGACTATTGATGTTTTCATAGAATCATACTATTTTTAATCTATTCTGAACTTGAACTCTTTAATCTCAAAATTTCATCTTTCAGAGATATTACAACCTCCTTTGGATTTAAAAAACAAAAACAAAAACAGAAAAATTCTAAATATTTCCTAGTTTTACAACTCATCCCCAATTTTCTTGGTCTCATCAAGGAAACCGTCATTTTAAATTGAGATTAATACCTATATGGTCAATATTTCTTCTGTCTCTGAATTATTATTAACTTTAATCAGTGCTCTCTTTCTCTCCATTTCATCTTAGGAAAACTTAATTTTATGAGTGAAAATTTAATTTTATGATCAGGTTTGCATCCCAGTTTTTGATATTACACCTCTCGAATTCTCCTAGGAAGTTAGTTTATTATTATAGCAAACACTTCTCTCTTTCGTTTTTTTTTTCCCAATGTAGAAGCATTGCCAATGTTTATGTTAATCTTTCCTTAAGCCTCATTAAATATTTAAGACATCATTTCCAAATTTATCAAAACTGTCGTCTACTCTGGATATAATTTTATACCAAACATTGCTCTATTTTACGTCCTACTCTTTTTCAGTACTCACTTGAAAATATACTGCTCAATGACATTGATAAAATTTCTTGGGCTGGAGATATGGCTCAAGTAGTAGCGAGCTTGCCTGGCATGCATGAAGCCTGGGTTCCTGGGTTTGATCCTCAGCACCACATAAAAATAAAGATGTTGTGTCTGCCGAAAACTAAAAAATAAATATTAAAAAGAAATTTTTTTTCTCTCTCTCCCTCTCTCTCTTTAAAAAAAAATTCTTAATTCCAAAATTCTATTTTGTCTCAGTTTCCATAATTTATCTGCATCATTTGGCAATGAAAGTCTATTATCTAGTTTGACTTGTCTTTGACTTTTAAGGCAAAGCAGTATAGTCATCACTTTTTTGTATGTTTTTGTCTATTCCCTGTGTCTGTTGATTTTACTTTTTTAAAAAAGCATATTCATGATCATCACCAACACTAGCCACCCAAATGAATAAATGATTGTAATATAAATGGGAAAAAGAGAATTTCATAAAATTATAAGAAGTCTTAAAAATATTTTTGCCGGGCTGAGGATGTGGCTCAAGCGGTAGCGCGCTCACCTAGCGTGCGTGCGGCCCGGGTTCGATCCTCAGCACCACATACAAACAAAGATGTTGTGTCCACCTATAACTAAGAAAAAAATAAATAAATGTTAAAATTCTAAAAAAAAAAAAAAAGAATTCTTCTACCATTCTTTAAAAAAAAAAATTTGCCAACTGAAATAGTACGTTATCTTTTGGTAATTGTTATGAAAGGATATTCATATTCTAATAAAGAAAAAAAAACATTCTATTTTTGCACTCTCTAAAAGTATTTTTAAACACTTTTTAAAAAATTTATTTTCAAAAAAATACATTTTGAAATGTATTTTGAAAACAAAAATACATTTAAAGACTGTTATCAAAGAATGTATACTAAATGTCACCAAAACAGTGCAAGTGACCCTTGGTTTTATCACATTTGCACAAAGCAGCCAGGAAGATGCACCATGAGAGTCTACCACTACCAAGGCATACCCATTTCCTCAGAAGTATATTTCTCTCCTGAAAATTAGTGTTTTACATATAATTTAGAAATTATTTTAAGACTCAAAATGCAATTAAGTTTTAAGATTCAAAATGCAATTAAGTAATCCATTAAAATAACAAACAAAAAACAGTGTTCATATCAAATTATACAAAAATACTACACAAAATCCAGTATTATTCATGATAAAAAAATAATTATCAGAAAACTGTAACAGAGGAATACTCAATTGATAAAGAATTTATCAGTGAAACAACCTCAACTGACAAAGAATATTACATTATGTATGTAACATATTTACATAATAGTAAGTAGATAGATGATTTCCCCATAAAATTAGAATTAAGGCAGGAATGTTCCTTTTCATAACTGATATTCAATCTAGTACTAGAGATATTAGATACTGCAATAAGATAAGAAAAGAACAGGAAATATGTATAGATTTAGGAGCAAGAAATAACTCTTTGTATTTATAGATGGACTTAAATAATTTGTCTTATAGACTGATTTAAACATTACAAAGTGTGAACATATATTGAAACATATCATCATCCCATTAATATATAAAATTTTTGTGTTTTCCAATAGCACCTAAAAATAAACTTAACTTTAAAAATAAAATCCCAAAGATTTTTTTTTTGTCTTCTGGAAGTAATAAGTGTTTACATAAGTTTGAAGAACTCAAGGTTAACATACAAGATTCAACAGCTTTCCTACATGCCAGTAAGGACCAACCGGATTTTAAAATGTAAATCACAATACCACATACAATGACATTCCTCCAAAAAATTAATACTTAAATATAAAGCTAATTAAATATATACAAAGTCCTTATTCTAAAATTTTCTGATTAAAGAAATAGAAGATTAAATGAACAAATAAATATCTGTGTTCACAGACTGAAAGATATAAGATGGCCAAAACGCCAGCTCTTCTCAAGGTTATCTATAGATTTCATGCAATCTCAATCAAATGCAGCAAGCTATTTTGAATGTAAACAAATTGATCACAGTAGTAAATAAGAACAATGTTGGAAGAATGACACTAATGATACTGTGTGACTTCTATACTCAACTATAAAACCAAATCTGCACAAGTCAAAACAGGATAGTATTAACACGAGAATGGACATGAAGTTTCAGTGGAACATAATGAAAAGTCCAAGCTATATTAAACAAAACTTTTACAAAGAAGCAAAGTAATCTTTTATTTTATTTTTGTGTGTGTGGGTGTGTATGGTTTTGCTTTTATGTTCATTTGTTTGTTATGTTTTGTTTTTTAACTTTGAAATGTTTTACTTTATTGTCTTAGAGTTGGCAGGACACAAGACACAAATGTATCTGTGTTTGCTAATGCTCTGGGTATCACACCGGGTTCAGACAGCTGCAGTCCTGATGGAGGCTGGTTTTTCATTCAGTTGAAATCTCCACCTACAGACTGTGCACCTGTCACTATTTCCTCTCTTCAGGAGGGTGAAGACTATCCTACCTTCAAGTCATCCTGCCCAGGTAGAGGCTGCAGAGACAGGGCAATCAGGAACCAAGGGAGCTCTGCCTCAGGGCAGTTGCTAGGCAGGGATTCTAGTATAATCTTTTTGAGAAAATGGTGCTTAAAAACTTCGAACATACTCATACACAAATGAATTTAGTCACAGACCTTACACCTTTTGCAAAAATTGACCTAAAATTGACCATGGATCTAAACACGCAGTGCAGAACTACAAAACTTCTAGAAAATAATATAGAAGAAAATCTAGGTGGCTTTGGGCAATGAGTTTATAGATGCAACAGCAAAGAAACCAAGAAAGAAGCATAGTGATAGGTTTAACTGCATCAAAAAATTTTAAAAATTTGGTTAAAAAAAAAACCAAAACAGTGTAAAGAGAAGTAAAAGACAAATAGCAGCTGGCATAAATTATTTGTGAAACACATATCTGAAAAGTATCTGTATCCAAGTTATTCAAACAAATCTTAAAACTCAAAAATAGAACATGAAGATGCCAAATAATCACAAGAAAAGATGTTTAAGATCATTAGTCTTTAGAAATTTTTAAAAAATAACAATTAGATTCCACTATGAATTTTTAGAGTAGCTGAAGTCTAACTATACCAATCGCTGGCAGGATTTGGAGCAATAGAGATTTTATTTGGTACTGGATAGAATAAAAACTGATAGACACTTTGGAAAAGGGTTGGCAATTGTCTTACAAGTCTAGACAGTTTTACCATAGTATATAACAATTCCACTAATAGGTTTTTACACAACTGATGTGAAAATTTATGACCACAGAATAAATTATATTCAAACAAAAACAATTCATGATTCCTTAATTAGGAAAATGATGTTCTTCAATAGTTGAATAGAAAAACACCTGTCACCATTTTCTCTCTTTAGGAGGGTGAAGACTATCCTATCTTCAAGTCATCCTGCCCAGACAGAGGCTGCAGAGACAGGGCAATCAGGAACCAAGGGGAGTTCTGCCTCAGGGCAGCTGCTAGGCAGGGATTCTAGTATAATTTCCTAATGGAATATCATTAGGAAAAAACAGAAATGAGCTACTATTAAAAAATAAAAACATTGATACGCCTCAAAGAAATATTGGTAAGTTAAAAAACTAGTCTATAAAGGGTTCAGATGGTATGATTTCAATTATATGATATTCCGTAATAGACAAAACTATGGAGGCTTAATAAGATCACAGATGATTTGAGTGTAGGAGTGTTGGATAGGGAAAGCACAAAAGAATTTTAGGGGAGTGAAACTACTCTGTATAAAATAGTAATAGTGGATAATGCCATTATACATTCTTCAAACCCATAAAACTTAGAGCATAGAGTAAACTTAATGTATGAAAATTAAGAAAAAGCTCATTTTGTAGGTGGCAGATCCCAGGGATGAATGCAGTGAGTGATGATTACACAGGTACGGAGCAACCTCAGTAACAAGGGTAGGAGGAAGTGGAGCTTACCAAAGCACTTAGGAAAGAAGCACTTAAAAACGAGTAAAATCTGTAAGACTATAGACAAAAGGAACTGTGCATAATCACTGTATTTTAGTTCAGAAAATCATGTCCCATGATGATATGGAAAAAAAATTCTGACACTTGAACAATAAGTGATACAAGTAACATTTCACGACTAGAGTAAGAATGTAAGATACAGGGAAGACATTAGAATGAAACTTGTGGTAACAGGATTAGAGTTGGGCACTTATATAAACTTATAATTAGTTTAATATCAATACATATTTTTGAAAATGGAAATTGTTATATGTATGTGCATAAACACTGGTCAGTGTATTAACTTCTTTGGCCAGTTCCAAAGGCCTATAAGCAACCATTCTCCACTAGCAAAGAGCATACCTATCACTCAGATCTTTGTTTCTAATACTGTTCTTCAGTAAAAAGGAATCAGAGATTCACAGAGAAATGACTAAATATAAAACTGGAGTAGGCAATACATAGAATAAGCCTCAAATTTCTAATAGTGACAAAAATTAAGGACAGGCAGAGGAAAAAAAAAAAAAAAAAGCCTACATTGATTGGGTTATATAAAGAAACAAAGAAGGCAACTGAGTGAACTCCCCATGGCTAAATCTGTGTATATTTAAGTAAGAAACTAAATAAAATCATTTTAAATTGTAATTCAAAGTATAAAACAAATATCTATGAGTTCATAGTGACATTAATGCATGCTTGAGCCTGGCACAGTGCACATGCCTACAATTCCTGCTACTTGGAAGGCTGAGGTAGGATGATCACAATTTCAAGGCCAACCTAAAGATTCTGATGCAAATTTAAAAACTTAAAAGGAGATAGAGTTTAGTTCAGTAGTAGAGTGCAACTGATTTAAATTCATAGTACTATAAGTTAATTAATTAATGGGGGAAAAAAGACAAATATCTCTTGCAAAAATATTCCAAATAATGTATGTACACATACATCATCCTCATGAAAAGGGAACATAAATATTCACTGCTAAAATGTAAGCTACACATAGTGAGTTCTTTCAATGAATGCACTATGGAAACTAAGCAAAAAAGTCACTTCACAATGGAGAAGCCTGACAAACATTTTAACCAGATGGTCAAAGACAATAGCGATAATAATAAGTAATGTTCACAGTGCGACATGGATAAAATGTGATAAGCATGGCTCTTTATCTTGTCATAGTATTCCTACTAAAAACCTGTAACCACAGTATATATGAGAAAAGTGTCAGACAATTCTAGTGGAGACATCTTACAAAATACTAGACCAGTACTCAGAACTGTCAGGGTCATCAAATACTAACAAGTAAAAACAAAGCAGCAGCCAACAGGAGCCTAAGGAAACATTACAAAGCAATGTAACAGTATCCTTGATAAATGTTATAAAAGTGAAAGAACATTAAATAAAAACTATATGAGCTCAAACAATCAAGAAATTATCCATCATATTTACATACTACATATTTTAAATACCTTTATTATTATTTTCTTTGAAACTAAAATTGATAATATTTGAGACTAGGTATACGATAATAAGAAAATTAAAGAAGTCTCTGTAATGAGACCTACCTATGATAATAATATATAATTCTTTGCAGAAATATCTGGTTTATGAAAATTTTTAATAATGCTTATGAGAATATATTTATTATATAAGATATGGGCAAATTTCCAGTCATTACAGTGTATAAAGAAGCAACCCAAATATAGTCCATTAATTTTCAAGTGATACTCTATTTTCTTTATATCAATGTTTTAGTTTTATTTATAAAGACCATAATATTACTCAATAAATAAAGGTTTTTACAGACTTCTAAGTAACACTGTTGTTGACCTATTTTGGCTCCATTCACGACCCACTTGTGACTAAGGTTGATTTTCATATAAAGTCTATGATATATTAGAGTTGATACTGTACATATATCATTTTCCCCTTCATATTGAGAAATTTATCTGATGTGAGAGGCTTAGGGATGATAGAGAAAAACAGACACAAAATTTAAAGAACTAAAAACTCAGAGTTTTTCCAAGTTAAGAAACAGAATCATGTGTGAGCTCCAAAAATGAAAATTAGAAACCTCTGAACAGGCTGAATTCTTAAAAGTAAAGTATGCCTCTGCTATAGGGAAGCTTTAGTATTGTGATCTCTGATTCACAAGAGATCTCATGACCAGTCTCTAGTTGTAGAGAATTATAAAAGTCTTCAATGCTATGATTTTTTTCCATCAACTATTTTTAATTGTTTCTTTATAATTCTATGCATAATTTTAATCATTCATAACAATTCATGGAATATAAATTCAGAAGAATTATATTATTTCTGCTAGGAATTTTAATGTGAAATAGCCATGAAACAATACTATCTACCAACTTTCCTTCCTGGTGCTTCAAATTTGGAAGCTCTTCTTTAGCCACACAAAGTCAATAATATCCTGGGGTTTTATCCCCCCACATCATTGACCCAGCCCTTGCCAGAATCATTTTGACTCTAACATGGTTAAAAGATGAAAGTAACCGAACACTCAAAAAAGGCAAAGAATTTCAAAGGGGTGATACAGTCTGGACTGAACTGATCAGAAATTAAAGCCCTCTTCCTGACGAAAAAGACAATGATCTAGAAATGCTCAGGGGATCTCTCATTTTCTTGACCTTATATCTAAGAATTACAGCTTTCAGCCAACAGAATCAAAAGCAAGTAACACTGCTGTGGGGCAGCATGCCCTGTTTATGTTTAGGTGATAAAACCAGTCAGAGGGTAAATCAGAAGTGTTACTCACTATCTAAATCATTTACTGTGGCCAGAAGCACCAAACCATAATTAAAAAAGATGCTGTGGTAATGCTTGCTGATGAGAGGTTTGCAAAGACACTTTTTAGGCATTCATTCAACACTGGGGATTTTTGTTTCCCTAACTTTTGGAAAGAGGTCCTGAAATCATTGTTTTTCTCCACATCTCATTTCATATTTCATAATTTATTTGCTAAAATTAATTTACTTGTTCATAATATTATATTTCTATGAGTCATGTCCCCCCAAACAATTCACATGTTGAAGTCCTACCCCTTAATATGATTACATTTGGATATATCCTAATATATAAGCCCTAAGAGGAGATAAAATTAAAAGAGGTTATAAGTGCAAGGAGCTTATCTGATAGGACTAGTATCACTATAAGAAGTAACACCAAAGCTTTTTCAAAGTGAGCATTCTCTCTCTCTCTCTCTCTCTCTCTCTCTCTCTCTCTCCTCCCTCCCTCCCTCCCTCCCTCCCTCCCTCCCTCCCTCCCTCTCTCTCTCTCTCTCCTCCCTCCCTCCCTCCCTCCCTCCCTCCCTCCCTCCCTCCCTCCCTCTCTCTCTCTCTCTCTCTCTCTCTCTCTCTCTCTCTCTCTCTCTCTCTCTCCACTCCCACCCCAGGCACAAGGGAAAAGCCATATGAGAATACAATCAGAAGACAAGGCAAGAAGGCAGCCCTCACCAAGAACTGGCCAGTAAATCTATCTTGGACTCCCTGCATCCAGAACTGTGAGTAAATCATTTTTTGTTGATTAAGCACTCCACCTGTGGTATTTTGTTAAACAGCCCAAGCAGACAAATGCATATATCTCATGAGCAGTTAATAAAAGCAAATCCATTTCTACACATTTACTTTTTCCCCATACTTTCCCATGCTCTTTTAAATATTTATTATCCTTTTTTCCCCTTTATTAAATAATTAAAGTCTCTCTCTTTGTGTGCATGTGTGTATGTGTTCTTTGTCTTGTTTTTCTGTATAATTCTGTGAGGGCTCATAGCCAGTATAGAAAACACTATTAGTTTTCATCCTGTACTCTTTTATTGCTAAAAAACTGCGACCTCGGGCTGGGGATGTGGCTCAAGCGGTAGCGGGCTGGCCTGGCATGCGTGCGGCCCGGGTTCGATCCTCAGCACCACATACCAACAAAGATGTTGTGTCCGCCGAGAACTAAAAAATAAATATTAAAAATTCTCTCTCTGTCTCTCTCCTCTCCCACTCTCTCTTTAAAAAAAAAAAACTGCGACCTCAGTTTTATTTTTTATTTTTAATGTTTGCTCTTCTACAACATAATTCTGTGGTTAAAGTACATTTGATTTAAACTAATAAATATAATTCCTTCAACTGTGAGTGGTTTGTTATTGGACATATAAAATATTCTTACCAATGATGTGTAATGATCAGTGTACTATGGAGGAAAATGCATCATTAAAAGACTTCTCAGTTGCAAAGGGGAAAATATGAAAAGGATTCCTTATCTTGCCATTATTATCTGTAGACATAAATCTGGGACAGCTTTAGCTTCTTGCCAATATAAGAAGCACTTAATTGGAGTGAAACTGGCCTACTGAGATTATATAGCAGAAAGATGAAAAGAATCTAGAAGTCTGAGGGTGTTACTGTATCTTGAATTAAATATAATTGGACTTTACTATGTCAAGAGTTACTATCAGGCAAGATAATACGTTTATTGTCTAAATAGTACTGAGTTGAATTTTGATAACTGCATGTATTTTTACTTTAAAAGTTAGAATTTTTAAAACTCTTGATTCATGCTTTAAAAATTGTCTTCAATATAAGATTTTGAAAAAAAATAATTGTTTAATCTTTTCAACAAATCCCTTTTATATTAAAGAGAGAAAGACGTGATACTTTTCATTAAATGATACTCCGACATTTCAGTAAAAGTGATAAAGTCATTTGTCACAAAACTTTAGAAATTATACAGAAAAACCAATGACATTATGATGAATGCTGAGAACTGGAGATGAGAATTAGTATGAAAGAGACTTTTTGCTTTATGCAACTTTTATAGTTCAAGCTTTTAGAAACAAATCTATTACTTATTAAAATTAAAATAAGCTAAAAATAATAAGTAGAGACTGAATTCACTGTTAAAATCACATTCTGAAGGAAATTTTAAAAATTGAAATGTTACTCCAAATAATAATTGTTTGGTCTTACATACAGAAGATACATGTGATTAATGCAATGTAGAGGAGGCCATAAAAGTGTTTCAATAGTTTTACTAAGCAATCCTTCACCACTTTAAAATTACTGATTTGATAACTAATATATTTTACCTTTTCTGAGATTTTATGTTTCTTTTTTTATTTAAAAATATATTTATACAGAAACTTATATTCAAGGTAATCAAGAAAAATGAGATTATTTAAAAATAGGAATAAGTGGGGTTTTAGTGCTTGCTTAATATCGTGAACTCTAAAGAGTGGAGTACTAACACAGGGATCATCAAGCCAGCATATTCTACCTGTGCTGGCCATTCTAATCCCCTGTTTTCATAGCAGATGTTATTTTTCCTTGATTTGGTAGCTAATATTAGTAGATATTTCTAAAAGTCTAACAATTATCTAACTTTCCAATATATCTTATAAACTGTAATAATTATCTAAGAAATGCCATTAAATCATTACAAGAATTATAATGCACTGAATAAACCCTAATGCCTGGTGCTACCGGATCATAGTAAAATTAATAGACTCAATCATAATGATAGCAACAATTTATATATTATATGTAAAAATCCAAATAAAAATGATCATGATCTTAAGCCATTAAGCATGCTTCTCATGGAAAGACATATAATAGAAATTATCCATTTTGTTACAGAATAAAATCAGAGATAAAAATCATGTGATTTAAGAGCTTCTTTTAAATATTTTTAATAATAGGATAATACAAAAAATAATTTGTGTAAAAAAGGCAGAATAATTTAGGAAATTGTGGAATAATTACAATATTATACTTCATAGTAAAATATATAATTCTTCATATGAAGTATATATAGCAACAGGGAAATTTTATATAAGATGAACTACAAACATAATATTTTTCTGTGATTAACATAATTATATATATATATATATGCGTATATATATAATATATACATATATATATATACACACACAGATATATACATACACATATATATGAAAGACAAAAGAAACATAGAATGAAATATACTTAATGAAAATAGCCTGCTGAATATTTTGGTAACTTTGTTATATTTTTATAATAATGGTGTCTATTAATGAATTAAACTATGTACTTCATTGATAAATTCTCCTTAATAAAGCATACTTATGCTCTTACAAACACTGAATAAATTTTAAGTTAATATTTTCTAATAAAGCATAGTGTTTCATGTAGGAGATATTTAATAAGTTTAAAATAAACAAAACTTGATTAGAATGAAATAGGTGGAATCTATCTACCTGGTAGATTTTAAACTAGCTGCAGACCTGGAACTCATTTTGTTATATTAGATAGCTGACATTGTGATTAATAACATTTTTATGTTCTGCATTTTTCTTTCATAAGAAATATTTTTATGCTGTACTTTGTCGAATGCTTTTTCTGCGTCTATTGAGATGATCCTATGGTTCTTGAGTCTATTGATGTGGTGAATAACATTTATTGATTTCTGTATATTGAACCATCCTTGCATCCCAGGGATGAATCCTACTTGATCATGGTGCACAATTTTTTTGATGTGTTTTTGTATCCAATTCACCAGAATTTTATTGAGGATTTTTGCATCTAGGTTCATTGGAGATATTGGTCTGTAGTTTTCTTTCTTTGAGGTGTCTTTGTCTGGTTTTGGAATCAGGGTGATGTTGGCCTCATAGAATGAATTTGGAAGAGCTCCTTCTTTTTCTATTTCCTGAAATAACTTGAAAAGCATTGGTATTAATTCTTCTTTAAAGGTTTTGTAAAACTCCACTGTATACCCATCCAGTCCTGGGCTTTTCTTGGTTGGTAGTCTTTTGATTGCTTCTTCTATTTCATCCATTGATATTGGTCTGTTCAAATTGTGTGTATCCTCCTGACTCAGTCTGGGCAAATCATATGACTTAAGAAATTTATCGATGTCTTCACTATCTTCTATTTTATTGGAATATAGGTTTTCAAAATAATTTCTAATTGTCTTCTGTATTTCTGTAGTATCTGTTGTGATGTTGCCTTTTTCATCCTGTATGTTAGTAATTTGAGTTCTCTCTCTTCTTCTCTTCGTTAGCATGGCTAAGGGTCTGTTGATCTTATTTATTTTTTCGAAGAACCAACTTTTAGTTTTGTCAATTTTTTCAATAGTTTCTTTTGTTTCCATTTCACTGATTTCTTCTCTGATTTTAATTATTTCTTGCCTTCTGCTACATTTGCTGTTATTTGCTCTTCCTTTTCTAGGGCTTTGAGATGAAGTGTGAGCTCATTTATTTGTTGTTTTTTTCTTTTTTTGAGGAATGACCTCCAAGCGATGAATTTCCCTCTTAAAACTGCTTTCATTGTGTCCCATAGATTCCGATATGTTGTGTCTGTATTTTCATTTATCTCTAAGAATTTTTTGATTTCCTCCTTTATGTCTTCTGTAACCCACTGATCATTCAGTAACATATTGTTCATTTTCCATGTGATGTAGGATTTTTCCTTCCTTCTTTTATCATTTATTTCCAGTTTCATTCCATTATGATTAGAAAAAATGCATGGTATTATCTCCACCACTTTATATTTACAGAGGGTTGCCCTATGATGGTTAATATATTCTATATATGTCAGTTAAGTCTAGGTTATTGATTGTGATATTGAGTTCTATAGTTTCTTTATTCAACTTTTATTTGGAGGATCTGTCCAATGGTGAAAGAGGTGTGTTGAAGTCACCCATAATTATTGTGTTGTGGTCTATTTGATTCTTGAACTTGAAGAGAGTTTGTTTTATGAACTTTATGAACGTCACAGCACCATTATTTTGTGCATAAATATTGATAATTGTTTTGTCCTGTTGGTAAATGGTTCCTTTTAACATTAGAAAAACTAGGGATAACAGGAACTTACCTCAACATTATAAAAGCTATCTATGCTAAGCCTCAGGCTAGCATCATTCTGAATGGAGAAAAATTGAAGGCATTCCCTCTAAAATCTGGAACAAGACAGGGATGCCCTCTCTCACTACTTCTATTCAATATAGTTCCCAAAACACTGGCCAGAGCAATTAGACAGATGAAAGAAATTAAAGGTATAAAAATAGGAAAAGAAGAACTTAAATTATCACTATTTGCAGAAGACATGATTCTATACCTAGCAGACTCAAAAGGGTCTACAAATAAACTACTAGAACTAATAAATGAATTCAGCAAAGTGGCAGGATATAAAATCAACACACATAAATCAAAGGCATTTCTGTATATCAGCGACAAAACTTCTGGAACAGAAATGAGAAAAAACACCCCATTCACAATATCTTAAAAAAAAAATACTTGGAAATCAACCTAACAAAAGAGGTGAAAGATTTATACAATGAAAACTACAGAACCCCAAAGAAAGAAATATAAGAAGATCTTAGAAGATGGAAAAATATACCCTGTTCATGGATAGGCAGAACTAACATCATCAAAATGGCGATATTACCAAAAGTTCTCTGTAGGTTTAATGCAATGCCAATCAAAATCCCAACGGCATTTCTTGTAGAAATAGATAAAGCAATCATGAAATTCACATGGAAAAATAAAAGACCCAGAATAGCAAAAGCAACTCTAAGCAGGAAGTGTGAATCAGGCGGCATGGCATAGTGATACCAGATTTCAGACTATACTACAGAACAATAGTAACAAAAACAGCATGGTACTGGTATCAAAACAGGCGGGTGGACCAATGGTACAGAATAGAGGACATAGAGACTAATCCAAAAAGTTACAACTATCTTATATTTGATAAAGGAGCTAAAAGCATGCAATGGAGGAAGGATAGCATATTCAACAAATGGTGTTGGGAAAACTGGAAATCCATATGCAACAAAATGAAACTGAATCCCCTTCTCTCGCCCTGCACAAAAGTTAACTCAAAATGGATCAAGGAGCTTGATATCAAATCAGAGACTCTGCGTCTGATAGAAGAAAAAGTTGGCTCCATAATACATATTGTGGGGTCGGGCTCCAAATTCCTTAATAGGACACCCATAGTACAAGAGTTAATAACAAGAATCAAAAAATGGGACTTACTCAAACTAAAAAGTTTTTTCTCAGCAAGAGAAAAAATAAGAGAGGTAAATAGGGAGCCTACATCCTGGGAACAAATTTTTACTCCTCACACTTCAGATAGAGCCCTAATATCCAGAGTATACAAAGAACTCAAAAAATTAAACAATAAGATAACAAATAACCCAAACAACAAATGGGCAAAGGACCTGAACAGACACTTCTCAGAGGAGGACATACAGTCAATCAACAAGTACATGAAAAAATGCTCACCATCTCTAGCAGTCAGAGAAATGCAAATGAAAACCACCCTAAGATACCATCTCACTCCAGTAAGATTGGCAGCTATTATGAAGTCAAACAACAACAAGTGCTGACGAGGATGTGGGGAAAAGGGTACACTTGTTCATTGCTGGTGGAACTACAAATTGGTACGGCCAATTGGAAAGCAGTATGGAGATTCCTTGGAAAGCTGGGAATGGAACCACCATTTGACCCAGCTATTCCCCTTCTCGGACTATTCCTTGAAGACCTTAAAAGAGTGTACTATAGGGATACTGCTACATCGATGTTCATAGCAGCACAATTCACAATAGCTAGACTGTGGAACCAACCCAGATGTCCTTCAATAGATGAATGGATAAAAAAAATGTTGCATTTATACACAATGGAGTATTATGCAGCACTAAAAAATGACAAAATCTTGAAATTTGCAGGGAAATGGATGGCATTAGAGCAGATTATGCTAAGGGAAGATAGCCAATCCCTAAAAAACAAATGCCAAATGTCTTATTTGATATAATGAGAGCAACTAAGAACAGAGCAGGGAGGAAGAGCAGAAGGAAAAGATTAACATTAAACAGAGACATGAGGTGGGAGGGAAAGGGAGAGAAAAGGGAAATTGCATGGAAATGGAAGGAGACCCTCATTGTTGTACAAAATTACATATAAGAGGTTGTGAGGGGAATGGGAAAAAAACAAGGAGAGAAATGAATTACAGTAGATGGGGTAGAGAGAGAAGATGGGAGGGGAGGGGGGGATAATAGAGAATAGGAAAGGTAGCAGAATACAACAGTTACTAATAGGGCATTATGTAAAAATGTGGATGTGTAACCAACGTGATTCTGCAATCTGTATTTGAGGTAAAAATGGGAGTTTATAACCCACTTGAATCTAATGTATAAAATATGATATGTCAAGAGCTTTGTAATGTTTTGAACAACCAATAAAAAAATGTGAAAAAAAATATTTTTATGTCCTCTTTTTGTCTTGGGACTTATCGAAATATCTTTTATCTTGGTAGGGTAAAAATCACCATTTTTTTTAAATCAAAACTTTTAGGTTATATCATGGATTCAGAAACCCAGTTTTTCATTTTCTATTTTACTGGCACCAAAATACCTTATTGCTGACCATCTTGCCTTCTGGGAAAATACACAACACACAGATAACATGTAGCCATTTCAGGGAAGGTTCTGAGAATCCCAAAACTAGGAAACGAGTACATAAAGGTGAATCTGATTCAAGATTCTTAATGAGGCACCTTTTGATTTCAGAGTTCGAGGGGACAGGACACTGACCAGAGCTTTCCCCTGAAAAGCTGGATGGAGGGAGTGGGGGCAAGAAACTTTCAAGTGGTTGATGCATGGGGAAGGCTTGGGTTTTGGATTATGGGTAAACCCAATGGAGTAACTGTCTGTCCATGAGACTTAGAGGACTTATGAACTGGCTCAACCCTTGACTTCAGTGAACAATAGCTACCTTAACTGCTAGACATGAGAAAAAGTGAGTTCCCTAGTAATATAACACTTAGAACTTATATTACTTCTAATTTCATTGTCATAAGAAATGTCCAGTGTTCTTCATAATTTATCAGGAATACCAAAAAAGAAAAAAAATCAAACCATAGAGTCAAAAAGAAAGATAGGGGCTGGGGTTGTAGCTCAGTGGTAGAGCGCTCACCTAGCACGTGCGAGGCACTGGGCTGGGTACTCAGCACCCCATAAAAAATAAATAAATAAAACAAAGGCATTGTGTACAAC
This sequence comes from Ictidomys tridecemlineatus, assembly GCF_052094955.1. NCBI lineage: Eukaryota > Metazoa > Chordata > Mammalia > Rodentia > Sciuridae > Ictidomys > Ictidomys tridecemlineatus. Next base: position 106,933,403 of record NC_135477.1, on the reverse strand, counting down.
TACAACTAAAAAAAATGTTTAAAAAGACAGAGAGCGAAAGAGAATAGACACAACTTACAAGAATACAAGTATCAATAGTGTATGTTCGAAGTTATCAAACCTTTTTAAAATCAAGTTAATTCTAAAACTGAAAAGCATAAATAAACTTAAAATTTCTGTAGATTAACAAAATAACATTCTATATTTTATATCAGCTGAAGATAATTTAGTAGTTATAAACACTAAATGGAGACTAAGAATAAAATAACAAAACTAAGCACAAAGAGAAAATACAGGAAAGATCATGAACATTGTATAGGACATTTACTATGAAAGTATGGTACCATTGAACATTTACTGACTGGACATTAGAAAAAGACATACTAGTGATAAAGAAATGCTTAAAGCGATTTTAAAATGAAAAATAAAAATGCTTAATAATGGAAAAGATTGTCTAAATATTGAAAGATCTACATATTTAGTAAGCACTAGAAAAAGTAAGCAGGGTTCATATAAACGATAAAAATCTCAGTGACTATCAAGAAGCCTCATTAAGACTAATGGCTGATTGCTTAACAGACACAAAGTCAAGCTTGAGGCAGCAGAATGGTATCTACAAATGTGGAAATAAAATAATCGTCATTATTCATGATCAAATAATCATATATGCTGAAAGTCTTTAAAATCAGATAAAATATTATAATTAATAAGTAAATTTATACAAAAATTAACAGTATATATTATTGTGACCAAAGTGAGAAAATAAAATGTTAAAAACAATGACATTTAAAGCATTGAATACCAAAACCTTACAAATATTGTAATAAAACATATGCAAGCCATCGATATATGCAAAATATTGAAAATTTAAAACATCTCAGTAAATTGAGGAATAAACCATTTTCCTGGTTGGGATGACTGGTTTAATACCACAAAAGTTTGATTATCTATACCCTTCCATGGATAGAATGCGAACTCCAGCTAAAATCCAAGAATAATGATGAAACAGAGAAGTATTTCTTTTTTTTTTTAAAGAGTGAGTTCTTTGAGAGAGAGAGACAGAGAGAGAGACAGAGAGAGAGAGAGAGAGAGAGAGAGAGAGAGAGAGAGAGAGAATTTTTTTAAATATTTATTTTTTTTATTTTTTGGTGGACATAACATCTTTGTATGTGGTGCTGAGGATTGAACCCAGGCTACACACATGCCAGGCGAGCGAGCTACTGCTTGAGCCACATCCCCAGCCCAGAAGTATTTCTTAATATTAGCCAAGAACAGATGTTGCATGTCTACAGATCCTATAGCTAATTAAAAATAATAAAATTGTATTCTAAATAACTATATGGAATAAAATTGCAAAACTAGATAAAATGAAAAAAAAAATATCAGAAAAATCCTCTACCAGAAAAAGTATTGCTAGAAATTAAAAAAAAAAAAACTTTTAAAATTCTTTTTAAATTCAGGTTAAATTTGATTAGTCAGAGTTTTAGGGATGGTCAATATTATCAAAACTATGTTTTCTATCATAGATCAGGATATATATTGAGATGTTTTCTTTCCATTTGCCCTTATTTGCTTTATATAGATCTTCTAAAATTATTTTGACTTCTTTTTCTATTTGATCATTTATTCAGGCATTATTTATTCAAGAACAAATAAAAATTTGTATTATGAAAAAAAATAAAACATGATTTATAAAACCTATAGAAATATAAATTTAAAAATTAGTTTTTAAAAACTCCTTTCCTACTGTCATGATGTCAGCAAAAATCTTAAATAAAAGACTCACAGTTTGTCTTGGAGTTGGATTAGATTGTGTGTGTGTGTGTATATGTCTATGTGTGTGTGTGTTTGTGAGAGAGTGTGTTTCAAAGACTTAGAAAAGATATTACTGCTAAAGGCAAAGGAGGCAACAATTTAGCAGAATCAAGTTTGCTGTCCTTGGAAGAAATCAACAACAAAATTGGATCTTATCCAAGCTATTTTATAACATTGTATTTCTAATTCAATTTTTTTTCTTGTTCTTAACTAGGCTGTAGAATGCTGACACACTGCTTATCTCTGAGAAGTTTCTCCTTCAATTTGCTCTTTATTTCTAAGTATTCAATCTCAAAATATCAGCAGATCAGGCTCTTTCTGACATAGATGTGGAGGGCATCATGTTTCATTATTTAGAATGACATCAATGTAAATGTTCTGATTGGAAATATTCAGCATAGGATTTATTTTTTTAAATTGTTATATTCATTTTGATTTGACTAATGTTTCTCCTAAGATTTACACATTTCTTTGACCCTGTTTTCTGAGTTGCTCCTTGTTTGTACCATAGTGGTAAGGATGAAATCCTTAAGATGTATCTTAAATCATTATTACTGACTTAATTTTTATTTCCATTTCAATAACAGCTAAGTACAACTGCTCTTTTGTTTTCAGAATCACAAACTTTATTGGTTCAAACAATTGTATTAATTCATAGTTTTTTTAATGTAACTTCAAGTACTTTAAAATCCTCATGCTACCTCAGAAATTCAATTTTTTTTTGTATTTGTCTTGACCTTAAGAGGTTGTGCTGTAGAGACAAGAAATACAGAAAAACATATTAATAGAAAATTACTATTTAAAAGGATCTCCTTTTTATCTGTGTTGGAATGCAACCAGTAGGCTTTCATTTAACCTCTGGGCAAGATTCAGTCACATATAATACTCACCATAACAAAAAACAAAGAAATAAACTTGATCATCACTACATCATTAACAACCAGGAAAATGGTTCTCATATTACTCCATGGGAAATTTACAATGTCCCTTGAAACATCTATTCAGTCAGCAGAATTTTGAATGGAGGGCCCAACAGCACATCATCTAGGATCACCAGTGGTCCTTCCTGGGGGATCAACAATAGGAACCCAGGTTGCATGCTGAAAAAAACATTTGAAGATATTTCAAGATTGAAAATTCTGCTGAAGCACCCTAGGTAAGAAATGTTAATAAACCAGGTAGACAACTAAACAATGAAACAAGTGAATGAATTTAGAAGATGATTGGTAGACTGAGTCCTTAGAAATTGGATATGAGCAGTGGGACATTGGGAATAATCCAAATATTTCCAGAGATCTAAATTAAACAATGATTCTGACATTCATTTTGGGGAATAATTGAGAAGGTCAATATTAAGCATGCTAGATTTGAGATGCCTGTAGGACACTTATCCGTGGGGGTCATGATAAAATAAAACAATCATTTAATCCATGAGATGTGAGAGGATCTGTTGAAGGCTATAATCAAGTCAAGATGGCACCTGGCACTTTGCCAGGAGGCGTGGTCTGTGAAGCAAGGCCAGTGAGCCATTAAGATGATGAGGATTCCTTATTGGTTGTCTGCTGTATCTAGTTTATGTTAATTGAGTAAAGCTGTGTGCAATTAGTTAAGTATATATACCTCTGCTGTCCGGCAGAGGTATATATACCTCTGTCTATATACCTCCTGCTGTCTCTGGTGCCCACTACTTTGAGTTCTCGCTCAGTTCCTGCAGAATTCACTGGAAATAAAGTAGTTCCCGATTCAACCTTCAAATTGCTTGTCACCTCTCGGTTATTTAACCCAGCCGGACTGTGGTAAAGATCAATAAGGAGATTTCAGGGATGCTACTGATAGTCTCCAATAGTATTCACCTCTAGGAATGGCCAGCAACCATAGTTTGTGCAATAGGAGTTATTTATTTTTGTGGAGTCTTTGTTTTATCAAATTCTATTTAAAACAATTTATGAGTAAGTGACTACCAAGCAGTATCTAGAGTTACAAAGGGAAAAAATCCGTTTTTTTTCTGACAAAGAATTTATAATCGAATGAGGAAAATATATACAAAAGTTAGTATGGATTTTTAATCATACTTTTCCCCAAAATACAAAAAGAACATTAATATTTATACAGAAAACTAGAGACTTTTAACCAAATACTATTTTTCTATTATAATACATATGTATTATATACATGTGTATGTGTATCTGTCTATCTATCTATCTATCTATTTATTTCTGTGTTGGAAAGTTTAACAAGTAAGAAATAACCATACACACTCAGAACCTATATAATCTCATAAATAATGCTCTTAATAAGTAAATGAATCAACCACTACAGTTTTAAATATTGTAAATTTCTAATAAATAACATGAAAACTAATATGATGTGTTTTTTTTCTCTAAAAACTTTGTAAGCTTCTTAGCAGACTGGAACATGGTGAAGCATTGTGGCTGTTGAAGTAGAAAGAGATAAGTTAGAAGGACTTCATTTTGATTCTGAAGGTGAATGATCATAGTCCATTGTCCTGTTTCCTTTGCTTACTCACTGTCTTAAATTAGATTCTAGCATTTGCTATTTGGCCAATTACCTCTGTATATAAAGAAATTGCTCAGATGGTACCAAGTGAGAACAGATGCTACAAAATTGTATTGCCCTATACTCAGTATTACAGTTACTAACTTCACTCTAAAACAGATGCTTTCAAGTCCACTTAAAGGAAATGATAACTGTGTTATGTGAAACTTTCACTGTTATAATTTATTCATTTTTGTAGCTTTGTTTGTCACAATAATGTGATTTTTTCCAACTTTATTCCCAATTACACATGTACTAATGTTAAATTATCTGTAATGTAAATTTTCTCCCAAAAATATTCAATTCATATTTCCTATAACCAATGATGCAATTTTAGAGATTGAGTTGTTGAGTCAACTTGCCAATAACTAGGATTTAATAGGACCTAAACTGCCTATAAAAGTTCACGAGAAACCAAGATGTCCCAATTCTAGAGAACTTAGCTGTAGGCTCAAAAGATCAATACCTTTAACAATAACAAGCAAAAGATCATATGCAATTTTATTGGGTTCTGGTCACAATTAGGTATGATGTCCTTCCTGATGTTGTAGGAATTACCAACCCTCATTATTATTATTTTCTCCTCTCCTTCCTAGTTACCCAGAAGAAAAAAAAAATCACCAGTCTTACAATTACTAAGGGTATTATGGCTAGTTCCAGTGAATAGAGAAATAAGCAAAATCCCAAGTGTCAATTCATGCCTGACCCACTGAAAACCTTTGTTCCACTCTCCAGCTTCCTCAAACCATGGCAGTGACCCTTGAACACAGGCTTACATTGCAAAACTGTTAGATGGATATTTAAAAATCACTTGGAGGGGGTTCCCTTAGACAAACCAATTTAGATCACTATTATCCACTATAATTTCTGGGCTTATTTGTTAGCTAACAATAGCTTAGTTATTAATCTGACTAATAACAGGCCAAATTGCATCTCGATTAAATGATAGAAATGGTCGAAGTATTTTGAACATTCTTTTGTCATCCCCATGATTCACAAATTCTACTTTAATACTTTTGACTTTGCTTCTGTTTCTCTGTTAACAGTAGATTCTGGCTCAGTGGACATGGCACACAGAGTGGAACTTTCTTGTTCATGTCCAGGATAGTTATATGTTGACATGGGAACTTGATGAAGAGTTTTCTTACTATTAGGCCGCAGGTGAACATTCATTACTAACTCCAGAAACTTAGTGTTGATTGTTTCCTTTCTCATGTTTCTTTGATATGACTGGGAAGATACTATATGTTGCTGGTGACAAAATCTACTAAAATAAACAAAAACACAATGCACTTTTAGTCAGTGACAATCTATTCTCCAAATTGACCATAAAGATGTACGTTCCATAGGAAGACATAACAGGGTTCCTAAACAAATGGATATAATTATTCATCTTTATTCTCTGCTAGTAAGTAATCATCTTAGAAGACAAAACTAGCTACTTTAGCAAATTTTCCTTAAGATAAATACTTACATTATAAGTATTCCCTGTTTTCATCAGTAGAATTTATTGCTAATGATAATTGTTTATGTCCCAAATTGTAGTGTGTGGGTTTTTTCTTTAAATAATCCTTTCTAATGTCAACCACTTAGTTGTTATAGGTCACTTGAACCCAAAGTAACTTTTAATTCAATACTCAGCATACTTTTATGATATTAGGTAATATGCACATCCAGCATGAAGAAAACTTAATGCCCTTCATAAGCAGCATAATAAAGGCAATAATTGCCAGCAGAACACTTCCAATGACCTAATGTCCAGCCCATAAACACCTCTGCATTGGCTGTCTTACTTGCTCTTAGATGAATCTCAGAAGGTGGCAGACCATTTTTTAGTGCAAACTGGCATTCGATTATGGTCTTCACTTAATTAACTATAGTACTCACAAGGTCAATTTGTTCTCTATACACAAGATATTACATCTTCCTTATCAAAGGAGACAAAGAAATGTCTGTTCTATAGCTGAAATCAGGTTAGCATCTTGTGTAACGATCGGCAAAAAGTTGCATTATTGCGCTTAATGGGGATATGAAAGGGTAATCTAATCAGAGAGCAATATACTATGAGAGTTAGAATGCCATTTAAGAGGATTTATTCATCTCCACGGTATACCAAGATAGATAGTGATGGCAATTTTGCTGCTAAGTAGGGAAGCAAAAGCACCAAGAAATCAGTGGACACTGATGCAGAGCAAATTAGAAAAAGGCTTTACACACCTCTTGTCATGTCCATTATATTTTAACTGGAATTAAACAAAACCTCTAGATTTTAGGTTTAAGGTGAGCTCAAACATGCCAAATGTTATAAAAGTATATAAACCCATATTTTAAAAAAAAAACCCTGAAACCCTGCTTGTCCACACTCACACACACAGATACACATTTATCTCCCAAACCATTGATAAACAGCTGTGAATCTCCTTTCTTTCCTCAAAATTATTCTTCAAAGTATGTGCTCAGGTCTCTTCTTGTCTCCCTCTTCTGTGTGTCAAAAGTCTCTCCTCATATCCCTATTTTCCCAATCCTAGTAACCATCTGTGTACCTTCTGCTGTCTTAAGTCCTCTGCTTCCAGGTGTTTACACTTTTTCCAGCATAGGTTTTGACCTCTCAGCTTCCCTAATTTCATGTCTCCATTCATTGCCCCATTAACTCAAAACTCTAGGTATACTCTTAATAGTCCCTAAAAGGCACGCGCGCATGTGAAATTATCCAGGGTGACAGGAAGGGAACAAATAAATCTACAGAAACTTAAACTTCAATATATATTTTATTCTTGACACACCTACACATATATGTATACATATATAATTTATTTTACTAATTTTATTATTGAAGAACACATTTTCAGGAGAAACACAATCCCAGATTTTCACTGTGATCAAAACTGTAAAAGTCTAGTTCAAGATAAAATATTCCTCTTGGCCTTGATTGCAAAGCCTGATGATGATAAATTGGTTTTGTTGCAAACCAGGTCTTGCCATTGGTTGCCAGGTATATTCTTCTGCATATTTTTGATATTTAATCAAACATTTCATACAATGGTTAAAAGCAATAAGTAAAGAAAAAAACTTTAGAATTAGACTACCTAAGCTCAAATTATGATTCTGCTACTTATTAATTTTAAGACTATGGGGTACCATTTAGCCTTTTTATGTCTCTGAACCTTCATGTGTAAAATAAAGATAAAACTAATTTTAAAAGTCACTGTAATAATTTAATATATTAAAATTTGTAAAAAAATATCCAGTGGAACAAGGAGTATATGAATCATTAGAAAGAAGAAAATGTCTCACTATCTGCTACTCCATGTGATATCATCAATGAGAAAAAGTCCAAAGCCTCATATCACTGAAAGGACATGCACACTTGTAAAATCAAACTTTTGTCTGTTGGCAAGCAAGACAGCATTTTACAATATATTCATGTAGATTTTCTAATATTAGTGATACTTTAATATATATCATGCATTTAAATATATGTATTATCATCATTTAGCAATAGGAACACAGAATAGACAGAAAAACTACAGTAAAAATCAGCTTATCTTTAAGTGAATTATCTTACATCCCTATTTCATGTTTTGGTATTTGTAAAAGAGCCATGAAAATAATTATTAAGATTCTGTGGTGTTTAATTAAGACTTGCAATATTTGGTATGTAGTTCTAGATACTGTTTCTGGCAAATGACTATAAGGAAATATCATATCAGTGACTTTCTTGATTTGTGTGTATGTTTTCTAACAATATTCAAGACTTACCAGGTGCCTAGGAACTTCAGACTCACTAAATTTCAATGGAGGAACTGATCTCTATTCTTAAGAAATGGCAGTTTAAAGAAATGATCCCTAGTCAGTGTTCTGGACTCGTGTGGGTGTCCAGGGATATTTATCCAAAACCATAAGTACACTTAGCCTATTGATGACTGAATAAATAATGCATTACAAACATAAGTATTTACAGAATTTAAAATAATTTAAAAGCATGATTTTTTTTCATTATGCCTTGTCTTAACAAGTAATAATAGTGCAATCATCTCAGGAAATACTAAAATTGTCTGCAAAACAACTCAGCATCTTAAAATCTGGAGACCACCAGGCAAAGGACATTAGAATAAATATTTCCAAGTTATTTTAAATCCTTGATTCAAAGCATGGCTCTTATTTTAGCTGTCCATCTTTTCCCCCCACACTCTAGTTATTTTTATAGTTTCTTCTTTATACTTTTATTTTATAGTATAACTGCTCATACATATTTGTTCCAATGCTAGATTTCTAATATGCATAGAATCAGGCACTATCAGAGTTTAAAAGGACCTTAAAGTCATCTAGTTCAACCATCCATCAGATGCATGAATTATTCCTACTTATATCTACATTCACTCTCATGGTGCTTTAAATATACCCTAGACATTAGCCCTATAGCCAAACATTAACTCTGACTCTAAATGGAATTCTTAATTCATCAGCACTTTTAAAACTTCCCACTTGTAACAAGAATCTCAATTAAAGTGTATTTAACCGCTACTTTCACAAGATGACTGATTCTCCATAATATATATTGAGCTAGCGCATCATCAGTACCCAAGTCACTCTCATGGATAAAATTAGATGTGTAGGAAGCTGTGTTAACTCTTTCTGACCACTAAGGCATCATTTAGTTTGCTAAGAGTAGGGACTGTAAAGATGTATACACCAGACAGAGGCTTGGATGCTAGATAGCTTGACAAGAAGTAAAACATACGGAGCCAGAAATAAATGACCTTTTGTAAGAATAGTGCTTTTTAGTACATGTTAAATACCAAAGAAACAGATTATTAAATGCTGTGAGCCATCATTTAAATGGATTTCATCCCAAGTTTAAATCTATATAGACATTCACTCTTTGAAGCATCACATTAAGAGAGAGTTGTATTGCCTGTTACAGAGCTCATATTGACAGAGATGTTGTGATAATGACAGTCATTAAAATAACTGCCTAGTCAGACTTAAAATGATAGGCACTAAATTTGTGTTGATGAACTGTTAACTTCCTTTTTAGTTTTAGTGGTACAAAATGAAAAGTATTCAATTTGAAGTTTTTCCTTCTTTCTCTTTCTTTTCCTTAAAATCATGTTATTTGTGCAGCATTTCCAATAGACATGAAAATAATGCATTGTTAAAGTATTCATTGTACTTATGCAAAATGAAGCTATGTCCATTAATTTTAAATATTAAAAATCAGAAATATTGTTTTACCCTGAACCTTCCCCACCACCTTATATTCATTGTTGTTGGATACTGAGTGTATGCTACAGTCTAGCTTTAACTTAGTCACCAAGAATGAGTCAACAGCCAGCACGAAAACGATGACCCTGGTCTTACAACCTCAGCATGCTGAATTCTATGGTTCAACCCTTTAATCTACGACTCCTTTCTAAGAGTCTTTAGAAGCAAACAAAACCTATAGACATCTTAGTATCAGCCTGGTAGTCTTCAGGACTTTTGAGATACTGATTTGTAAGCTGTTGTATTTATTTGTCACATCACTAAGTATGGGGTAGTTTTTAATGATAGCAACAAAAGGAAATTTTGATAATTATTTTATTTTATTCCAGGACTGTGAGAAACTTGTGCATGAGTGAAATGAGAATTTGATACATCAGGTGCATTTCTTAAAGCTGTTGCTGTTCATTTATCTCCTAGAGTTTTCTGATGATGCTTTTGAACAAATGACTGCTCGATTGTGTATTTAAAGGAGCCAAAGATTCATTCATTCCATAGGCTCTAGAAAGTGCACAGTTTTGCAATTTCTGTTATGTAAGGTATATTTTAAACTCATTCTTGGTGACTAAGAGAAAGAAGGACCTGCAGAATAAATTTGACCAAAATGTGCTATGTACATGTATGAATATACCACAGTGCATTTCATCTTTATGTATATCTATAAAGCACCAATTAAAACAATACATAAATAGAAAGAATATCAATAGAATAGGGAAGGGGAACAAAGAAAGCCAAGAAAAGAGGGAAGCAGGAAATACTAGGGGCTGAAATGAAACAAATTATATTCCATGTGTATATGATTATGTCAAAATGAGCCCCACTATTATGTATAACTGAAAACTTTTTGAAAAAATCTCAAAATAATCATTGTATCAGAAATTTATTACTCCAACTATTTACGCATAGGGACCTTTCGAATTAAAATTATTGTGTGTGTATATGTATGTGTATGTCTGTGTGTAATTTTGAAAGTAAGCTTTTGAAAAAAATAACAGCATATATAAAAGTATAAAAATATTTAGTAAAAAGGTTGATCAAATTTCATAAAGTGAATGATAAATATATAAGAAGTACAATATCCAAAACCAGTTTATAAGCATTCAGAAATGCCCATCCTGACACTAGCCGCAGTCAAAACTCTTTCCTGATTTCTAACATCATAGATTTGTAGTGTATGGAAACATCTGAAGAAGTACCCAATGATGTATCTTCTTCCAGGGAAGACTTACCATTTCTTCTCCTGCAGGATTTATTTCTCTTCATCTAGTCCAGCACGAAGCTGAATTCAAGATTTTCATTGATGCCCTTCTACTTCTGATGAAACTAGTACTGTACCTAAGCCTTAGTCTTTCAGGGTTGGTTCCCTGAAGTGCTCATCAGTTCTCCACTCCCAAGCACACCCTGAACTTGTTCCTTGAATCCACAGGACAGGGAGACTCTCATGTCACCATTCTACTTGTAGAGTGGTGTTTAACAGTCTTTTCTGTCCTGAGAAGTTTCAATAACTAGCAAATATCTTCAGGAAGAAAATGGTCAAAACAATGACTCTCAAGTCCAGTTTTGTCACTCTTACTAAACAAGACTCTGAAAACAACATTCTGCTTATTCATACAGTTTCAAAATGTGCTCTTTTCTCCTCAAAAAAAAAAAAAAAGACCCAGTTCTCAACCTCTTGATGGCATACAGAGTCAGCTAATGTCTTATAGGAAAAGAAAAAAACAGTGCCATCAAATTATCATTTCAACAATCTGTGAAGTGAATAGAGAGCCTCCATCTTGGGAGCAAATTTTTATCCATCACACATCAAATAGAGCACTAATTTCTAGGGTATATAAAGAACTCAAAAAGCTAAACACCAAAAAAAAAAAAAAGCCCAACCAATAAATGTGCCAAGGACCTGAACAGACACTTCTCAGAAGATGATATACAATCAATCAACAGATATATGAAAAAAAATGTTCATCATTGCTAACAATTAGAGAAATACAAATCAAAACTACTCTAAGATTTCATCTCACTCCAGTCAGAATGGCAGCTATTATGAAGACAAACAACAATAAGTGTTGGTGAGGATGTGGGGGAAAAGGCACACTCATAAACTGCTGGTGGGACTGCAACTGAGCTAGGCAAGCACTCTGCAGCTAAGCCACAGCCCAGCCACCACAATTTCTTATTGCCTGACACTTTCCGTGAAAAATAGTCATGTCTTTCTATATTATTTTATTAAGTAGAATAGATTGCATATCTAGTAAGATAAACTTTCTAGAAGATAAAATGCAGATGGGATCATATTGAAATGATCTCCTAATGCCATTAAAAATGTTGGCTTATTGATAAACACTACATTAAACTCTGTGATAAATCTTTCAGGGCTCTGCTAATCGACATGATTTCATCCAAAAGTCTTTCTACTCAATGCAGTATGGTCTAGTTACCCTATGGTAAAATTTTATTTTTTTATACCAGTTAAAATATTATGAAATTATTATAGACTCATTTAGATCCTTGATTCTGTACTAAGCTTTCCCATCACAAGAACTTAACTGTTGGTTCCTTGCATAGAAATCTTTACCGAGATGTCGACAGGGTGACTTCTATCCTTATGCCAGCTTCAACTTAAATTTAAAATTCTTAAGAGATTTTTCTGTCCATCTAAAGAGACCTCATTATTAGTACCCACTATTATCTCCTATCATAGCATTCTGTAATTTTTAAAATTTGTACAATATAACTTTTGACTTCATGTTTAAGTATAACCTCTAATTTATCATGAGAGAAAATTGATTGTCCTAATCAACTTTTTTATAACACAGTTTCTTGTACTCAGCAGATACCCAAAGACATTTTTGCCACTTACTTATCTAAGACAGAAAAGGAAAGGAATGCTAAGATGATTTAAGACTGAATTGATTCAATAAATAATAAAATAAACAAAAAGCACTCCTCAAATTATCTTTTCCAGAAACACCTGAACAAGTATTTGCATAGTCTACAATTCCTTGATTTCTCTAGAAATAATATTCAAAAAAATGTTTTCAGCCTTAAAACAATAGGGTTTTCTTTGCAAAAGATCATGTTCACAGGCTGGAGTTGTAGCTCAGTGGTATAATGCTTTCTCAGCATGTGTGAGAAACTGGGATTAATCCTTAGCCCTACATAAAAATAAATAAATAAAGGTTAAAAATTAAAAGATCATGTTCATTGCATTTACATCACTTGCTAGGTATTATCTCCATTTTCTTGATTTGATTGATACATTTTTATCAATATAGTATATTTTTCTACTTTAAAACAATAAGATATTGCTCCTACTAGGACATTTAGTTGAATTGATGTATGCAGAACTTTGATAGTGTTAGAAGCTTTAATACAACTATTAGTTGTAGCACAGTCAGTCCTTAGGAATAGTAGATAAAAGAGTGGAAAATTGATTATGTAATGTTGTCTGTGTGAGAGAAGACCTTGTTCTAACAATTTAGTAATCTTAGGCTGAAATGAAACTATGCATCTTTAATACAGAATACAAAAGAAACATTGTTTGAAAACTGGGATAACTTTCATTTGAAAAGTAATGTTTTAGTTTGTGCAAAGATAACATTATATGATTTCAGATTACCTACTAGTATGACTTTCCATTTCTTGAAAAACTTGAGTCAAATTGCTCCTAACTTTGCATAGTGACTCACATAGTATCTTTGACCAACAAAACAAAGTATACATCAGGAAAAAAAATCCTAAAAGCAAAAATAAAAAACTACTAGAATAATGGGAGAAATTTCAAATATTTAATTTTTTCCCCTTTTCAACCTAGTCATCTGGTTGGCCTGCCCTTTCTCTACCACTTATGTTCCCTGTGAATGCAAGTTCCAAAACATAGTTGGTATATATTATATGTACATGTTGAAAATAAAAAAGGAACCACCTGACAGTATTTACATGTTTATATCCTCTTCATCTAACTTAACAATTTTGAAGAATTATTAATAATGTGATATTAAAATATTTGTTTTAATACCATTTTAAAACTAAGTGCTTTATCAGTTCTATGTAGATTTGCTTCACAGAGCAAAAGTATAAGATTCAATTACTGGGAAATAGTGAATACCCCTTACATAGTTTTTAAACACTTGTGTATTGAATATATACTAAGCACTGATATGGATCCCAAGGAAACAGTAGAAAAGAAGGCACACAGATACCTGCATCATGGACTTTAATTCTAGCAAAGACAGATATGTAATTAACAATTAACAAAATTACACAAGATGATTTCCATTTACAATATGTGTTTTGACGGGGCAACAAACCAAGTGAAAGAAGTAAATAGAGGCTGCTTGATATTGGGTCTTGTGAGACAGCTATAATAGATTCTGAATTTTATTCTCAGGAAACCAAGAATGGGATAGTTTTAAGTGAAAGAGTCAAAAGTAAATCTGGATGTGAAGAGAAAAGTGGACAAGGATGGGTTTCAAATGAATTTGGAAAAAACAAGATCAGTTAAAGCATTATTGTGTCGAGAAAGGTGAACAGTCAAGTGATAGCAATGGAGATGGAGGGCGTAGACTGACTGGGGGCGTATTTTAAAGTTCTGCATTTAGAATTTAAGGCTATGTTAGTTTTGTATCCTGATTTAAAATTCTCACTTTGTACATAGTTCGAAAGGAAAAGCTGAATGGTCACCTGTCTTTTATACTTTTGTTGATTTTTGCTTTGCTTTACCTTTGAATAATTTTCAGATATTTACAATTTATTTTTCTCCTAAGCATGTCAATACTTTGTGATGAAATAGTTGATTGCAGTGTGGGGACACATTTTAAGGGAGGAAAATACATGCTGTGATGTAAAAATGCCCTTTCCCCCTCACTTCTTACATTCTGCTCTCTTAAATTGCAGTTCCTTAGACTAAGACATATTTGACTAGTGTTAATTACACACTGACACATAGTTTTTAAATCATTATAAAGCTTCTGAAACACTTATTGAGTTCTAGGAAATATTCTAAGATCTGTCAAGTGCACAAAACCATAAAAGGGTAAGCACTACAATTAGGGACTGTTGTGAAAAAGAAAAACAAAAAGGAAAATGAATGCCTTGAAAATAAACATGAATTAAGCTAATAAGTACTCAACTAAACTTTAGCCACTTCAGATGTGAAGCAGATTTTAAAAGAATAGGCTGACATTTCTTTCTGAGAACTCAGTTAAAAGTCTCAGCACTCATCACATTCCTGTCGGATACTTTTAGAGTTCTGAACAGAACTCATATTTCTAGGTGTAGATGTAGGATGAGGAAATATCATATGAACAAAATTTGTTCCCAATTTGTTCCCAAAGTAGGTTGAACCCAAGTCTTTAGTCAAAATTTTTGTCACAGCCTGAGAGTGCGATTCAAATGTAAGAATTGCACAATTGTGAAATGCAGACCAGAGTTGTTGACCCCTGCTTGGTACTGTCATGAATCATATAAGGTCATAAGAGAAGCACTACATTGGTCATCTTGCCTCTGCCACTCATTAGATGCAGACCATTGAGAAAGTCTTTGAACCTCTCTAAATCTCTGCTCCTCCGTATGAAGACTAAGGAGATTAGACTAGATGACATATAAGGTCCACGTCCATCCCAAAGGGTTACAATTTTCTCCATAACATTATCCTAAATATGGAACTATTTCCCATAAGCCATAAAGAGTCTATAATAATTTCATAATATTTTAACTGGTATAAAATTCCTTCCTCTCAACACTATTTGATCAGATCTCAACACAAATGACTCATCTTGGATAGATGCTGTTGATAATGGAAAGTAAATCAAACAATTTAACTTTCATCTACTCAAGATCATTGAATAACTTTTAACCAGAGAAAAAGTGAATAATAAGTTTCAGGTCATGTATCAATTCTGGTAAACATGTAAGAGTTATAAAGAGTAACCGACTTTGGGTCTGTGTTCAGGAGGAGAGTATTGTAATATCACTTCTGGTATGGATGTAGGATGAGGAAATATCATATGAACAAAATCTAGCCATTTGTCATTTCCTTAGTACCAAGTGAACTGTGATGGACTAGACCAACTTTCAACATCACAAACACAAATGGAGGAGTCCCAAAGCCTATCATCTTTATATTTCATAACGGAGAGGTTGAAATGCACAAATATGAATAAATAATGACAAATCCATACTACTAAATTACCTTACACTTAGGAAATTTATTCCCAAATGCATTTCTAGTATTTACCCTTCCTGTCTTCAGTCTTTTCCCATCATGTACATAATGCTGTTTCTCTGAAAACAAGTTAACGCTAAATAAATATGATCGTTAGGACAGTTGTAATAAATAACTAATTATAATTCTAAAAGCCCTTAACGAGGAGATATGGCCTATAAATTCAATAAGAAAAGAGAATACACTATGCAATGTGTGTGTGTGTGTATTATAATTTTTTTGATATTTGCTATTGTGAATGAGTTTGCAAGGATGGTATTGAATAGCTCTCATATTAAATATGGATTAATATATTTTTGTCCTTAATTGTATGTTATTATTTTTATCTCCACACATATGTTGACAAACTAAAGTAAACCAAAAGATTGATTATGAGACTCTGAATAACAGTGAACATTAATAAAAAAGGGAATTTGTGTAGCAACAATTGAATGCAGAATCCATGAATAAATAATAGCTGACTATAAGTAACAGTGGAATTTAGGCAGTGATCATCTTTGACGAAGAAAAAAAAGCAAGAGGGAAAAAATTGCTGATTTAGAATGTTTCCTGCCTTTTCTTCAAACACAATGTATCTTAAAGTCTCATTTGAACTGGCAAGGTTGCCCTTAGGATCTCTCTATTTGATCAATAACATTTTTCATGTTGACTTCAGAATTTATCCTGAGGAAATGATTACAACAAAGACATAGTATTAGCTGCAAATTCATTCATCACAATGTTGTTTATAAATGTCTGCAGTTTAAAGCTACCAGAACATATAAAAGAAGATGTTTGGTAGATAAATTGCATTGCATTTATTCAATGGAATACTTTATAACTATTTTAAGCGCTGCTTTAGAGAATTATATAATGATAAAAATAGATGGGTTTCTAAGCAGTTAGAAGTTTCATCACTAAATAAGCAGACCCTAGAATAACATGGTTCTAATAATCTAAATATGTAATAGACAAGAAAATTAAACAACAAGAACTGTATGATCCAATTTTTACATATGCAACAATATTTATCAAACTCCTACTTACCATACTCTTTATCAGCCTTGACTACACAAGAGTGATAAAAAGACTCCATCCTCCTAGATTTCTCAATAAACATGAGAAGAAACAAACCAATTTTACAAATGCAGAAATTTTGTTAGTAATAACTAAAATGAATAAAAATAAAGCAAGTTATTGGTTAAGCAGTATGACATAAGTGGACACTATTGTGTTAAATAGAGTGGTCAAGGTCCTCTTTGATAAAATAAAATTTGAATAGAGCCCTGAAGAAGATGATAATAAATAAGTGACCTTAGAGATCTAAATGAAAGGAAATTCATTTTTTTGTTTTAGAGTTTTTGTTGTTACTGTTGTTGTTTACCTAATTTTTATCCTAAATACTGCATAATATGTGTGTATTGTTGGAGCAGAGGAAACACTATAATTTAAACTTTTTTCCACTACAATTAAATCTACTACTATTGAAACAAAATAGTGCAATTCCTTGATCTAGGATTTAATATTTTCTGCAGTTTAATATCGAGCTCTCATCATAGACTTCAAAATTCCACTTTAATCCTTAAAATATTTATAAATCCCCATGCCCAAGTCATACTCCCAAACCTTTTACTTTTTCTGTTTATTTGTGAGAAATACCCATTCATCTTTTATTTGTAAATTTAGATTTTTTCAAGGATTTTTTAAGTTAAGGACAAATTTGGAAAACTTGATGAAAAATTTCTTTACAAGCTTATCAAATATTCCAGTTTTGTACTGATGAAATATAACTTGGTTTTGTAAATTTGTTCCTTGTTGTAATCCACTATGATGATCAGTTCTTTACAAACATGTATTGTTTTAGATCTCATTATAATCAAACTTAAAATGAAAGGGACCACAAAAATACCTATTTTTTTCAGAGATTATCAACACAAAAATAAATAAAATAATAAAAATGAATAAAATCTAATTTTATTTGGAACACTATCACTAAAGTACATATAAAAGTGAAAAAATGTTTATTATAATATAAAATGAACATCAATTGCATTTATAAAAACTGGCAATAAAAGAATTGCTTGTAGGCAATATTATATTTGACCCCTTTCTACTTAAGCAGAAAAACCAAGGCATGAGCCATAGCTGAAAGGCCACTTTCTCACCTTGGGCAGCTTCCTGGGGTTCAGTACACTTTCGTCATCTGGTCACTCTGACCCTTACCTCTCAAAAATGGAATATTTCACCCTGAAAATATGTGATTATTTGCCTTGGAGAACGCAACATTGCAATATAAATACGATACATCCTTGCAAAGGAGTAATGTGAGTCTGAGGAAATAATAAAAGATATTAGCCTACTTAGGCTTTAAAAACTGTGTATTTATATGAGATGTAAAAAAATCAGAATTTGCTGTGAACTAGTCTTAATATTGATTTTGAGACCTAGTGTAATTTGGGAAATTAAGTAATTTATTTTGATTCAGAAACCAGACCTGCAGATGGAACAAAATCCTCAAAGTATAAAAGGCTACTAACTGTCATAAAAAATTATAATTAAAAATTATCTAACATTGTTTAAATGCACTTTCAGGGCTCCATACTAAGTTCTTTAGATACATTATATCCTCTAATTATCATTCAAAAGTAAGGATTTTTTTTAAAAAATGTATTCTCATTAGTTATACATGACAGTAGAATGTTCTTGGATACATCATATATAAATGGAGTATAATATTTTATTCTTCTGGTTGTACATGATGTAGAATGCCACGGGTAGTATAGTCAAATATGTACATAGGGTAATAATATCTGATTTGTTCTACTATTCTTGGTACTCCCATACCCCCTCCTCTCTCTTCACCCCCTTCTACCTAATCTAAAGTAACTATTCTTCCCTAGTTGCACACCCACCCCTTACTGTGAATTATCATCTGCATATCAGAGAAAACATTTGGTTTTTGGTTTGGGGGGACTGACTTATTTTACTTAGCATCATAGTCACCAATTCCATCCATGGAATGGACCCAACATTTGACCCAAGTATCCTGCTCCTCAGTTTATATTCAAAGGACTTAAAATCAGCATATTACAATGTGGAATCCACATCAATGTTTATAGCAGCTCAGCTCACAATAGTGAAACTATGACTATGGAATCAATCTAGGTGCCCTTCAACAGATGAATGGGTAAAGAAAATGTGGTACAATGGAATATTACTCAGCCTTAAAGAAGTAAGGATCTCCACATGCAACAGAAGTTTGTGTGTCTGCAAAAGACAACTTTATGACTGCCATGAGGCATTGTTTTCCTATCAGGAAAGCCATCACTGGCAAGTTCCTCCATTTTTCATGGTTGACACAGTAGAAAAGGGGAGACATACCGGGTGTTGTTGTGGCTCTAGAGTAGAGCGCTTGCCTCATTCCTGTGAGGCACTGGGTTCAATATCCTCAGCACCACATAGAGATAAATAAACAATTTAAAGGTGTTGTGTCTATTTGCAACTAGGAGGAGGAGGAGGAGGAGACATAGAACTTCTCTGCATGTCTAAGAGGCTCACAGAAAAAGTGTTTGGGGGAAATAAATCTGTTACCCACTAAGAACATTTTTGTTGTTGTTGTTTTGTTTTGTTTTGTTTTTTTCTTTCCTTTTTTAATCATTGCATTAAAAATGATACAAAATTGTTGAATTTTCAAGCTCACTGTGTTCTATTCAGAAGTTAAAAATATGTATCTTATATTTTACATTTAAGAGAGTTCTTCAATAGAAAAAGAAGTCTAAAAAGTATACCTTTTAAGACTTTTATTATCATGTATCACTTCACTTTAAATGTTGGTATTTAGAATTTGTAGCATAGCACTCAATAAATATTCTGACAGTATATTTTGCATTGAAGAAGTTGTTACACTCTGTTCAAACTAGAAAATTGGTTTATAAGCAACGGGAGTCAATCTAAAATTCCAAGAAGTATTTGGGAGTTTAAATTAAGTGGATCTTGATATTGTAAATAAGACCTAGTTTAGTTAATGCTTTAAAAAATTCCAAAGCAGGTTTTCGTTTCCAGGCACGGAGATGATTGCACACTGAGGAGAGCTCAGCAGAAGGGGTGGCAGCGGGAGCATTTTTTTCCTGTGCTGAGGTCTGAATCTGGGCAGAGGCCGAGGCAGTGATCCTAGTGGTGGGGGAGGAGGCCGAGGAGGAAATCAAATTAAAGTTGATCTTGTAGATGAGAATTTTACAGAAGAGAAGAAATAGCAGGACCTCCGGACATATCATATGAAGAAGGAAGAAATCAACTAGAGTTAAAAATACTAGAAACATACCCATGCAATCCCCCTAAGGTCCTGGTTTATGTAAACTATGGCATCCTAATATTAGTTCCATCACACGGGCTGTTTGGATATCCTGAAAGATCAATGGGCAGCAGCAATGATTCTATGCAAGCATTATTGGCAGCTGCAGAACCGGATGATCCACAAGACGCAGTAGTAGCAAATCAGTACAAACAAAATCCTGAAATGCTCAAACAAACAGCTCGACTTTGGGCACACATACATGCTGGAGAACAGTTTCTAGTCCAGAATACACCAAAACAATAGAAAACCTATGTGCCATGGGCTTCTACAGGAATGCAGTAATAGTGGCCTTGTCTTTAAAATCATGGGGTGTAGTGACTAATAGAATTGCTTCTGAGTAACTGAGGCCTGGAGAGAGCTGCTGACAGGCAAACTTGCCTCTTCTTGAGGAGAACCAACATCTGTTACTTTTAGGATTCTGTATAGATCTCTTTTAAACTGGCACTCTTGTCTAACGATGTTACCTTGGCACCACTGAGACTGAAAAAAAAAAAAATCCCTGCTCTGTAAATAAAGCTCTGTGTAAATTTAAAAAGGGAAAATACTTTTTTTCATAGTTAATAGTGTAAAGATTTTTGAGCTAAGCTAAAACCATGGAAAAAGCATGCTACTATAGTGTTTAGCAGTGTAACGAGAGTAGCAAGAGTTTGCTTTAGGATTTTGTTGAATAATCAAGACAATATTTTGATTGTGTCAGGACCATTGAATTGTTGGTGTTGCATCACAGCTACCTTCACTGTTTTTAACACGGATCCCCTGTGCCTCTGAACTTCCTTGCATGCTTGTACTTGACTTACATTCTTGTACTTGACTTCTTAGGATGGGTAACTGAAAAGACCACCCTTAGAAATTCTTAAATATTAGATTTATCCAGAATTGGAGATGGTGACTTATTCAGAGCTCTTATGTTCCTGTTGACAGACTGGGGACACTATATCTATTTTCCCTCTCTTACCACATACAGATAATATTCTGATGCTAAATTTCTCTGTACTTGGTGGGAAAATGTGCTTGGGGACAGTGTCCCTTCCTCCAATTTTAGGTCATAAATTTGAAATATTTTGTCCCAGTTTTTCAAACACTCTTGTAAGTAAGAATATAAAAATGGAGCGGGCAGTTTTCTTCTGCAAAACCAGTAAATGCTTGACGTTGCCATTATTTCCAGATTTAATGAAAGAACCCAACTTAGTTTTTCAGTGAATTTGACATTCATTTTTAAACTAATGAAAACAGAATTTTTTTGAGAACTTAGATGTAATGAACTATTTCTGGTCATTTTTAAGACCAATCTTGGGCTTCATAGAGATTGTTTTATCAGATACTTTAAAAGTCACTCTTGCTTGCTCATCCCCATATTAACACATGAGAGGTGTGTTGGTGTTTTATTGTATATACTTCTAATACACATAGAAATAGAAATGTATTATAAATCTGAATTTCTTTATGAAGTTTCTGATGATATGGGAGTTGAAAACATTACCTTATCTTGTACATAGTCATACTTTCTATTCATATTAAAATTATATTTCATTCTAAGTTCAAAAGTTTGAAAATTATTAATTTTGCAAACTCAAACATGTAATTAGACCATTTTATGAAGGCTGAAGTAGATTTATGCAGGCAGTTCTACACATAGAAATAAAAGTCTTATTCACTTTTCAGGACCAATGCAATATAACAAAAATGTAATGAAATCAGACTGAATTAAAGTAATTATATATATATATATATATATATATATATATAATATATATTTATATATATATATATGAACTACATCATGAGAAAAGGCCTTTAAGAACTCATCATTTTTAATTAGAGAAGAAACCAGAATTTTTCCATTTCTGAAAAAACTATTGTTAAATGTTATGCTCAGTATGATGAAGAACACCACAAAACCCATATTCTTTTTAGCAGTTATGACTTCTTCTCTGAGTTAAAGTCCCTGCTTAAGCCTCAAACTGATATTTCTCTAGCAGTTAGTTTCTATTTCCCACCAAAGAAGACAATTTCAGGGAGGGAGCTGACACCATACAAGCTGGAATTTCTTCTTTGTTCCTTAAATAATGTGTCCCTATAGCAACTGGGCTATGAAACAGTAAGTCTGCTTTCCGTTTGGTTTGTTAGGTATATATGATAGCTACTATTAAAAAGGTTCAAATATTCCTTCTCTCAGTGAAGAGTATTAACAGTTGTCAGTGTTCAAAATGTAAGGGATAGAAGTTATGGAATCACTGGGGAGAAAAATAAAATATAAAAAGAATGTCAGGTGACTTTCACAAGAGAAATACAGTGAATATGTACCATTGATAAAAAGATTATTCAAAAAGTGTGAAAGCAAACAGCCTACCGCCCAATGCCATTACTGGGCTAGGTACCTTACTTCAGAGCAGGTTTGGATAGACACAGGTAGAACAAACAAATGTCATCTGCAATGCACTGAGAAGCCCATAAAAATGCAAAAGCCAGACAGAAGATAATTTTTAATGCTATTTGGCTGACTATTTGAAGGCTAGTTTTTCACATCCATCAGCACATACAAATTACATACCAGCATCTTTAGAAATTACAGTAAAATTCATCTTTCATCATACTATGCAAAAACTTCCAATGTTTCTGTATTTCCTGACACCCCAACTCTAAAATATTCTGTGGGACCTGCAAGGATTTCCATTATCTGATTGCATCAGAAATTCTTTTTACTTTCTTTTTCTTTTCTTTTTTTTAATTTGGTGCTGGGGAATGAACCCAAGCCTCATGATCCTCATCATTGTTTGGCACTGTTATCTCATTAGAACTGGGGTCTGTAAAACCTGCCCACTTTCATTTCTAACTATTTAAGTAATGATGTTTCACTTTCTTGCAAGTTTCTCTTTCCTCCATCAGAAATTTTACTCAAGTACCCATATTTTGGGACATATTTACAATGAAATTCACCTTGGTACAGATTTGGATCAATAAATTTTTAAGAGAATGTAGGTGTGACCAATTATGTTTTCAAGTATGTACCTGTGGAGGAGGTGAAAATTGAATTCTAGCCCTGAAGGTTCTGAGGAGGTCTTTGGGGGCCATCTTTTTTTTTACTTTTTAGTTTTTTAGTTGTCAATGGACATTTATTTTATGTATTTAATGCAGTGCTGAGAATTAAATCCGATGACTCACACATGCAGGGCAAGTGCTCTATCACTGAGCCACAAACCGGGCCCTTTTGGGAAACATTGAGGAGGAAGTTTAGAGGAGAAGATTGAATAGGCAATATTTGAATATATTTATTTCTTTCCTCTTAGCATGTTGATTATTTTTATCATGAAAGGATTTTTCTTTGTTCTTTTTAGATATACATTGTTGAGAGCCACAGCCAAATGGGCCCCAGCAAACTTCCAGCTGCCAGCAAACTTCCAGCTGCCCGCTGATGATTGGCTCACAGTGACCCCAGCAAACTTCTAGCTGCCAGCTGATTGGCTCCTCTGCTGTGATGCTCATTGGGCTGTTTTCCCGCCCTTTCAGACCATGGAGCTGCTCATTGGGGGACTTTTTTGACTCTATCCACGCGACCCAGCCAATCAGCCTCAAGAGCAGGAGGAGTTGGGGAGGTTGGAGGCTTGTGGGAAGCCTGTGGTGGCAGTTGGGCTCTGAAGGTTTTTCCTGAGGAGCTGTGTGGTTTGGTGTGTGTGGTTCTAAAAATAAAGTTCATTTCTTTTGACAAGTGGCTCCTGAATTGTGCCCAGCCAGACTGCGGCAATACATAACAGTAGAGTGTATTTTGCTATATTACATATACATGGAGTTTTAACTTTTCATTCTTCTGGTTTTACATGATATGGAGTTATACTGGCCATGTAGTCATATATGAACTTAGGAAAGTTATGTCCAATTCACTCTATTATCTTTCCTGTTGCCATCCTTCATTACTTTCCTTCATTCCCTTTTGTCTAATCCAATGAACTTCTATTCTTCCCTACAGCCTCGTTATTGTATATTAGCATCTGCATATCAAAACATTCAGCCTTTGTTTTTGGGATTGGCTTATTTCACTTAGCATGATATTCTTCAGTTCCATCCATTTACCTGCAAATGCCATAATTTCATTCTTATTTATGAATGAATAATATTCCATTGTGTGTATATATACCATATTTTCTTTATTCATTCATCTGTTAAGGGCACCTAGGTTGGTTCCGTAGCTTAGGTATTGTGAATTGAGCTCCTATAAACATTGATGTGCCTGCATCACTATCCTATACTGATTTTATGTCCTTTGAGTATAAACTGAGGAGTGGGATAACTGGGTCAAGTGGTGGTTCCATTCCAAGTTTTCTCAGAAATCTCCATATTGCTTTCCAGAGTGGTTGTACCAATTTACAGTTCTACCAGCAGTGTACAAGTGTACCTTTCCCCTCACATCCTTGCCAAAATTTATTGTTACTTTTATTATTGATAATTGACATTCTGACTGGAATTAGATGAAATCTCAGTGTAGTTTTAATTTGCACTTCTCTAATTGCTAGAGATGTTCAACATTTTTTTATTATTATTTGTTGACCATTTGTATTTCTTATTCTTTGAAGTGTCTATTCAATTCCTTTCCCATTTTTTGATTGGGTTATTTGATTTTTTGATGTTAAGTTTTTTGAGGTTTTGTGCTTTAGGAGTCCTAAGGAATTCTGTTTCCAGGCCAAACAAGATGGAGTGTTGTGCCTACTTTTTCTTATATTAGGCACAGGGTCTTGGTCTACTGCTTAGGTCCTTGATGCACTTTGAGCTGATTTTTGTACAAGATGAGAGATAGAGCTTTAATTTTATTTTGATACATGTGGATTTCCAGTTTTCACAGCACCATTTGTTGAATAGGCTATCTTTTCTCCAATTTATGTTCATAGTGCCTTTGTCTAGTATGAGGTAACTGTATTTGTGTGGGTTTGTCTCTGTGTCTTCTGTTCTGTACCATGTGTCTATGTGCCTGTTTTGGTGCCAACAGCATGACATTTTTGTTACTATAGCTCTGTAGTATAATTTAAGTTCTAGTATTATGTTGCCTCTTGCTTCACTTTTGCACTAAGGATTATTTTGACTATTCTGGACCTCTCAGTTTTCCAAATGAGTTTAATGATTGCTGTTTCTATTTCCATGAATAACATCATTGGAATTTTAGTACGAATGGCATTAAATCTGTAGTGCTTTTGGTAGTATGGCCATTTGACAATATTAATTCTGCCTATAGTAGCATGTTGACTTTAAAAGCAAAATTTTATGTTGAACAAAAAAAGATTCACAACCAAAAATGCTCCAAAATCTTTCCTTTCAAATTAGTTCATTATGTGTATACATAATACCAGTCTTCATTTTAACATAATTATACAAGCATGTAATATAATTTGCTCCAATTCAGTCCCTAGTACTTCCACTCTCCCTTCCTTCCTTTCTCTCCATGTTCCCTGTCTCTACTGATATTTTTTTTAATTCATTCATTTTTTTCAATTAGTACATTGGGGAAATACATAAAGGTGAAATTTAGTCTGATATATTCACAGAAAAGTTTGGTCTGATTTATTCTACTGTTCCTCTCATTTCCTGTCCTTCTCCCTCCCTCTAAAAACCCTTCCTCTACTCTATTGATCTCACTTCTATTTTTATGGGATCCTCCCTGCTCCTTCTTTTGTGACAAAAATAATATTTACATGTCTACAGTACCTTTCTGTAGTTTGAGTATTTGTTTTCTTTAGTATATTCCTGTGGTTTTCTCATCTGTAGAATGTTTGTGGTTATTGTGTAACAATCTTTAGAAAATAGACCTCATAAATGTTTTAGTACTCCTATTTTGAGTCAGTTTGCATATAAAGTCAATTATATCTATTTAATTTTCACTGACACTCAGCATTGAATTTATCACTTGTATTAAGAAATTTTGCTAATTTTTGGAAAAAAATAAACTGATAATAATGGTTCATACATTTTATATCCATATAGAAAACTACACAAGTAACATAAACCTCTATTTTTACCAAAACCATGGAAAATGTTATGTGTATGTATTCAACCACTGTCATTGTTAGTTTTTATTTGTTTTTACTTCCCCCTATTGAATTTACTCATCTGTGAAGGGATGAAAATGGGATATGCTTCACGAAAGTCCTCAGGTAGAAATCTCTCTTTACTACATCATCAAAATCTTCTGGTAAACTTTTATTGTCACTATATGAAAGCAAGAGGAAAAATAATTTATTTTCCAGAAGCAATGACTCATTTTATATACCTGATCCATTTTTATGTCAAGTAATTCCTTGGTTTCACTTAAAGCAGCTTAAAATATGTTTAGAATCAATTTAAACCAAAACATAATTTTATGATGAGACAAATTAATTAAATATTAAAATAAATGTATTGAAAAGTAACTTTATTTCAGGAAAAAAAAAGGAACAAAGATGTGAAAGCAAGTGATTGATGAGCTGTTTTCTCAGAATCACAGTAAAGCATCTTCCACAGATTCTTTTGGAGACAACCCAGAGTACACAGGTATGATTTGTTTATCAGATTGTCTGTGAAGGGAGAAGTTCTAAATTGAAGATAAAGTCATGTTCCTAATAGAAGAAAAAGTTTCTATTCTTACAAAGATCAAATCACTAAACTAAGTAGTATATCCTGGAAAATTCTAATAGCCATAGAATGTAGTGTTTTATGAGAGTTTGATTCAATTTTTTATATGTATATATTTTATAATATTAACTAAATATTAGTTACCATTTTATAACCCGTTTAATTTAAAAAAGTTTTTTTTCTCTTTAAGTACATGAACTTTAGAAGATTTTTTTAATAGGGGAAAATAACCCCAAACCTGCATGAGATTCAGTTACTAAGGACTCTATTAGGTAACAACACTAATCCATTGACCTGCCCAATAACACCAATTTGTAGAATACATGATTCAAACTGGGATTTCAGCAAAACCACATATAACAACCAGTTATGAACTTTCATTATCACCCATGGATAGATGGGTGATAATGAATATTAAATCTATCATCTATGTGAGGTTGAAATAGCACATGGAAAGGATATTAATCATAAGTACAGGGAATAAAAGCAAAATATTTAAGTGACTGTGGTGAATGGAAAAAGAAGATGACTAAATATTATAATTGTGATAGAAAAGAAAATGTAGAAATGGAAAGTCTTAGAAAGAGCTTGCTTTACCTAATCAGTAGAATGCATATTAACATTTTATTATTCCCCCATTATTTCTGTTTATTGGCTTAAACAATGCTTGTGTTTTGGATATTAAGGAGACTGTTCAGAGTTTTCTTTCTCTTCCTGATAAACCACAGGAGCAATGCATTTTTATTATGACTGATTCCTAAAAGAACAATGAGTTTGCAATAAATATGTATTTTGGCAAAGATGAGAGTTGATATTCATATCTGAGAATATTTGTGCAAAATAGCTTTTAACACTTTAAAATGTAATGTTTCTGATTCTAAATTAAAGAAAAATCGCCCCTGGAGCAACTCAAAAACGTTATTATTTTTTTATTGCTGTTTCACATTTCTACCCACAAAGGGTCGTCTCTAGAATAATGCCCCCTATTTACTGGACTTGATTTACAGACTTTTTGTTTAACCAGTACATCATTTCACAAATCATGGATTTCTTTCATCCAGGATGGTTCAAACATATTTGTTATTACTGTCCTCAGATTTTTTTAGAGGTGACACTCCACATTGTTCAAAGAACAATTAATAATATTTCATGAAATTTAAGATTATAAGGTGACTGCAACATCCTGGAGAGAAAAGAATTTTATTCCTCTAACAAAGACTTCATTTCCTTGACACTTGAGGAAGCCCACTTCTTTGAAAAGGAAGACATTCTCTCAAACAAAGCAGTTCTAATTTAGAACTAATCACAAGAAGCTTTAAAGCCATGGAAGGACAAAGGCCATAATTCCAGAACTTTGGTAAGCTTTCTAGTTATTCACTATGATGCCTATTAACATTACTGATTATCTTCTCAAGTTCAGATTACTAGAAAAGGCCCTCTTCAGCCTGTGGCAAATCTATGTACTAAATATGTCCAGATGAGCATCATGCTAGATAATACATAACATTTCACTTTAGGCAGAGGATGAAAAATAGAAAGGGCAAGAAAGGAATGCAGTTATTAGTATCATTATTTTTAGCAATAAGTATTTCACTATTTTTGGTTAGAATTTAATCTTCCTTGGGTATCTCAGACATAAACAGTAAGTAACACCTGGCATAACTATGATCTCAAAAAGGTTATTGTGTGAATAATTGCCAGAAATGTTTTTCTGGAAAGTCCAGTGATATTGCCAAACACTGTCATCTTTGAATTGCTTTTGAAAAAAAAAATGTGCTGAAGAACAGCTATTGCTCAGAATCTTAAGGTCTAATTAAATGCATTGACCAATACAGCAGAAGGGTGAGAAAGCAATCTAACTTCAGATATAAAAGAAAGCTAAATTGTTAGAAGATTGAAATTCTAATTTCCTTTGGACTAAGAACTCAATAAACAAGAAAATATATACTAAACTAATGTCTTTTGAACTGATTCAAACAACTTCACAAGTTAAACAGCCTCAAAATATACAGATCTAGACATTAGAGAAAACTTCATATTTAGTAATTACTAAATATTGCATTTGTGTGGGGCATGATGACATTTGTCTGTAGCTCAAGCTGCTCAGAAGGGGAAGGCAAGAGGATAGTTTGACTTCAGGCTTTCAAAACTAGCCTGGGCAACACAATAAGACACTGTCTCAAAAAGAAAAAAGAAAAAAAGAAAATGTTAAATTTCTACAAAAATCCTTGTTTTGTAGAAATTTAACATTGTCCTTAAACTGGAGCTTTAAAATTTCATCACTGCATAAGTATCTTGCTAGCTTCAACTCAAATAAAAATGTTTCATGTGCTAATTTAATTTTCATTGAATATAATTTGTGCAAAGATGTAGTGACTTGGAAAGCTCATCAGTGTATTAAAGGTATTACAAAACAGAACTTATTGTTAACTAGACTTGAAAGTACTAATGAATCA
This sequence comes from Ictidomys tridecemlineatus, assembly GCF_052094955.1. Taxonomy (NCBI): domain Eukaryota; kingdom Metazoa; phylum Chordata; class Mammalia; order Rodentia; family Sciuridae; genus Ictidomys; species Ictidomys tridecemlineatus. The sequence goes on along the minus strand of NC_135477.1, from coordinate 106,904,185 downwards.
TTCCACTGGAAAAGCTCACTTGAACAGAATGTACACCACCATTTTGGATATTACCTTTTTCATTTAAATGCAGGAATTAAGTGTAAAGTGAATTTCACCTATTTCCATTAAGTCCTAAAGAAAAGTGGTGTGATGCAGTTTACTGATACTTAAAACAACTGAAGAACAATTTTCACACCTCATTGCTACACAGAAATGAAATCCAAGACATATAATAGAAGCCCTTTAGGCTTGTTATGTGGATTTTCTCCTACAATATCACATTCGTTTCCCTGCTTTATATACCAGAACAAAAAATGATTCAGATCATATGTAAATGTTGCAGGTATCATTATAATTCTGGTAATTCTTTCAGCCCAGATGATTGAAACAGAATCTCATTTTTCATTTGTACAATCTTCACTAAATCATCATTCCCTAGTTGTGTATTTTTCCTTAAAGCTAATGGTATTAAGGTTACATAATTGCACAAAAATTAAGAAGATTGATTAATCAACATATTTATTCCAATTTCAAATAGTAAGAGCTCTGTCATTTCTTAATCACTGTTTTAAAAATGAATAAATAAAATAATAAATGAATGAATAAGATAATACCTTTTCAGGGTGTGTTTACTTATATGTGTATATAGATATATAGATAGATAGCATAAGTTATCTTTGGACTATAATTTGTTATGTATATTTGATAACTTAAGTTATGCTTTGAACTATCTGCATAATTATGTGCATAATTTAATAAAATTAGTATAAATTCAACTTTTTAAAAATCCTTAAAATACCCTGCCATTAATTTGAGCTTATCTATTGACTTGCAAATGTTGTCAGTAGGAATGTATGCTTTGCCCTTGTATGAAACAAGTGTGAGATCCTGCTTCTCCACTGAACTACATGTGTGATTTTGGATCATTTCTTGCTTCATTATATCTTAATTTTCTCATGTGAAAATGGAAATAATACTGTTAACACTTTATAGAGCTGTGGTAATAGATGACAAAATATAAACAAAGCTCTGTCAAGTTCCTAACACAAGATCAATAATGAAAGTCTTTCCTTTTGTTATTTGTATAGAAATGTATAGATATATCCCCTAAAATCATTGTAGTTTAAAGCCATTTTTTTAAAATAACCAAATATATGGGAGCATGAATGTATCATTCTATAATGTTATCATTATAGGAAAAACCAAATAAACAGATGTGCCTTATCTTAATTATCTCTCATTACATCTACTATTTTATATCATTTATATGTCTAATTAAAAATGGAATAATGATGATGATCTTAATAATAAAAATAGATGTGAATTGCCTAGTTTCCTAAAGACAGCTGAAGTGGTCATATTTTATTAAATTCTATATAAGTAACAAAATTATTCATCAAAATATAAAACTTTTAAAACTTCCTCAAAATATATTAATCTCATAGTTAACTGTTGATTGTGAATATTAGACAACTGTAAATATAAATTCTGTATCTTCCCATGTAATTTTAGGGATCCTTGAATTTATGATAGGTAGTTCCCAACCCCTTGTATTCTCCCCACTACAAAGTTCACTTCCTGTGCTTTGCCTGCAAATTTGCTGCCATGGTTATAGTCTCAAACTAAAAGGAAATTGCAAATTCTGAAGACAATTAGCACTAACAGAAAATTATTTTGTTTAATACCTCAAATAAAGAGAATAAAATAACACCAAAAAAGGAAGAATCCAACAAAGGATGCTTTCAGAAATAAATTCAATAATTTATTGTGTTCTTTTATGCAGATTTTGTTGCTGTTATTGTTCATCCTAACCAAATGCTAAAATGAAGATATTAGGTTAGGAATGATGTAAATTAAGTTATAATATTAGATAGAAAAGCAAAACATACAAAAGAAAGTAAACATTTAAAAAACCAAAAAACTCCTCATCCTCAAAACTGCATAAAAATGTTCAGGGAACTGAAATCTGATTGGTTATTTTTTTAAAATTACTTTTAGAGAGTTCTAACAATTACAACCTCTGAGAGAAAGGGTTATAAATCATTGTACCTAAACAGAATTTAAAAGTAAAGTGCTTTAGAACAGAGGGAAGGGAATGGGGGAGAGGGAAGTTGGGGGTGGGGGGAAGTACTAAGGACTGTATTAGTACAAATTATATGTCATCCTTTCATAATCATATCTAAATGAATCCTACTGTTATGTATAACTAAAAGGAACAAATAAAAAATTAAGTGCTTGATTCTCATTACCTGGAGGATTTAATGCCTATCTTTCAATTTGGAGACAAAGTAGACTGGTGTCTGAGTCATGTCAAGGGACTCTAAGAAACAAAATACTGGTAAAAACAACCCCTGTCATCAGAGTCAATTCTACAGTGTGATAAGGTAACAATTCCTACAATTTGTTAAAACTAATATACATGAAATTGTCCCATAAATGTTCCCAGTTTTTTTATTTCTTACATATAGGATCATCTCCTAAGTTTCTGTCATTTCCAACAGTCCTTAATTATAAACTCATGCATGGATTAATCCACTTATGAGACCAGAGCCCTCATGATTCAATCACTTCCCCAAAGCCCCAACTCTAAAAGTTCCTGCATTGAGGACCAAGATTTCGGTACAGCAGCCTTTGGTAATATTCCAGAACCAAATTATAGAATCTGAAAGTGATATATAATGTATAATAACTCAAATAAAGAGAATAAAATAACATGTGTGTGTGTGCGCGTGTGTGTAAAATTGTCCATGTTGAATGATATGTCATAAACTACTGATTTAAAGTAAGAAGATTATCACTTAATATGAGATTTCAGTTAAAATGTATGTTATTTTCAAAGAACAATGGTATTCCTTTAGTATAGTTTGACACATGCCAGAAGAAATTGCCAGCCAATATTTATCATTTTAGTCTGTTCAGAAAGCAAAATAAGATACAGATATAATTATTAAGGTACTATCTAGTCTGTGGCAATGATTTTCAGTAAATATACACATTGATCAAGCAATAGTTTATATTTTCCTATTAGAACATAAAAGTTTATATGACATGAACTTTCCTTTTTTCTTTTTTTAAACAAGGACAAACATGAAAATAAATTTTAAAAATTCAACAGTAAAAACACATACACAATTACATATATAAGCATTTTATAATTGTGTTTAAATATGCACATATACATTTATATCTGCCATCACAATACATCTTTAAATTTCTATTATGTTTATAAAAAGACAAATTGAGTAAAATACTTTAGGAAAACTAAACTGGATGTATTCATTGTAAATATTTTACTTCAGATTTCAGCAACTTCAAGCAGATTCTCAGTGACCCACTCTCCTCTTCAGAGCTTATGATCATCTTCTCCCAAATTATGTCTTAGTTGATCTGAATTGTGTCACCAAAATAGTATGGCAGAAGTGACAGTGTGTCCCTTCCGAATGAGGTTATAAAAGACACAGCAACCTCTTTTTGTTCTCTTTCTTTTTCATCACTGACTTTGGAGAAAGTCTATGGAGAGGCCCATGCAGAGAGGAACCAAGGCCATTTGCCAACAGCCATATGCTTGAAATTGAAAATGGTTTCTGCACGCTCTAATCAAGCATTTGGGTGATGGCAGCCATCATCATCAACATCATTACATCTCTTTCTTTCTCTCTTTTCTCTTTTTTTTTTCCCCAGTACTGAAGTTAAAACCTGAGTTCTTTAACACTAAGCTACATCCTCAGCTCTTTTGAGATAAGTCTCACTAAATTACTGAGACTGAGCTTGAAATTGTGTTCCCCTGCCTGACTCTCCTGAGTCACTGGACTACAGATATGTGCCACTGCACAGTCTCCAACAGTTTTATTATTAATAACTGATGGAAGAAGCACTTGGCTAAGCCATTTCCAATTTTCTGACACACAGATGGTGAAAGTTGCTTGAAGACACTCAATTTTGATGCATTTTTGTTATATAGCAATAGGTGTCTCAACACATGAAAGTAAAGACATAATGACTTGGAGATGATGAATATAAATTAAGATTTAGCTCCTGTTGTTATTTATTTTTTTTCCTAATAGTAATATTGTGACATTAAAATTTTTTATAACATATATTTCTTTCTCACACCAAGCTTTATTTGTTTGTTCATTCACAGGTCAAACTCCTCATTGTCAGATTCAAGGAGATTTTAAGTGACTTAAGAAAGAAACATTATGTTTAATATTATCCATCTAGTCTCCCAGGATTCATATTAGTATCTTTCCTTAGATAATAATTAGTCACTGATTTTCTTCTCTTTTGTGAAAACTGAGTTTTGAAAAATATGTCCATCTGTATTTTTAGGAGACTCTATACTTGTGAAGAGTCATATGCTCACACGCAGATTTCCTTGTCAGCTTTCTTTCCATATTAAAAATATTAAACCCTTCAATTAAATAACCACACATACACACACAGGTAACTAGGAACACAAAGATCAGAAAAAAGTATTCATTAAATTGTGGTGGTTTTTTTTGTGTGTGTGTGTGTGTGTCATTTAGGAATTATTTAGACAGTATACCAGTATACAAAATTACCTATACTTACTTTTATATTTTTTACATTACATTTTCATTGCTACATATACCTAAATATGCTACTTTCTACAGTATTTTATTTTTATTTACTTATTTTTCTGGAATCAGGGAATTCCAGGATATGATATTACCATTATTTATTTATTTATTTATTTATTTATTTATTTTGTTCAACTCAGTTGTACATGGCAGCAGAATGCATTTCAATTTATCATACAAAATGGAGTACAACATTTCAATTCTCTGATTGTACATGGTATAGAGATGCACCATTCATGCATCATACATTTACCTAGGGTAATGATGTCCATCTCATTCCACCATCTTTCCTACCTTCATAACCACTCCCCTCCCTTCCCTTTGCCCAATCAGAGTTCCTCCATTCTTCTCATGCTCCCCCATCATAGATCAACATCCACTAATCAGAGAAAACATTAGGCCTTTTGTTTGGGGGGATTGGCTTACTCCCTTAGCATAATATTCTCCAACTCTATTCATTTACCTTCAAATGCCATAATTTTTTTATTTGTTTGTTTGCTTGTTATTTTGTACAAGGGATTGAAGCCAGAGATGCTTAATGACTAAGCAGCCTTTTTTTTTTTTTTTTTTTTTTTTTTTTTTGGTGCTGGGGATTGAACTCAGGGCCTGGTGCATGCAAGGCAAGCAAACTGAGCTATATTTTTCTATTTTATTTTTAGAAGTGAGTATTTAGTGAACTCATTGCAGAAAAAGGCCAAAAGCTACCTTTAAAGTAAAGGTCAGATATGACAAATCTTCAAAATAAGAAAATGTCCAAAAAATGGAAAATTTACTTCTGAGACAAGTGACCTTTTTCTAAAAATGGTCACATAATGTGTTTTCTTTTGTACCAAAACTATAATACATAAGGTGAGTTGATTAAATTTGTTTCACTCAAATATATTTTATTACAATGTTTAAAAAGGAAATAAATTGTAACGTTTACAGCTGGTGTGAAAGGGATCTTTGAAATGGAGCATGTATATTTTGTAGGATTTTCTGGTTATGTTTAAGAAAGTTAACTATTATTTTTACCCCTAAAGTTTGTTTGATCCTAAAGAAAGATGTTACAGATAATGTTACAAAGAATCTATAGCCTTGAGTTGTGATTCAGTGATATTTGGATTACATAATTCGTTGATTAATCCTGATGACACCAAAAAAGATGTAGGGCGTGGATTTTACAATGAGGCCCAACAATGGTCAGTCTTGAAGACAGCTGCTAAGGAGAAGGGAGGCTGAGAACAAAACTCTAGGAAGATATATGTCCCTGTGCATACATGTATACAAGATAATAATATTTGAATTATACATATAAATATAAGTACTTAGACGAAAATATTCTGAGGTTGCTAGTCACTACAAACCTGCTCATCTCCTTAAGTAAAACGTATTTCCCAATAGTCACCGACTTTCATTATCTTTAATCCTTAAATCTCGTTTGTCCTGTGATTTTATTGCAAAGAATACGCTATGTTAGAAATGCTATGAAGCCCATGAAAAAGAAACGAATCCCATGAGGAAAAATGTATTGAGATTTCTGCTTTAGCCTCAGAATGTCATTCAAGGTCAAAGTCTGGTTCCTGTGAGATTATCATGCTGTCAAGAAGCCCAAGCTAGCAAATGGGTAGACGTGACTATAAAGAGATACCCTAATGGCCAAGACTTTCTGCTAGCTGAAGACTAGCCTAAAAAGTACTTGTAGATGATCTGGGATTGTTATCATTTGTGAACAAAGATTCACCCTGCCAAGCTCTACCTGAATTCCTGACACACAAAACTGTGATATAACAAAATGATGATTTGGTGTTTTAAGTTTTAGAGAAAATTGCTATATCAAAATAGATCAGCAGAAAATAATTTGGGACCTGGAAATGAAGAGTAAATATATGAAAACCCCAAAGTATTTGGCATTGTCTTTCAAATTGAGTGGCTGACATGACCTGGAAAAGCCTCAAGTTTACTCTCCAAGAGAGTTGAATGGGCCAAGAAGAGATGAATCCTTACAGCATAAACAAACAATGCTACTGGGGACTGGGAAATGTGTTCTAGGTAACAGCAGAAAGCATCAAAAGCACAGTTACTTATAGTAACATGGAATGGAAAGGGTATCTCATGGATTCCTGAATCACTCTGATGAGATTTCCCAAAGTGTAGAACATGATATTTGGATTCTTCCATATGACTAATATGAAATATTGAAAAGTAACAGTGAATTACATAAGGAAATGTACAGTTCCAAAAATATTAAGGTAAATATAAATAAACTATTTATCAAATTAAAAAAAAGATGACTTCCTTTCATCAATGTCTTTATAAAATATTGTCAAATGAAGAAATACCTTCAGGGTAAAGATTGAACCCCAAATAGAGGATAATGTTCACCTTTGCTATTACTTCAGAAGATCTACATATATCATAGAATATTTTGACTAGACAGAGGGTTTTCTAACTAATACATATATGATAAAATGTGTACAGGAGATGGAGCTCAGTGGTAGATGGTTGTCTAGCATTCACTGGGTCTTCGATTCAAAACCTAGTACCAGGGCTCAGTGGTAGAACACTTGCCTTGCACCCGTGAGGTACTGGGTTCAATCCTCAGTACTCCATAAGAATAAATGAAGATATTGTGTCCATCTACAACTAAAAAAAAAAAAAATGTTTAAAATAAAAACCCATTACCGTGCACACAAAAAATTATATAATTAAGTGATTTTAATATAGTCAAAGCTTGTCCAATTCTCTTCATTACCTAATTCCACATTTTCATCACCACAAAAAGAAACCCCATACCCATTAGCAATTCCTCTTTACCTTCTTATAACTTGCTATGGAGATGATCATTCTACATTGTTTCTTTTTTGGATTCAGCTATTCTGGACATTTTGTATCAATTTCAGAATGTCATATTTAGTCTTTTTGTCTGACATTTTCCCCTTACATAATATTCTCCAATTCCCATCTGTGTTTTAGCAAGTATCAGTACTTCTTTTATGCTTTTGGGTGAATAATAAACACATTTCACGAGTATTAAAACGTGTTTATACACTCATTATTTGATGGTCATTAGGGTTGTCAGTTCTTTTAGGCTGTTATGAATAGTACTGCTAAAACCATTTTTCTACAAGTTTTTGCATCAGTATATATGTCACATTTCTCCTGACTATATATACCTAGGAGAGGAAGTTATCAAAAACTCTTCCAAAATGCAGAAGAAAATTAAACATTTTGCAGCTCATTCTTTGAGGTTAATATTACCCTCAAACCAAAACCAGAAAAAAATATTACAAGAAAAGAAACCATAGACCAATATTTCTTATGAATGCATGCAAATATCATCAACCAAAGGCTTGTAATGAAAACCCAGGAGCATATAAAAATATTTATTATACTCCTTGAAATCAGATTCTCCCCTCTTTAGGGTTTGTTGATACTTGTATTTGTTATAGTAATTGTTCACTTACTTAGTGACATTTCTTAAATGAACTGTGAAGTCTCTATTTGTTGTGGGTGGCCTCTAAGCCTCTGATGGTTAACTTAGTGGTCAGTTCATTGAACAGGGACTTTTTAAAATGTCTAGAATCTAAGTCTTCCAGCCATTTTGAGGGGGCTCTGAGTAAAAGCTGGGGTATGCCATCAATTCTCGGCCAGGTAATTTTCTTCACTTCTTGCTGTCCAAAGAGCCAAGGTCATGAAAAGATGAGAGCTTGGGACCTTTTCTGATCCTTGCTAAGCATATGCACTGCCTTACCCATTCATGAGAACATCTGGATTCCCAGAAACACACTGGAGCTTTTCAGAGACCCTCCAGTGAGTGATTTGTTTTCCCAGTTTTTACCCAGTGCTTCAGGCAGTCATGAAGTTAACAATTTGTTTAACAATGTATTTGACTTCACAAGTGCCCATTGGGAATGAAGGTTTTCAAACTGTTAGGAAGACTGAATCAGGTTAAAACAGACAGCTGCAAAAATCGGGCTTCTAGAGAGGTTAAAAAAAAAAAAAAGGCTATTATTTGGGAATGAGGCATTGAAAGAGCTCCAGCCCCACTGCTGACAGGTCATGAGTTTTTCAACAAATAGTTGACTATTGTTTCCAGAATTGCAGAAAATGAAATGAAATAAGAGCAACTTAAAATACCACAAATCTTTCTGTTCTTATCAAAATTCATCCAGTTTTCTTGAATAAATATATTCTGGGTTGCTGAAAGTCTTTGGTTAATTTCCAGAGTTCTGGACTTTAAAAAAAAAAAAAAATCTATTGCCGCAGTTTTCTTATTGCTTTTAGGGAAGAGAGAGTTTTGGGTGATGCTTTTATCCACCATTTCCACTGCTATCTTCTTCTGTATAGTAATCTTAAAAATTTGCTTCAAAGAAACCCTATTAAACAAGAAGGCTTTGAGAATTCCAAAGGCATTGTCAGAAAGCAAACTCTTACAGCATCCATAAAGAAAAAGGCCATATCAGAAATATTTTAGGGTATCATTTATCTAATGAAGTAAGTCTATGTATGTTTCAAAAACAATGGAGTTTATAGGAGAATTATATTCATAGAAGCACCAGCAGCTTGACTAATAAGGTCACAGACAGGAAAAAATGGAAAGGGGATTTTAGAACACCAACCTATGAACAGAGGGCTACAGCTCCTTGAATAAAAATAAATCTGAAGATTGAAACAAAAGCCAGGAAGGCCGTTCTGAGCAACAGAAAAACCATTCTTAAGAAGCAGGATTGGCCCCTAATCAACAAACTTGTGGTATGTGTCTGATTGGATTTTAATTTGTTGTGAGGGAACAAAATATTCTGTGCCCACCCACCCACCTTCAGCACTTTTGGATTGGAGTGTTTATTGTGATTGTCCCATCTTTGTATCAAAATTGAACGTTGAGAAATTGGGTTTTAGATCATGTGTTCCTAACCCACATCTGCAGTCTTTTTTTCTTTTTTCTTTTCTTTCTTTCTTTCTTGTTCATTTATTTATTTTGAGAGAGAGTCTCACCAAGTTCATTAGGACCTTGCTAAAAATTGCAGAGGCTGGCTTTGAACTTGCAATCCTCTAGCCTCAGCTTCCCAAGCTCCTGGGATTACAGGCTTGCACCAATGTGCTTGGCTGGATAACAACATCTTGAATTTAAATCCTGAACCCGATAACATAATGTATTGGGGTCTCCTAAGTGTGGTGAGTATATTTGGAATGTAGGAAAGAAATGATTTATTGGTGAACTGGAAGATGTACTGTTAGCTAGTTTCAAAAATCAGTCCCCAAATAACATCTAGTATATGTATTCTCATCTGTGTGCAGTTGTCAATATCTCTTTAAACCTGAGGAGACCAACACAAAATGTAATAGAAGCAGGAGTTTATGACTGAAATTGAGTAGGAAGAAGCCTTAAAGATTCTTCTGTGATCTCTTAAAATTTTTCTCTCAGGGAAGCTGGCCAATATATAAGAAGCCCTCTGTTATGATATGAGGAAGCTCAAGTTAGCCATGTGGTACAGATTTTTAGTGAGATGAATAATCTACTCCCAGTTGTTGCAGAAATTCCAGCCCAAACATAAGACATATAACAGGAGATAGCTTTAGAAAATCTACCGCATCAGACATTCAGATAACTTCAACTCCATACAGTTTCAGTCTGCAAATACTGGGAGAATCTTAGAAAAGAACACAGCACAGGGGAATCCAAATAATCAAAATCATCAGACAAAATAACGCATTTTTATTTCATGCCATTACATTAAAATGGTTTATTAAACAAAAATAGATGATTAGAATTTTTTGTTTTGTTTTTTTGCTGCAAAATTTTGGAAACAGAAATATGTTGACAAATGGTAGGTGAAGTATGTAACAGAACATATTTCATGCACTGAAAAATGAAAGCTGAAGCAAAAATTCAATTTGACCCAGTTGTCCCACTCCTCCATACATATCAAAAGGATTTAAAATCAGCATACTATGATGACACAGTTTATACTATCTTAATTCACAATAGCTAAATTATGGAACCAACCTAGGTGCCCTTCAATGAATGAATGGATAAAGAAAATGTGGTACATATATACCATGGGATATTACTTGGCCATAAAAAAGAATGACTTTATGACATTTGTTGTTAAATGGATGGATATGGAGAGTACCATGCTAAGTGACATAAGCCAATCCAAAAATACCAAAGGTCAAATGTTCTTTCTGGAATGTGAATGGTAAAACACAACAAGTATGGGTAGGGGAAGAATGGAAGTTCAGTGGATTAGACAAAGGAGAGTGAAGGGAAGGGATGGGGGATAGAAAACATAGTGGAAAGAATCAGACATAAATTTCTTATGTACATATATGAAAACATGACAGTGAATCTCCACATCATGTACAACCACAAGGCTAGGATCCTACTGAATAAGTTATACTCCATGTATGTATAATATGTCCAAATACACTCTAAAGTTATATATATCTAAAAAGAACAAAAATAAATAAATAAATAAATATTCAATCAGGGAAGATTTTTACACCATTTTTAAAAATAGAAATTCAGAATTCCAGCCTGATACTTATTTATAATATTGCCATGATGAGAGGAAAAGTTAGTCATAAGAGAGGCTACATAGAGAACCACTTGGCCATCCACTAATAGTAATATGTAGATGCTCCAAAATATTCACAAAAGTTAAAACTAGGTTACTTAAAAACATATGGCAATTTTGATACTTAAAATTCAGTAATAAAAAGATGAAGGGCTTTTAAGTTTGTGAAAATGTTGTATGGTAATAATACATAGAATTTAGAATTAGTTGGCCTAAGTTAACTTGGTTCTTCCAGGTACCAACTATGTAAAATTGGATAAGAAACAGATTATAATTAATATCTACTTGTTCATTCATGAATTCTCCAAATGATGTCCCTTGAGTCCACCCAAGGTAATTCTTATTCCTGATTTTTTTTTCTTTTTCATTTTTTGCCTATTTGTGGGGAATTTTCTAAAGTGGAGATCACATAATGCTAATTATTTTATTCTAATTTTTCTCTATTCCATATTATATCTATGAGATTTATCAGTTTTTGTCCAGCAAAGTTACAGTTTGTGGTTCAGTGTTTTATTGTATTCAATTACAAGTACCCTTCCCATTTAATTTATCTATTCTACCCTCAATGGAAATCTCAGCTTTTTCCCATTTGGAATGATTATGAATAATGCTGTCCTGATTATGTCAGGTTGTACACTGCGTGTCTGTACTTCTGTTGGAGTAAAATCTCAGAGTCAGAGAATAGAGTTATTCTATATTTAACTTTAAAAGTTATAGATACAAATATTTTTGAAGTGGTTGTGCAAATGTACAACCAATGGTATTTGAGAGCTTACTCAAAATTTCCATTCTAAATTTTAAGTATCAGATATTGTCATTGATAACTCAATTTCTAATAAGAATACTACTCTAAGGAATATCTGATATGTGTTATGGCTACACAGCAGTATTTTTCCTAGGCCAATTTTGGATATTAATATTAGTAGAAATATGAACCTCTGCTAGAATAAACACATTCATGTTGACCAAAATAATTAATCATTTTTTCTAAGATTTCCTTTTATTTATTTTTAAGCACTTTTTTCAATATTTATTTTTAGTTGTAGTTGTACACAATACCTTTATTTTATCTATTTACTTCTGTGTGGTGCTGAGAATTGAACCCACGGTCTCACACATGCTAGGTGAGTGCTCTACTGCTGAGCCACAACCCCAGCCCCCTAAGCTTTCCTTTTATTCTCTCCAGTTGCTTCTTTTTCAGAATAAGCAAAGACTAAAATAAAGCAGAGTATGTCCCACTCAATGCCCGTTTGAAGCCCTCTAATTCTAGCTATATAAACCCAAGGCCAAATCAATAATTCTGCCTAATTCAAGATTACTTGAAGTTGCCCCAGTTAGGATGAGTAGAGGTTCTTCCTATATCATTTGCTTTTTTAATATATAGGTAGTATATTCTGCTTAGCCGAACTGTTCATGACCAGAAAGCCCCGTGATAACTTACTTCATGATTTGAGAGAATTGGCTTCTTAGCTATAAGACATCTGCCCTAGTATTCCTATCCCCATTTGAGTCAGCATCTGGTAATTTGTTGGGTAGCTATTTGGCTACCTCCATTAAAGACCAATGGAAACTTCTAAAACTAACTATTCCATATGGAGAGGAGGGCTACAGTTACTACTGCTCAATTTTCTAGGACCATACCAAAATGATATTGACTCTGGCAAAAGAGTGTATACATATCCAAATACCTTACTCAGGTCCAAACCTAATATTTTCTACTGTTTTATTCCTAAACTGCTCTCTGTTCTAGCCAGTTATTTGCCCTTTCCTTCATCATCAGCACTTTGCCATCTGTAAGGTGTTTTGTGACCTATTTCCAATTACAATGAGACCCTTGATTTAGGAAGTTCAATCAATGAACCAATTTTCCTCCTTTGGCCTGAAAGCATATAATAACAGGAAATGAGGCAGAGAGGTAGAAGCAGTGACAGATCCACATAATTCTAACATTAGCCTTGGAAGGAGTGAAGTCAGCTGCTCATAGAGGTAGTTTACATCCACTCAATTTCCTTTTGTCATTTGCTATTCAATATAATTTCATTTTACACTCAATTCTGTTGAGGCGCTCCTTATCTCTCCTTCTCTGTATGTGCTTTCATCCATTATTGAGGTCATTTTCACCAGTTCCCCCAGTAACAAGCTAGCGACTATTTTTCAAAAGGCACAGAAAGTGCTTCTATATCAGGCAGCTTTTAAGTGCTAATCCCCAGTGATCTTTGCCAAGTACAGTATTCAGTTTCTGCCAAAGGCTCCAGCAAGTACATTCTTGTTGCAGATGTGACTGAAATCATCTGTCTGTCGGGCTATAAGGTTCAAGAGGGTCTTTCGGTGCTTGTTTTAGCTCAGGGCTTCCTTCAAATTTAGTTTCTTTCCAGTTACTTTGTAAATTGAGAGTAATAGAATCCTTAAGTTGTAAATGTGTTTGTTTCTTTTTTAACAAAATCCCAAAAGATCCAGCTTGTCTTTGTACTTCCTGTTTAGTGTCAGGGTCAGGAAAAGATGATAATTTACTTCTCACAGTTTGACAGTTATCTCTAGTTTTTCCAGGTGGCATAACTCCTCAAAATCTAACACTCTGGGCCAGTAGTGTGGTTCAGCTGTGTGCCACCAGTACATTCCTGATTGCTATCAAGTTTAGATGGCACTGCATAAGGTTATGACAATAGAAGATGAATTTAAATGACCTCTGGAAAAGCCATAAATACATGCTGAAAGTCATTTCACAAAAAAATCCAGATGATGTCAGATTGGATTTCAAATAGGTATGTATGAGAAAGAAAGTATAAGGCTACTCTACTATGGCCTACCAATTATCTTTTGTCTGTTATTCTTCTTACATAGTCTTTATTATGTTAACTATGGTTTGAGTTATAAGGAGATCCTCCTTTGAATCCTATCAAAGAACAATGGTCTGTGTGCGTGGGGTTTCCATGAGCATGGGTTTTATATTCTTACTTCAATCATACTTTGATAGAATAGGACTCTCTTGTACTTTTGGGATTCTGTACTGATTAATTGTCCTACAGAAGAATGTTTGGGCAATCCGAAGGTTCCCATTCCGTATGTCTGAGGGAAAGAAAAACTATCTTTTCCATACATAACATCAATTTCTTTTTTTTAAGAGAGAGAGAGAATTTTTAATATTTATTTATTTTTAGTTCTCGGCGGACATAACATCTTTGTTTGTATGTGGTGCTGAGGATCGAACACGGGCTGCACGCATGCCAGGCGAGCACGCTACCGCTTGAGCCACATCCCCAGCCCCAACATCAATTTCAATTAAACATTCCAGTAATGGTGAAAAAAAAATGTGGAATATATTCGCCAGTAATCTTTTCCACTCCTTAGATTAGTTATAGCTAAGTGTGCTCCATCCTTTAAGTTTCACCTCTGATCCTCTCGGATGAGAACCACTGCCACTAATAAGGCCAAACATCTTGCACACTATCCCCAGTCCATCTTGGAGTGGTTAAAGGCCTTGGATCCTCTGCTGGGAGTGAAGTGAGCAGATCTTATCTTTCTATAATTCACTTCACATTATAGTTCTTTATCTAAGAGGGTCAATTTGGTACCATATTCAGTGTTTTCTCTTCTAAATCTTCTTGTTTGATGTGATCTTGGAACTCTCTCAATTAGGAAAGCCAGAGAAATCACATCCCACTTCATTTGTTTCTTCATCCTAAGGGGATCACTGACTGATCACTTCCCAGTGTCTTGAAAACTATTTTTCATATCCCCCACTTTTCTATATAAAAGAATAAATTTATTCCTTATGTTATTATATCTTTGGATGAATGTAGAATTCAAAACTCTCAATCTTGAAAGCAATTTTTTAAATTTTTTTTATTTATTTTTGCATTACAATTCTTAATAATATCTTAGTGTGAAGCTATCCTTGTTTTTTTTTTTTTGTTGTGTAAATATTTAATTTGGGGTCAAATGAATTGAGCCTAGACAGATGTCAGTTTTCAACTAAACACAAAACATTCTCTCTTACTGTTCCAGCTGTTTGTTAAATAAGATTAAAAACACTTGTTTACACGTGTAGAAAGTTGAAATCCACATCAAAACACTCACCAATTTCCACTGCATTGCCAGGAACTCTTCATTCATAGAAATCTAAAACTTGTCTAAGGGTAGAGTACGACTCTTATCCTACCTTGAACAGGCTCCAGTTCAAGAAGTACTAACTCTTCTCCCGAAGTCAAATGATGAGACTGGTAGAAGATGCATACAGAAGGCCCTTCATCTGATCATGCACTTGTGTTCACAGAAAAGAAAAATACAGTTTAATTTTATCCTGAATTTCTTCCAGGTGGGTTTCAACAAAACAGGAGACTTGCTGATATTCTTCTTCACCCTCAAATCCAAACAGTGAAAATATTTTCAGATTGAGACATTCTCCTGTAGGACCTTATAATCTTGTGTAACTGGCTCAAGTGATGAAAAATGTCAACAAAGGCATCTGGCCCCACAGCCGTTCTCCATCTTCTAGATTCTCAGTGAAATCTGCACAGTCTTCCTGAAAGCCTTCGAGCAATTTACCTTTCAGTTAAGCACCCTCTTGAGAACTCTTTGCTAAATTAAGAGAGTCTGTGTTTAATAGGAAATTTAAGCTGTTTGTCCACATTCTCAGTTTTTAAAAAAATATATTCTTGAGTAAATTGGACTTAGTTGGTCAGAATTGATCATTTTTGTAGCATTATCCAGATGTGTTCATTTTCAACTCTTATTTCTAAGAGTATTTGACATCAGCAGCTCTCCGGAGAGAAAGCAGTGTGCTTCACAGTTTTCATTTTGTTATAAGAGGGGAAATTTCTCCCATGTGGTCTACCTCTGATGAGGCACCACCAATACAGATTTCAACAGAGTCCTTCCAAAACACAAGTGTGCCTCCAGATATTAAGACAAAATATTAAATACGCCTTGACCTATGTTTGTTTGGTGCAATACTTTGCACCAGAAGCTATTTTCCTGAGAAATAGAACTTGCCGTTCTCACCAATGAGGCAGCATGACATTTATTGGTGAAATCTGTTAACTTACCTACTTAGTTAGGGGGCTCTTGTTCTCCAGTTTGTTACACAAAGCCCTTTAAGCATCAGGGGCATATCATCAATATGCCAATGGATCATATTGTTTGAGATTAGGACATTTTCTGTTACTCATATTAAATGCTGTCCTAATTTTACTCACTACATTTTCACATGCTAACAATAGTAGGTTTTCAAGAATTATGGCCTTTTTTTTTTTTCTTGGCAACAACTTACTTATAGATCCCCATTCACTGGATACAATTTTGTAACAAAAGGATTCTTTTGTTTTGAGATAAATGACATCATACTTAGCAAATTTCTCTTTTCTTACTTCATCATTTAAATTTTTCTAGAGACATTCATACACACAGGTGTGTGTGTGTGTGTGTGTGTGTGTGTGTGTGTTTCAAACACTATAATAAAAGGACAATTTAAATTGTCAACCCATATAATCTCTTTGAGAATCAGCTTCTTTTTAAAGATGGATTTTTTTGGACTTCTGTAAAACTGCTTTAGTGAATTGACTTGGAAAATTAAAATTTTCTGTCTCTAACCTGTTCAGAATTTTTCATAGGCCTTGACCTGGATTTTTCTCTTCTATCTTATATGTCATCTTCACAAATCACCAACTTTGACAAGTTCAGACATAGTTGGGAGGGGAAGCTAATTAAATGGAAGAGCATAAAATTAATGAGAAAATCACAAAATATATGAATAATTAATTTCAATTCACCTCTTAGCTACACACTCCAAGCTTTGCCACTTTTACAACTACAACACAATATTGAGGGGGGGGGAGTAGCTGAATAAATGTAAATAAACGTTCATTTTTCAAAGCAAAATGTTTCTCTCCAATTTTCTACTCTGTGAGTGAGTAGTGCTTATTTGCTCCTGTAAGTCAATAATACAAAGGGTGAGAGTTGGATCAGGTAATTTGGAGAGAAGGGATTACATTACTGACCTACTGGCTCCTCTTCTATGCAATAGAAAGCTCACCAATGACCACTGACACTTACCTCACATCAAAAGTGAGAATGGTCATACCACAAACACTGGATTGTTGTTTTCTAACAAAGAGACTTAAAAACCTATAGAAAATACTAAGTTACTAATAAGAACAGAAAATTGAAAACCAGTGTTTATTTTTAATCATAATCTCTCACTTGATTACTGAATGAATATTAATTGAGGAACCTGGTCTATTTTATACACCTTCAAGCTCCCAAATTCTTCTTCATGGTTCTGTTAGACCTTCAGAAGCTCTGATGAGTTTCTTGGCCTTCTAAAACTGAGCAGACACTACAGAGGAAAAAGCAGCTTAACTACTAGGTTCAATTTTGTTTTCTTCTGCTTTGTGACCATGCCTCCATAAATCTTCTTTGATTTCTTACCTCTCCACTGACTTCAAGCAGACATTTGAAAATATTTTATCTGTCTTTTTAAATGGTTCTCAGCAAATTGGGTGCAGATTACTTAGTCTACTGTTACCCTATGTGAAATCTCTTTGCTTTGCTTCTCTCTTATCAAGGTAACCTGAGTTCATTACTTTAAATGAATGCTGATAATTTCAAAATGTTAAATCTAATGTTTGATTTTTGCCTATATTCATAATTGCCTATTTGACATATTCTTTTGTTTTTAAAAAAACTCTTAAATATCATAGTTCAAACAAGAAATTTGAAAATTTTTCCTGCTCTACTTTCATTTTTCTCTAAGTCTGCCACATCTTAATAGATGGCATATTAATGCTCTTGGACCATTCAGAATACCATTAAAAAATTACAAAAACTGGAGAGTTGTTAAGCACAGAATGAAAAAAAATTTTTTAATTCTCTTTATAGCTTGGGAAATAAATCTTTTCATTCAGTTTCATGTAATAGTTCTTTGAATGCCATCCAAACATTAAACTTCTGATCCAAGATTATCTTCTACCCACCAAAATCATGAATATTATCAACTATCACCGAATATTGTTTTCCTCTCTCTAAAAGGTTTTGCATTTTTCCTTAACTTTAACCCCTCTCTCCTACTTTCAGTTCTTTAGTAACTCTGGATAATTGTACTATTGTCGTGATTTCCTCAATTATTTCTTTGCCAGTCATTTTGCTTCTAGGTTCCTCTTTATAGCACTACAAAACAAATGTAAAAGATAAACATGTTAGTGGACCTGGTAATTTCTTCTGCCACCCAACCAGGGTATTTATGGTGTTCAACTGCAAAAGAGAAATTCAATCAACATCATCTACCCAGCATCTGTTTTCAGGGAATAAAATACTATTTTCTTTAGTATTATGTAAATATGTGACTTACTGGTCATCCATTGAGCCCATGTGATGAATGCATATTATAAGCCAGTAATTATGTCAGACTCAAATGTTGAAAGGTCTTACCTTTAAAACAGTTTGCAAAAGCAAGTGAGGGATTTAGAAATGTAAGCAGACAAACCACATAACAAAATTATTGCAACTTCTGAATGTGTATATAATCTTATGAAAACACAAGATTTTGAAAAATTCCTTCTTATTCACAAATGTTGTAAGTTTCACAAAATTTTGAACTAATTCTAAAGAGAATAATATTGAGTATGATAGGTAAAGAATGAGAGGCAAGCTTTTTTTCGGCAAAGGATACCAAGATTGATCAAAGGACAAGTAAAAAATTGATCAAAGGACAAGTAAAAAATATAAGAAGCATAAGAGCCAACATCATTCTAAAAAGAAAAAATAAATAAAAGCATTCCCTCTAAAAACTGGAAGAAAACAGAAATGCCTCTTTCACCACTTTTTTTTCAACATCATCCTTGAAACTCTAGTGAGAGCAATTGGAAGAATGCAATCCTTAGCAAGAAATGTGAAGCAAGAAGCATCACAACACCAGACCTTAAATTATGTTGCAGAGTATAGTAACAAAAATGCCATGGTATTGGTATCAAGACAGATATGAAGACCAATGGTATAGAATAGAAGACACAGAGACAAAACCACATAAATACAGTTACCTCATACCCGACAAAGGTGTGAAAAACATACATTAGAGAAAAGATAGCCTCTTCAACAAATGGTGCTGGGAAAACTGGAAATCTATATGCCCAGTAAAATGAAATTAGACCCCTATCTCTCACCATGCACAAAACTCAACTCAAAGGGCACCAAGGGCTTAGGCAATAGATCAGGCACCCTGTGCCTAATAAAATAAAATGTAAGCCCAAATCTCCATCATGTTGGTTTAGAAAATGACATGCTTAAAAAAAAACTTCTAAAGTTTAAGAAGTAAAATCAGGAATCAATAAATGAGGTGGATTCAAAGTAAAAAGCTTCTTCACAGCAAAGGAAATCATCAAGAATGTGAAGACAGAGCCTACAGAATGGGATCAAATCTTTGCCACCTTGTACTTAAGATAGAGGATTAATCTCCAGGAACTCAGAAAACTTAACAATATATAGACACTTTACAGAGGAAAAAATACAAATTGTCAACAAATATATGAAAAAATGTGTTCAACATCTCTAGCAATTAGAGAAATTCAAATTAAAACTACACTGAGATTTCATCAAATTCCAGTCAGAATTGCAATTATCAAGAATACAAAAAACAATGAATGTTGACAAGGATATGGGGAAAAGGTACACTCATACATTGCTGGTGGGACTGCAAATTGGTACAACCACTCTGGAAAGCAGTATGGACATTTCTAAGAAAACTTAGAATGGAACCACCATGTGACCAGTTAATCCACTTCTCAGCAAATACTCAAAGGATTTAAAATCAGCATACTGTAGTGATGCATGCAAATCAGTGTTTATAGCAGCCTAATTCACAATAGCTGAAATATTGGAACCAACATAGGTGCCCTTCAAAAGAAGAACAGATAAAGAAAATGTGGAATATAAACAATGGAATATTACTTAGCCATAAAGAAGAATAAAATTATGGCAATTGCCAGTAAATGGATGGATCTGGAGACTATCATGCTAAATGAAATAAACCAATCCCCCTAAAACCAAAGGTCAAATATTCTCTCTGATATGTCGATGCTAACACAAAAGAAGGGGGTGGAGGAAAATAGAACTTCTATTCTAAGTGGATTAGACAAAGGGGGGAATGAAAGGAAAGGAGGGGGGATGAGAATAGAAGACAGTGGAATGAATCTGACATGATTTTCCTTTGTACATGTATGAATACACCATAGTGAATTGTAACATCAAGTACAACCACAAGACTGGGATCCTGGTTAGAATAAAATATACTCCATGTTTGTATAAATATGTCAAAATACTCTCTACTTTCATGTATAATTAAGAAGAACAAATAAAATTTTTGAAATGCATGAATCATTTCTATATAATAGTAAAGCTAATGTAAAACAGATATACACAGGTGCTTTAAAGTGTAAATGACACATAAATGTACCTATAAATCTACCATGTATATATGAAACATTCACAATAAGCACCCCTCCCAATAAGCACCGAGTTCCAAATGACTGTTTTTTTTAAATCCAATTGTCCCATGCATTTAATTATTTGGCTATTTAATTCTAGTTACAAGATTTTTTTGCTTGTTTGTTTGTTTTTGCAGTATTGAGAATTGAACCCACGGACACTCTACCACTGAATAAAATCACCAGTCTTTTCATTTCTTATTTTGAGACAGGGTCTTGCAGAGATGCCCAGTTTTGTCTTGAACTTGCAGTCTTCCTGCCTTGGCCTACTGAGTAGCTGGGATTATAGGTATGCACCACAACATTTTTATAAGCAGTCATAATTCAGTACAATCTGATCAAATGGCAAATTTAGTCATAATACTTTCCTTAAGTTGGTATAACATAAAGCAAATAAGCAATAAACAATCTTTCTTTTCATATATAGTGTTTTTCGATGATAAGTTCTTATGAATTATCTGAAAAAGGTTTTTTAAATGAAATGAGTTTTGAAGAACATTGCAAAAATCATGTCAATTCCACCAGACCACTTTTCCCCCATTGGACAGTGCTGTTGAATTCTTTCAAACACAGTGTAGTCACAAGAAAATAAGTTCTGGGTAAATTAAGTAGGATATAATATTTTTGGTTTGTGTTATTCTTCATTGAAATGAGTAAATATCTATTTGTTTCAAACAACTCCTTGATTTCTGATAAGTAAAAGGTAAAAATATATTTTTGACAGCTTCTTTTGGAGGTTAGTCACTAACGTTCTTTATATTTTAAATATCCCTGAATGATATATAATTATGGTTTCACAGGGTATTTGATATTTACAGGCAGATACAACTCTCCTTATACTAATGACACTTTAATTATTAGTGTAAAAATTTTTGAGAGAAAAAAAATAATTGCTTTCTTCATTCTTTTGTCTATTATTCTCCTAAACAAGAATTTCTTCCAAGTTCTGGTTATGAATTCAAAATAAGGAATTACTTAAAACATTTTTCTGTCATTCTACAAGGAGGGATCATTATGTTAAACATATGACTAGAAACTAGTGACCAGTAAGAAAACTTGTATTTGTTTTTACCAAGATAATTATACATCTTCAGGAGAAAAGTGGTGCAACAACCTGAAAGGATTTTTTTCCTTAATAAATCTTGAATTACAGCATGCTGCATACTAGCATTTCATTATCAGTCATTCAGTTACAACAAATCAGAGAGAGAGAGGATGTGGGCAGAGAGAAATATTTGACAAGCTAAATGGAGAGAAAGTTGCACCTGAATGTGAATCAAGGAAAAGAAAATATTTCTCAACACTTATCATTTCCTGAGGCTAATGGTCTCTTGTAAGAGCAGCCTTCCGGCACCTGTTTCTCTCCCAGTGTGACTTTTTTAACTCACAAAGAGAAATGGATGCTATAAAGGCAAATTGAGATCTATTTTCAGTGGTTCTTTTGACTTCCATGAGCATTAAATGTATTTTGCTTTTCACTGAGCATGAAATGATTTCCATCACATAATAGTCACATTTATTGAAAATTCAGGAAAAAGAACATTGTGATATTAAAAGACTATAATGAGAGTATTGTGTTTGCTCCGTTAAAGTGATCATGAAATTATTTACATTAGTCACTATGATCAAAATCTCTATATATACACAAATACAATGCTTAAAAGAGAACAGCTACAAATGATTTTTTTAAAAAAGGAAACAATATGCAAAAAATTCAAGATCTAAAAATTCTATCTTTTCTTGGTGTACTGAAAGAACATTTTTAACACTTATATTTCTAAAATTTTGCTGTGAAATTCAGAAACAGTAGTTTAGCAGATATATATTTTCAAGTTGATTTTTTCATGTAGAATATGCAATATGGAAAAGAACATGTTTGTCACACATATATGTTTTAATATATGAATATCCATGCACACACATATACCTTTATACATTCATAACCTTGGTATATGCTTATATATATTTATATTATATATGTGTATCTATTACATATAATGTTTTCCATTATATGCTATACATTTTCAATTTCTCTTATGTATGGATTTTTATTTAAATGTTCTATAAGCCTGAACAGCATATCACAAAATTTGCAGTATATTTTTCTCCTCATAAGAAATTTAATCCTTAGGCCACTTTTATTTTTATTTTCCTTTCTACTCAGTAAATTAAAAGAGGCAGGTGAATATCTATTGTAAGAATTTAGCTCAAGGATAAAGAATTTAGCTCAAGGATACTTTCAGAAAGACAGATGAAAATTGCTTGGAGAAAAAATTCTGAATATATGAGTATTATTTATCTAGTCTAAATGAACATATTCTTTCTAGAAAGGTAAATGCTTCTAAAATCTTATCAGATCCTTTCCATTTTCTAATAAATACCATTTTTATAGTTCTTTTTAAATTTTTTTTAATTAGTTACACATGATAGTACAATGATCTTGACATCATACATTTGAATCAGATGGGATATAATTTCTCATTTTTCTGAGTATACAGGTTGCAGAATCACATTGGTCATGCAGTCTCATATATACACACACTAATAATAATTTCTGTTTCATTCACTAAATACTTTTGTAAAATTCCACAATGTTCTTGTAAAACTCAGTACCAAAACAATGAGATAATCTAAGTGGCCAGGGACATGAGTTTAGTATCTGGAAATATCATACCATATATGAAGAGGCGGGGTTGTCTCAAATATATTGTTATTTTATCCAACTTTACAAGAAATGTCCTGCAAGAAATTAAGTGTAAGATATTTTTAGTTGTTTTGTTTTTTCAAAAGGGAAAGAAAAAAAATAATTCCATGGTCATTAGCAATAACTAAACAAATGTGAGGGATCAAGAAGCTGCTTTGCATTATAATTATCATCATAATATCTGTTATAAAATAAATACTTATGTTTATTGCTGAAGATTATATTGAAAATTAATGTAAAACTCCAGGTAGAGAATATAGAAGAGTGATGAGCATATAGTGTCTAGTCAATAAATACTGACAATAAGTAACAGTAACAATTATAATAAGATAATAATATTTATGAGCAATAAATATTATGTAGAATTAATGTGCTAAGAAAGTATAGAGGAAGTTCAGCTGACCCAGATGAAATGTAGTGGATCTCTACTATTAAGACCTTCTCAAAGTCAGATCACCCACTTCAACTGAATCTCAAAGGAAGAACAGTACTGAGTTACAAGAAGAAGAAATTCAGGCATAAAGAATTGTATAGGCAAAAGCAAAATCCTTTCCTGGGTTCAGCAATCATTAAGTAGTTCAAAATTCATTAACCCAATGTTTACATATGAATTTTTATATGTGCATTTTATATTTATATGTACAAAATTGTATAAATGTCATCATGCTACATTGTAATCATTTGTTAGTTGAGCCCCCCAATATAGTTTTATTTGAGCCCACTGGCATGGTCTTTAACATTACAGTATTCTCTGGTGTCTGTGTAAGGACAGTGAACATTTGATGAATGAAAGAAAAAATATGTGTAAGATGTGACCACATTTTTGTAGGAAGTATGGAATATAGAAGGAAAACAAACATCAAAGAAGAAAACTAATAATTCTGATGCAGGGAGATAAAAGAGGAATAGGAGCAAAGAGGATGATGTCATCATCGGTGTGTAAAGAAATGCAGAGCTATAGGACAGCCAGAGTAAAACTTGGAATACCCAATGATGGATTTTTTTTTTTTAGGTATATAAGTTGGTGATGCTTTCTCAAGGAAATGGTGGGTGAAAAATGGAAGAATGCAATGAGAAAAACATACCTGAAGCCACAAAGTTGTGAAACAAAATACATGTGAGAGAGCCACAGAAACAAAATCCATCATACCCATCAGACCTCTGGAACCCAACTGATGCCCGTTTCTAACTGCCTCACAATCAAGAGCATCATTATTCATCAATAAAAACAAGTAAAAAAATACATGGAGAAAATGCTAGAAAAATCACTAAAGTGTATATAAGAGAAATCACAAGTCCTAATTTATGGCTCCATACATGAGGAAAATATCAGATCCAGTAGACAACATCCACTTGGGTTTATTTTGCTAAAATATGTCTCCCACTATTAATTCTACATGTACAGCACAGGATTTAATAGTAAAATTTTCATGGCACAATTAATCACATAAATGTCCTTTCAATTGTTTCAAAAATGCTAATATCTCTCCAATAAATTATAATCTCCTGGGGCGCAGCATCATACTTTTGTCAGATTGTAGAAAACCTTATCAAGTTCTGTCTTGATCTCCTTTACAGAATCAGCACACACATTCTCCAGGTACTGAGATTATTGACTGTTGATGGCTCATGTTGAGTCCCCTTCACTGGGAGTTGCACTGGCCATCCCTGTGTGATTCTTACTGCCATACACAGGACTTGGTCTGCACTCAGAGATTGGCTAAGGCAGATATACGAATTGTATCTTTCTACTCCCAATTCAGGACAATTCTGAAAGATCATTTAACTCCAAAGCTGATCATAAATTGGTCAAAGCTTCACTTCCAATGAGATTATGGTATTCATTCTTTCTTTTCTCTGTTTACTCTTGGCTTCCTCAGTTCCTTACAGGTGTAACCCTCAAGAACATTCCTCAAAAACAGAAAAGAAAAAAAAATATTTTTTTTCTGGTATGATTGTGTAACTCAAAGTTTGTTTATGAAGAACAATTGAAAACAGCCACCACCAAAGGTAGTTCTATGAAGCACATTCCAGTATGAGGCTAGAAAATTGATCACTTGCTAGCAGGCTTTCACCAAGAAGCCACAACAGGTGGTAAAGAGGAGTATAGGTAGCTTCTGGCATGCTATAGGAATGAAATTATCAAAAATTCCACCAGTGGTTAAATGGAATGGAACATCAATGGAAAGGGGCATCCTGATTTGCATAACTCTTTCACCACAGGAGAAATATGACAAGTTGGTGAATAAATACCACAGATGGTGCTGCTGACTTCCATTAACAATTGAAGAGAGATGATGGCAGAGTTAAGATTAATTACCAACTCGTGGAACAATGTGAAAGCCAGGGAGACTCGCTGGCAATGTTTATGGAAACCTTGGTCTTTTATATCTGATAGCAGTCAGAGCAGAGAACCAGGCTTAGGACTTAACAGAGGAGCTTTAGAATGCTGAATGCTTTGTCACAAGTCTTGTAAATCAAAGGCAAGACTATAATGAGAAAGCAGTGGGACCCCATTTTGAAATCAAGTACAGTGTGAAACTTGAAATCTCAGATTTCCGTGAAGTCACCCCACTTTTTTGTTAAAAGATAATAACTCTCTCTGCCTCATGATATTGCAAAGACTTCAAATGAGGCATGTGCCTTATAGGATCACCTCCACCTAACATTCTGACTAACGATGAGGATTACATACCAGTACAGCCCAGTTTTACAGTAAAAAGAGACCTCAAAATGGCTGCAAGAACTAAGTGGCTCATAGTGGCTGCAATTGAGAGAATTTTTGTGAGTCTGGAATTCCAGGGTACTTAACTTCAACTTGATAAATTAGACTTTGCCAGAATGTAGCAGTATTGTATCATGAAGTTTCAGTTGCCCAGTATGAACCTTAAGTTAGAAAGCAAAAACAGTGTTAAGGCAGTTGTTGGAAGATTGAAGGGTTAAAATAAAAAAGACACAAAATAAATGAAATAGAAATGCTAACACTATCCTGATCAAAAGTAGAGAGAAGAATTATCAGACACAGAGAAGTGGCTGTGATAGAATATGTATTTACTAAATAAAATTTAAAACCCTACCAAAAAAAATCTCTGCTCCAGAAGAGCACCCAGAGGACTCTCTTGATCAATTTGATAGGAATTCCTTGAAAAGGGAACATATTGTAAATGTTTCTTCAATCTTCTGTACACTGGTGTTTTGACATCTTAAAAACTTTTCTTTCTGTTCAAAGTCTGTAAAGTTAATCCTTAAAAATAACAAAGGTCTGGTCAGGGGCATGCCTTTGAAATGCAAACTATGCAATCCAGAGCTGTAGCTCCTCTACCTGGCCTTTACACCCCAGGAAATAGGATGTACCTTAACCTACCTTAACCATCCCAGGACAAGGAACCAGGCAACTAGAAATTACCTCTCTATCCCACACCTGCCAAAGTTAGTCAACCTAGATAATCCTAACTATTGATCCTGCTGTCTCTTAATTTCCCTTCCAGAACCTGATAAATATTGTGACATAAATCTCCTTATACCTGCCTTCTGCCCCTGGCTAACCTGATGTCTTTCCACATGTGACCCTGCTTGGCATGTATTCTGTTTGTTTTAAGAAAATATAATTCTATGATTTTTTTCCCTGAGCTTTTCTCTATCTCATTTTTTTGACAAAACATAACTACTTCATAGAAGAATTATAAAACAGAGCAGAACCAACAACATTGTATAGGAAAAAGCTAGCTATATTTTGCAGGTCAGATCAAATGGTGGTGATGCTGTTTCAAGATTAAGTTCCCTGGGAAAAAAATTAAATTATAAGGATCTAATATTTAAATAAATCACTGATATCATTTAAACTTCAACAAAGTTACAATTATCAGGATGCACACCAAGACTGTAAAGGCAGCCAGAGGGATACAATCTGCAGAGAGCTGTGAAAACAATGAATGAACAAGATGCTCCTAATACTTGGCCTACTCCATCTTTGAACTTAGTGTTAAGGAAGAAATTACTAGTGACTCACTGTGCACTAACCTGGATGTGAAGGAACAAAGCCTTAGTCAGGTAGATAAGGCCCTTGCATCTAAGAACTCAGTGTTTCCATAGACAGTAATCTAAAGTTTCCATATGACCCTAAATCCTGGGAACATAGCAATTTTCTATGATGGTGAGTAGCCCCAAAAGAGTTCAATGCATGACCTTCACTTATTAGTATGGTAAGAAAATCACAACTTTTATGGTTTCGAGTAAAGTGTACCACAAAAATTCACCTGTGACACAATGCAGAAATGTTCAGAGGAGAAATGACGGTGTTTTGAGAGTCTTAACACAAACAGTAATTTCATCCCCTGACAGGGATTAACTGAGTGGTAACTGAAATGATAGGGTGTGGTTGGAGGAGAAGGAAGTTGGGGCATGGCTTTGGGGTATATATTTGTATCGGAAGAGTGGAGTCTTTCTCTGCTTCTTGAATACCATGATAAGAGCTGCTTCCCTCTGCCACCATGATGTTTAGTCTCACCTCAAGCCCTGAGCAATAGAACCAGCCTTCCATAGGCTAAGTCCTCTGAAACTGTGAGCCCTCAAATAAACTTTTCCTCCTTACAGTTGTTCTGGTCAGGTCCTTTAGTCAGAGCAGTGAGAAAGCAGACTAAAACAATTACTGTGTGGAATTCCTACCTACTTAACAACTCAGTCTCTAGAACTGAAGGATATAGGAATGGAATAAAAGAATCATAATGAGCTTCGGTGTTTTACTATTGTATTCTCAAGAAAATGATCTCATCTTTATGATTATGTATTTTTAAAGTGAGAAATTTGTTCTGCCCTGTGTATGTCAGGAAATAAGAGCATTTGAATCAAAGGTGAATGATACAAATGTAATGTCATAAATGTCTTGATTTTAATAGCATTTACTATAACACCCACAACAAGGTAGGTTCTCACTAAAAATTTCTTGAAACAGTAGCTAAGGAAACCAAATGTAAAGCTAATAAGTATTATTTTATGCTTGTTTTCAACTTTTTCTGTTTTTATATTTTCAAAATATGTATTTGTTTCCACATAAATAATTTTCTCAGCAAAATGATGTCTTATGAAAATGTGATAACTCATCTTTCATTAAGTTATTTGATTAAGTAATTCAATAAATTTAAAAAACCATGCTTATTGAGTTCAGTCTTTGGACCCTAGTTTATTGTTTAAAATGTTTAGTATCAGATGTTATTATAAATCCAGGCTAGCATGTAATATATTTTAATCTTTCTATGTGTCTACTATTAATCTTCCTCAAATAGGAAGATTTCTATCACACATAAATGTGTTTTATTAAATTTTATGTTATTAAAGTTTAAATTTTATTATAGTTTTATATTTTATTACATTTTAACAGAGTGTAGCAACTCCACATCTAAATTATTATAGTTAAATTTATAAAATCTTTTTTTATTAGCATGGAATTTTGTCTTTTCTTGAATATTAAAATCTAGGCATAAAAAAATGCTTTCTTTTTCATCTTGGCTTCTAGGAAATTTCAAGTCCATCTTTGTACTTAATTGCTGCTTTTAGCCTCTGACTATATATTTTCTGGCATAAGTATTATCTTAGACTTAAAATAAATCATCTCTCTTAGCTTTATATTAATGATTTATTATATAATGCACCCCAGACCTTTAATAGATCTAAATGGGTTAGGAAAAATAACAAAGGAAAAGAATCAATTTCTTTTCTCTTTTTTCTCTAAGCAGTTATCTAGTTTGTAAATAATATAATAATAAATTTGAATTGGTAAAACTGCATCAGGGAGGAAGGAGGAAGCTTCGAGTTCAATTTTGTTCACTATGCACTAACCCTGGAGTTGGTTAATTACAAATAGGGCAGAACAATTAGAAAATGCATGAATGAAACTGACAATTAATAAACTGCAGTATGTTTTATATTCACTGAAGTTCTTTGACAAATTAGAATATGTGGTTTTTATTTATTTATTTATTTAGCACCAGGATTGAACCCAGGGGCACTTAACCACTGAGTCAAATCCCTATCCCTTTTTATATTTTATTTAGAGACAAGGTCTTGCTAAGTTTCTAGGGGCCTTGCTAGTTGCTGGGGCAGGTTTTGAACTTGAGATCTTCCTGCCTTCCTTCCTGGAGTCACTGGAATTATAGGTATGCCCCACTGTGCCTGGCAGATTATGTGATTTTTAATACCATATTTTGCTTCAATGATACCACTTATTTACTATCAATACTACTATGAAATGGCCCTGATATACCTTAATGCATGTTACTGTTATTTCACCCTGCTTTTATTTTTAATTTTATGTATTGACTTTATTTATTGTAGGGCTGAGGATCAAATCCGGGGGTTTACATATGCTAGGCAAGTTCTCTACCACTGAGCCACATCTTCAGCTGTACCTTGCTTCTGAGGATAAGGATTATGTCCTCAAATCACTATTACAGCTTAAAATTTTCCATCTACTGTAGACAGCATGCTCATGACCCACCCACTCATGTGGTGAAACCAAATCCTCAGTGTTATGGTACTTGAAAGTGGGGCCTTAGAGAGTAGATTAAATCATGAAGGCAAAAGTCTTATAAATAAGATTAGTTCCTGAAGGAAATAGACCCTAGTGAGTTCCCTCCGACCTTCTGCCATGTGAGGTTACAGCAGAGAAGATGGCAGTCTACCAGCCAGAAAGAAAGTCCTTATCAGACACTGTCTATGCTTTAATCTAGAGCTTTTCCAGGTCTCCAAAATCATGAGAAATAAATTTCTGTTACTTATGAGCCACCCAGTGCACAGAAATTTGTTATAGTAATCTAAATAGACAGAGGTTAAAAATCAATACCAAGAAGTGAGGGTGTTGCTATAATAAATGCCTAAAAATGTAGAAGTCACTAGGGAACCAAGTTAATGGGCACAGGCTAGAGGAGTTTTTAGGTACATGCCACAAATAGCCTATTATTCTTTAAATAGGGCAATAGGATGACTTTGATGAGGACTCAAAAAGAAGGAAATTTTAGAGAAAACTTCAGCAACAGAATGCTTAAGTAATAAAAAAAAAGGCTACTGATAGAAACTCAGATGATAAAAGAACATTCTGATGAGGTCTCAGGCAGAAATGAGGAACATATTATTGGAGGAAAAAGCCATCATTATATTAAATTGTCAAAGAAATTTACTGAATTGTGCTTGTGTTCTAGTGTTTTGTAGAAGGTAAAACTTGTGAGTGGTAAAATTGGATATTTAGTGGGACCTAAGTGTTAATCGGCTTTTCATCACTATGACAAAGCACCTGAGAAAAATAACTGAAAGAATAAAAAATCATGGTGGAGGAAAGCTGCTCACCTCATGGAAGTCAGTAAGCAAGAGAGAAAGGAAGAGTTGGGAAATAAAATATAGTCCCCAAGGGCACAGTCCCACAGACTCACTCCCTCTCTA
Organism: Ictidomys tridecemlineatus; assembly: GCF_052094955.1. Classification (NCBI taxonomy): domain Eukaryota; kingdom Metazoa; phylum Chordata; class Mammalia; order Rodentia; family Sciuridae; genus Ictidomys; species Ictidomys tridecemlineatus. Next base: position 106,873,431 of record NC_135477.1, on the reverse strand, counting down.
TTAGTTCTATCTCCTACAGTTTCCAAGGTCTCCCAATAGTCCATTCAGATTTTAATTCCTCAGCAGATTAATCTAGTGTTAAGACCAGAGACCATCAATTCTTAAAATATCTACCTCTGAACATTGCCATACTGGAAACACATGATTCTTTGGGAGAACTTCATGTCCAAGCCATAAAAAGCCATTTCTAAGAAAAGTGTTGGTTCCTCTTGATGTTTGCACAAGTACAAGAAGGGAGAGATTGCTTGAAGATGGGATATTTAGGCAAATTAACTGGAACTTAAAGATCTGAAAAATTCTCAGCTTATCCATATTTGAAAAACAAGAAACTGATTTCAGAAGAGAATATTAAGAGTGTAGTAAAAGTTCTTTAGCAAAAGATTTAGGATGCATTTAGGCCTCATCAGCCATTTCAACAGAATTAAAGCACTATTATTCTTCAAAGAGAAGCATAGAATGACTCCAAACATGATTCAGCAACTATCAAGGCTGCCTCTTTATCTTCAGAAGGGAGGAGAATTGCCTCTTTTTCAACAGGTCAGATGATCTCTTAGAGAAGCAATGGGGGAGGACCACCCAGAACCTTCAGGATCAAGTTGTCACCCAAGAAAGCCATAGTGGGTGATGACAATATAACCACAATAGACCTGGATGGCAGTGGATCAAGGCAAAGAGAATTACTCTTGAGTGTTAAGATTTCAGGGAGTTTTCACTGTAATTTGGACTCATTTTACTTCTTATCCTGTCTTCTCTTTTATATCTCCCTTTTGAAATGGAATGGCTCTCCTATTCTTCATTCACTCTGGGGTTGGATTTAGAGGATATTTATTGAGAGAATGAACTTAGACTTTTGATTGATATTGGAATAAATTAAGATTTGGGGGCTGCTAGGATTGAATGAATGTATTTGGGATGGGAAAAGGACCTAAGTTTGAAACAGGAGGGGAAGAAACCTATACACTAAATATTTATTTCCTCTCCTAAAGTTTGTATGTTGACAGACTGTGACAGTATTTGGTTGTGAGACCTTTGGGAAATCATGAGAATGGGGTCCTTATACATAAGACTAGTCATCTTATAAGAGAGACCCCAGGAAGCTCCCTCACTCCTTCTGCCATATGAGGACACAGTCACAAGTTGACAGTCGATGAACCTTAAGTAGACCTCCACCAGATACCAAATCTATACGAATTGTGATCTAGGATTCCCTAGCCTCTAGGTCTCTGAGAAATATATTTCTGTTATTTATAAATCATTCAATCTATGATAATTTGGTAGACACTGTCCTTCCATTAAGCATGTCTACTCTTCTATAAAATTTTGAAGTCCCTTCTTTATTTAATTGGGCTTAGTTGCCAGAAATATGCCTTTTCAACTGTGGGGGAAACAAAAAATCTATTATGCAGATTTTTACAATTATTTGAGAGAATGTTCAAAATGAAATCTACAGGCAAAGCACACAGAATGAACTGCAAAAAAAAAAAAAGGTCATTTGAAGAAACTGTTACTGTTATTACAAATATAAAATGGAAAATAAGACTTATAAGGAGAGCTGGTCGATCTGTAGTCTAGGAACCAGGCATTAGCTTTAATTACACCTTAATATCCCCAAATTAAGATGGGATGCTGAGTACTGCTGCAGAAAGAGTGAGCCACTTCACATTGAAACTTGAGAATACACACAGATAAGGATACTGAAAGATGTTCCCTGTTGTTTTTACTCTTTCTGATCTGAACACAGCTAATTAATAAACTGTAAGGAAGCCACAAGTAATGTTTATTGTTTTATTCTCTTCTTATCTGCTGTATTTGACTCCTGCAAACACCAGGTATAAAAATCAAACACAGATTGAAGGTCAAAATGTATGACAGGCAAAACAGTGAAACATTTGGAAGTAAATATAGGAGAACATGAATAAGAATATGTGGCCTGTGCTAAACAAAGTTTTCTTAAAACACAAATGAAATGCTAATTGTAAAGTAAAACTTAAAAAAATAAAATATATTAAATGTATAGACTTTTGCTCCTCAAAAGATAACATTAAAAGAGTGAATAGGCAGCTAAGAGAGTGAGAAAAATATTATTAATGCATGTATCTAATAAATAACTCATGTCCAGAATACATTTTTTTAAAAATAAACAAATTGATGAAAGTCTGGAGAAAACACCCAACAAAAGAAAATACACAAATGTGCAATAAACATGTGTAAAAGTGAGAAATTATTCATCATAGAAATTTATATTAAACCACAATTTGAAATCACCCAGTAATCACAATTGATGAAAATTTAAAAATAAAACGAAGCATTAGTAAAGATGTATAAACTGTGCCTGTGACTGAGGTCCAGGGTTTGATACCTAGCAATGAAAAAAAAAAAAGCTATGTTATAATATTGATTGAAACTGAACATATACATGTTTGTGACCCAACACTGCTACTCATATTCCTAACAACAACATCATATATATTTCTCATTCATGTGCACATAAATGAAAATGAACATTCTATGTCTATTCTCTACATTATGCATGGATTTCACAAGCATAATTTTGGCAGAAAGAAGTCAAGAAAAAATTGGTACTTTTTTACATAAAATGATTAGTATTATTTACGTTGATACTTTTTACATAAAGTAAAATTCATAGTGTAAGAAGACAGAATACTGATTCCTCTTTTTGTGATAAGTGAAGTTGGTAACAAATAGGAAGATAGGGGCAAAGTTCCAGAGTGCTAGTTTATTTTGCTTTCTGATCTGAGTAGTTTAAGTTAGGGTACTCAGTTTGCAAAACTTCCATACCTGTACAATTATGATGTGTTCACTAACATGTCTCCCTCGCTTTCTCCTCTGTGTTATATTCAGTAAAGAGCTATTTCAAAAGTCATGTTAGAGAATTTTAATACATCCTCACCAGGGCTGGAATTAAGTTATTAGGTCTGGAACTAAGGTCTGAACCCATGCTTTAGGGAGTTTCAACATTTTCAACATTTTTTGTTTGTTTGTTTTGATGATTTGATACAATAAATGAGCTTTCTGAAAGTTTTTTGTTTGTCTTTAAAGATATATGAATTCCAAGATTAGTGAAATAAGCCAGATTCAGAAAGTCAAAGGTCAAATGTCTTCACTGATTCATGGATGCTAGTATAAAATAAGAGGATTGAGGGCAAAGGAAGGAGGGACAGGATAAAGGGGAAACAGTAGAATGAACCCTACCTAATTTTCCTGCGTACATATATGAATATACAATAGTGAATCTCACCACTATGTATATCCATAAGATACTAATTTTTAAAAAAAAAATGTAAGTAAATATCATAAAAATCAGTAGAGAAGTGGAAAGGCTACAGGGTGTTGGGGAAATGCAGGGTAAAGGCAAGTACTAGGGAATGAATTGGAACAAATTATATTCCATGTATTTATAATTATGTCAAAACGAATTCTAATGTTATGTATAGGTAACATGAAGTAATAAAAACAAAGAAAAAGTTCCAAACCAAAAATCAGAACTGAGTTCACGAGAGTGAGACATGGGGTACAAAATCCTTGTTCTATATATATTTGCTATAATAAGGCAACAAATTTCTCAAGAAGTTAACAAATATTGTGAATACCAAATAGCTTGTGAGATGATAAGTCAAAATTAATTATATTTTTTCTGGTTTATTTAATAAAAATGAGAATGTATACAGGTTTGATCTTAATAATTTCAATTTATATTTCCCATGAATTTTGTTCTTCAAGTGCAAATTTTTGCTGTTAAAGTTTTTAGGAATGTAATCGTAAATACAACAGACACGAGTATGTCAATATGTAAATCAATGGAAGTGTAACTGATGTGATTCTGCAATCTGTATATGGGGTAAAAATGGGAGTTCATAACCCACTTGAATCAAAGTGTGAAATATGATATATCAAGAACTATGTAATGTTTTGAGCAACCAATAAAAAAAAAGAAAAAAAAAGATTTAAGAAGTGGCTTTAGTTCTTGTTAGGTTGTTCAAATATTTGTGCTCCTTAAAATGTTTCAAATGTCACTAATTGAACGTGTTTTCATTTTGTGGATGTCTTATTGTAAGAATAAAACACAAAATAACATGAACCATAGTATAGTAGGTTGAAGTTTTAATAAAGCTATAAATCTCCAACATTAATGTTTTTCTATGAATTACATAAAACCTGATCTTTTATGGACTGTTCTTCTTATGGCCTCATAATCTTTGTATAAAGATATTTCTTTTTCAGCTAAATCAAGTTATTAGTTGTCCAAAGACATATGCTTTCATTTAGCTGCATAAATAATAATAATAATACATGAATAAATGGAATATATACATAAATTAGTTAATGAGCATATATAGTTAGTGGCCACCCTGATTTTTACTATCAACCCTAATTGCCATTTCAGAATCTTAACATATTTTAGAGAAGCTAAAATGAATGACAGCCAAAACACAGGACCAAAGGCAAGCATGATGTTGAATAGACACATTCTCACTAGTAAATATAAATACACAAAATGTGATTTTGCTAGGAAGACACGCTTGTGAAACCTCAAAGTTACATACCAATATATTCAACTTTCTAACTCTGCTGTATATTTGTGTAGTAGTGTTGCAATTTTGTGAGACAAACACTCCATCATTCCAGGTTCATGTTGTGACAGAGAAGCCTGGTCCATTTACCAAGCAACAAGTCAATTAAGCCTTTAATGATTGAGAAGATCTGTATAAGAGATAAGTCAATCTTACAAATTAATCAACAAATGGTAATAGCTACTTTAGCTCTTCTAGATAAAAGGTCAGTCTTAGGAACAAAAGCTATTCTCTCAGTAAACAAGGCAGTAGACATATGTTAATACCAATCTTGTATTTTCTCATTTACTCTGTGAAGTATGCTTACCAGTAACTGGGTTCATGTAATAGGTTGAGAGGAAATGTTGAAAAATGTATACATTCTCTCCCATATTATCAGCTTTTCTTTTTAAAAGTTGATAGAATAATGTAAAAAGAAAGATAATGGTGCATTTATCTACCATTGGCTAACACATGAAGGTTATCTAATTCTAAAATGCTCAGTAACAGGGTTTTGGAGAATGGATTGAAGGAGAGACAAATGTTTTACACATTTCCCAGGAGTCACAAGCCCTAGGATTTTCTAGACTTCTAACAGAGAGTCCCAAAACTTTCAGCAATGATTTTTATACCAACCAACCTCTGCCAAAATGTTTTAATGTTACAGTAAGCCAACCTGGAAGGATTTAATTTTAAATAACTTTTCTAATTATTATTATTTTCTGGCATAAGAAGTACATATATCAAATAATAGTCACTGCATATAATTATGAAATTTTACATAACTTATGTATGTTAAATAAAATTTTAGTCCATATATTGGAATTCATTGACAAGACAACCTAATTTTTGTTGTATTTATTATTAAGAAACTGAGTCCTTCCTTCCTTACATTTTATACTTTTATCAAATCTTGCTGTGCAGACTGGAGTTATGCTCAGTGGTAGAGTGCTTGCCTAGCACATGTGAGGCAATGGGTTTGATCCTCAACACCACATAAAAACAAATGAATAAAATAAAGGTGTTGTGTCCATCTACAACTAAACGCTTTTTTTTTTTTTAAAAATCTTGCTGTGCATGGGTTGAACACAAGCTAGATACAATATGCTAACATATGGAAAATACATACAATTCCAGTTGGTATTAGATGTTACAATTCATTTCAGTTCTAATTAATTCTTAATATTCAATAGATAAAATAGTTAAGATACCTTATTGCAAAGTAAGTTATTTTACATATTTATTACATACAATAGTTGTACGTAGACTCAGTGAAGTGAAATTATACTAGCTGATTTTACCATCTGTTTCTAGTGAACTAAATGATATTGGTTCATCAAATAGCTAACAAAAGATGTTTATTTAAGGGAAAACATAACTAAACAATAGTAATGCTGAAGAGCCCAATAAAAATTTTATCTGCTTTTCTAGGAAACAGCTTTTCAAGGGATAGTTTTTAGCCAAGTTGGTGGGAAGGAGAACTCTTCTAATTCTTCACTGGAATAGAGCAACAGGCACAGGACTTCCACTATTCAGAGATAACTAGGAGTTACAGGAAGAGCGCCTTTTCTTTTTGTCATTATCTCTCACAGTTCCTTGAAACTATATTAAAATTTAGGTGTAATTTTCCTTATGTCAGGTTTTGGAGAATTAATTTTTGTTGCATTAATACATAGAAAATTTCATGAATTCTAAGTCACAGACTGATACATTTTTAGCAAGGAGCATGATCAAATTAGTAACTCAGAATAGGAACTTGTTTTGAGAAAATAATAATAATTAGAAAATTTATTTAAAATTAACTTCTCTCCAAGTTGACTTAATGTAACATTAAAACATTTTAACAGAGGTTGGTTGGTATGAAAACCATTGCTGAGAGTTTTGGGCCTCTCTGTTGGAAGTATAGAAAATCCTATAATCAAAATCCTATAATAAAAAAAATCCTATAATCAAAAGCCTACTGGGTGCCAGACACTGCTAATATTAAAAATAATACTAACATGGTAAGTAAGGCATCCCAGTCCATTGCATTCATGATTTTTGTATTCTAATTAGGGAAACAGACAAAAACCAGTGAACAAATACCTACTGATAATAATAAATTCACTATGATAAAAATTGACAAGGAAGACTTACTTTAAGAACTGTGCTCAGAGAAAAGAGTAAGGGAAGGGAAGGGAAAGGAAGGGGAGGGGAATGGAGAAGAGGGGAGGGAAAGGAAGAGAAATCACATCGGTTACACATCCATGTTTTTACATAATGCCATATTAGTGACTGTTGTATTCTGCTACCTTTTATGTGATTCTGCAATTTGTATTTGGGGTAAAAATGGGAGTTCATAACCCACTTGAATCAAATGTATGAAAGAGATATGTCATGAGCTTTGTAATGTTTTGAACAACCAATAAAAAATAAATAAAAATAAATAAATGCAGAAAAATCACCAAAAAAAAAAAAAAAAGAAAGGAAGGAAGAGAAAGCAAGAAATGAGTGTCCTGATCTCACTCCCTAATTGTTTCTTAATCATTTTTGTGCCAGTTACACTGTCTTTGGTACTTCTTAATCACAATTCGACCAAGTCCTTACTTCAAGGAATTCACATTTGCTTTCTTCTTTACAAAGTCCTCCATTTCCAGAGAACTGCATGTTTTACTGCATTTACCTCTGTGTGGTCTAATCCAAAAGCCACCATACCTGAAACATCTTCCTGAGCCACCCCACCTAAAATAACATCACTAATTCATACATTTGAAAAACCACTGCCACTTTCCTTTTCCTCCTTTGTTTTTCCTTCCTGGTAATTACCATATTTTTATATAATACAAATTTTATCTTATTCATTGTTGGTCTCCACTATTAGAATGAAATCTTCATGAAAGCAGGATTTTATGTTTGTTTTGTTCACTTATAAACCTCAGTGATAGTGCTTAGTTTGATAAATACTTTCCAAATTCACAAACATTATTCTACCACCATACCTGACATGTCTTAGTTTGTGAAAGAGAAAACAATTGATAATATTTTTAATTGCCCTTTTTTCCCCCTGTATTGCTAAGTTCTTAAACTTTTTTGATATGAAATGCATTTCCAAAGCTTAAATATTTAAAATAGGATATTGATTATTTTAGATATCTCTGATACTCAGCTTTTCGTCACGGTGAACAAAATACCTGACAAGAAAAATTTAGTAGAGGAAATGTTTATTTTGAGCTCACCCATTGCCCTCTTAGGAGCTGTCCATAGGGATTCCAGTGCTGCTGCACTTTATTTGGCTTCCCAGGGCTTCCTTTGAAATCTCAGTGGAAACCTCCATGATGGCTTAACTCCAGCATTCTGCATTTCTGAAGAACCAGTACCATGTGTATCATGGTACTTATTACAGCTTTTGAAGTAGTTGAGTCCCCTTGGACCATGCCTGAAGTGGCCTGAATGTGCTTGGGTAGCTGAGCATGGTAAAACAAATCCTGGGGACAGTTTTCTAGGCATCGCTGTACAAGAAGGGTGCTCCAAGTTCTCTGAAAGGGTTCCTTATTTTATATCCTTGAGTCTGCAATAGATGTGATCATACTGATTCTTTGATATGCCTCAAGATCTTTCCCATCATCTTTGTGCAAAGTCCTTAGCTTCTTTATAGTGGCTGTAAACTCTTTTGCAACCATATCCTAATATCACATGTGTTTCTTCTCTGGCCAAACTCAGTTTTTCTACTCTTCTATGCTTTCTGTTCCTAATTTTCACAGTAAACCTGGTTAAAAGCCACCAACAACATCCATGCCATAACTTGAATGGCATACAGTCTTTATTAATACAGACTGTTATACAGTATTTATTGTGTGTATTCCTATCAGCATTCTGGTATTTTGAGTTCCCATCAGAATTAAGCCCTGCTTACCACATTCTAAAACCTTTTCCATCCTGCATATCCAAACATTTCCAAACTTCTCCCACAAACAAATTCCAAAGGTTTCTGAACCATACAGTCAGGTCACTGATTGCAGTGGTACCAATTTCTGTGAAGTCATATTTCATCATTGGGACCAAAATACCTAACAATAACTACTTTTAGGAATAAAAGTTTATTTTGAGTACACAATTTTAGAGTTTCCAGTCCATGGTTATTTAACTCCATCTCTCTGGGCTTGAGATAGGTGGCACATCATAGCAGAGGGACATGGCAAAGGAAAGATTCTCAACTCATGGTAACCAGAAAGCAGAGAGAGAATGTGCACATGAGGAGCCAGGGACAAAACATATAATCCTAAAGGCATGTTCCCAGCGACCCACCTCCGGATCACATTTTACCTGGCTGTAGTTATCGCCCAGTAATCTATCTAAATTATCAATTCACCAAATGAATTAAAGCGCTGACTAAGTTATGGCTCTTATAATCTTATTGTTTCACCTCCTACATTAACACAGAAGCTTTGGGGAAACACCTCAAATCCAAACCATACAATCTTCAAAAAATGTTATAATAAAAACTCCAAGTAACTAAGTGTTCTTATTGAAAGACAGATTCCTTTCATAAAGCATCCTTTTTAAATAGGCGACAATGGAAAAGTTAGTACAGTCTATTATTGGCATTATATTCATATTTCTTTCACTTAATATAACTGAATTGGTTTTTATCTAATAGAGACCAACTAAATCTTGGATTGTACTAACTTATCTGTAATTCTCTAAATTTATAATAAAATCCTTGTCCGAGTTTTTCCCTGATTGCAATAAGATATCATGGACATGCTATCTTATCTAGAACTCTGACCCAAACAGGTTTAATTTGTTTTTTTAATCATTATTACTTACATTATACTGGAACATTATGCCTTGATTTTTTTCTAAAATTCCTATTGATGAATTCTAAGATTTTTGTCTTTTTCATTTTATAAAATCCTTTAAGAAGATACTTCATTATTTCAAAACACAATCATAATCACACCTCACTAAGTTCCATGATTCCAAGGGTAAAACACTAATTCACCTACTCCTGAATCATAATTTGTGGCTTATTAAATGTTCATTAACAACACCATCTATAGGATTTCATTTTTACCATGTAAGAATAAATTAAACTTATTGATTCAGAGTTGTTTTTATTCCCCAGAAGTTTATGAAACAGTTTGAAAAGTTCATGTGCTTCCGTACATGACAAGAGTGAAATGTGACAAATAGAACAAATCACTGTAATCGACTGAAAGGGTAAATTTTGTTTCCAAACCATTTTTTATTCAAAGATATTTTTTAGAAGTCCTTTGACTCTGCAAAAACATAAAGTATAAAATGTTGTTTTTCTATTGACAAAAATATAGTGCTTAAACTTATAAAAATATGATTCTGTTTAATTTTTAAAATTTGAGCTAATTATTCAACTGCAAAATATTTTCATCATATTTCAAGTTTAGATAATTGAAAAAATCTAACTCTCTTAAAGAAAAGTTCCAAATGTATTCTCTAATAATATATAAAATTTCATATTTATAACTAAAGTGAAAAATAAAATAGGGAGAAGTACAATAAAAATCACTACTAATTGACATTATGTTCATTTTAGTGAGTTATGGTTGTATATTGAATTATGACACTCAATTATAAAATATTGACCTTCATAATAATATTATTATTGTAGACTTGATTCTAGCCAATATAATCAGTCACGCTTTCTGCTTGAAGAAAAGATGACTGGAATTAGCTATTAATAAGGAAAAGAAATAAAGAGGTATCATTTCAATCTTTTATATAATACTTACCCGAGCCACAGCCCATACTAGGAAGTATAAATATGCTATTTCATTTCATTTTAATCGTACAAATGTGAGGAATACACTATTATCTCAATTTTTCAGGCAAGAACACTGGCAAGGTTAAGGTGAAGTAACATGAGTAACATGCTAGGATTACATAAAAAGACAATTCAAAAAACTCTGTTACTTTTAAACAATTTCTACTAGGATACAAGGATGTGTAACCACTAATTTAATGTAAAAGAATTTTTATTTGCTTAATTTCCCACTATTTGTTGAGTAAATTTGAGGAGGGAATCAATGTTTCTCAGAATTAGAAAACTGAGTTAATATTTTTATCTTAAAATAGGACAAATCACTGTAATCAACTTTATATCTTTATATGGTATAATTTCTAAAACTATTTTTTTAATACCAGGGGCTCTTAACCACTGAGTCACATCCCCAGCCTTTTTTTCTATTTTGATACAGGGTCTTCCTAAGCTATTTTATGGTCTTGATAAGTTTCTGAGGCTGGCTTTGAACCTCCAATCCTCCTTCATCAGTCTCCTGATACATTGGGATTCAGGCATGTACTACCAGGCCTAGTTAAAAATTACTTCCAATTAAAAGCAATATTGGGTAAAATTAAAATCATTATAAGTATCTAATGAGAAAAAAAACTGTCTTTCTTAAGGTTAACATTTTATTTTATAAAATAACAACACAGGCTCCTCAGAAAATTATAATATCCATAAATTTTGTTCCTGGGACTTATATAGAACATCTCCTTTCTGTTTCTTACCATATTCCTCAACAGCAATCCTATGAATCCTATGTCTCAGTGCTTTTCAATAAATGCCTAGAACAGTTCACTCTGGCCTATGTTCTCTGTGTAATAACCTATTTTCCTGGGTTGTGTCAAAGAAAAATTTCAGCAAATGAAATTAAACAGAAAAGGAATTTTCCACAAAACTATTGCAATAGACAGGAGAGATTGAAATCAGCTCCAAATACAGTAGAGGCAACTACATGATTTATAGCCAAAAGGCAAGATAAAGCAATGAGAGGATGGAAAGTTACTAAGACAAATTTGGTTAGGTATTAAAGGGTGGAAGTTTTCTTGCTAAACTGGTGTGGCAGTATTCTTTAAGAACTGGGTTCGGCAGTCGAGAATTGCAGACTATAGAAAAGGCTTTGTCAGAAAGGTAGCAGAATACAACAATTACTAATAGGGCATTATGTAAAATTGTGGATGTGTAACCGACGTGATTCTGCAATCTGCATTTGGGGTAAAATTGGGAGTTCATAACCCACTTCAATCTAATGTATGAAATATGATATGTCAAGAGCTTTGTAATGTTGTGGACAACCAATAAAAAAAAAAAAAAGAAAGAAAAGGCTTTGTCAGAAGAGAATTCTTAACAGCATGACTAAACTTTGGTCAAGGTGTGAATCCTTGTCAGTTACTGTTTTCCCCATTATACCCTTTGAAACAAAAATAAGTGCACTTGAGATTAGAATATCTACATCATCAGTTGGGATTTTCTATTTAATAACATATGATTCACACCTTGACCAAAGTTTAGTCATGCTATTAAGAATTCTCTTCTGACTAAGCCTTTTCTATAGTATGCAATTCTCGGACTGCTGAACCTAGTTCTTAAAGAATACTGCCACACCAGTTTAGCAAGAAAACTTCCACCCTTTAATACCTAACCAAATATATGATTTCACTAATTCCTACAAATATGCAAAATAAAAATAATAACACCAGGATGGAGATGTAGCTCATTGTCAGAGCACTCACCAGCATGCACAAGGCCCTAGGTTTGACCCCAGCACAGTAAAATTGAGAAAAGAAATAATAATACCTCAAATATTATTACTAATATTCCCCAAATATTTTAATTATGTGAAAATGCCTTTAAGTGCTATAAAATGCTTTAAAATGTAAAGTGTTATTACCCGACAAATTTAAGCTTTATCTTACTCAATATCTTATTTCCAGAAAAATGCACACCTAAAGGGGATTTCAATGACAACAAAAAAGACAGACAGATATTGATAACTTTGGGCTCTCATAGAATGGGCCATGACATGTAGTGCTTCAGGGGGATCTTTTTGGCATTTCTGGAAGAGAAAATGATTTTCAATTTTCAAAGAAAAGAGAATAAATGGTGATATGAAATTTTATAAAACTTAAAAATCAAATTGTTAAAACAATGATTTCTGAAAAACATGAAAATAATAGCTTAAAGGCATACCAGTATTATAAAAATAGGTCTCATAAATTTACTAAGAGATATTCATTCAAAATTATCCTCATTTCTTTCTACTGATGTTTTAAAACAGGATATTTACTTCACTGTAAGTTAATTAAAGCCAACAATACATCCATTGTGTGTATGTGTTTGTATTTATGAGTAAGTAAATAAGTGCTGAGTGAGGCAGCACCAATATAGGTAGAATAGAATAACAGCACATTTCTGTTGCTCACCCTGCATATTGAACTCTGATCTATCCAGACTGACCTCCTTCCCATCTATTGAACATGAGTAGTGTACTTCCACCTCACAGTCTTGGCATTGACTGCACCTCTGGCTATAATATTTTCCCTCACATAACCAAATAGGCACACTTTCTACCCTCCAACAAGTCTTCATTCAAAAATTTCCCTTTTAAGCACTTACAGTAGTCTAGCCTATTTAATTGTTCTCTTAACTATGGGAATTCTAAGTCTCCTTAACACTGTTCCAATTCTTTTCCTTCAGTTATATCATTTTTTCACATTTTATTTGGCTTACATTTTTTACTTTGGCTTTTTTCTGCAACTAAAATGTAAATTCTATTAAAAAGCAACAAGGTGTGTAGTATATACATGTGCATCCTTTGTTCACTGATTTGCTTCCAGAACCTGTATATTGTCTGGGATGTAATAAATTCTCAATAAATATTTTTGAATGAATGAATAAATTAATGAATCACAGAGTTTTCTGTGTGCCATTATTTAAGAGTGTATTGCACTCCTCTCTTTCCTACGCTCTTTCAGTAAAACTCAAGTTTCTGAAGAGACAACTTCTTTTCCTTGGCTGTAGAATCTGTCTACAGTCTACAGGTACATTATAGGTTTAAATGTAATAGAGAACTGTCTCATTCTCCACTGTGTTTAAAATTATAATGTATCTAAGATATTTTCTGATCTATGTTTATTGTTCTCTACTTGATTTCTTTGTTTATTAAATTATTTATTTATTCTAATTTGTTATACATGATGGTAGAATGCAATTCATTTCATATTACATTTAGAGCACAATTTCTTAAGTCACTGATTGTACACAAAGTATTTTCACACCATTTGTGTCTTCATACATGTACTTAGGGTAATGATGTCTAATTCATTCCACCACTCTATTTCATTTCTTAATTCAATACTACTTATTCTGACATCTTAAGGGAAAAATGAAAGTTTGTTCAAGGACCTCTATAGCAACAATGTTTTTCTCTACTGTGTGCCATACATAGTAAAGATACAGCAATGCAATCATGAAGTTCAGGGGTCATGTCTTTAAAATAAGGATGGGAAAACTATGAGGTAAGACAAGGCAAAACTGAATTAAAATTTTAAAATTCTAATTCTCTTAAAGCCAGAATCAGAAGAAAGCCAAGTAAAGAGAGTTTCCTTCTGCCAGAACTCTCTCTCAGGGTATTTAGAGTTTTATTAAAAAGTACTTATTATAGGTAATAAAGTTCATGAAAGCAATTCTTTTCTCATCCCCATTTCTTTACTTGATATATAATTATTCTTTATTATGAAACTCTGCTTCTGATTAGAGGAAAATTTTAGAAATATATTTACTTTTATTTTTGTTTGGAAATAAGTTTTATCTTTGGTTTAACACAGCAATCACTCCTGAGTGGCTTTGAAACATTTATTGATAGTTGGTGTGAGATAGACATCTTTACTAATGAAGGCAATTAATCTATTACTGCAGACGGATTCACACTAAGTATCTTTCCTGCACAGACAGCACCTTCTTCTTTCTGGCCACATTTAAATCTTCATGACCTCATTTTTCATCCAGGGATGGTAATTTGTTAGCTACTGACTGCTTTAAGAACCAATCTACCATCCACCCTCTCTATTAGGATTTATGCATAAGTCTCCTTGCTACACAGAGGACTGACACACCAACTTCAGAGCTGTGGATGCTACCCATCAAATGGGTGACAGCCTTGACTCAAGATCAACATTTCAGAGGAGCTGAATTAACAACCTGATTCTTCACCCTTCTGAACATCACCAGGCTGAAGGAAAATGATTTTCCTTGCTTTGTGCCTGTGAACTTTCTAATTAAAGAAACTTCTCTAATCCTTCTCCTCAAACTGATGGTGCTTGACTTTTCCAAGGAAAACTGCTGCTGATTTCTCAAGAGATGGCAACTTTATACATACTTTTCTCTGCATGGTTTTATCTGTCTCTGGTAATTGCAATACTGATTTATCAGCTCACTATGTCCAAGCTATTAGCTGACTGAAAGCAACACTCAGTAAGGGATATGGGGCTAAATAAAGTCAGCTGTGTTTTGGAAGATAAATAAAATGTATCGGCGTACACTGAATATATGTGCTCCATGAGTGCAACGAGCACAAATTGCCTCACATAATATTTACATATAAAATGTGAGGTTTGGCATTTCATTATCAGACCTAAATGTTCTTTACATTTTAGAGAATGCTAAAAATAAATGAAATAAAACTGTTCTTAAGAAAACATCAAGCTCTAATACTAAGCTAGAAACTGAAATTTTATTATAAGAAATCGTGTGTCTTAACTATATTTTACAATGAACTACCTCCACTCTTTACCAAGAGCTACAAAATTATACATTCATCATTTTTTCATTTATAAGAAACAAATCAAGAAAAATCATTATATGTGCTCAGAAATATGTCAAACTTAACTCCTTTTATAATCCTAGTAGCCCTTGTCCTTCTCCCCAACTTCATTGGTCCTTCAACCAACAAAAAGTTTTTTTCTGGAAATTTGGAAATATCTTTTAAAAAGTTAGTTCTGAACTGGCACTCTCACTTGTACAGAAGATTCAGAACAATATTTGCCACGATATCAAATAAGTATTTAATGAAGGGAAGTCACTACTATTTTAAAGGTTAATGTTGATAATGCAGTCATTTAGTAATTGACTATTGTATTATTTATATCTTAAATTTGTTCTTTAAATTAACCTTTTGAGTAATAATTCATAGCCACTTGTTACAGGTTTTTTTTTAACTTAAGTGCACTTTAGCCTCTGTTTTTTCAATCAATAAAACTCTGAGTTTAGTGGCGGTGCTGTCCTCTCTAACTATTCTGGTGCCCTTTATTCAGTAAAGCTTTCAAATAAAATGTCAATTACTATTTTATGTACTGAACTACACCAATACAATAGACACATTTCTTTTTCTGAATGGTAAAATACACTATGGTAATTGCTTAAAAGATATATAAGCAGGGCAAAGAATAAAATGGGGCACAAACAAGGGCCCTCAACCTTGCTTTAGACAAGAGAGCTTGAAGATCATTAAGTCCATCTAGATAAAGCCACTGGTAAGTGTTATTCCTAGGAGTAGGGAAGGCAGAGACCAAAGTCTAGGGGCAGGAGGGATTAGTGATGTGTACAAGTCATTCTCTGGACTGTGCTTTTGCTTAACTTGAACATGTGCACACAGTAATATAAGTGAGGTTCAAGTGTGGAGATTATAATGACCATAGGACCTTAAAAGGCAAATGGGAAGAATGATAGAATTTAAGGATCAATATTTAAAATAGAACAAAAAGTTCTCTTTGATGTGTGCAGACACAATGAAACAGAACATAAAATAGATTAAGATGTCTATTAAATTATTAATACCGTTTATTGTATTTCCTGGAAAGCCACAAGATGTGACACCTATTAAAAGTATTACTAAATGCCATGTTTGAGCTGTGACAATATTTCCATAACACTGTATAAGCAAACATCACACTTTCTATATTTAGTCTTTGATTGGAATATTCTATTATTAGGTATAAAAAAGAAAGCTAGATCAGTGAAAATTAGGAACAAACAATAATAATAAATGCTTGTTTGAAATACAATCTATATTAGGAAACATAATGAATCTAAGTGTTCACACATTTATTTATATGTTCATTGATTATTATGCCAGCTATCACTTGAGAAATTTCTAGCATTAAATATATCAAATGATAAATTTGGAATGTCGGAAAAGTAATCAGACACCATTCAGTTCTTTTCCTTCATTGTTAAATTGTGTTCTGTTACTGATTTTTAAATTATCTAGTTAATAATATATTGCTTATCACACGTAAGCTATGTTATATCAGTTAAATATCATAAAATTTCAATAGAGATTCATGCTTAGGAGCTCTTTATAGAGTGTTTGGAGGAAAATTTTGGCTTTTTGATTGACTAGTTGTGTAGCCACAAATAAGTTAATGAATAACTCATATTTTAGATGAATGTAGTACAACATCTAGAAATGCTCCAAGTTCCAGAGGCAAACAGCTCCCTTTGAAAGCACATGATTGTTTACACTGAGCTACAGCAGTAACCTCCAGTGCTTATGTGAGCCATATGCTGAAGCGCATAAGGAATGCTTAATGCATACAGGGTACTCTGTGACAGTGGATAAGACTGAGATGTTAATGACAGGCTTTGAGTTTAAGCCTCACTGTAGAATCAGGGCATCTGAAACCGCCAACTGTTTGAATACAAAATGGGATAAAATTATTTGGCAAGGTGCTGGGGTTGTGGCTCAGTGGTAGAGTGCTTCCCTTGCACCAAGTTTGATCCTCAGCACCACATAAAAAATAAATAAATAAAGGTATTGTGCCCATCTACAACTAAAAAAAAAAAAAATGGGGCAGGTTTTTTTTCTTGAATTAAATACACATGTGTGTGTGTATGTGTGTGTATTCACTCTGTGAAGCCTATAGCCCAATTTACTAAGTTGCCTTCCTGTAACTAACTGAAAGGAAAAGGTTGATGGAAAGGGCTTTTTAAAAATGGTTATAAGTCTCATTCTTAAAAAGCCAAATACATCATGGATGTCGATTACCATACAGTTAACTAAAAGGTAGCCTCAGCGGAGACCCCAGGAGACCATGCAGACAGTCCTGGACCGAAAATATGGATTCCCAGAATTCAGGTCATAATTCTTTTCTTTCACTTTCTGATAATCTGACATAGAGTTAATGTGGTGAATATAGCAATCAAGCTGCCCTGTTGCTAAAATATATACCTCCTAGTTTCAGTAGTAATTTTTCTTCCAGTAATCCAGAAGTAACACAATTACAGCTGAAGCAGATACAGCTTGTATAATAGATTGTCTTCTCAGCATCATGAGAGTAGTAACTGTACTTCACTTGAAGAGTTATTGTGTGAGCTAAATGCGATTATATGTGTAACATGTTTAGCATGGTATCTGTTTTTATGAGTAATAAGCCCAATTTAGTTGTTTATTATTATTATTATTATTATTATTATTATTATTATTATTATTGCCATCATTATCATCATCCTATGTGCAGGGCATGTTTCTAATTCCAAGGCATAGAGAATGAACAAGATGGATATAGGAATTGCTCTCAAGGAGTTTACATTTTGTTCACACACACACACACACACACACACACACACACACACACACATGCACACACATACACACACATGCACACACATGCACACACATATGCACACACATACACACACAAAGGTTAAAAATAAATTCACCAAAAATCTCAGAGTGTGATGAATTCTAGGAGTAAATGAACATGACAGTGGGCTTGACAAAGGTATAAAGCACAGTTAGGAAAGGTCTCTATAAGGCAATTCTTCTGAGCTAAAACTTGCAGAATCCTTGTTAAAGGGCAAGTAGACATTTGAAGAAATAGAAGTAGAGCCCCTAGCAAAATAAAAACAGCAATGAGTAAAGAAGAAAGAACTAAGAACAACTAAGGAAAGAGTGTGGCTTATACAAAGGAGAAATGATGCCAGAATATATAAAGCATAGCAAAAGAGATAAAGCAGGAAAAGATTACAGAAGGAGGCAAAGCCAAGATAGCATCAAATATCAGTAAAGAAAAAAATACCAGTAAACAAAAAATTATGTCATCCTAATAAAAATGCAAAGCCACTAAACACCTGGTTTATGCTTGCTTGTGGAGTAGTGAAAGGTTAAATGTGAAGACTTGGAAAGCACTGAAAAGAAAGCTTTTAAGACCATTCACATCCTAGCAGCTCTGGAGGCTGAGGCAGGAGGATCATGAGTTCAAAGCCAGCCTCAGCAATGTTGCAAGCTCATAAGAAACTCAGTGAGACCTTATCTCTAAATAAAATACAAAAAAGGGCTGGGGATGTGGCTCAGTGATTATGTGCCTCTTAGTTCAATCCCCAGTGCCAAAAAGAAAAAAAAATAAAAATTTAAAAGTTATTTGTTCAAGTATGAAATGGCCAAGCGTTAGGAAGAATGTAATGGGTCAGAATACCTCTCAAGAGTATTCCATTAATCTTGGTAAGAAGTCATACTAATAGTGTTTAAACACAGAATATAGAGATAGAGAGAAATGAGTACATTTAGGGCTTACTAAAGTAGAGGACCAGGGAGAAATTATCATTGATTAGATTGGAGACAAAGACAGAAAAAAAGATCAAGAATTACCTGCAAGTTGTAGTTTAGACAACCAAGTAAATGTCAAGACCACTTATTAATATTGGGTACTATCTATACAAAATGACACTCAGGTTTGCTGAAAAACTAATGTGTGTGTGTGTGTGTGTGTGTGTGTGTGAGAGAGAGAGAGAGAGAGAGAGAGAGAGAGAGAGAGAGAGAGAGAGAGAAAGCGCATGCATGTAGTGTACTGGACAATCAAACATATTTATGTCCAACAGAAAATTGGAAAATGGATCTTAAAACTCAGAGACAAACTTGAAGTACACACACACACACACACACACACACACACATACACACACACACACACTCAGAATACATACTGACCTTGGCACTAGAGCAGGATCTCAAAGTCTCCTTGCTGTCCAAGAAAATAAACTTAAGACAATAAATTGCAAGAGTTCTGGAAGGGTTTTTAAGAGAGACCAGTGTAGCAGATTTGGTCTTGCAGGTGCAGAGTGAAAGCAGGAGTCATACTTAAGGACCATTTAGCAACCAAAACAAGATAACTTCAGTATTTTGTTAAATTCTTCACTCTCACTGGTTCATTTTAGGTGATGCTAGTTTTGTTAATCTTATAGAAACAGCAATCTAAGAGATGGTTACAGCATCAAATGAGCGATTACTCTTATGCTGAGCCAGTCTTCCATGGTACGCTGGAGAATCTATGTACCTGCTTTCTTCATTAATAGCCAATAAACAAAAGGACACAGAAAGGCTCAGCCCAAACCAGAATCATCAGAGGTGTCAGGCTTACAGTTTCCTCAGAGCAAAGCTTCATATAGCACCTTACATGTGACAAGGATACACTGATTCTATGAGTGTTGAGGTTTCATTAATGTATGTATGTATTTATTTATTTGGTTTGTTTTACTATAACTGCTTTATGTTGAAAACTTCCAACCAGGATCTAGGGATATTAACAGTTCTAGCTCAGAGACTCTGCAAGCACTGAGTTCTCCACTTTAGGTTTATTTTGGTGAATTTGATTTTTGAGGTGTTTTTGTTTGTATTTTCCCTTATTTATCTGAGACCAGATTATAAATTTTGATTTGAAATGTCAGGACATGTCAAAATTTGTGTGAACTTTTATATCTATCATCTTATTTGAATTATTGAATGACCTTACAGAGTAGGCAAGGCATCATTATAACTATATATGGGTAAGAAAATACCTTCTAAAAATTGGCATTGAGATATCATTTTGCATTCAGTAAAGCTATAAAATGTGAAAAAAAAAGATGAAAGAAGACAGGAATTCTAAATTTTTAAGTGTGATCAAGAATTTGACTTGGTAATGAGAAAAGGGATCCTATTTCAGATATTACTGCTGGAATTGCATTAGTTTTGAGATATGTTGCCATCTGATGCTCATTTAAGAACTATGCCTTAGCAAACCTGTTTGATTATGTGAACAAATTTAATAATAGGAAAAAGAATTCTCATGTCCTGATTACACGTGGTAGGTTTATAGGAACAGGAATAAAGAGCTCGCTTATAGAATACTAACAAGATGACATGGTTTTCCTCCTATAGAACAACAAATATATTAAACCTGTGAAAAGAGCATTCTTGAAGTTATGTTAAATCATAAAAACTAAAACAACTATTGCTTTTGCTTAAACATAATTAAGTAAATTTGTAGCAGTCTATAACAATTTTACTTCTCTCTTTGTAATCATTCTATTTTTTCTTATTTTTTTAATATTTATTTTTGAGTTGTAGTTGGACACTATACCTTTATTGTATTTATATGTGGTGTTGAGAATTAAACCCAGGGCTTCACACGTGCTAGGTGAGTGCTCTACCATTGAGCTACAACCCCAGCCTTTGTTTTCTCATCTTAACCACATTCTCTTGGATCTCCATTCAATATTTTAATATTATTTTTATATAGGAAGGGAGGAAAGGCTGATTTATATACTGAGCTTAAATACAACGCTTTCAATTGTTTGACCATTAGATGTTGACTGTAGATTTTTGTGCCTTGTATGTTTTTTTTTAATTATTTATTGTTTGCTAAATTTTTACCTTGAATCATGAATGGGTGGCAAATATAACAAAATTGTTTTTTCAGCATCTAATATGATATTCATCATTTTTTTTACTCTTAAATAGTCCTATATAAAAAGTTTACTGCCTATTTCCCTAGTATTATAACAAACATGAGCTTGGGAGATAATTCAAATATTTTGTGCCAGGCACAGTAGCACATGCAGTAATCCCAGTGGCTCAGGAGGCTGAGGCAGGACGATTCCGAATTCAAAACCAGTCTCAGAAAATTAGGTCCTAAGCAACTCAATGATACCCCATCTCAAAATAACATTTTTAAAAGGGCTGGATACATAGTTTACTGTTTAGCGCCTCTAGGTTCAATTCCTGGTATCAAAGAAATATAAGAGAGAGATAGTCCCCCCCCCCAGGAATTACAGTTGACCACTGAACTACATCTCCAACCCTATCATGTATCTTATTTAAAGACAGGCTTCACTGAGTTGCTTAGCACCTTGCTTTTGCTGAGACTGGCTTTGAACTCATGGTCCTCTTGCCTCACAACCTGAGCCACTGGGATTACGGGCGAGTGCCACCAAGCCCCGTTTAGATAAATAGTTTTTGGGGGGGAGTATTTTATCCTTAGGTTTAAGAAAAAAAGTTTTTTGTAATTTTCAACTCTTTACACTCTACTTTGTATAAGTCTTTAATCTTAAATGGTGAGTAGGAAGTTGTTCCTCCTTTCAAAAATTTATCTGGGACCTAGGGTTATAGCTCAGTGGTAGAGTGGGTGCTTAGTACATGCAAGGGCCATAGGTTCAACCTCTCAATCCAAAATAAATAAATATTTATCAGAAAGAAATATGGAAGATTGAAATTATTTTTCCCCAGAATAAATAAAATAGTAAATAATTGAAATTTTCAATAATTATTTTTCTTTATGAGGAAAATGTTTTATAATTATCTTCAAAAATTGTAATGCTAAAATATATACAATTTTAAAATAACATCCTTTAATTATATGTTTACCTTTTATATCATTTCAATTTATTCTATTTTCATTCCTACTCTTGTCAATGTGTACCTTCTGTCCTATATTCTCTTAAATTTTACACTCTACTGATCTGTATTATTCTAGCACCAGTTGTTATTTAATTTTACTTCATGTTATGTACTTTTTCTCTTTTCTTTGACTTCATTGTTTTCTAATTTATTATTATCCTGTTTTCTTTATTAATTGTCTCTATCACAAACATTTAAGAATATAAAATTCTTTTTTTAAGAATTTTTCACAATACTTTTATTCTATTTTTCTATTTTTATGCAATGCTGAGAATTGAACCCAGGGCCTCGAATATGCTAGCAATGCTCTACCCCTGAGCCACAGCCTCAGCCCAGATATGAAATTCTATCACTTTATAGAATTCCCCATAGTTCAATATTTAGTATTTTATAATTGAATTTTCCTATCTTTTTGTTACATTATTATATTTTACTTGATAAAGATTTCTTGGTGAATAGTTTCAACATAAAATCATTTAATTTTATTGTTTATTCATAATTTCTAATGTTATTATACTTTGATCAAAGAATCTTAACTATGTGAAATTTGTTGCGGCTGGGTTAGTTTCTAAAATTGTCAATTTTTATTAATGTGCCAAGTATGTTTGAAACTAATGTTTTCCAAAATAGTGTACTACAGATCTTTTAAATTAGTTATTAATATTTATTTGAATTTTCTTTATTCTTAATTATTATTGTTAGGTTGATCTTTTACTAATTAATGTTACAACTACATAAAATCACACAGATATGATTGATTTATCTGCTTCTATTTTTAATTTTACCATTGTTTATTTTGTCCATTTTAGAAAATATTAGAAGCTATTTAGAGTCATTATACCTTCCTGATTAAATGAAATGCCATGGGAAATCTTTATCATCAGCAAACTATTGCTTTAAAATCTATCAGTCTGATAAAAGTTTATTGCAACTATTCTTTTTTTTGGTTATGATTCAACTGGTGGTTTTTTCCAACATTTTATATTCTGTATTTCTATACCATAAAGTTTTTGACAAGCTTATAAACAGTGTGTTACTGAATTTATTTGCTTGTTTTAATATTTTAAAGCTTCCAGGGCTTCCAATTCTAAGAAGATGAAGTAGACTTATTTTCTGTGTTCCCCTGCTAAGTGTAGCATAAAACCCTGCTCATTATCTATAAGAAAAGAAGCCAAGGAATGTTCTTTGGAAAGATTATTACAAATAATAAATATTTAGCAAGATAACCCAGAATCAGTACTAAACACATATTATAAACAACTAAAAAGTAAACATTGATTGTAAAATAGTATGTCAATTAAGGAACATTATGAACTATTTTATAGCAATAATTTTTTAAATTCATATTTTTAAAAATGGTTGACTGTTGCACTATGATGTAACTGATCAAAACAAAAAAAGTCTAAATAGTATTGTTTATTAAAATGAATACATAGTTTAAAACTTTCTCACAAAGAAAACTCTAATTCTAGAAGAGTTTAAGGGTAAATTATTCTAAGTATATTTTTTAAAAAAGTAATATAAAAAAATTCTACAAAATAATTTATTTTCACTAAATAGTGTGTATATGTAAACAATCCACTGAGACCAATATCTAAGTTATATATTTTTCCTTATAAATCTTATTTTTAATTCCAAAAAAAGTAAAATGACTAAACTTTCCATAAAGTGAGGTGTACTGTATCCATTTTCTTTTGCTATGTAACAATATACCCCAAATTTCCTGACTTAAAGCAACCGTATTCATTCTACCCCAGTTTGTGTCAGTTTGGGGCCCACTTACCTGGATTCTTTTAGAGTCTAACAAAGTTTCAGTCGAGGTGTCAGAACCCAGAGCTGGGTTCTCACGGAGACTGGACTAAGGAAGGATCTGCTTTTATCTCCCATTCATTGTTGGCAGAATTTATGTCCTTAAATTTACAAGATGTATGCATGCTACCTTCTTTAATGCCTGTAACAAAACTCTACCAAGACCAGCTCTGTACTCTTATTTGATACCATCTTTACGTTCACCATAAACATTGCCTTTTGTTTGTCCTTTCATTTGTTGGAAGCAAGTGACAGGTTCCACCCACACTCAAGGGAGTGGAATTACACAAACACCTGAAGTGGGCCCCAGTAAGCAGGGACCATGAAGTGCACCTTGAAGTCTGTCTGCCAAAGGGGTGTATGTTCAGCTTACAGTCTTGAGAAAATAAAAATGGGAAGAGCCCATTATGTAATGAAAAGACTTCCCACTATGTTTAAAACATCCATTGTAAATAAATCCACAGATGGATCAAGACAAAACTATATGGTTTCACTGAAAATTAGTTGTGAGAAGAATCACACTAGAGTGTGATTCACACAAGTATTTATTTTTAATATAAAAATGAAAGGTCCTACCATAAATAAATTATGTTTGAGGAGATAGACATTTAAACTGATTTAAACATTGAATGATGTTTAAATGGAAACATTACAAGGTATCCCATTACTATGTACAAATTTTTGTTTTTATATATCAGTTAAAATAATAAATTCAAAATTAAATTAATTGATTTTTAAAGCTAAAATTCATTAGCAAATAAGCTTTTGGTGCTATTAAACATCTGATACTAAATATTTCTGCCTAAAACTGTGTTTATTCAAATCAAAGCAATTTAGATATTCACAAAGACATGTTAAGCAAAGGTTTCAGAGAACCAAATCATGACTGATACATGGCTTACTCCCATTGTAAGATGTCATTCATTACATGACACATTCTGATGTAACAGAAATGTGAACACAAAAAAGTATCTTGGAATCAATAGTAAAACTCTTCCTACTAAAAATAATTTCAATAATCATTTTTAAAAAGAATATACAAATAGAATCCATCTTATGATGATTTTACAATATGATTTTTTAGGCTTTGTAATGTTGAAAAGCAATATGTATTTAGTTGAAATGGTACTTTGAATTTTTATCTTTTTCAGAGCCAGTGATATCATAGGATACTATCTCAAGATGCTGGGCAAAAAAAAAAAATGTGATCTGAAGCTTCCAATTAGCCATTCAATAATTAGGCTAAACAACCAATGATGTATAGTGTACTGTCCATTGCCAGCAATTTTTGAATATAGATATTGAAAATATTATATCAGAAATTTAACACTTTACAATAAAATAGGCTTATGTTACATGATTTTTTTCCTACTGTAGGCTAATGTAAGTGTTCTCAGCATGCTTAAGGTAGGATATGCTAAGCTGTAATGTTTGTTAGTTTAGGTGTGTCAAATGCATTTATCAACATGTTATACACTGTAAGTTGAAGAGCATCTGCTAGTTCTGCTATAATTGTTTTCTTTAGTTAAGTATGAATAAAATTTAATTTACGGAAAATGATCACTTCTATAAGAATTTCACAGATACTTATCAATATATTTATGCAAACTGTGCACATCTATATTTAAAATATGATTTCACCCCTAGACTGCAGAATCCTCCTTGAGAAGAGAAAGTATACAAGGCTCTTAGACAGGCAGAATTAATATTTTCAAAATGGCCATACTACCCAAAGTGCCATATAGATTTAATGCAATTCCTATTAAAATCCCAATGACATCCTTCATAGAACTAGAAAAATCAATCATGAAATTCACTTGGAAAAATAAGAGATCCAGAATAGCCAAATTAATCCTTAGCAAGAAGAGTGAAGCAGGTGGCATCACAATGCAGAACTTAAACTATACTACAGGACCATACTAACAAAAATGGCATGGAACTGGCACCAAAATAGGTAGGTCAATGGTACAGAATAGAAGACATAGAAACAAAGACACATAAATACAGTTATCTCATACTAGACAAAGGTACCAAAAACATTCACTGAAGAAAAGAGAGCCTTTTCATTAAATGGTGCTGGGAAAATTGGAAATCTACATGTAACAAAATGAAGTTAGACCCCTATCCCTCACCCTGCATGAGACTCAACTTAAAAAGGATCAAAGACTTAGGCACTAGAACAGGGACCCCCATGCCTAAGAGAAGAAAAAGTTAGGAACAAATCTTCACCTTGTTGGCCTAGGATCTGACTTCTTTAACAAAACTCCTAAAGCACACAAGAAGTAAAATCAATAAATAGGATGGATTCAAACTAAAAGGCTTCTTCTCATCAAAGAAACAATCAATAACATGAAGAGAGAGCCTAGAGAATGGGAGAAATATTTACCACATGCACCTCAGAGAGAGCACTAATCTCCAGGATACATAAGGAACTCAAAAAAGTTAACACCAAAAACCCAAATAACCCAATGAACAAACGGGCAAAGAAACTGAACAGACACTCCACAGAAGAAGAAATACAATTGATCAACAAGTATATGAAAAAATGTTCAACATCTCTAGCAATTAGAGAAATGCAAATCAAAACTACTCTAAGATTTCATCTCACTCCAGTCAGAATGGCAATAATCAAGAATACAAGCAACAATAAGTGTTACTGAGAATGTCAGAGGAAAGGCACATTTATACATTGCTGGTGGGACTGCAAATTGGTGCAGCCATTGTAGAAAGCAATATGGATATTCCTCTGAAAATTTGGAATGGAACCACCGTTTTTCCCAGATATTCCACTCTTCAGTTTATACACAAAGGACTTAAAATCAGCATACAATATTGATGCAGGTACATCAATATTTATAGCAACTCAACTCACAATAGCTAAACTATGGAACCAACAGATAAGTGGATAAAATAAATATGGTGTATATATACACAATGGAATACTGCTAAGCCATAAAAAAGGATGAAATTATGGCATTTGCTAGTAAATGGACGGAACTGAGAAATATCATGCTAAGGGAAATAAGTCAATCCCTAAAAAACAAAGGTCAAATGTTTTCTCTGATACATGGATGGTAATTCACAATAGAGGAAGTGCCTAGAGAAGAATAGAGTGACTTTGGATTAGTTAGAGGGAATGAAGGGAGGGAAGAGATAGTAGAATGAATCTGACATAATTATCTTATGTATATATATGACTACATGACTGGTATGATTTTACATCATGTACAACCAGAAGAATGAGAAACTATACTTCATTTATGTATGATGTGTCAAAATGCATTCTACTGCCATGTGTAACTAATTAAGAACAATTTTTTTAAAAAAAGAAAAACTAAGTGAGAAAAAGGAAAAAGAAGAGGAAATATCTGAAAGAGTAGTTAATATGTGAAGTGATTCTATAATACTAAGTGTTGATTCATCATGAAAAGACACAGAGATTGCATTCCAAAACAGTGATTAAAGTGATGAAGCAATAAAATTAGTTCATAAACCAACATAAAGAGTAACAAATAATAACAGAAATACATTGTACATCAAATGAGAGCCACAATCTCCAATGTTTATATTTTCTATAAAATAATCTGTGAATCAAACATATCCTGCTAGGAAGGACGTTGTAGCCCTGCATGTTGGCGCATGCTTGTAATTTCAGTGACCTGAGAGGTTGAGGCAGGTGGATCACAAGTTCAAAGCCAATCTCAGCAATTTAGTGAAGGTCTGTCTCAAAATAAAATATAAAAAGGTTGGGGATGTAGCTCAGTGGTTGCGTGCCTCTAGGTTCCATCCTTGGTACGAAAGGAAGGAAGGAAGGAAGGAAGGAAGGAAGGAAGGAAGGAAGGAAGGAAGAAAGAAAGAAAGAAAGAAAGAAAGAAAGAAAGAAAGAAAGAAAGAAAGAAAGAAAGAAAGAAAGAAAGAAAGAAAGAAAGAAAGAAAGGAAGGAAGGAAGGAAGGAAGGAAGGAAAGAGAAAGAAAGGAGGGAGGGAAGGAGGGAGGGTGGGAGGGAGGGAGGGAGGGAGGGAGGGAAGGAAAGAAGGAAGAAAGGAAGGAAGGAAGGAAGGAAGGAAGGAAGGAAGGAAGGAAGGAAGGAAGGAAGGAAAAGAGAGAGAGAGAGGGAGGAAGGGAGGGAGGAAGGAAAAAAGAAATTAATTTGTAATCTCCTCTTCTGCTACAATGCAGTGACAAGGGATAGGCCACTCAAGGAAACTAGTTCTGTGATCACCAGTTCAAAGGCTCCTTGTAAATTTCAAAGATGAATACTTCCTGGTAAGTGGTTAATGCCTCAGTGCCCTATAGGTTGCATTCCTTCCATGCATCAAAGGTATTAAACTCATTAGGGCTCTCTTGCTATAAAGCCCATTGACAAAGAAGCAGTAAGTAGTGTGAAGGCACCCTATAGTGAGAAAATTTCCAGTATAGTGAGGACAATTAACCCTC
The DNA here is from genome assembly GCF_052094955.1 of Ictidomys tridecemlineatus. Taxonomy (NCBI): domain Eukaryota; kingdom Metazoa; phylum Chordata; class Mammalia; order Rodentia; family Sciuridae; genus Ictidomys; species Ictidomys tridecemlineatus. The sequence continues at coordinate 106,845,104 of NC_135477.1, read as the reverse complement.
TTTTTAAAAATCGTCTCAGCTGAATGAACTGAAGTTTTTCTGCACTTTTACAACCTGGATGTTTGAAAATTATTTTGCCCTGTGAGTTACAGGATGAAAGACAACAAACCTAAGACTCAAGAAATGTATATTTGAATATTTAACTAGTTATTTTTTGACCTAAGTAAATAGACTCTCATAAAACATTCTTTTTTTTCTAATGAAATACATTTGGAATAATACAAAGCATACAGTATATTCCTTGATTTTGTACAGATTTTCTTTAAAATTTTCTTCAATTTTACTAAAGTTTCCCTCTGCATATCTTATTATTAAAGAAATGAAAATTTGCTGGGACTCTACACTCTTACCAACATTGTTCAAGAATTTCTCTTAACTCACATTCTCAAGACGTAGCTGGGTGGAGTCAGTTCTTTGTTTTGTCAGATGTCCTAATTTTTTTAAAATTATGAAAAATCAATAATTAATATTTTAACAGAAAATTGTTCCAAATAAAAAACTTTAGCAGATAAAACAATGTGTAGTTCATATTCCATAATGATTCAAAGATAGAAAATTTTATTCAAAAGCTCTATGCTTTGTCGAATATAAATCCCATATCCTTCACTTAATGTTATGTCTTTGTGTGCCAAAAATGTTCAAAAAGGAATAAGTAAAAAAATCTCAGTAGAAATAAGAACAATGGACAATTGATGATTAACAAATTGCTCAAACATGTATTCGATAGCTCTGTGTGAAAGCAAAATTAATCCAAAATGACTTCAAGTCAAATCAGTTAACTCCGTTCAAAAGGAAAACAGGACAAAAAATGCAGAAAGGAAGATGGATCCATCACCTCATAATCTCCAGGCTCTTTTCCTACTTCAATATCCTCTCAATCTATTATTCTAGGGATTTTCTTCCCACTATGTCTACAACCAATATGTGAATATTCTCAGCAACTCTGCTTGCAGCATTTTTTCTTCCACAGTGCACTGTACATTTGACCTTGACAATGTTATCCATGCTAACAGTTTCCTGTATTGTTGCCTCTGAAATAACTGTTAATTTTAGATTAACTTTGTTCATATTGCTTATATCTAAAGATATTCCCTCATCATCCCATGCATGGACTGCTGCTTCCTGATTCAAGGTTTCTCTTCCTTTTCCACTCCCAGATTTGCCCTTAAAGTGATTTTGCCACAACATAAATATAAGACATCATCACTGCACTTCAAACCAATTAGTGGTTTCCCGCTAATAGGATGAAGTCCACCTTCCTTAGCAGAGTATGAAGCACCTTTATAAATTGGTAATTCCTACATGCTCAAGCTCAGCTCTCACCTATCTTTTCCTCTAGATTTCTAATCTATTATTTATAACTAATTTTAATATTTTTTTCTGTTTTGGCCTATCAAGAAAAAAATACTGAATATTGTATCATTGTGTCTTTCTTTAGGCAGATATCCTAAAGAGGAAGAAATTATAACAATTAATTTATAAAAGGAATAGATGAATTCATATATACATTTCCAAAAAATAGGTTTGAAATTGTTATTATGTGTATATGAGCTATTTCCAAATAAAGCTCATCTGTTAATGTAGGAACTTTCAGAGATAAAATGATTAGATTATAAAAGTTGTAACCTTATCAGTGGGTTGATATATTTGAAGGATTAATAATTTGAATGGATTACTGGATGGTAACTGTAGGCACGTGGGGAAAGGCTGGGGGGAAAAGGCTACTGGGGTGTACCTTCGGAGTTTATATGTTGACCCCTGGCTCCTCCTGTGCTCTCCCCCCACCTCTCTGCCTCTTCATATGCTCTCTCCCTCCCCCTCCCTCTATCTCTGCCCTTCCCACCCCACCCTCTCTCTTCTGTCTGCCTCACCTGAACCCAGAGCAATTCAGCCAGCTGACCATAAGATGAAACTTAAGAAATTCTGAGACCAAAATAAACTTTTCATCCTCTAAATTGTTCTTCTCAGGTATTTTGTTCACAGCCACTTAAAGCTAACACAAAAATTAACAGCAATTTTCTATTGTGGGATCTATTATTGAAAACAGGCTCAAAAGCTTTTTCTTTAAAATTTGAAGCCTTGAGGGAAAAAAATGTAAATGTCTGAGGCAAAGGATGCATTAGAAGCTGAATCCCTCATTAAGTTTCCATGGGGTGTAAAAATACTCCTAAGGACAAACCTCCTACACTCTGGAATATTGTGAGCTGGTTTCTACCCACTAATCAGCATCAATACAGTAAAGAGTAAGTCAGCACTTTTGTAATGAGGCAGCTGTTCATAAATAGTTACAACATGTTTATATTAGTTCATATTGGGAAAATGTTCAAAACATTTCTACTGAGACAATCAGCTATTATTAACTTACAACATAGCATTAAATTAAACACATGCATATACATAATAAATACCTCCACACGCAGTTTGAATATCTCTACCTACAATAATTTTTGCTCATCTGATACAGAATGTGGTTAAAGTAGTCTTGCTTTAAATAATTGCTGGATGTTACATTTTCTCAACCCATATGCTCACATAGTTAAAGCAATTGCCCTGCACATATTGTAAAAGAATAAGGGAATCTCACTCCCACCCTTACACTCACCAAGATGGAGACTTTCGAGATGGTCTAGGTTCGGAGTGATTGCCTCGTTCCATAGCGTGACCCTCAGTTTTTATGGTCCAGTATTTCAATTTTATAACTATATCCATTTCTAAGCTCTCAACTGTTGAATCAGTGTAATCAAAATTACTGAAGAACAGTATATAACAAAATGTAAATTTACTGCTGACTACATCTTTCTAGTAACTTCACGTTCCCATTTCCTCTTCTCAGGACATGACCCTTCTGAGCCAGATACCTATAATGTTTAGCTAAAAGTCTTAAGTAAACTCCTTCCCATAGCTTATATGATGAAAAATACCAAACAAAAAATAAACATACAGCTCTGAAATAAGATCCTCCTCATTGTAAAAATTAAGCTTGCATTCTATCTCCCATTCCCTGCTTCAAACACCCTCTTTTGTCTTTATCCAGTTTGAATTCCTCCTTGGCCTGACTCTATCATCCTGGATGTTCTCCCAAGGTGGTCATCTATTTCCCTCAGAAGACCCCATAGTTCCACACACAGCAGTTGCCTCAACTTAACCCTTGCCATCATCCTCCACAGACCTGACACTGACATTGTCTTTGTCTTCTACCAACACTATTTAATCTGTGGTGCTGGTGATAAACAGAGCCTCATGCATGCCAGGCAAGTTCCATGCCACTGAACCAACCCCTGACCCTTGAGGTCCCCTTCACCAGCCAACAACTGTTGTCTGCCTGCCTTGTCAGGAGTTCCTAAAATGAGATAGAATCTAAATTAGTGGCTAAAATTGTTCAGCCTTTGTAGAAGTTTTATGACCTTTTCTGTTAACTGCTAAGCCTACTAAACCAAGATCCAGAGGTCTAAGGTTTTCTCTGATATGAGCTGATATGCTGGGGGGCGGGGAGGTTAGGGAACAATAGAGGTATTTTGGATTTGACAGAATGGAGTGAAGGGTGGGGAAGTGGAATAAAGGTAGGAATGATAATAGAATGAATTGGACCTTATTACCTTGTGTGCATATATGATTACATGACTGGTGTTAACTCTAAATCATCATGTACAACCAGAAGAATGAGAAGTTCTACCTGCTCTGTGTATGATGTATCAAAATGTATTCTACTGTCATGTAAGACAATTTGGAACCAAAAAATGAATATTATAAAAATCTCTAATTATTAACATAAATATGCCCCTGAAAAACAAGGTCTGATCCCTCAAAGATTGTCAAACTTAAATACTCCTCATCTACTTTTTAAAATAATATTTCCACTATTATCTCTCTTCTCTTAATGAATTCACTCTATTAGGTGACAATTATTTAGGACTTTTCATTCATTGATCAAAAATAAGTACTTCTAAGTTCTGGTTTTCTAAGCTTTACTTTCTAATATCTATCATTACATAGAGAATCTTCTACTTTTTGCAACCTCATATTTATACTTATCTCTTCCCAACACAAGGTCAAATTTCACCCATGCTGTGTTCTTCTAATTTCCTAATAAATATCTCCCTCCATATAGGAAAATGTAAAACTGCCATGCTCAGGCTTGGATGTGCTATGGAAATTTTAGCAAAATGCTCCATATCTTACAAGCAGGATTTAACAGAGTATGTGAAAGTGCAAGAGGTAACCTTGAGTAAGTTTGTGGCTCTTGAAAAGCTACATAAATACTATGTTTTACTTCCTTTGAAAAAAAAAATTAATATTCATAGTTCAGATAGCGAGTTTATTTTGGCTTGAATGATAACAGTGTTCATTATCTGGCTTTTAACATCACCTAGTCAGAAAAAAGTTTTGAAATATTAAATTCTTTTTCCATAAAAGAACTGATAGTCTCCTGAAACATAACTTACTAGGAGATAACTACTTTTTTATTTAATAATGTGAAACTTTGAGTCTATAATGGGAAAGGTAGTTGGTGATTCATACAACAAAACCACAGAGACTGAATCCACTTTTCTTATGAAGAATGTTTTGAATCATAATGATCCAGAGTGGAGAACTATTAAGGAAGTGGAAGGGTGGTGATACAATCAGTATTGTTTCCTTTAAAAAAAATTGTAGAACATTTCCCACAGCTTTGTTTTAAAAGCTGGGTGATGCTTTATATTATTTCTATTCTTTAATGTTGTTATTAAATAATAAAGACTACTTTTGTGTTAAAATTATATTTTTAAATAATTATCAGTTTTTTAAAAAGTGTACAGTGTTAGGGATTAATTGAGTCGATAATTTACAAATCATAGCCAGTGTCTCTTCACAAATTACTCTGAAGTCAATCTAATACCATGTTTTGGTTTACCTACTTACTCAGTTTAGTAAATGTACACATTTTCTTGTATAAGTGTGCTCAATCTACTCTACATTTCTTATCTCCTAAATTTTCTAGATAACTGAATTAATTTACTTATTCACTTTTTTTAGTGGCTTTCATGGCATTTAATGAGTGGGTTAACAGTACAGACTAACACTATTTAATTAAAACAATAAAATTAAATTGTTATACTTGTTTTATGGTTGCTATTTTCCTACTTATCAGTTGTAAGTGATTAATACTCAATATATAGTGATAATTATTTAAAGTGAGTTATTTGTACTGTAGTTTGTTTTTCACATACACAATACACAAGATACATGTATATCTATAATACAATAATAAGCATTTTTAGTACACATGGATTGGTAATTTAAACTTTTCAGTGTTAGTTACGAAAATAATTACCACCATTCTCTTATTTGAATTCATAATAAAAAGAAATTGGCTTAAAATAAATAAGAACATTTTATGAAATTTTGGGAAATATTTCTCCCATTCTTATGCATGTGGATACTATATTTTCTAAGTACAACTAAGTACAAAGATATGATCATTTACCTTTGAGGCAAAAAGAAATGAGAAAAAATACTCCCAAAACAAGTACTGTTAGAACATTTCATAACAAAACTACCAAAAATTATGCATGAAGTAACACTTTCAAAGAGAAATAAAAATATAAAGACAGACTAATATAAACAAACAATACTAAGGACCAGAAACAAAACAGAAATGGGAACCAAAAAAGGAAAGAAAGAAAAAGAAGGCAGAATGCCCAAATAAATGAAAGGTAGGCAAAAACAAAAACAAAAAAAGAGTAGATGATTCAAAAACGAAAATAATCACATGGCCAATAAGCAATGAAAACTCTACTCAACTCATTAGGTATCAGGGAAATGCAAATGAATCCAAGGCTACTACATATCCACCTGAATGGGTCAAGTAAAGGATAAAAGTCAATCTAACACATACCAAGAACTGGTGGGGACATGTATAACAATACCAAGAATTTGCTAGGATAGGTATGAACTCACGCTCTATTGTAGACTGTAAACTTATAAATGCATATAGAAAAAAACGATTTAGAGAAAGCGGGATATATGTACACATTGTTTCTCAAATATTTCACTCAAAGTTATACTTAAAGTAAAAGGTGGGCATAGTCACCAAAAAACAACTACTAGAATACATATTACTATTGAATATAGCAATGTGATTGAGGTTGCATGTTACCCAATGATACACCACTATGCAGAAAATGGGGCATAAATATATACAATTGTTATGTCTTGTTGATGTATGATTCCCTTAAGCAGTATGAAATGTCCTTCTTTATCCCTCTGGCTAACTTTGGCTTGAAGTCCACTTTATCTGATATGAGGATAAAAACCCCTGCTTGTTTATTCGATCCATGTGAGTGGTTTGTTTTTTCCCAACCTTTCACCTTCAGTCTGTGAATGTCTTTTCTTAAGAGGTGAAGACAGCATATGGTTGAGTGTTTTTTAATCCAATATGCCAGTTTGTGTCATTTGATTGATGAGTTTAGACCATTAACTTTCAGGGTTATTACTGAGATATGATTTGTATTCCTGATCATTTTGGTTTATTTTTTGGGTTTTAGCTTGACTTAGTTTCTCTTTGATTGAATTTTTCTTTAGTGTAGTTCCTCCCTTTGCTGGTTTTCATTGTTATTTTTCATTTCCTCCTCATGAAATATTTTGCTGAGAATGTTCTGTAGTGCAGGCTTCCTAGTTGTGAATTCTTTTAACTTTTGTTTATCGTGGAAGGTTTTTATTTCCCCTTCAATTCTTAAGCTTAGTTTTGCTAGATATAAAATTATCTGAATGAACAATCTGTAGGTATACAGAACAACAAAGATAAAACTCAACAAACATAATTTTGCATGGAAACACACAAAATATGGTAAGCTATATTGTTATTTCATTATTTTATAATAATATAAAAACAGGTCAAACTAAGTTTTGTTGTACTATGTCATGTAGAGATTTATCCTTTCCTGAATAAGTGAAAACAGCATAGTAGTCCTAGAAAAGGACACAAGACAGACCTCTGGAATGTCAGTCCTCATTGAATACTTGGTCAGCATTCTTGGCTATGATTGTGTTCAGTTTATGAAAATTCATTGAGTATTCAATAACTCAAATTCAGTGACTTTTCATAATAAGAATTAATTATCATTTGAGTATGTAGGTATTCATTTTCTAGGGATTTCCTTAGAGATCACAAAATGAAAGGCTAAAAAAACAGAAATTTATTTTTATAAATTCTGGTAGACAGAAGTAGTAGCAAATTGTTAATATGGAAGATTTCAAATGATTTTCTTGGCTTGGAGATGAAAATACTATTTAGAAAGAATTTTTCAATGTTAATTTCGATGAGTAGAAAAATTTCTTTTTATGGAGGGAGAAAAAGGAATAAATATTTCAACTAGTAAATATTGTAAAACATTAAGATAAAATAAAGTTGGTTAGTGTTATGTGGTATTTATTACATTGTTTTTCACATTTTCCTTATGTTAACAACTTATAATATTTATGAAAATTGATATTTCAAAATGAAACAATATCTGTCTTGAAATGTTCTTGGAGATGAGGTTTGTATCATTGATTGATATTCCTACATAGAGAGCAGTGATGGAATAGTAAGAATGCTATGCTTTTTGTTCTTAACTATGGTAAAGCAAAAATAATCCTACAAAATTATGTGAGGATCAGGTTTCAAGTAAGCATGGAAAAGAAAGGTATAAGGTCAGGTACCTGTAACCAAAAGGAGGCAGATTAAAAGGCTGCTAAACAAGGCTTTTTCGAGATTTGCTCCTGAGGGAGATCCTCTAGTCTAACAGAGCAGGTCCGGGGAATCACTCCGGGATCAGCCAGAATGAAATTTTTTAACTTTATTTTTTATTTATATATGACAGCTGAATGCATTACAATTCTTATTAAACATATAAAGCACAATTTTTCATATCTCTGGTTGATATGAAATACACGGTGTATTCACACCAATTTGTGTCTTCATACCTGTACTTTGGGTAATAATGACCATCACATTTCACCATCATTAATAACCTCATGCCCCCTTTCTTTCCCTCCAACCCCTCTGCTCTACCTAGAGTTCCTCTATTTCTCCCATGTTTCCTTTCCCTATCCACTATGAATTAGCCTCCTTATATCAAAGAAAACATTTGGCATTTGTTTTTTTTTTTTTGGGGGGGGGAGGATTGGCTAACTTCACTTAGCATTGTCTTCTCTAACTCCATCCATTTACCTGCAAATGTCATTATTTTATTCTCATTTATTGCTGAGTAATATTCCATTGTGTATATATGCCACATTTTCTTATTCATTCAACTACTGGAGTTCAACTAAGATGGTTCCACAGTTTAGCTATTGTGAATTGTGCTGATACAAACATTGATGTGGCTGTGTCCCTGTAGTATGCTGTTTTTAAGTCCTTTGGGTATCAACCAAGGAGAGGGATATCTGGGTCAAATGGTGGTTTCATTCCCAATTTTCCAAGAAATCTCCATACTGCTTACCATATTGGCTGCACCAATTTGCAGTCCCACCAGCAGTATATGAGTATACCTTTCCCCCACATCCTCACCAACACTTATTGTTGTTTGTATTCATAATAGCTGCCATTCTGCCTGGAGTGAGATGAAATGTTAGAGTAGTTTTGATTTGCATTTCTCTAATTGCTAGTGATGTTGAACATTTTTTCATGTAATTGTTGATTGATTGTACATCATCTTCTGAGAAGTGTCTGTTCAGGTCCTTGGCCCCTTTATTGATTGGGTTGTTATTATTATTATTATTATTATTATTATTATTATTATTATTATTTGGTGTTTAGCTTTTTGAGTTCTTTATATGCCCTAAAGATTAGTGCTCTATCTGATGTGTGAGGGTTAAAGATTTGCTTCGAAGATATAGGCTCTCTATTGACCTCACAGATTGTTTCTTTTGCTGAGAAGAAACTTTTTTGTTTGAGTCCATCCCATTTATTGATTCTTGGTTTTAATTCTTGTGGTACAGGTGTCTTATTAAGGAAGTTGGGGCCTAATCCCACATGATGGAGATTAGGGCCTACTTTTTCTTCTATTAGAAGCAGTGTGTCTGGTTTTATTCCTAAGTTCTTGATTCATTTTGAATTGTGTTTTGTGCATGGTGAGAGAGAGGGGTTTAATTTCATGTTGTTTCATATGAATTTCCATTTTTCCAGCACCATTTGTTGAAGAGGCTATCTTTTCTCCAATGCGTGTTTTTGGCAACTTTGTCTAATATAAGATAATTATAGTTCTGTGTGTTAATCTCTGTGTCCTCTATTCTGTACCATTGGTCTGCCAGTCTGTTTTGGTGTCAATACCCTGCTGTTTTTGTTACTATTGCAGAGTGGTATAGTTTAAAGTCTAGTATAGTGATGCCACTTGCTTCACTCTTCCTGCTAAGGATTGCTTTAGCGATTCTGGGTCTCTTATTTTTCCCGATGAATTTCATGACTGCTTTTTCTATTTCTATGAGGAATGTCATTGGGATTTTGATCGAAATTGCATTAAATCTGTGTAGTGCTTTTGGAAATATAATCATTTTGATAATATTTAGACTGGAATTTTTATTGGGCTTAGGGAAGGAAGGAAGGGCTTGGGACAGAAAAGGGAGGTTTTTAGAGTCCCTTTTCCTACTGTGGTTGGTTGGGGGAGCTTGCTGAGATCCAGAATTGGTCAGAAGACCCCATGGATTGACAAGTGGTTCTGTCGGCACCTGATTTGTGGTTCTTTTGCACATGGGGGTTGCTTAGTGTTTTGTTCTTTAATCATCCCAAACCAACCTAACAAAAAGAAGTTCATATCTGTTTGTATCTTAGCTTTCTTCCAGTTCCATAATCCTACAAAATTAGGTAAGGATCAGGTCTCATGTGAGCATGGAAAAGAAAGACACTTCATGTCTGTTTGTAACTTAGCTTTCTTCCAGTTCCAAAGAAATTCGACTCCCTCAGCAGTAGGATACTTTATTTATGACTTGCCTTAAGCATTTCCCTAGGGTCCTTTAATTTTTAAACACTAATAGATTTTGGGAGGTATTTTATTTATTTAAGCATGTATTCTCTGTTATCCTGATTTAAATTTATTCATCTCCATACTTTTTTGTGACCCTTTACCTTTTTTGTGACCCCTAATTGTAAGTTATTTTTAAATTTAAATATCATCTCACAGATACTAATTTTAATACATCTTTCCTCTGTTTTTTCTTTATTTTCTTTCATATTTTAAATAATATTTTTCAATGTTCTTTTAAAATCATATTTTATTATACATTCTTTTAAAATTCTTTCAAGTTCTTTTGTTCATTCTAAAACATAATGATTTTATTTACTTGATTTCTTGTAGTCATTAGTGAGAAAAAAAAAAACTTCACAAACCTATTTTCACTTGCTCTTAGTCGACTTAAAAAGCACTGATGGAAGTCAGAAATCTGGGAAATGCCATATTAGTATCCCACTAATTTCACTATAAATAACACCTCTTATATGTGGGTTATCATGATTATTGTTGCCTTGGTTACTTTTCTGGGACCTAAAAGCCTCTTTTGCTGAAAACAATGACTCTCCAATACCTGCAGATATTGATGGGTGACTGTAATGGGATAAAAATGCTTGGCACATCTAAGATTATATGGTCTCCTTTGCTACCTTAAACTTTCGGTCAGAATCTGTTTTAATTCTGCACGAAGAAATGTTGATCATTTGAGAAATGCTTTGTCCAAAAGTTATAATATAAGTTGACTTCCCCTCATTTTGCCTAATCTCTATCTTTCTTTAAAGCTAAAGATACCTATCAGGGACCATACTGATACACCAAACTATGAAATGAGGGGGAAAAGGTGGCACCCAATTTCCCAGCCTATTCCCAAAAGAGACATGAATATTCCTATCCTGTTAACCTATTTATCTCTGTAATTATTCCCCTATCTGTAACCCTTCAACCTCATGAAATTGAATAAGCAGATTTGTGAGCAAAGTTTCCTCTTAGCCATTCTTTGGTCACCAAGTACAGCATTTCTTTCTCCCCAAAACTCCTATCTTGGGCATTGACTTTTTCATGAGATGAAACTGGGCTTGGTAACAGTTACCTCAATATTTTTTTTTCTTTCTTACAAACTTGCCAGTTATCTCACACCTGTTCTTCCCATATAGTTTTTGTTACTAATTTTTATTACAAAAAAATAATGCAAGTGTAAAGGAGGCCAGGTAAAGAAGTTGACATGAACACTAAAGAGGGGAATATGGGAAAATTCTCATAATTTGTTACCCTCCCCACCATAATCCTTTTATGTGCCTTTGGCTTCCTGTAATGGCTTCCACATGAAATATAAAGCAATTTGGGTCAGGTAAGTTCATTGTGTCACCGAATACTGAGATTCATGACACTGAAATGAGGTGAATGATTCTTTGAATCAATAGTTCTTTGTAGATCCTCAGGATATTGTAGAGATGTTGATCAATGGGTAACATTTCAGTTGTTTAGAAGAGATAAATACAAAGGATCTATTGTGCTAGATGGTGACTATTAGTTCTTCATCACTGTGACCAAGACACCTGACAGGAACAGTTCAGAGGAAAAGATTGACTTCAGCTCACAGTTTCAGAGGGTTCAGTTCATGGTCAGCAGGTTCCAAGGCAGAAACATCATTGCAGAAAGGTATGCTCAGCTCATGGAAGCTGGAAAGAAGAAAGTATGAAAAAGTTTGAGAAAAAGATGAGCCCTTCTAGAGCATATCCCCAGTCATCTACTTGCTCCAACTAGGATCTGCTTCCCAGTAGTCCATTCAGCTCTCAATTTTGATAAGGTCAGAGTCCTCATGATCCAATCATTGCCTAAAAGCCCCACCTCTGTGTACATAGGATTTTTGGGAAACATTCCAGATAAAAACCATAAGAGCAACTACAGTTAATTACAATTATTGCATTTTTGAAGATCACTAAGATAATAGAATATTAGTCTTCTTGCAAAAAAAGTATGCAAGATTATATATATATATATATTTAATAGCTTGATGTAGTTATTCCGTAATATATACATATTTCAAAACATATACATGATAAATATACAAAATCTTTGTCAAGTAAAATTTTATTTAAAAAAATACAGTTCATGACTGGGAATGTATCTCAGAGGTAGAACACTTGCCTATCATGTGCAAGTTCCTAAGTTTTACATTCAGAACCACAAAAAAAGGGGCAAAAAGTTTTTAAAAATAACAAAAATATGATGCTCATAGACTCTCACAGCCAGGTAGAAGTTAGTGTAGCACTCTAAATTAATTGTAGCAAGAAAAACTTTGATGTTCTCACAGAAAATATACAATAATATTTAAAATAGCAAAATGAGATATAAATATATATTTACTCTATTACTAGATCAGCATTCTGGTTTCTGACCCGGAGCAGGAAAGTAGTCACATTTCTCCAAGTTCAGGATGCTGCCAATGAGTTGACCTTTACACTGCAATTCTCCCTTTCTGGCCTATGCTGACTCAGTTTCTAGTTCATGGCAAGAAAACTTCTAACTCATGAACTGTTTACAAAGTACTTTATGTAAATTGGTGTGCAATCACTGTAGTTAAAAGAAGAGTTTAAGATTTGTACTGCAAATAGCATAGCTCAAAGCGATTGTAACTACTTCACACTGGCTATTTCTTTTCATATTTGTTAATTAAAGCTTTCTGCTTGAAATGGCTTTGAACTATCCATGAAGATCCTTTTTCTAGACTCAAAAATAAGAAAAAATATTTGATTAAAAAACCCTAAATTACTTATTCTCCAAGGGCAGTATGTGCACATTTGGCATTAATTATTTTACCATTTTTTTCCCATTCAAAGATGATCACTTTAGTTGAATCTTCTTGGATTCTGTATAGTAATTTGACTAAATCTAATATTAGAATCTATTTATTAAAATGAGTAATTTCAAATTTTTAATTTTTTTGATTCATGACTGAGATAAGAAAGTGTTTTGTTTTTAAAGAAGATTTTAGCTTAAACTTCTCTTTCCTCTTATCCCTTCCTTTTATGGTTTGATATTTAATATCAACAAAAATTGTTTCAAAATGCAGGAATGTTCATAGGTAAAATGATTAGATTATAAAAGCTATAATTTCATCAGCAGATTAATCATTTGAGGGATTAGTAATGTGAATGGACTACAGGATGGTAACTGTAGGCAGATGGATCAAGCATGGTGGGAGCAAGTAAGTCTCTGGAGGTGTGGTTTTGGGGTTTTATCTGGTCACTGGTTTCTTCATATCTCTTTTTTTTTCACTCCCTCTCTGTTTCTCAGCTACCAGACTGACTTTTTTTCACTACATCTTTCTGCCATGATGTTCTACCTCAGGCGCCAAACAATGAAGTTAGCTGACTATGAACTAAACCACTCTAACTGTGAGCCCCAAATAATTTTTTCCTCTTCAAGGTAGTCCTAGTGGGGTACTGGATCACAGCAACAAAAAGCTGACTAACATACCTTCACATTGTTCTCTGCTTTTTTTCATTTATTGCAGACCAAGTTTGATAAATTCTCAAAAATAAAAATAAGATTCCAATATAACATTACAATTATAAACTTGAAATATCAACCTATTACAGAAAGGTGGCTCTCAGAGAAATTGAGGAACCATGAAGACCCCTCTTCAAACCTTGACTCTTGTGATCAATTCAGAAAGATTTCAGAATGTTGCTCAGAGTAACAGGAAAGAGTTTATTGAAAGGATAGGAAAAGGAAAAGGGAACACTCTGAAGCGAAAGAGTGGGTCTCCCAGAGAGGATGAGGACAAAGTCCCTCTCCCACACTGTTTTGAGGGCTAAAGATGCGACGCCTGCAGTCGAGGGGAGAGATAAAGAATGTCCACACTTATGCCCTTTTTGATGTTTTATGCACTCAGATCACTCAATATAATTTCACTCTATAGGTTCCTAACCAAGGAAATGACAATCCTTAAATGCTAGGCACTGCAATGGACATAATCAATTCACAGCAAAAAATTCTAGATTAATTCTAAGCACTGCAAACACACTTAATCATGACAGGCTCAAGACAGACATTCCCTCTGCATGCTAAGTTTAAGTGTCAAATCAAAAGTCTCTAGCCCTCTAGTGCCATCCATTTCCCTGCAAATTCTATGATTTTGTCATTTTTTATTGCTGCATAGTACTCCATTGTGTATAGATGCTAGCCAATCCCTAAAAAACAAATACCAAATGTCTTCTTTGATATAATGAGAGCAACTATGAACAGAGCAGGGAGAAAGAGTAGGAAGAAAAGATTAACATTAAACAGAGACATGAGATGGGAGGGAAAGGGAGAGAAAAGGGAAATTGCATGGAAATGAAGGGAGACCCTCATTGCTATACAAAATTACATATAAGAGGTTGTGAGGGGAATGGGAAAATAAACAAGGAGAGAAATGAATTACAGTAGATGGGGTAGAGAGAGAAGATGTGAGGGAAGGGAAGGGGGATAGTAGGGGATAAGAAAGGTAGCAGAATACAACAGTTACTAAAGGGCATTATGTAAAATTGTGGATGTGTAACTGACGTGATTCTGCAATCTGCATTTGGGGTAAAAATTGGGAGTTCATAACCCACTTCAATCTAATGTATGAAATATGATATGTCAAGAGCTTTGTAATGTTGTGAACAACCAGTAAAAAAAATTAAAAAATTAAAAAATTAAATAAAAGTAACAAGCTCAGGAATAAGAGCTGGATATTTTAAACAAATGATTGTGTTTTATCAAAATTTTAGATGAGCTGGTACGGTGAGATTTTTGCCCAGGGAAAGCAATACTCATCAACTTCTACTTTGCTTCTGTACTTACAATAGAAAGAATAAACTTTATACTTAAAAGGACAGAATGGACTTGGTTAAGAAAAAGATAGAAGCCTTAGAAATATTGGAAAGAAGTAATGGATTGTTGTTTTAAATTATTTCAAAGTTCCAAAAGCAGGTAGATAACAATGTAAAGAAGCAAAGGAATCTATAAATTATTAACAAAATTAAGATTAGAAATATTGGAATAAAAACGGAACTGATAAGTTGGCTGAAAAAAGAAACAGGAGCATATTTTTTAAAAAAAGATGTTATTGTAAATTACTTCATTAAGTTTAGTTTACCCCAGTCTACAAACTATTCATAAATTTGTTAAAAAAAAAAAAAAAAAAAGAGTCTCTAGCCTTAGGCTTTAAGTCCAGCAGATGCACACTCATTCAGACCACTAATCAGGTCAGGAAGCAAGGCAGGCTTCTCCTGGGGTGGAGTTGATGGCTGACTGAGGAGGTAGTCACAGGGAGAAGTCCTTTTCTCACCAGAGTCAAGAGCTTGCTATAGAGTTTGAGAGCAGTGAGAACAACTCAGAGAATCAGACAGATGAGAAGAGTTGGGAAATCAGTCCAGGTCCTCATCAGACTCTCAGGCTTGTGGGCATCAGTGTCAGCTGGCTGAATGTCTGCTCATTTGCTTCATTATTCACACCAAATTTTGAGACTTTTGACACCCCCCCCCCTTTTCAGTCCCTACCAGTCATTTACCCTGGGGAAAACATCTGGTCTGGAGGTCCCTACCCTAATTTTCTCACCTTTCCTTCTTATCAGACAAGGGCAGCATTCTGGAGACTTAACTCTGAGTTAATCAGGGTGGGGAGAAGTGACTTGTTTGTGCCTGAGGGCCATACTGGAGGACTTCATTAGACTGCCTTGTGAGACTGAAGGTTTCAAACTAGAGTTTTAAAACGAAGTTGCTTAGGCTCAAGCCTCAGGCCATCTTTACACACACTCCAGATTTACTGGGGATCTCAGAAAAGTTTCCAGAGAGTCCTGCCCAGGGTCCATCTTTTGACTTTTGACTGACAGCAGGGTGACATCAGACTTTTGACTCCCAACTCTCATGGCAACTGCAGGTTCCCTTGGCCTGTGCTGATTGGTTCCAGTTGAAGTCTTAACTATACATTCTTACATATTTTATGGTTAGGAGGAATTATCCTTATTATCTCCAAGAATTTCAGGATCTGGTCACAAAAGTCTTCTCCTTCAGGGTAACTTAAGTTTCTCTTAACAACATTATTTTGGGGATGCATTTCTCCTTCAGGGAACAGGCAGTTTTCTGAGGAATGTGACATATCCTGTCCAATATATTCAGGCAGAGCTGCAGGTAAATTGCTTTTTTGTGGGGGTTCAGCACAGTGGATCAATTTTATAGAATTATTCTTTTAACTATGGGTTCTCACCTTTCACATCTGAATGTCCCTTAATAAGTAAACAATGTTTTTTTCTACTCCTGTGTTTTGTATCTAATCAGGACTTTTCTTTCTTAAAAAAAAAATTGTGGTTAAAAACAACAGCAGCAGCAGAATCCTAATCTATTCACCTAGAAATGGACATTTATATTGCATTCACCTCCTGGGCATTGTAAATAAAGCTGCAGTGAATATGGGAATGAAAGCATCTCAAGCGTCTCCTTTGAATTCTTTTGAATATATACTGAGTAGCGAGATTTGGGGATGATAAGGTAATTTTTTTATTATTTTTTGAAAAATCACTATATTGTTTTTCATAGACTCTGTAGCATTTTACATTCTCAACAGTACACAAGGCTTCCACTTTCTCTGCATTTTAATCAATGCTTATAATTTTCTGCTATTAGTGACTTTTGAGATGATATCTCACTGTGGTTTTGATTTCCTATAATGACTGATTTTAAGCAGTTTTTTCATTCTTCTTGCTGTTTACATATCTTGGGGAAATGACTATTTATGTTCTTTACCCATGTTTAAAATTAAACTTTACTTTTTAGGCTAATTTTAGGTTCACAGAAAAACAGTTGGTATAGAGGTTTCCCATGTAAGTCCTGCTCCCACACATATAGCCTCCTTCCTTACCAACATCCCACAACACAGTGGTTTGTTTGTTACAATCAGTTAACCTATATTGACACATCATTGTCATTTAGAGTCCACAGTTTGCATTAAGAGAGACTCTTGGTGTTGTATAATCTATGAATTTGACGAATGAGTAATGGCATGAATCCACCATTATAGTAGTATAGAGAGTGTTTACACTATTTTAGGAATCCTCTAATCCACCTATTCATCCCTCATTCCTCTCAAACTATGGACACCACTGATCTTTTTTATTGTCTATAATTCTGCTTCTTTAGAATGTCATATCATTGGATTCATATACTACAGAGCTTTTTCAGATTAATTTTTTTTACTCATTAATATGTATTTAAGTTTCCCCCATGTCTTTTCATGACTTAATAGTTCATGTCTTTTAGCGCTGAATAATATTTATCTTAATGCAATGAAGTTTACTCATCCATTTACCTTCCATTATAGTTTAGACATGAGGTATCCCTCAAAGGCTCATGTGTGAGACCATGCAAGGATATTCAGAAGTGAGATAATAAGATTAGGAAAGTCATAACCTAAGCAGTGTATGAATTAACTGGGTGGTATCTATAGGCATGTAGGTGTGGCTGGAGGAAATGTGTCACTGGCATGACTTTGGGTTTATGTTTGTCTCTGGTGAGTGAAACACTACCTCTTCTTTCTTGCTGTCTCTGAAACTGTCCTCCTCTAAGTTTTTCTTATCAGCTTTGTTGGTCATAGAGATGCAAAAGCTGACTAAAACAAAAACTGGTACTGAGTAGCAAGATTATAGCTGTGACTAACCTGACCTTGTGGGTCAGAAGCCTTTAGAACTGGTTTGCAGAGGAAGGAATTTTGAAAAGTTTTAGACCTAAAAGTTTGGAAAAACGTAGAATATTGTAAATGGAGCTTAATGGGTGATTATAAGTTGTGTAATTTAGGCAGGTAGGGTATGGCTGGAGAAAGTAAGTCACTGGGGACAAGACTTTGAGGTTTACATTAAGTCCCTGGTGAGCCAAGCTCACCCTGCTTCATTTCCTGTACTGCTTTCCTACCCCAGGCCCCTCTGCCATGGTGTTCTGCCTCACCTCAGGCTGAGAGCTACGGGGTTGACTGTGTACTAAGCTTCTGAAGCAATGAGATAAAATAAACTTTTCCTTCTGTTAAGTTGTTGTTATATACTTTGGTCACAATGATGCAAAAGTTGACTTAAACACTTTCTGAAGGACATCTTGGCTCCCTAAAAGTTTTGACAATTATGAATAAATCTGCTATCTATGTTTGTGTGCATAAAAACATTTGCTTATGTGTGGATATTATTTTTCAACTCCTTTGGATAAATGTCAAGGAGTACAATTGCTAGATAGTATTGTAAGAATATATTTATTATAAGAGACTACCAAACTGTCCTTCAAAGTGGCTGAAATGTTTTGTATTCTGACCAGCATAAATGAGATTTCCTGTTGCTCCACACCTTTACCAGAATTTGAAGTTAGTGTTTGGGGAATTTGCCAATTTGATACTTGTACCTCATTGTATTAATTTTCTATTTTCATGATACCCACTATGATTCTCTGCCTTACCATAAGCCTAATGCAATGGAGGGAGATGTCAATGGACTAAACTTCTCAAACCATGAGACAAAATAAATCCTTCCTCTTTATAAGTTGATTATTTGGGGCATTTTCCACAGTAACAGAAAGCTAACAAAGTTAAGTATTCAACTTCATTACGTTGCATGTAGATATTCAATTTTCCTGACAATATTTATTGAAGAGACTATACCTCCCCTATTATGTTGTTTTGACATTCTTGCCAAAGGTTATTTAACCATGAACATCAATTTATTTCTGGACTTTAGTCTACTCCAGTCTTCTATATATCTGTGTATGCCATAACCACACTGTGTTTGTTTAGGACAGCTTTTTAGTATTTTTGAAATCAGGAAGATGTTATACCCTTTAACTTCATTGTTGTGGGTTTTTCTTTTTTCTTTTTTTTTTTCTATCAGATTTTTTAGCTTTTCTGGATCCCTGGAAATTTCACATGAGTTTTCAGATATATGCTTGCTATTTGAAAAAACAAAAATGTCACTAGGATTTTGATAATGATGCAGAAATCTTGGTTCTTGTCCCCAATGCCAATCCAATAATGAGGACAGGGTTTCCAGAAAAAGGAAAAAGAAAGTTTATCGCTTTGTTAGTAAAGGAGAAACACAGGGGACTTCTGTCCCAAAGGCTGTGATTCTGCCCATTAGCAGGAACAGGGAGCTTTTACAAAGGAGACTCAGAGAAAATGAGATTGGGAAGGAGAGATCAGGAAGAAGAAGATGAAGGAAAAGAAGATCAAGGAGAAGAAGATTGGGAAATAGAAAAAAAAAACATGTAAATTTCAAAGCCATGAGGGACATAGTCAAAATATCAAGTGAACCCCTGTTACAATAGGATTGCTTTTAATGTATGAATTCTTTAGATAACACAGACATTTAAACAATGTTAAATCTTCCAATCCAAAAACATGGAGTGTCTCCATTTATTGGTGTCTTCTTAAAGTCATTCAGTAAACTTCGTAGTTTTCAGTGTTCTTTTATCTCCTTGGTTAAATTTATTCCTCAGAGCTTTATTAATTTTGATGCCATGTTAAATGGGTTTACTTATTAATTTATTTTTAGATGGTTCATGATTAGCATATAAAAATGTGACTAATTTTTGAATGTTGATTTTGTATCCTACAATTTTGTGAATCCATTCATGAACTAAATGTTTTTTACATATGTATATTTCTTTTTTTAAAAAGAGAGAGAGAGAGAGAGAGAGAGAGAGAGAGAGAGAGAATTTTTTAATATTTATTTTTTAGTTTTCAGTGGACACAACATCTTTGTTTGTATGTGGTGCTGAGGATCAAACCCTGGCCGCATGCATGCCAGGCGAGCATGCTACTGCTTGAGCCACATCCCCAGTCCAGTATATGTATATTTCTTAATTCCCAGAAATAATTCAAGTTTTTCACAATCATTAATCAAAGACTACTTATTGGCGAAACCATCTAATGATTGGATACTGCTCTAATGTACTAAATTTTAATTCTTTCAGGGCCTACATAGTAGGAAAAGAAGACTTTTTGGAGTCGGGGGGATACTGAGCTACACCCCCAGGCATTTTCATTCTTTGTTTTGAGAAAGGATGTTGATAAGTTGTTTAGGCCTTGTCTAAATTGATTAAGCTGGGGCTGGGGATGTGGCTCAAGCGGTAGAGCGCTCGCCTGGCATGCGTGCGGCCCCGGTTCGATCCTCAGCACCACATACCAACAAAGATGTTGTGTCCGCCGAGAACTAAAAAATAAATATTGAAAATTCTCTCTCTCCTCTCTCACTCTTTCTTAATAAGTAAATATTTAAAAAAAATTGCTTAAGCTTGGCTTTGAACTTCAAATCCTCTTGTATCAGCTTCCCAAGTCTCTGGGATTACAGGTGTGTACCACTATGTCCATAAAGAATTCATACTTTGTTTTTAAAATATTTCTTTGAAGTACTGTAGATACTTTTTTTTGATGCTACCTCCTTATTTGGGAAAAGAAATATGAAGCACAGGCTTACACTGAGAGGTATAGTGGGTTTACTTCTGAATCAGTGCAATAAAATGAATATCACAAGAAAGTTAATGGGATGGACCTTCAGAGACAACTCCGATTGATGTAAAGTTGATCAGTCATAAAATGTGGGCTGATCTTATAAGGAGATATATTACTTTGGGTAAGACAGCCCTGCCTAGGTGAGGGTTTTTAGGGAGTTACTCAGCTGTAAGATTTTAGCTTTTAATGTTGTTGAAAGATGGAAGGATGGATGACTCAATTCAGGAAGGGGAAAGTGTAGATTAAAAAATGCAGATTGCACACCGTAGAATTCACTAAAAGCTAATGTTCAATTTGTAAGAATCATTAGTAACATCAAATCCTCATAAATTTATACCATAATTAATTAAAACTTATATTTCTACTTTGTAAACTAAATTGTAAAATAGAAAAATAAAAGTTTCATTTAGTCATATGCAAAAATAGCTTTTAATACATTATCAACTGCATACATCATATTTATATTTATTTCTTAAATAAGTACCCAGTATGTTTTATTTTATAAGTATTCAAGCTTATTTTGAATTTGTATTAATTGTTTTCCAATATTATAGTGTGCATTTAAAACTACATTTTAAATGATTCATTACTAGTTCAAAAGAGTTCGCTGTCCCTCATTACACTGCTGAATTTTTCTCAGCAGTATCTTAAAAATTACAACACATTTATTTTATATAAATATTTATATAATACACTTATATAATATAAATATACTAGATTTTGAATAATATAAAGCAAAAACTAGACTCAGGCTATATCTACCAGTAAAATGTATTACTAGTGAAGAAAACATATATATGAGCAAGAAACATTCTTTACTTAAAACACTTTTTTAATGTTTTTATTTTAATTAATTCATTTATTTATTCAAATTAGGTATATATGACAGCAGAATGTATTTTGATTCATTGTCTACAAATGCAGCACAACTTTTCATTTGTCTGGTTGTACAGGATGATTTTTCCTAGTTCCGTGTATGAACACATCCGTGACTACCATATGTAGGACTCTATGCCTGCTCTCCTGTTGTTCAGGACACAATGAGAGTGAGCTGTCCTATCCCTTAACTATTGCAGATAGCCTAAAATCTTTCCCAGGCTCATGACCAGCTTCTCAATCTTGAAATGAGGAGGTATGCAAAAATCCAATTTAGGTGGCAGAAAGGAAGGAAACTGGTTAGAGCAGAAAGGGAGCACTTTCCAGAAGTGGCACTTCCCAGAATGCTACTCAGTGTCCAGATTGACAGGTATATAAACATTGATTGCCTTAGGGAAGCCAGGATTGGTTCCCTCAAACTCAGTCCTATTCCCAAATTAACTATGTGAATATTTGCTGTATTAATAAATTGTCTCTGCTCTACTTCTTCATAGAAAATTGGCTTAATTTGACTCAATTTTATCACAAACAAAAAATCACCATAACTATGACCCCAGCAACTATGTTAGCCCAATAACTTTGGCACAGAAACTCAGATTTAGAGTAAGGATAGTAAAATGTTGCTGATTTATTTCCTGAATAAGAGATACTGGCTATTATAAGTCATTTTTTGGCATTAGTTATTTGTAAGAATAAACTATCACTACTATAAGATAGATTTGTCTTGTATTTGTGAGGGGGGAAAGACTGATCTTAGAAAATCTGTGAAGATTAGCAATTAAACCCAGATCATCTGTTAGTACAGACATATGTACATCAGGTTTCACCAAAAATTTAAAATCATTATTTTGCTTTTACCCAAATGTTTTTGAGCTTTAACCAAAATAAAAGTATTTTTGCAAAGAGCAGATTTTTAGCTATTCATGTATAGCACCAATGCATAGGCTCCACCAAAAACAAAATGGCTGGAAAAGAAGATTGAAATGTAAATGTCAAGGGTCCTCAGATTTCTGCTAAGCATGGTTATCTTCCTTGCGTTTGGAAATTTTGAAATAGCTTGAAATCTAAGGAGAAAGTAGTCTTTTACAAGATTATCCTTTTCAACTTGGACTAGGTTAAGAAAAGGAATCTTTGCATAGATGACAAGGCCTTTGCAATTGCCAATACTAGCTTATAACCTTTGATTAGCAAGGAAGCAAACTTGTGAGCTCTTAGGGAGAAGAGGTGTTATTTGCTACTTAGCTTCCAAGGGCAGAGGTGTTGAGCTACACAGGGTAATGACCAAACTAATAAGAGAAAAAGACTTATTTTCATGTATTTACAGAGATACTTTAAAATGTTTCAGATAAAGATGAAATCATGGACTTTTTCCTTTTTACTTCTCAGTCAACTAAACTAGATCAGTCAGTCAACTAAAAAATTCTTACAGCCAGGCATGGTGGCACACGCCTGTAATCCCAGTGGCTCAGGAGGCTGAGGTAAGAGGATGGCGAATTCAAAGCCAGCCTCAGCAAAAGCAAGGTGCTAACCAACTCATTGAGACCCTGTCTCTAATAAAATACAAAAAAAATGCTAGGGATGTGGCTCAGTGGTTGAATGCCTGTGAGTTCAATCCCCAGTACTCCGCTAATAATAATAATAATGGGATGGGCATATAGAAAAAAAATTCTTTCAGAAGATATAAAGCATTTTAGGGGTGAGAGGAAAGCAACTCAATGTCCCAAGTATTTTTTACATATTCATACAATTGAGCTATCCTATTATCCATTAAAATCTGTGTTTGTTTGGTGCTGAGAATTTAGCTCATGGCCACACACTTACTGTGCATTCATTCCACCACTGACTTATGCTCCCAGCCATAGATGCATATTTTTATTATACTCATTTTGTAAACAGGGGAACTAAGACTTAGGGGTAGGAGAAAGTATGTGCTACATTATATGGTAAATAAGTAGCTGCAATAATATTTAAACACAGCTCCACATGGTGCTAAACATGTGTTCTTTTGATGCTACCAGAGATCAAAATTTGGCTTGAGAGACAAATATGGCCCACAGACTGTTTTGCTTGGCCTCCAAATGATTTTAAACAATTTAGAATTATTTGCCAATATTCAAAAAAAGAAAAAAAAATTTACTTTAAAAACAAAAGAGCTGGCATTTCTCCCAGTCAACGACCAGCTGGAGCTTCATAGTGGCTCTGCTTCTTAGTTTCCATGTGGCTTTATAACAGTCTCCGCAATCCTTTTTGCACCCTGCTTACGGGTGTTGAGAGATATATGCTTAAAAGACTGTTTTAGTTTTGTTTTGAACTCAACTTTATCCCCCTATTATTTACATATTGAAATATTCCTTCCAAAGTGACCATATTTGAAGATAGAGCCCTTAAGGAGGCAATTAAGTAAGGCTAGAAGGGTGGGTTGTTAATCTGCTAGGACCAGTATCCTCATAAGAAGAGGTAAAGACCCTAGAGAATTCTGTCTCTCCACACTGCATAGAGGAAAGACCATGTGAGAACATGGGGAAAATGGTAAAAAAGCCAAGAAGAGACATTTTGCCAGAAACCAGCTTTGCTAGCATTTTTTTCTTTGATGCCTAACCTCCAAAGCTGTGGGAAAATAAATGTATATTGTTTAAGTCATTCCATTGTATCTTATTCTAGTAGCCCAAGCAGACTAATATACTTACATTCATCTCTCTTCATTCATCTCATTGTTGTTATCATCTGTTCTTTTCATTATTATGTGGTATTTCTTCATACTGTCATAGAGAATGTACCTTGAATTTTAATAATTTAAATATACACATTTTTTTCTGATGTGTATCAAACTGTAATAAAATTTTGGGGTGATCCAGATATGTATATAATCACTACAATATTTAAATATAGGAAATGATGGTATAGGAAATGCAGGAGACATATAGAAGGATGTTCATCACAATAACAAAAAGATAATGCCTTAAATGCTTCTGTGAAGTTTGAATTATTTAAAAAGATCATGGCAGGGCACTATGCATGTCTATTTTCCTAGCAGCTTGGGAGGCTGAAGCAGGAGGATTGCAAGTTCAGAGCCAGCCTCAGCAACTTAGCAAGACCCTAAGCAACTCAGGGAGACCCTGTCTCTAAATAAAACATTAAAAAAAAGCTGGGTATGTAGCTCAATGGTTAGGAGCTCCTGGGTTAAGTCCTCAGTTCCAAAATAATAAATAAAAATTTAAAAATCATGTACCATTTTATATAGCATGTTATAAAAATGAAAGATATGTAATAGAGAGAGTGGAGAAAATAGATCAAATAAAACATTTCCAACTAGAATCTAATAGTCATGAAGTTACATTGTATTTTCTGGCCTATCTACCATTGCATTCCCAAGGCCTTCACATTGTAGATGCTCAATAAATATTTGTTAACGGAATGGATGTATAGTCCAGACTTAGCATAGTGAAAGAAAATAAAATGGAATAAGCCTGAACTGAGTTCCATTCTTGGTTTCTTCACTAATTGAGCCGTGTCACATAACTCCCCAATATTATCCTAGAGATTTATTTTTAATTGATCAATTATGAATGAATTAATTTCATTCTTAAAATTCTAGGACAGGCATCATTAATAAAATAGCTTGCATAAAGAATTGTTCCAATAAACGGCAGGCCTCCAATTGGTGGAATATAGAATTTTGAGATAGTGCAAAAAATGAACACTGTCTTTTAAATATTGTAGTAATAAAAGGATGAAAAAGAGTTGATGTGACCTGTCATTGTATATATGAGCAATTTGTCCAGATAAGTCATAACAGATAATCATTGTTAGTATGTTATCATTTTAAACATCTTTTAAAAGTTTCATTGAATGTCTAAAATTAAAATGGAAAATGAATATGTTGTTATTAGGCTCTGATTTTGAAACATACTTTTTTTCTTTGGATTTTTAATATTTTAACTATTAAATCACATTAACTGTAAAAATTTGATGGCACTCACTGTGATACTTCCAAACATGTATATATCATGTATTAATTGTTTCCATCCACCCTTCTACACTTGACCCTTGCAATACCCTTCTCAGTCCATAAAGGTTTCCCTTCATGTTTTTTAACCCCTTCCCCTCAACCTTCCCCATCTCTAAGTGATCACTATTCCATTGCACAAAAAACAAGGTTGAGTTACTGGTTTCCTTAAATGAGTGATAACATGGCATTTGTCTTTCAGTGTCTGACTTATTTCACTCACTGTTATTCAATTGTATCTATGTTGCTGAAAATGACAGAATTCACTCCTTTCTGACTAAGAAGACTTCCATTATGTAAATATACTACATTTGCTTTTTCTTTTCTTTTTGCCCATTCAACTGCTGAAGGGCATTGGGAATGAATCTATATTTGGGCTATTGTGAATAGAGATGAAAAAAACATGGAGATATAAGTATATTTTTGATCCAATGATTTTGGTTGCTTTGGCTATTTACCCAGTAATGGAATTACTAGGTTATATGGTAGCATGAGTTTTAGTTTTTTGAGAAACCTCTGTACTATTTTTCCATAATGGCTATGCTAATTTACACTTCCACAAACAGTATTTAAAAATTCTCTTCTCTCCTCATCTTCACTAGCATTTGTTATTTTTTTGTCTGTCTGATAATGTGATAATGGAAATTTTAACTGAGTGAGATGATATCTCATTGTTGTTTTGATTTTCATTTCTTTAATGATTAAGGAAATTGAGCATTTTTTAATGTAGTGTTTTCTTGCTATTTGTATGTCCTCTTTTGAAAGGTGCTGTTTAGTAATTTAGTTCATTTTAAATTAAATTTTTGGTTTGTTAAATTTGTTTGGAGTTTGTGTGTATGTGTGTGTGTGTGTGTGTATGTATATATATATATATATATATATATATTCTGAGTTCTTTATATATTCTGGTTGTCAAACTATTGTTGGATACACCATTTGCAAATATTTTCTTACATTCTTTCAGTTTTCTCTGAATCCTGGTAATTTTTTTCCTTTGCTGTGCAGAAGCTTCTTAATTTGACATAATCTTATTTGTCTAATTTTACTGTTGTTGCCTATGTCTTTGGGGTTTTATCTAAAAATATTGGTGCATACACCAATCTCTTAAAGAATTTCTGCTGTGTTTTTTCCTAGTAATTTCATCTTTTTATATTTCAGACTTAGGTCTTTGATTCAGTTTGAGTTGCTGTTTTTATATGATGATAGGAAGGGATCTAGTTTCATTCTTTGCATATGCTTATCCAATCTGTCAGCACCAGTTATGAACAGATTGTCTTCTCTCCATGGTATGTTCATGGCATCTACATCAGAAATTAGTTGATTCTGTGAGTGTGGAACAATTTCTAGCTTCTTGATCTGTTCTAGTATTCTGTGTGTCTGTTTTTATACCAGTATCAGTTCATTTTAGTAAGTATACCTTTGTAGTATATTTTGAAGTGAGATGTTGTGATAACCACAGTTTTGTTTTTGTTTTTGTTTTTGTTTTTGTTTTCTCGTTGTTGCTGTTGTTTTGTTTTTTACCGAGGATCAGCTCAGCTGTTCTGGGTCACTGATAGTTACATATGAATTTTATGATGTTTTTCTCTTTTGGTATAGAAAAATCATTGGAATTTTTATGGGAATGCAAAGAATCTATATGTTTTTATATGTAAAGATTAATGTCATTTACAAACATTGATAAATTTTATTTTACTCTTTCTAAGTCAAATGCCCTTTATTTCTTTTTTTCTGGACTGAATGTTCTTGCTAAGATTTTCAGTACTGTATTAAATAATAGTAGTTAAAGTGAACACCCTTTTCTTGTTCCCGATCTTGGGAAAAATGCTTTCAACTTTTCCCATTTGGTATGATATTTATAGGCCACTGATTTTTCATAGATCACCTTTATTAATTTGAGGTATATTCTTTCTGTAGGTAATTTGTTGAGAGTTTTATCATAAAAGGATTTAGAATCTTATCAAATGTGTTTTATGCATCCATTGAAATAATAATTTTTTTTGTCCTTTATTAAAGAAACCTTTTAATACTGGAAGAATATTGATGAATTCTCCAGTACATTCTATGTAATCGAAAATTGAAAAGAGTTAATATACTTATAGAAGCATCTAATTTACTCTCTGGGAGCAGTTTAAAAACTAGAGCAACTAGAATAACTTTCAACACATTTTTATAATGTTTCATCAAATTAATCATATTGATATATTTTTCATAATGAGTAAATGTATTTGCCATTTCAAATTTTATAATTACATAAGTCTCTCATCTTCTTTAATTTGTAACCAACACTTACTTCTCCCTCATGCTCCTCTTTAATAGTAAAACAGAGATAGATTTTTAAACAACACATAATTGCATTGAATAATGATTGATAGTAGCACCAAAAATTGAGGAAAAATATGAAAATTCCATTTACTTCACGAGCTTTTAAAAATTTCAGAGAGTTAATTATTTAATGTCTGAATAAAATGTCTGTCTCATAAGAGATGGTTTCTTCCAATTTCAGAAGTAATAAAAAAAGAGGAAACATTTTTTAAAGGGCAAAACCAAACATTCCAAACAGCTAAATCTATACAAATCTTCAAATTATACTTTATTTACAATTATTTGAATATAAATATATTGGTAATATGGTTTATGAAGTATCCCCAAAAGCTCACGTGTGAGACAATACAAGGAAGTTTAGAGGTGAAATGTTTGGGTTAGGAGAATCTTAATCTAATCAGTGTGTTAATCCACTGATGGGGATTAATTGGATGGAAACTATAGACTAGTATGCTGTGTATGCTGTGACTGGAGAAGGTCCTTCCCTGGGGCATGGCTTTGGGAATTTATTTTGTCCTTGTTGAGTGGAACTCTCTCTCTGCTTCCTGGTGGTCATGACCTGAATGACTTTCCTCCCTACCCTCTTCCTCCATGATGTTCTGCCTCACATGGATCCCTAAGGAATGATCTCTATGGACTGAACCTTGTGAAACCATAAGCCCCCAAATAAACTTTTCCCTCTCTGAGAGGGCTTTTATCGGTTCTTTTGGCTGCAGGAGCAAAGAAGCTGACTGAAACATTTGGCATGTGGTTTCTTCATAATTTTATGAATATAGTGTGTTTTTAGCTTCCTTTCTAGCAACAAATAGTCAGTCTACTTCCACATTTATTCGAATTGCTTAAACAGTGATCAAATATAATTCAGATTTGGACATTGAAATATGAGGGTAGATTGATCAATTTGTTTACATGTATGTATCTACAAATTGTGTGTGTTTGTGTGTATGTGTGTGTGTGTGTGTTGGTGCACATATTTATACTACATGGTACTACAAATGTGGGAGAAATATTTTTTTTCATTATTTGGATAGCTCATCAATCTTCTCCCAGGATAAAATATTTTTTATTCTCAGTAACAGTCATACAGTAGATAGTCAACATAATTTTATTCAGCATCAGCTATGTGCTAGTGGATTTTTGCCAGACACTACCAGTTCATAAATAAAGAAGAACAACCTGATCCCTGCCCTCTGAAACCTATTGTCTAATGGGGAAAGACAAAAATCAAGCAAGGTATTACTACTATGATGAGCATTAAAATAAGAAGCAAGGAAGAGTGGTGTGTACTATGGGAATATATAGAAGATTTGCTTTACTTTAGATAGTCAAGGATGAGTTTAAGAGAAAACATGCTTAAGCTGGACTAACAGGATTAGAAGTATTTAACCCGACCATGAGAGAAAAAGAGTATTTCAGACTGACTGAGGAGCCCAGTAGCAAAAAAACAAACAAACAAAAAAAGTGAGGTATATTCAGAATTTTGCAAGTCCTGATAGCAGAATGAAAAGGGAAAGGAGAATCTGGAGATGATGCAGAGAAAAGATCATGAACATCTTTTTTTGTGGGGGAGGGGTACCAGGGTTTGAACTCAGGGGCATTCAACCACTGAGCCACATCTCCAGCCCTATTTTGTATTTTATTTACAGACAGGGTTTCACTGAGTTCGTTAGCACCTCACTTTTCCTGAGGCTGACTTTGAACTCATGATCCTCCTACCTCAGCCTCCGGAGCCACTGGGATTACAGGTGTGTACCACCACACCTGGCTCATAAACATCCTTAAGCAAATGGAAGACAATGAAAGATTGAGGAGATGAGAGTATCTTTCCAGTACATAAAAGATAAATAAATTCCCTTCACAAAATAACTTACAATCCATTTATGAAAATAAATCACCAGAGAAAGCATAAACACATATTCGTAAGCTAGGATTATAAATAAATTAGACATTGCATAATGTACATTGCATACTATACATAGATATTTAGAAAATTTTGATAACATCTTCTATTTTCACAATCTTTAAGCTATCTTTTATGCTGAGTCTTCTTTCTCTTATTTCAACCTTCTTAGAAATGTATTAGGTAGAAGTCTTTTTTTAATATTTATTTTTTAGTTATAGGTGGACATAATATCTTTATTTTTATTTTTTTTATGTGGTGCGGAGGATCGAACTCAGTACCTCATGCATGGTAGCCAAGCGCTCTACCAATAAGCCACAATCCTAGCCCTACATAGAAGTCTTACAGAATTTGAAAAATAAAGACAAAATACAAACTCATGACATTAAAAATCACAATAAGGGCTGGGGATGTGGCTCAAGTGGTAGCGCACTCGCCTGGCATGTGCAGCAGGCGCTGGGTTCAATCCTCAGCACCAACCACATACAAATAAAGATGTTGTGTCCGCCAAAAACTAAAACAAATAAATATTAAAAAATTCTCTCTCTCTCTCTCTCTCAAAAAAAAAAAAACAAAAAAAGATTAAAGACTTTTTTAAGAGATCCTGATTTTTTTAATAAATTAAGAATTAATCAGTCATCTACTTGTTCACTAAAACTATAGGAATAACAGCCAGTTTAAGTCAGATGCATTTTCTGAGAATATATGCTCACCTATATATTTTTTATGCTTGGAATATAAATTAATGTACTATTATTAATACTGCTGTGTGTAATCTATATTTTCTTTTCTTTTTTTTTTTTTTGCCTGCTTGAGATGCTCAATTCTAACTCAACTGTCTGTAAGCTGAAAACAATTGTCATGTAATCCTATTGTTGTAAGATGCTACACTACACCCAGACTACACCTACTGCTATTCCTGGGGTAGAATTATTTGGACATTCTGAATTGGTTGGACAATTCGGACTCATGCTTCATCTGAGATAAAACATGCAGGTCAAGTAGTCTGGTGGGGCTTATCAGAGTGTAAATCTCTGAAACAGCTCACTCCAGCTCAATTAACAAGCAGACCCTTTTCTTTTACATATTGCTAAGAAACCACAGAAGGAAAGAATTTGGATATTTTCCCAGAAATGACTCTGAGAGCAAAGACAGAAGAGGCAACTGTGGTGGTGTTCTAATCAAGTATGGCCCTGTCTCAGTTTTGCAAATAGTGTAGTGGAGAGCCAACTCAGAAAATCCTGTGCTATTTAAAGTTTTCCCAAAGACTCACAAATGCCTGCTGAGGGATTTATCTTACTGAACCTGGCCACTGTTCATAAACCGGAGGAAATAGTTGGAAAAGCTGTGTTTTCTTTCTCTGCCTAACAACAGAGGTTGAAAAGGTAAGGGAAATTTCAGAAATGTTTTGATGTAAGAAGAATCAAGCAACTCAGCAGGTGTACTGCATCTACAAAACTCTGTTCTCCCAACTTGATCCAAATCTTCTTATCTTTTTGTTGTAACAATACGATTATTAAAAAAAAAATGGCAAAAGAGAGTCAACTTATTTGCAAGTGTTGGAAAGAGTTACAGGGCTGTAAGTATAATTTAGTCACAGAATGCTTGCCTAACAGGTTCAAGGCCCTGAGGTTGATCCTTACCACTGGAAATGAAGGCGCTAATAGAAACAGTAACAACATATTGCATGTTTTTTAAAAAAAAAATATTTTAATAAAGCCTTTTATGTGTAGTCAGGATTATCATTGCCTGTATATTGTTAGGATATCTCAAAGATCTTTGTATAATGTGCATCACACCAAAAAAGTGACCTAATTCTTTAAACCCTAGGGGGGGAAATCAATTTTACTTAGTCTACTCAATATAAAAAATTGTAAGTTTCTATTTTCTATGCGAAAGAAGTAAGCACTTAGATGCATTGTACATGTGAAACAGGTTCTGTTGATATCCTGCTAGTATCTCCCCACATGCCCTCAATGTCAATCAGAGATATTTAGAAATATTCTAGTCCATAAAAAAGTCAGACTTACCAAAAAGTTACACCTCCAAAACAACTTTCACACAATGAGTGTCCAAGCCCTGAATAAAATTTTCATTCCTCACTGTGGCAGTTTTGTTTTTTATAATTCTATCAGAGACTTCAAAAAAGATTGACCGCTAGCTACTCACTCAGTAATACTCTCTATTAGTTTTGCACCGCTCTTTCATGGTGCTTCCTGAGAATAAGTGACTTGAACCCAATCATTGTATCAGAGTCTGACTTTGATGGACCCAAATCAATATATCACCAACATAATTAAACATAACCTATGATACCATAGTGTTTCTAAAGTAATATTCTGCTGAAGTATAACTGACATTAAAAATTCCTTGGGATATTTTAGGAATTCTAATTGCTTACACAAAATCAAATTTTGACACACCCTCTTAACTTCTTTGATTCAGGTTTAAAGAGGACAAACTTTTTTTTAAAAGTAAACTTTTGGGTCCAAGGGCAGTCAAGTACAGCAATCCCTTGTAAGTTCCAAATTTGCTTTTGTTGTCTTTTTTTTTTCATTCTTCTTGTTTCTCTAATTTTATCTTTACATAGTGACAGAGAATAAGAAATATCATAAATGAGAATCTGAACAAGTAGAGAATGTTCAAAGAATGCTAAAAATATGAACAATGTAAAACTAGGAATATATCACCACTGTGAAGAAATTTGTTATTAAAGATTCAATTTATAAGCACACTTAATCTATATGAAAAAATAAATTACAAACTAAGAGGCATCAGATTAAATATAATAGAGGCAGTAGATAAAACAGTACAAAACAACCCAACAATTTCACCACAAGCTCTTTTAAATTTTCAGTCCACATGACATAGTTTGTTTGGCTTCCATGATTCAATTTCATGATTACATCATGTAGCTTTGAAGTTTGACAATACAGATATTTTGCTAAAAATTAAAAATATGAGTGTTGACCCTCAAAATCAGATCCTACCTTAAAAACTGTTGTTTTATTTTCTTTGTAGTAATTGAGCAACTTTTTCACATGATGTCTAATAGCAGAGTAACAGTACTACCTATAAAATTAATCTTATTTTATGCCTTGCCAAATATCTTTATTTTTCTTACATTTATAGGAAGGTGGTTAGATATGTGAGACAGAAAAGTAAATGTAACAAAAAAAAAACTTGAAATGCCTTTCAAAATCTAAAAAGAAAAATATTCAATTCCTTCAAATTGATATTAAACTTCATAGAATTCTACTTTGCAGATAGCAATGAATATATTCTCATCATGGAAATTAAATTACAAGGCACCTGCTATATTCTACCAATTATAACACACTCAGAGGAAAAAGCTGAGAAGATCTTCAGCATGTACTAGTTGTTAAACTATCTCAGCTGCCAAATAGTACAAAATGTAGATCAGTTCACTATGCACATGGAAGACTCATTCCAGTCAAAGTGGGTTCTTGATGAGTGTTCTTTATCTCCATTTCAACCTTTGGAAATTCTTGCAAAGTCTAACCATAAAAATTTTGAAATGCAAGATTTGCAAAGTATAATGTTTTTGAATGAAAACAATGTAGTGTTGAGGGCCATAGCTGAGTCGGGATGACGCATGACATATTTGCCAGAAGTAGTGGTTGAGAGGTGACGCCAGCGAGCCATTAAGATGATGACTTTTGAGTTCTCACGAGTTCCTGTTGAGTTCTAGTTGAGCTCTTGCGGGGATTCCTGAAGAGTTCCTATTGGTTGGGGAAGTGCTGGAGGAGGGATTTCCAGTTGGTGATTCCTGGAGGAGCTGTGTGGCCTTTGAAGAGTTCCCGGGGCGCGTGTGTGGAGTGTGCTGGTGGAGTTCAGAAATAAAGTTTGTTCCTGCTTCGGTGGCTCATTATTTGTGCCCAGCCAGACTGTGGCAATGTAGCATATTTAATATTCTTTCAAATCCCCTCAAATGTTGGGTATTCATTTATAGAGATGAGGATTTTGTTTTATACAATAAGTTGCAGTGATTCACAGGGTATTCAAGTCATCTATGTCCAAATTGGAAGGTGCATCTCTCATTTTGCATTCTCACAAGTACCAATCCTTTTTTACACTATCTACAAGATATATATAAGTTTGCAAGATCTTAATGGTAGTTTGGGATGAAGAAAACAGATTTTCAATTTTCCATCATCCAGATTTCTAAGATTTTAGCAACTCTCTACTCCATATAGACAATCCTTCCTTAGTGTCTTATACACTGACACAATTTCAAGAAATTAGAAAATGTTGTTGCTTCACTAAAACTTCTGGAATGGGCTAAATAGCCATTAGATGCATCTATCCCATAAAAAGTCTGAATTTAGTGTGAGAATCAGATGATTCTGAAGACTTACCTTTCTGATTTGACAGATACATGATTATATTACTTCTTAGGTTGAATTTTTTTTCAATTATTCCAGATTACACTCAGATTAAAGATAACTTTTTATGTAGCTCTTTATATTCTTTTTTCCTTTACCACCCTTGGGATAACTCTTAATTATCCCATAGTATTTAAGTTAAATAGCTCTTCCTAGGAGAATTCCTAAAATACATTAGGTATCTCTGCTATGGAAACCACATGTTTCAGTTCTCTATTTTCTCCTTATCTTTATAATATGCTTTATAATATGTAAGTTTATACAATTTTCTGAGTGAGTGTCACCTATAATATATTTCTATTGAACTTACACAAAAGAAAAAGAAAGCAAATTCCCAACTGCGGTCAACCACATGTAGATCTTGTGGGGTGAAGAAGTCAGATTTTGTATTTTCCATCATACTAGATTTCTAAAATTTTAACAACTCTCGACTCCATATAGACAATCCTTTCTTAGTGTTTTATACACTGACATAATTACAAGAAATTAAAAAATTGTGTTGTTTTATAAAACTTCACTAGACCTTGAAAACCTCTCAAGTGTAATTTCACACATCTGTAACTTGCTCATTGTATTTTAGTTATATGTTCTTTATCCCTGTTCTCTAAGTAACCTAAATGGATTTCTCACATGACTTTTCATAAGTATGCCTCTACTTGAAATGTTACTTCCCCAGATCTTTGCTTGTCTATTTCCTTTATGACATTCAGTTGCAAATTTGTTACCTCTCCAGAAAGGGATCATATTTCCGTAACTCAGCCACTTAGTATGGCTAATATATTACTCATATTGATTCACAATGCCTAATATTTTACAAAATCATTAATGAAATAATTATTCATTATGACTGTTGATCTCATTTCAGTCATGATCTTATATGTGCACATAGAATAATTAAGCACATAGTGACTTACAGTAAATATTTGTTTAAAAAAGTTAATATATTGATGAGGGAATTCATTTGTTACACTTTATATTATAAACACATGGCCAACATGGTGACTAAACATAAGTGCTAAATGAATAAATTTTGAATGAAGATATCTGATTTGACCAAGTTTGTTTTGCAAGGGTTACAGAGGCTATTTCTCCCAAAACTAAAGCAGATTATTAAACTTGCCAATATATAATGTGAAAAGAAAACAGACATCAAATAGAGATGACTCCTGAGTGGTCCAGGTCTAACAGTAAAATTTATTATAATCCAAAATATATTACTAACAAAGGAAGTCCTAAATGTATCAAGTTTTTTTTACAAATTTTAAGCAAAGGGATATTGATCTATGAAAAATACTATTAAAAATAAAGACTTTGGAAATATTGAAGTGAATAATACTAAATATCTCATTTACATAGAGTGATCTCTAATAAAAATGAATTAGTGAACCAGAAAAAAAGAGCCAAAGAAAAAATTAATAAACATGCAATGCTGAGAGCTGTAAGTTCAATACTATTACTTTTTTTTAAAAAATGACATCTGCAAGGAAATTAGAGGAAGTATAAGTGTAACTATAACTCCAGAAT
Organism: Ictidomys tridecemlineatus; assembly: GCF_052094955.1. Lineage (NCBI taxonomy): Eukaryota > Metazoa > Chordata > Mammalia > Rodentia > Sciuridae > Ictidomys > Ictidomys tridecemlineatus. The sequence goes on along the minus strand of NC_135477.1, from coordinate 106,809,596 downwards.
ATTTTAGTAAATATAAGGGAAGGAGAAAAAAGCAATTGGCAATGGGCAAAAAAAATGGGAGTCAGATGGTGGGTGGTGGGAGAGAAAGGAAGAAAAGATGGTAGCTCCCAATTGGATCATAAAATAAATAAATAAGTAACCCCATTTCTTGATCAAAGGGACAGGCTTTTCAATAAATAATGTTAGATAAAGTAAATATTCTCATGCAGAAGAATGAAGTTGGACACTTATCTCATTCCATGTTAAAAAAATCAACTCATAATGGATAGAAGACTTAATTATAAGAACTGAAAATGTGAAGCTACTAGAGGAAAACATGGGGTAAAATCTCCATGACATCGTTTTTGGCAATGGTTTCTTGGCTAGGACTCCGAAAGTACATACAAATAAAGCAAAAGGAGAAAATTAAGATTGCATCAAACTAAAACTAGATTGGAAAATAGTATAGATCCTTCAAACAAATTAAAAATAGAATTACTATATAATGCAGGATTCTGCCTTCTGGATAAGTATCCACAGGAAGTGAAGCTAGGATGTCACAGATGCTTGCACGTTGATGTTCACTTCAGCATGATATTCAAGAATAAAGAAAGTGTCCAGCAACAGATGAATAGACAAGGAAAATGTATTGTATATTAACGCAATTGAATATTACAGAGCCTTAAAAGAACAAAATTCTGTAATTTTCAATAAGATGGTTAGAACCAGGGACATCATGCTAAATGAAGTAAGTCAAGCACCAAAAGATAGATAAATACTTTATTACCTCAATCATATGTAAAATCTAAAAATGTTAGTCTCACAGAAACATTAAAGAAAGCTGGTTACCAGATGATGGGAGAGAGGGAGGAGGGATGAAGGAAAGTAATATGCCAATCAAAGTATATGATCTTTCATTTGGACTGGAAGAAGAGTTTTAGTTATTTATTGAACTACCTGTTGACCAGAGTTACTAATAATGTTCTGTAACTTTCAAAAATGCTGAAAAAGATTTATAACATACTACACACACACAAACACACACACACCCCACTATACTGATGAGGTGATGGATTTGTCTATTGCTTAATTGAATTTTTATAGTATTGCATACAAACATAAAAATATATTGCATTCCATAAATATATATAATTGTTACTTGTCCATTACAAAAAAGAATTATAAGTCAGATGTATATCTATATCTCTTCAGTTTCACATGAAAACATTATTTATGTATTTCTTGTACCATTAGAAAAATAAAACATTAAGAGGAATGTATATATTTAGGTCTACAAATCTAGTGAAAAAATATTTGAAAATGTATAAATGGAACCCAAAAGTCACCTGACACTGTGAGAGTTATTGATTTTTTTCAAAACAAAAAAATATTTTCCCCCAAAGGACCATTTTGAACAAACTTTTTTCAAAAGAATGTTTTGAACACTTACATTCCAAAAACTTAGAAAATTCAGAAGAAATTGATGAATTTCTAGATCAAAACTGAATCAAGAGTAAATAGAAAATCTAAACAGATCAGTAAGAAGCAATGAGATTGAAGCAGTAATAATAATCTTCCTAACAAAGAAAAAAACAGGACTATATAGATTGATAGCTGAATTTTACCAGATCCTTAAAGATGAACTAATGCTAATGATTCTTGAATTTTTCTATAAAATAAAGAAGGAATAAATACTTCCAAACTCATCCTACAAAGCCAATATCACCCTGATGCCAGAATCAGATAATAACAAGGAAAGAAAATTCCAGACCAATATATTCTTTTTTTTTTTTTTTGAGAGAGAGAGAGAAATGGACACAAGCCTTTATTTATTTATTTATTTATTTAATGTGGTGCTGAAAATCGAGCCCAGGTCCAACCCATGCTAGGCGAGCACTCTACCGCTGAGCCACAACCCCAGGCCCTCAGACCAATATTTTGATGAACAAAGATACAAAATCCTTAGTAAAATATTACCAAATTGAATTAAAAAACTGTTATCGATTGAATGTGAGATGTCCCTCAAAAGTTCACATATGACACAATGCAAGAAGATTCAGAAGAGAAATGATTGAATTATAAGACTTTTAATCCAGACAATGATTTAATACCCTGATAGGGATTAACTGACTGGTAACTGAAGTAGCTGGGTGTGGCTGGAGGAGGAGGGAATTGGGGCGTGGCTTTGGGTATGTATTTGAACCTGGCAAGTGGACTCTTTCTCTTGCCTCCTGATCACTGTAGTGTGAGCTGCTTCCCTCTGCCACCATCTCCCACCATGATGTTCAGCCTCACCTTGAGCCCTGAGGAATGGAGCCTGCCTTCTATGGTTGGCTTTTTTAAAGACCTTTGAAACCATGAGCCCTTAAATAAACTGTTCCTCCTCTACAATTGTTCTGGTCAGATCTTTTAGTCACAGCAGTGAAATAACTGTTTAAAACAACAACATATTAAAACAATCATATAACATGATCAAGTTGATTTCATCCCAGAGATGCAAAGTTGTATCAGGACAAAACAAAACAAAACAAAACAAAAACACATGATTATCTAAACAGATGCAGAAAAAGCATTGACAAAATTCAACCTCATGATAAAAACCCTGAAGAAAAGAGGAATAGTAGGAACTTAGCTTAACATAACAAAAAAAACATGTATATCAAACTGAAATTCAGCCTCATACGAATGTGGAAAAACTGAAAGCAATTCTTCTGAAATCAGGAACAAAGACAAGAATATCCATTCTCATCACTTGTTCAACATAGTACTTATATTTTTAGGCAGAGCAACCAGGCAAGAGAAGGAACTAAAGTGTATAAAAGTAGGAAGGAAAAAAGTCAAAAAATCACTATTTACAGGTGATATGATGCTTTACAAAAACTTCATCAGATTTCTAGAACTGATAAACAATTTCTAGAACTGATTAAACAAATTGATAAGTCAATTTAGCAGGATGCAAAATCAACATATAAAAATCAATAGCTTTTCTATACCACCAATAAGTAACCCTCTGAGAAAGAAGTCAAGAAAACAATTCCATCCACAATAGCTTCAAAAAATATTAAATATTTAGGAATAAATCTAACCAAGGAAGTAAAAGACCACTGAAAGGAAAATTGCACAAAGCTGACTAGTGAAATTAAAGAACATACCAGAAGTTAAAAGGACCTCCCATGTTCATGTATAGGCAGAATTAACATTGATAAAATGGTCATACTACCCAAAAATCTGCATATTCAGGTTATACTCATCAAAATGCCAATTACACTCTTCGTAGACCTAGAAAAAATAATCCTCAAATTCATATGAAAATAAAGGCTCAGAATAACTAAAGCCATTATAAGTCAAAGGAGAAAAGTTAGAGGTATTACAACACGGGATTTCAAATTATCATACAGAGCCAGAGTAACGAAAGTGGCATAATATTGGCTAAAAAACATATAGATCAATAAAATAGAATAAAAGACATAGGAACAATCCTGTATAGTTACAGTCATCTTTTTTTGACAAAGATGCCAAAAAATACTTTGGAGAAAAAAAAACAATTAACATTTGTTAATTTTCCATTTAACAAATGGGAAATTGGATATCCATAGGTAGAATAATCAAACTAGATCCTTAATTTCTCATCATATACAAAGATCAACTCAAATGGATCCAAGAACTTTTCCACTTTCCACCTTTTTTATTGGTGCATTGTAGTTGTACAGAATGATGGTGCTTGTTATTAAATATTCATACATACACACAATATAGTATTATAATTAGGTTGATTTCACTCCTCAATCCTCTCCCCCTCCCTCCTTATCTCCCACCTCTTGGTTCCTTTCCTCTACTGATCTCCTGCTGATTACCATGCAGGAGATCTATAGCCCCTACATTTCTTTTCCCTTTTCCTCTCTAGCTTCCACTTATGTGAGAAAACATATAATCTTTGACCTTATTTGCTTAACATAATGTTTCCTAGTTCTATCTGTTTTCCTGCAACTCAAGAAATTTTCTTGATCCTTCATCTAATGAATATTTTGTAAGCATTTCAAAATTTTTCTTTAACTCTAGCATTGTAAAATAATAGTGAGATTTTAGAATGGCTACAAGTAATCAAATAACACATAAGCTTAAATAAACCATCATTATTAGCAAATCATGATATCACTACATTCTAAGAAAACAAAGTTCCCTCCCCTTAATTCTAATTTTCCTCTCTCAGCTCTTTAAAGAGTATCCAACATTGCAGAGGGGAAAGTCCAACTATGTATCTTTTCCCCAGGCAAACTAGTTCTTTCATTAGAAACTAGCTTTTGGGAAACTGAAGTGTTACATATTCTCTGTATACATACATTCTAGAAAAGGATTCAGCCTTGAGCACTAAATTCACAGGCGGTGAGAAATTTTTAAGTGAATGCTCCTTTTATCTTTTTAACCTTGGATTCTACTGCCATTTTCATCAGTGATAACAAAAGTTGGCATGACAGTCTACCTCTTCACTATGTGAGTGTTTCATGTTGAAATAGGTGTATGTGTGTGTATATTTATACATATATATCTTCATAATATGTATTGTATAATTTTCATCAAATCTATGATATATATTATGAAGATATATATGTATAAAATACACATATATATTATATATGATATATTTTTATATATAATATATATTATGAAGTCTAATTACATTTTATGTTTCCATAAAATTTAAAAAATCAATGTTTTAATATAAAAGACTCAAGTGTACTTTATATTTTAGGCCCATGCAGGGTAGGTATAATTAACTTTTAATAATCACAATGCAATGCAACCTTGAACATGCATCATATATGTCTTGAAGAAAGATTAAGCAAATAAAATTAAGCTTTCTTTAGCATTGCTGAAAATCTGGACATGAAACTTGAGATTTATATATTTAAATAATAAGAATATAGTGATGATTATCTTCACTTACTAGAAATCCCCAAAATCCTGCTAATCTAAGGTTTGATTTGAAAAATTCTGCCTCCAACTGTGTGAGTCAAGAAAAGTCATCCTTTCCACTAGTTCACAGTCCTAAGTTTATGTTGTGATGTTAACTCTATAGCAGAGCTGGAGCATAGGAGAGGAAAAGGCTGGTTCATGTCATTTTAAAGAACACTTTTCTAAAATTTCTCATGCCTCCAGATAATGAAGTTATTTAATGGCATTCAAACAGGCTTTCTCAAACTATCTCTACTTTTGGTACAGACAATTATTTTCATCTATTAAATACAATCTAAAGAATATGGAAGCATAGGCTTGTCAGCTCAAAGGATATTAATATCTAACTCAATTCTCACACAAAATGAAGGAAATCAAGGTCTTAAATATCCCTTAACATAGTGAGATACCTGTTGAGAATCCACACGTTCTGATTAATAATTTAAGGTCCATTTTATCACATAAAAATAAGGTATATGGCTTTTATTAACCTGCCTAAATTAGAAATTGTACTTATTTCTATCTAGTTTCTTTAGAAATCCAAATGTGTGGGCCTAAGACAACTGTTGGGATGCTTATAAAAAGAGAAGAACTGAGAAAAAATATTAAAGAGAAGGCATAACTGAAGCTAGATACTATGGTGTTTAGATAAAAAAAAAATCACACTAACAAAGAAATACATGATAAAATAGTGTTAGCAATATGCTACCAAGAATCATCCTTTTAATTGATGCCTAGATATGACAGAACCCTGCTGACTGTTCTTTTTCCCTAATTTTCTGAGGACTTCAATTTTTAGGATCTATAACTGTGAAAATAATAAATAGACTGTGAATTAAAACTCATTTAGGAAGCTGTCATGCTGACAAGGTAACAATCCTGAGATCTAAGGAATTTATAGAGTTTGTTAATTTAATGTACTGCCTCAAATTAATATAACTCTTTCAGCAATGAAGTGAAAAATTACCTGCTTCCTTGACATTAAGAAAAATAATTATATCTTCAGGTTTCACAGACTTTTTTTGAAATTAATGTGTCAAATATTGTCATTTATAATTTTGGTTCCTAGAAAGTATTTTATGAATAGTTATTTACTTTTATCTAGGGAAAAATGCTAATGAAAAGTTCCCCATTTTAATAATATATAGAAATATTAAATACTTTATATTTACTAGATGCCAGACTTTGCATGTGTATCTTATTTAGTTCTCAAAAAAGTGTTATGATACAGCAGCATTATGTAGTAAAGGAAACTGAGTCTTATAGAAGGGAAAACTGGAAATCCATATGCAAAAACATGCAATTAAAACCCTCTCTCTCACCATGCACAAAACTCAACTCAAAATCGATCAAGGACTTAGAAATAAAACAAGAGACCCTGCATCTAATAGAAGAAAAAAAGTAGACCCTAATCTCCATCATATGAGATTAGGCCCAAACTTCCTTAATAGGACTCCTTTGGCGCAAGAATTAAAATCAAGAATCAATGGACTCAAACATAAAAGTTTCTTTTCAGCAAAAGAAATTATCTGTGAGGTGAATAGAGAGCCTATATCTTGGGAGCAAATCTTTACCCCTCACACATCAGATAGAGCACTAATCACTAGGGTATATAAAGAACTCAAAAAGCTAAACACACACACACACACACACACACACACAAAAAAATAACCCAATCAATCAAGGACCTGAACAGACACTTCTCAGAAGATCATATACTATCAGTCAACAAATATATGAAAAAATGTTCATCATCGCTAGCAATTAGAGAAATGCAAATCAAAATCACTCTAAGATTTCATTTCACTTCAGTCAAAATGGCAGCTACTATGCATACAAATAACAATAAGTGTTGGCAAGGATGTGGGGAAAAATGCACACTCATACACTGCTGGTGGGACTGAAAACTGGTGCAGCCAATATGGAATGCAGTATGGAGATTTCTTAGAAAATTGGGAATGGAACCACCATTTGACCCAGCTATCCCTCTCCTCAGTCTATGCCCAAAGGACTTAAAAACAGAATACTACAGAGATACAACCACATCAATGTTTAGAGAAGCACATTCACAACAGCTAAACTGTGGAACCAACCAAGATGCCCTTCAACAGATGAATGGATAAAAAATGTGACATATATACACAATGGAATATTACTCATTAATAAAAGAGAATGAAATCATGGCATTTGCAGGTAAATGGATGAAATTAGGGAAGATAATGCTAAGTGAAATTAGCCAACCCCCCCCACAAAATTGCTGAATATTTTCTTTGATATAAGGAGTTTGATTCATAGTGCAGTATGGAGAGGGAGCATTAAAGGAATAGATAGGGCTCTAGATAGGGCAGAGGGGTTGGAGGGGAAGGGAGGGGGCAAGGGGTCAGAATTGATGGTAGAATGTGATGATCATTATTATCCAAAATGTATGTATGAAGACACAAATTGGTGTGAATATACTTTGTATACAACTAGAGATATGAAAATTGTTCTCTATATGTGTAATATGAATTGTAATGCATTCCACTGTCATATATAAATAGAAAGAAGGAAAGAAAGGAAGAAAGAAAGAAAGAAAGAAAGAAAGAAAGAAAGAAAGAAAGAAAGAAAGAAAGAAAGAAAGAAAGAAAAAAAATATATATATATACTGGAATGTGAACTTGGGAATTTTTTAATAGAATCTGTGAGTCTAATTGCCATTTTACATTGTTGTTTATATGAGGAAATCAAGAATAAATAGCTAATGACTTGCTCATGTTTTGGTAGTAAATTAGAGGTGATATGAGATGGGAAAAGTAAATTACAAATATCATCATTCTCCCAGTCAAACCAAGATGTTTCAGATGTTGTCCAGAACTAACCTGTCATCAGAAGCTCAAATGGAGAATGGCCCTGATCCAGGCTTTTTCTGATTGTCAGCAGAACTCATCTTCATATGACCCAGGAGTGAAGTCTCCATATTATTCTTGGCCATTATCTGGGGGCTCCCAGCCCCAGGCTGACCACATTTCTTTACTACCTAGCCCATTGCACAGCCAGTGAAAAGCCAAGACTTTTAGTCATAGATTTGCAAGAAAATGAATTTTTCAATGACCTGACTGAGCACCTCATTCACTAGTAGAATCCCCAGTAAAAATGCAGCTCAGTTGACAGGTTGGTTACTCTGAGTAGAGGAACCAGGTAATCCATACCTTGATTTCTGACACACAAAAACTTCAATCTGTGTGTCAGGAACACCAAAACACCAAATCTGGGGTCTAAGATTTCATAGTTTAGATGATAAGATATTTTTATTTGGGGTGATGCTGAAATGATATGAGATTTTTTTTGGGGGGTGGGGACTTTGAAATGATAAGGGGAACATATTTGCATGTAAGAGGGACATAAATCCATGAAGATCAGAAGGCCTATGATGATCATAACCTAAAATGACCCCCAGTGATCCATGACCTTGCCTAATCACTTCTTAAATGCAACTGGGACACATAACTTGCTTCTAACTAATGGGTGATAACAAAAGTCATGGAATATTACTCTCATGATTATGTTACCTTATGGATTCTGTTTTGGCATAGTAGCTACTGGCTCCACTGCTGGCTTTGAAGGAGCAAGAATTTTGAGAGGCCCCATATAAATAGCGACATAGAAACTTCGGGTAGTTTTTGGAAACCAAGAGCCATCACCGACAGTTCACAAAGAACTGTGAAACTTCTGTGCTACAACCACAAAAAGATGAAATCTGCCTATGATGTGGGGGAACCTGGAAGCAGATCTTTTCCTAATCAAGGCTCTAATGAATTTGTAGCACAAGCCAGAATCTGAAATGAGACTTGCTAAAGAAGAGAATCTAGCTAACTTGTGCTTAGACTTCTTTCAGAAATTATAAGATTAAAAATTATGTTGTAAAACTATTAAGTTGTGAAAATGCTTATACTGTATCGATAGCTAGTTCAAACATCTAATAAAATTATATGTGCATCAAAACATCACATGGTACCTAATAGATATGTATAATTTTTAGGTTTTTCTGTATCAGTTGAAAATACAGGTAAGGTAAATTTAAAAATTTACTTGGTGTCCATCAACTGATAAATGGGTAAAGAAAATATGTTATATATACACAATGGAATTTTATTCAGCTATAAAGAAAATTGAAATTGTGTCATTTGCAGGAAAATGGATGGAGCTTGAGAAGATTATTTTAATTAAATTATGCCAGTCTCAGAAGTTCAAGGATAGTAAGCTTTATCTCCAAGCCATGAACTTTCTGATTCAACAAGTCTGTAATGAGCCAGTTTTTATGTCACACCAACAATTCTGATGAACCAAATAGATTGAGGACCAAACCATTACTTTATAAGAAAGAATTAGAAGTTCCCTTGAGCCTCCTGACTGTGGTTCTCAACATCTTATATGCAGAAGATTTACTGGAAATCCTCTAAAATGCAGATTATATTTCAGAAGTTTTGAAATGGGGCACGAGATGGATATTTCTGGAGCTGGATTTAGCCCCTCTAAACTGCCCTGCGTTTCATCTGCATTCCTTAATATCACAAAGATCAGAGTTCCACTAACAAGATTCACTCTCTTAACTTATTTCCTCTTTATAAAACAACTTTGTCACCACAAAACAAGTCCTATAGCCTGTTAAGGTTCATTTGATTGAAACTGTTCTTGGGAAAGTGTTTAGAAGAGTTCCCTGAGTTTTCACTGTGATCATCTAACACATACTACCTATTAGTTCTTATTTTTATAATTATTTTTAAAAATTTAAGATTAAACCAAGTACTTCAGCCATGAGATTCTGTAATATAAGCTTTTCAAAATATATGGTGCTAATGTGCCCTTCATGTTTAATAATTTGTTACTATCACATCCATATGTAACTTTTAAATGATCTATGTAATTCTGAGAAGCAAATTAATTTCTTTTAGAGGATTAAAATGTGCTGACCTCTGATGCTAACAACAACAAAAGAGAACTCATATAAGAAATATAACTGTATCTATTTGAATGAAATAATACTTTGTGTTTTAAAAAGAGTACAACATGAGACTGGGGTTGTGGCTCAGTGGCAGAGTGATTGCCTAGCATGTGAGACACTGGGTCCGATTCTCAGCATGCATATAAGAAAAATGAATAAAATAAAGGTTCATCAACATAAAAAAAAGAGAGAGTATAGCACAATAAATACCCATATGGGTTTTGACTTCGGTCTACAACTAATCCATGGCATGGTCTTGAGCCATTTGCTCACCTGTAGCTTTCCAAAACTCTAAAGGTAATATTGATGCTCCTAACTGTCAAGGTTGTACTGAGAAGTTGTTATGGTTTAGATGTGGTGTCCCCCAAAAGCTCACATGTGAGACAATGCAAGAAGATTCAAAGAAGAAATGCCTGTGTTGTGAAGGCCTTAACCCAATCAGTGAATTAATCCCTGGTGGGATTAACTGAGTGGTAACAAGAGGCAGGTGGGATGTGGCTGGAGGAAGTGGTTAATTGGGGAGGCAGCTATATTTTGTATCTGGAGAGTGGAGTTTCTCTTTCTGCTTCTGTAATGTGAGCTGCTTCCTTCTGCCACTCTCTTCTACCGTGATGTTCAGCCCCACCTCCAGCCCTGAGGAATGGCGCTATCTTTCTATAGACTAAGATCTCAAAAACTGTGAGTGCTCAAATAAACTTTTCCTCCTGTACAGTTGTTCTGGTCAGACTTTTTAGTCACAGATGTGAAAAAAAACTAACTAAAACAGAAGTAAACATTGCAATACTCTGAAAACCCAACAAGACCCAAATTTCTCAAAGTGAAACTTGAAAGTCATTTTTGTTCCAACTCTCCTTCCCTGTGCCTTCAGTCAGTTATAAACAAGGAACGTAATTTGGAGTGACTTGCTGGAGAAGAACAGAGATGAAAGCTCCAGAGCATTCTTTATCACATGCATACTACAGAACCTTCCAAGTAGCAGGATCCAACCCTGTATTTTCCATTTCACATAATATGTCCTTAAAAGGAACTGACATTTTCTCCCAGCCTGAAAAGTGAAAGTTGTTTACTTTCTAAAATCGTAGCTAAAGTTAAAGGCAAATTCATTTTTTTCCTGAACTTTGCATCTAAACATCCATATCTTAAAGTTTTATATAAATAGTAGTTGTGTGCCTTTATAACATTTTGTGTAAAACTATCTGAATCACAGTATCATTGTTAGTTTAAGTAATGTGTTACTGTGGAAATATACTGGTTGTAAAGAGTGAAGAACACTTTAGAAATCAACTGAATTTAATCATATCCTTGGGACTGCTTTGCTGCCTTGAGCAGATGATTTTGTTTGTTTGTTTGTTTTGTGTTTTTTTTAGGAAATAAAAAGTTCCAAGATGTGCAATGTGTTTTTCAGTTGATACTAAAATTGTAGAATAATTCCATGAATAGCTTTTGACTACTGAATAATAGTTACAGATGGGAAGGCTTTGAAGTATATTTGTCTAAAACACTGAGATTTCACCTACCAACAATAACACAATATTTAATTGCTCTTTGTTTTTGTTTTTCTCGTCTTTCCTTCTCCCGCTCTCACATCACTAACCAGTATATCAAGTGATATTCCTGATAAAAATAAAGACCTTATGGGTAATTTTTCAAGAAGAAATATGAAGATTACACACAAATTGTATTGAATTTCAGAAACATACAGGAGAGATGTATCAATATAGCCCAAGTACAAAAAAAAAAAATATTACAGATTTCCTTTGTTAATAGAGTGCTAATGTGGAGTCTCTCCTGAAAGCCTGAGGCATTCTATATCAGTCAAACAGTTCTCAACATGCCACTTTCAGGAAAACAGAAGGAGCTGTTAATCTGCCAGAAGCTATAGAAGTGAGATTCTAAGCAGTTAAGCGGATTGTCCCAGGTGACAGTAAGCCAAAGAAAAATGAAGGTGAGAGCAGAGCACAGTTGAACACTCAGCCCACTAGAGTCTAAATCTGTGACCTGATCAAGCTGTGCTTTAAACTGTGTTGGGGGGGGGGGGTGTGAATAAACTTGATGGGATCAGCTTTAAATCTTTCAGAAACATAGTATCTCAAATTATATTTTTTAATGAAGAATACTACTTTCAAAAATTTGTCTCAGAATTTATGATTACTTAGGGAAATGAGGAAGAGCTGCTTCTAATCAATCTTAATAAAGCAGAACAAGGAATAATGAACCATTGTATTTTGAAGGGTATTTATTCAGTCTCTCCTTTTGTAAAACACGAACCTGCAACCAAAAATACATAACTTTTCAAAATACAATGCACTACTAGGAAAACACTATTGCCGCCTTACTAATGGAGTTTAAAAAGGGAAGCCTACCATGACCTTGACCTTAATGGCCTTAACATTCCAGGCTTCTTCCTGGCTATTAAGTCCCTGGACTCTCTTTTCTTTCAGCCCCTAACTTGGGAGTTCTTGTAATTAAAAAGTTGTCCTCTTCCTCTTTGAAATGTAGATAAATCTTCAAGCATTTTCTTAGCTTTACAACCCAGGAATATCTTTTTCAGGGCCTAATGGCCATCTCTTGAAAATTAATCAGCTAAGGAGATATAGTGCCCTATCACACAAACTCTGTGAGAGAGTAGGAACCTAAAACTGGTTTTGTTTGTTTGTTTGTTTGTTGGTGGTACTGGGGATTGAGTTTGTTTTTTAAGGTACTAGGATTGAACTCTGGGGCACTGGACCCCCAAGCCACATCCCCAGCCCCATTTTGTATTTTCTTTAGAAACAAGGTCTCACTGAGTTGCTTATTGCCTCCATTTTGCTGAGGCGGGCTTTGAACTCTAGGTCCTCCTGAGCCTCTGGGATTATAGGCATGTGCCACTGCCCAGCTTAAATTTTATTTTAAATATTTTTTTTAGTTATACGTAGACACAATATCTATATTTTGTTTATTTATTTTTATGTGGTGCTAAGGATCAAAGCAGTACCTCACATCTGTGAGGCAAGTGCTCTGCCACTGAGCCACAAATTGTACTTGCTAATTGGTGCAAATATTTGTATTTGCACCAATTAGCAAATACAAAAGCCTGATCACATTGATCCAGTACTTTCCCACAACTCAACCCAGTTAGTTAAAAACCCACATTTTTTTTTTAAATTATAATTGAGTTGAATCTCCCCTATTTCAATAGTTAGTTTTGGGGGGAGGTTTTGTTTGTTTATTTTTCCTTTATAAATTTTTTTTCACAACCATCTTGAATGAATTATCTCTTGACCATTTATTTATTCTGTTAAGTGAAATGTCTTCAACAACATATGGGTTCTATATAAATTGAGAAGAGAGTTCCATGTTTTCAAAAAATAGAAAACACTTGAAACAATATGAGTGAAGATAAGCAAAAGTTCCAAATTTAGTCTGTGTCTCTATTTGAATGTTAAGAATCTATCTCAATTTGAACACAAGTAAGTATCCTCAGTTCCTATGGAATGGATCTTAAAGTTGATGAGTCTAGAACAAAACTAGAGTTCCGTGTATGTGGGGGCGGTGAAAATAGACAACTAGAGAAGGGGTTGTGGGGGATGCATAGCTCAGTGTTAGAGAGCTTCATAACATGTATGAGGCCCTGGGTTTAATCCCCAGTAACACACACACACACACACACACACACACACACACACACACACACAGTGAAGACCAACGAATAGGAAGGAGATAAGAAGGAGAATAAAACTTATATTTAAGGAAAAAGCAACTGAAGTTGCTTTAACTCTAGTATAAATTTCATGTATATTTTTTAAAACTTTAAACATTTTTTTTTTATGATGTGGGTTTTTATACCTTCATTTATTTTTACATGGTACTGGGGATCAAACCCAGGGCCTCACACACGCTTTGCAAGCACTCCACCACAAAGCTACAGCCCCAAAGTTCATGTCTGGGAAAAATTGGGAAATGAAACCTTATCAATGGGAGAGTTTATTAAACACACTGTCTCTCTTAAGGTGCTCTTTGAAATAAAGTAGATTTTAATAAGATTTTGAAGATTGAAACTGTTATTGAGCCACCCCAGATAATTTGTGTTTTATACTTAAATTTAGAAGAAGCTTTTTTCACCTGGGTGCAGTGATGCACACCTGTAATCCCAGAACCTCAGGAGGTTGAGGCAGGAGGATTGCAACTCACTTCAGCAAATCTGCAGTGCCCTTAGCAACTTAGTTAGACTGTCTCGAAATAAAAAATAAGAAAAGCTGAAGATGTGGTTCAGTGTTTAGGTACCCCTGAGTACCTAACCAAAAAAAGGAGAGAATAAAGAGAAGGATGAGAATGAGGAAGAAGTAGAGGAGCTGGAGAAGAAGCCTTTTCCTTTTTTTTTCTTTGTGAGAGAGAGAGAATTTTTTAATATTTATTTTTCAGTTTTTGGTGGACACAACATCTTTATTTTATTTTTATGTGGTGCTGAGAATCGAACCTAGCACCCCAGCACATGCCAGGCGAGCGTGTTACTGCTTGAGTCACATCCCCAGCCCTCCTTATTTTTAACATGAAAAAATAATTGATCATCTGATGACTGACTCATTTTAAAATATTTTCACAGTAATTTCCTCATATGTTTAAATATTCTACATGGTCATCTTATAATACATGATTTAAATATTTAAATATGTAACTGCTATTCTGTTCCAACTCATAAATAATTCTATAATTTTCTTCATATTTTTATTGGTGCGTTATGGTTGTACATAATTGTGGGATTTGTTGTTACACATTCATGTAGGTACACAATATAACATTATAATTTGGCCAATATCCCTCCCCAACACTTTCCCCCTCCCTCCCTTTTTCCCACTTTCTGGTCTCTTTCCTCTATTCAACTGATCTCCCTTTGCATTTCATGTGATCACCCTCCAACTTTCTTTTTTCTTCTCCAGCTTCCACATAGGAGAGTAAACATACAAGACTTGACCTTCTGAGTTTGGCTTATTTTGCTTAACAAAATGCTCTCATCTCCATCTGTTTCCCTGCAAATGAGATAATTTCATTTTTCTTTATGGCTGAATAAAACTCCATTGTTATATAACCACATTTTTCTTTATCCATTCATCTGTTGATGGACAGGTAGGCTGGTTCTATAGTTTGACTGTGGTGGATTGTGCTGCTATAACATGGGTGTCCAAGTGTCAAAATTTTCTTGCCATCCCCACTAAGCTGTATGCTTTTATTTATATCATAATTGCTTCCACAGATAAAATACATAGTATTCTTCCCATTAATAATTAATCGTCTCCAAGTTAATATATCTAAGGACATTACATCTACATGACTTTCCTGCAACATTATACATAGAAACACCTTTCATAATATTCTTTCAGTTATTTGCACTTAGAAACTGAACAATCATGATTTCTCATTCTAACATTTTCTCCTTCTGTTTCTAAAACTGCCTGTATAATTTGTAGTGATGTTTTTCCAGATTCTTTTCCTTTAAAAATTTCAGTCCTTCCACATTCACCTCTGCAAAACTATATATTTCCAACTTTTCTAGGAACAATATCTTGAAGGCCTGTGTGTACCAAGTAGAGATTCAACAGAAATTAATAAGAACTTATTATAATAAATTCTTAAAATGTAGGGAGTATTAAAATGTCTTAGAGTTGAGAAGGATGCCATTTATTTATTTAAGCAGTATTTATTAGGCAGCTACAGTGTCTCAGATATTTGGCTTGGTTGTGAATATACATAAACAAATGAAAAATGATTCACTATATTAAGAAGAAAGTAAGCAGAGCAAAGACATGAGCTTATACTGTATCAAAACTACTATTTACAAAATAATTATTATCTCATCCTATCATATGAAATGAAATCCAATACCCTTCAATAACTGTCAGAAAGTCCAAGTTGTTTTCAAATTATCTTGCTGAAAATAAATTAATAAAATGTTAAAACAAGAAGGCTTGCAGAAGAGAACCTCAGTGCCAAGAAATAAAGAACAGATACATACAAAATAACATGGAAAACAAAGAAGCAAATATTTATGTATTCTCTCTCTCTCTCTCTCTCTCTCTCTCTCTCTCTCTCTCTCTCCCTCTCCCTCTCTCTCTCTCTCTCTCTCCATAATAAGTTACTCTCCAAAATAAGTCATTCTTTTACCAAGCTGATTTTCCCTTTGTTTGAAATAAACAGTAGAGCAACTAAGGAGGTATTTAAAATATAGATGAAAAATGGGCTATAGGTTGTGATGTAGAGAATATCAGTAATGTACTTTAATTGAACTCATTAATTTGAAGATGGATACATTTTTAAAAACCACTTAGTTTAAGATCAATGTCCATGTAACATTTTCTTTTTAAAGTGTTCTACTTGTATCATCATACCAAATTTCTCCCAATATATAGAATTTACTTTAAGTTACCAGAATAATGTGGAAATCAATTTTATTCTGCTTTGATGCTTTATAAATAAAATTAATCTTCTGTAATAAGATTATAGTCTTCTTGCTTTTGTAAATGTAACAAATAGTGTGTGGGGGACAGAATAGCAGAATTACAATTTCTGGCTAAAGCTCTACTGTTACATTTCAGCTCCTCATTTTGCAAAGGCAATGAGAAAAATTGTGACTATACTTTCTTGTTTAAGCAGTTTAGAATAATATTAGTTAGCTTGGATAACACTATCATTTATTTAGCATCAATATTAATAATCTGGAATGGAAATAAAGTTACAGTAATGTAAGACTTAGTATCATAGTTGAACTGTTAGAACTATCAAACAGAGATAAACATATAATATGACTTTCATCACTAGAACTCTGGTTATAAATTGCATTGGGAGTTTTAACAGGCATTTGGACTTTTGGGAATAAGCATTAGATACTTCTAGTGAAGACTGAAATTTTAATTTGAGAATATCATTTTAAAACCAATAATCCAACTAAAGGATGATTAGCTTATTTCATTTGTAAAATACAAATTATTATTATTAGCTTATTTCATTGTTAAGTAGAATACAGTCAAGGTCAGAGAGTCTTGCTTCCAAACTTCACCTTTCATCCAGTGTAGAGCTTCCTCACAAAAGAAAACCAACAGAATCTTCCTCAACAAATGCAGAGAAAGTGATACTGAGATCAACCAGACTAAGGTATCTAGAAATTAACTGACTGTGATTTTTAACTGGTGCTGATTAAAGAAGAATTGAACATTTGTATCAGAATTCCACTGAAATATATCTAATTGTTTGCATATAATTAAGCCTATGTTAATTTATTAAATAATACATATAATTCTAGGTTCACTCATTTTGAGAGTATTCATAGGTTTTCTTTCTCAAACATTAATAAAACACTTTCAGGACTTTTGGGTTCTTATAATAGATATATGAAAAATGCCCTTATATGACTATTGATGACAAAATAATAAAAACTCTAATTTTACACCAAACATCTCTTCCTTCCAGATCTATAATGTTATAAGGCTTCTGCCTTTTTAAATGGGCTACATAATCCCAAAGAATGTAAGGTGGTATTTAAGTACAGGTAGTGTAAGACAACAAATAAGAAACATAAGGTGATCCCTGTCATCACTTAAGATTTTTATGAAGAATACAATTATTTAGAACTAAATAGAAAGAGATTAAATTTCCTTCTAAAAATCGAACAGTTATAAATCTAATATAATGAAAAAAATATAAGTAAAAATAAAGCCAAATTCCCTTAAATTCTGATAACCTTCATTCATGCTACAATTGCCTGGTGACAGGAAT
Organism: Ictidomys tridecemlineatus; assembly: GCF_052094955.1. NCBI lineage: Eukaryota > Metazoa > Chordata > Mammalia > Rodentia > Sciuridae > Ictidomys > Ictidomys tridecemlineatus. The sequence goes on along the minus strand of NC_135477.1, from coordinate 106,791,937 downwards.
GAAGGATGTTAAAGGAGTTGAAATAGAAAGAGATACAGGGAGTATATGCTAGAGTTGTGTCACTAAGGAAGAGATAGGGGAGTGTCTTACAGGGAAGTCAATCAGACAGCAGGCTCCTTTGTTTAGAATGAAAGAGAAGGAGAGAAAACAATTTCCATATATATCCAAATAATCAAAGGGGAACTCCCCTTCTTCTAGTGTTATCTTCCTGCTAAAACAATGTTTATTAACCCCTGCCCAATATTAAGAACAAATTCTTTCTGAAGTTTCTATTTGCTGCATATCATATTCTTGCCATGAGCAACCCCGATAACTCTTTCTCAAAGACTAGTTAAATCTATACAATGATAGAATAGGACTAACAAATTCATTTCAAAATTGCAAAAGGTTAAAGTAATGCCCTGTATTAGAGACTGATGTTCCCCAAACAAAACAGAAAGCAGAAAGTCTGATATTTCCTTTTTGACAAAATTCAAAAAAAAAAGAAAGAAAAGAAAAAATAATGTAATATGAATTTGCTATCTAAATGATTAAAGTGGTGAAAAGTAATAAGAGTAGATATAATAATTCTAGGGTTAATTGAGTTATTTTTAGGAAAATAATACAATGAGTCAACCTGGACTAATCTAATTAAAATATCAAATTATCAGAAAGCATAGTAAGAAACCAAATTTTAAAATCCAAAATATAGGTTACTGAAATTCATTCTAAAATAAAAAAATTAAAATTGTTACTGCTAGGGTGTAGGAATTTATAATTTTAATCAGTTCTCCTAATTTTCTTATGTATACTGAAGTAAGAAGACCACAACTTTAAATTTAAAAAAAAATCTATCAAGTGAACTGGAAAACTTTTATTGCTTATGTATAGACCATAGGTTTTTCTCCCCCACATACAAAATAATTGAGCTTTATTTTTTCTTAATATCATCACATCAAATTCTGAGCTGTTTTCAAAATGTTTAGTATCTGGTTGACATACTCATTTTTTAAAGAATATCTAATGAATAACAAACAGCAAAAATTAAGCTCTTATTTTCTTAATATTTTCAGAGAAAATTATTTAAACAGTCCCTGATCTATAGGAGATTGCACAGACAAGGAAAACATACTTTAGACATACTGACAGTGGAATAGATCATCTACCAAGAACTGAATGAAATATAAGATGTTCTGTGTAACACAATTTGGGGTGAGGAAATAGTACCGGTTGTCTCGAAGACACCTGTTATACTCCATTGCTGTAGGAGAGATTGAGGCATAGGCAGAAGAAATCAACATTCTATTGGTTGGGCAGACTGTTAACTAATACTACATTGAATAGTCTATAAAAATTTAGGGAAAACAATGAAATTTCAGAAGCCAATTATTTAACTAAATAATGCCAGAATAGGACAGTATAACAAGATTCATTGTGCTTGACTAAAAAAAATGAAAATGTTGACAATTCATTTATGAGGTAAAAGCAGAAATAAATTGCAATTTTAAAAAATGTTAATAATTTAAGGAAGCATACCCCAGAGAACAAATGTGAAGCAAACAGAAACAACGGGAAGAGTGGCAATGGAGAAGAGGAAAATACTTTGATCTTCCTGGTGAAAGGCTTTAGGAAATAATGAGAGTATTACAGATCTGGTGTTCAATGCAATGGAAAATTGATGAAGGACTTCAGGTAGGGAAAGATGGGTCAGCCTGACAGATGAAGATGCCAGCTTTGACAATAATAGCTAGACAGATGAAAAGTACTCGATCCTGGAAATGGGAAATCAAAGTGAAAATGAGGTACTAGCAGCCAACCTGAAGGTAATCAAGTCTATTTTATAGTGAGCAAAGGAAAAAAAAAATCAGAAGAAAGTTCAGGAATCAGAACTAAAAAGTAGAAAGCAGCCATAATGCTAGCTTGGGAAGAAGACAAAAAGCAAGTAATCAAAAAATATTTCTTGAATGAAGTAATTAATGACTTATTGTAACAACAAGTTTAATTCAACTAATATGTATTTAGTACAAGCAAACAACATATCAGAAATTAAGTTTGGTGCTAGAGATAAGCATCAAAAATGATATCAAAGCTTTCTTTTTTTGCTACATTAGAGAGACAGTAATACTGTCTACTATGAATGGAAATCTACATTTTAATCTTCATGCACTGAATTGTGGTTTTACTGTGACTTAATCCTAATGTCATTGACTGCTTGGAAAATATTTATTGTTGACTGCCAAAAAGAAGGCATTTTCAAGTGCAGTTTTAAACCTTTCAAGCTTGCTAGCAAATTGAATGTTAAAGTCAATAGAATTTGCATTTATGAAGATTCATAGGCATTGAAGTGAATATTTCAGAATATTGCTATCTATATCAACCCTTGGAAAATATGAGAAATGAGACATTAAACCAAGACTTACTATTCACCTCTTCTGTCATTTATGACACCTGATTCCATATCTTGCAAAATCAGAGTATAATGTCAGAAAGCGTTTGGTTGATGGTTGAAGAAAATACTAAATGATGCTATTATTCACATACAAATGTCAGACCCAAACAATGTAGCACTACTTTGCTCCTGAATTTGTGTATTCCCTGCCCTCATCTTCTATGAACCAGAAAAAATATAGCAGAGAAAAATATGTTGCATTGCATTCCAAGTATTGCTTAGGGCCTGATTGCAAATGATCCTTTCCCCTTGGAATATTATAAAGTATTTTCATTTCTAAAATGAGTTATTCAAAAGAGGTAAGTACCTTCAAAGTTATTTGCATTATCTATGTATAAAAAACTATTTCTAGTCTGTAGTATTGAAAAACAAAATTCACTGCCTAATATCATATCCACTTTCCTATATGAAAAAAAAAAAAACTCCCTTATATTGGTTCTTGCCAAAACTAAAAGGTCACAGCTTTATTGCTATTTATAAGTTCCCATAGTCTTGACACCAGTCTGGAGGAAAACATAATAAAACTTAAAAAAAGATGAGAAAATCTTTACCACATGCACCTCAGATAGAGCATTAATCTCCAGGATATATAAAGAACTCAAAAAACTTAACACAAAAATAAATAAATAAATAAATAAATAAATAATCCAATCAATTGAATGGGCTAAAAAACTGCACAGGCACTTCACAAAAGAAATACAATCCATCAACAAATATATGAAAAAAATGTACAACATTTCTAGCAATTAGAGAAATGCAAATCAAAACTCACCCAGTCAAAATGGCAATTATTAAGAATAAAAACAACAATATTAAGGAGGATGTGGGGTAAAGGTACACTCATACATTGCTAATGCAAATGTGTGCAACCATTATGGAAAACTGTGTGGAAATTCCTCAAAAAACTGGGTCAAATGGTGGAATGGAACCACCGTATGACCCAGCTATTCCACTTTTTGGTTTATACACAAAGGACTTAAAATCAGCATATTACAGTGATGCATCCACATTAATGTTTAGAGCAAATTAATTCACAATAGCTAAACTATGGAAACAACCTAGGTGCCCTTTAACTGAAGAATGGATTTAAAAATTACATATATATATATATATATATATATATTCAGTCTTAAAGAAGAATGAAATTATGGCATTTGCTGGTAAATGGATAAATGGAGGGAGCTAGAGGATATCATGCTAAGCAAAATAAGCCAATATCAAAAAAATCAAAGCCAAATATTTTCTCTGATATATGCATACTAATTCTCAATGGGGTAGAGGAAGAATAGAGTTACTTTAGATTAGGTAGAAGGGAGTGAAGGTAGAGGAGGGAATATGGGGTGAGGAAGAATAGTAGAAGGAATCTCATTATTATTCTACATACATATATAACTATACAACCAGCATGATTCTACATTAGTTACAACCAGAAGAATGAGAAATTATACTCCATTATGTATGATGTATCAAAGTGCATTCTTTATTTATCTATAAGAAATAAAACAAATTTTAAAAATTTAAAAAGCAACAACTAGATGATGTTAGTTACACCTTTTCACACTTTGAAATCTTTAAAATCATGATTGAGAGGGTTTTTACATTCTTGGTCAATCACAAAATGAAAATGTGTCTTAGATTTGATGAAACATACTAATAGTAATATCCATCAATAAATCCCCAACATATCTCAGAATTTGTAACCTAGTGAAGAAATCGATATATTATATGAAAAATGTGTTTGAAAATCCTCGTGAAACCTACAAAAATTTTATTTAAGATATGTGAGTTACATGATCAGTGGCATAATCTTTAGTCAGTGAGCTTTTTGCTTGACCAGTAACTCATTTAAAATGGCTACTTTCACCTTCAGTTGGATGCAATCTTTAATTCCTGAGAGACACAAATAGCTTCTCAGGTAATTAAACAGTTTGTTTCATTTAATGTTTTGGGGGAAAATAAATGTCTGGCTATGTGAAGGTAGCAACCTTAATTACCATTTCTAGAGCCACTGCAAATCACTTGTGTGACCATTCTATCTTAATTATATAGCAGAATGAAACAGTACCATTGCCCAAGACAGAACGTTTGTTGTAAAATCTGCCAGAATGGGAGATGAAATACTAAAGTGAGAACCACGTTAATGGATAAAACACCAGCTTGGGAATCCGGGAACTATTTCTATTTAATCTATTTCCCTCATTGCCTCACAGGGCCAACATTCCCTAAGTTGTAAAATTAAAATGAGTATGTTTTCAATCTCTGTAAAATAATATGCAAACAAAACAATCAAAATATATAGCAATTTTTTTCTCTTAGAAGGAGATGATTATTCTGATAGAAATAAAAGAAAAAATACTCAATATAATGGGTAAAAATTACTACTTGTTAGGATGAATGGCAATTTTATTTGTGAATTTCTCAAGTTTTTGTTATGATAAGTAAATATTTGTTAATTAAGAATATCTATAGCTTTAAAATTTCATTTTCTACTACTCTGGGGGATTATAGTTTTTATCATTCTCCTAAAAATTCCTGACTTTGCCCGCTAATGCACTTGATGAGATGATCACAGATCCATAAAGCAGGTGGCCACCAGATGCAGCACACCTCTAGGAAATAGAATCGGTGCTTGGCAATTAGGTTTAGGCAGGTAGTCTAGGTATACAGGCGGACTCCTAAGCAAGTTTCAATTATATTTTTTAGTCTCAGGAGATTAAAACAGAAAAACACAGGAAAAGTATGCAACCTACTTTTATTTTAAGGGAGATGAAGTAGGAGGATTCTTTAAAAAATATTTTAAAAATTCCTAAGGAGAGAGAGAGTTTGTATAAGGTGTTTATACCGGACATGTGACTTGGCTTTGTGACCCCAGCTAAGCCCCAAACTGCCTAAGCATTCCCTGTCCATTATTTCAGAACTGGAGAGAATCCCAACAATCACTTAATTCAATCCCTCCATTTTCAAAAATGTAGAAATGAAGTCTCAGAGAGATTAAGAAACTTGCCTTCAACATCACATTCCCCATAAGGGACATGAAACAACACTGAAACTTAGTCCAGAAATCTTATCTCTGCACCATACAACCCTTCCTCTTCTGAAAAAGAAACTGAGATGATGAATTATCATTACAGACTCCTAGATTATCTCTAGTATCAATTCCAACTCTAAAGTTATATGCTTCTACATTAAAGCACACCAAAGACTTAAGACCTCTGAAACATTTGCATAGAAAACAATTAATTTGGGGCTGGGGTTGTGGTTGGTGGTAGAGTGCTCACCTAGCACATTCGAGGTGCTGGGTTCATTCTCAGCACCACATAAAAATAAATAAATAAAATAAAGTTATAAAAAAATGAAAACAAACAATTTAAAACTGGAATATATATAAAAATGGAAAAGTTCTAATTTAGACTTTATGCTCAATCTTTAACATTTATCCTGAAGCATTTATATTCAAGACAATGTTTTTGTTTATTTACTATTCCTATTTGCAAAGCTACTCTATTTCAAACTTCCAGGTATCCACAACAAAAATCACATTAAACTAAGTAATAAAATGCCATTATTAGAGTGACAAGAATCTTCACTACCTGAAGTTATAATGCTTGCTCCCCTGCCAACAGGGATGTTGTGAGGATTAATGAGATATTTAGAAAGCATTTTATGCATACAGAGAAAAGAGCCTCGTAAATGTAAAAAAGAAATAACAGTTGTTTATCTCCCCTACCAACAGAGGAAAGTCTGTCTAACCAGATGGACCTGCAGTGGTGTCTTGAAATTGAGAAAATACTCTCTATGATATTGGAGGCTTAGGATAAAGGACTTCAGGGCGTGGGGGTTGAGAAATCTGAATCTAGAAAGATTCTATTCTTCAAGCATCTCTTTGAGGTGACAAATCAGCTTAGTTTCCAGGCACTGAACTATTTCTTGGTATGTAGAACTTGAAGAGCAAAACTCAGAACAGTTCTAGGGAAAACAGGTTGGTCATTCATCTTTTTTGTAGGAGTTTTCTTTTAAATAGGTTCCATTTTTCTTATAGTTCTGACAACTTTGCTTACCAACACTTAAACTTTGAATTTCTTAATGTACCAAGATGATGACATGTTTAGGGGAAATGTTTGAGACAAAAAAAATAAAAATGCATGAAGATAAGCTTTATCCTTGTTTCCCAAGGCCATTTCTTTAGAAGATCCAGCTTTGGAAACAACCTGGTGCAGGAGGGAAATTTCAGTAATTTATCAGTCTGAACACTGCCCTATAGATGCTTCTACCTCCCAGTGTACTTTTGGTCTCTAAGATTTCCTATCACAGGGCTGTTTGGCTTCACTCCTGAACCTGTGCACTTCATGGTCTGTCAACAGAAGGGACTTCCAAGGGAGTAAAACTCCTCAAGGTCACTATGGAGAGCCTAATCATGTAAGGGCTCCAGTGTTCTAAGATGTGATCAGGCAGAGCAGTTTTCACAATATATTTGACTTGTTGAGTAGCATTCTCAACACATTGAGAAGTGCCAAAATAACTTTCTTTTATCACAGACTTCTCTTTGACCTTTTCCTTCTGTTCTTCCAACTTCTCTTAATTTTCTCTTTTTTTCTTTCTATGAAGCTGTAAAGTTTAAATAACTACACAAAAATTGAAGGCATGTCAAAGGTAATAAAAAGTTTTGTTGAATATTTTAAAACACTAAATTTTCTTGCCAACAAGAAGATTCTAATTCTGGGGTTAGTAGGGAAAAAGTTATGGGAGGATAAAATATGAACTTTGAAAAACCTAATATGATACAACTTAAAGATAATGCTATAGTTGTAAACTGAGTTAGTGATTTATTTTACTGTCTATTTTAGAATATGCTAGAACTTCAAAAAATGAAATGTCCATAGCATTTTTACCCTCTGGCAAACATGGGGGCAATAATGGGAACAAACAATAGCATATACAAAGAAGTATTATTATTTTATTAACACTTTTCTTATTATAATACTATAAAAATAATATGTTGCAGTTTTTCTCTTTATGGAGCTACATTTGTCAGCTCAAATTGACAAACCTGGCATTATCAAAAAGAGTGGACATTAGCTTTAGAGCTTTACTGTATAGTGACCTTGCTCTGTACAAATTGATCACTCACAGAGAAAAATAATTAAAGGTTTTCACCCAGCTATCGGATCATCATGTTTTCATATTAATTATCTAAATGGAATCATGGCTTCTTTCTCACATTTAGCCTCTCATTGGTTGATGCCTATTTAGTTGCATTGCTAAATTTCTTTTTTTAATTTATTTTTACTAAGAGATGATATTTATGTAAATTTATGGGGTATCTTTTGGTAATTCAATATAAGCATACAACATGCAATAGTTGAATCAGAGTAAAACCATTGCTTTCTTTTCAAACATCATCTTTTGTATGTGCTAGGAATTTCAAATTCATGTTTCCTGGCCATTTTAAAATATATCCTAGATTGTTTTAAACAATATTTGCCCTGCTGTGCTGAAGAAAAAATATAACTAGCCCCTCCTTTCTGTGTTTTAGTGCCTCTTCCTGAAATTCTTTTTGTTCCCATTATTCCCTGCCCCTCTCATTCTCTAGTGACCACTACTCCATTCTATTCTTCTACGAGATTGGCTTGTTAGTTTACAAGATTGTGTGAGAACATAAGTTATTTTTCTCTGTGTGGCTGGCTTATTTTTCTTAATGAAGAAGTCTCCAGTTCACCCATGTTACTGCAAATGACAGAATTCCATTCTTTCATATGGGTGAATAATATTCAATTGTGTGTATATATATATACACTATACTTTTGTTATACATTTATCTACTCATGGACATCTAGGTTGATTCCACATTTTAACTATTGTGACTAATGCAGTAATAAACATGGGAGTTCCCTGCCCACAGCCCATGTAGGTGAGGGAGTAGATAACAGTAAGAGGAATGGACTGACTGCAAAATAAAAGCGATGAAAGTAATTTATCAAGAAATAAAGACAAAATGGCAAAAACTATATGTTTTCAAGGCAGGGGCATGACTGGTTGAGCTGATTAGAAGGATCTGACATCTAACAAAGAAAACGCCCTACTTTTCTTTTTTTAATATTGGTACAGACCACAGGGCATTGATAAGGATCTCCTTGGGGGTGGGGGGAAGAGGATGAGAGTGGAGACAAAAAGGTTGTTTGTGCTTGGCAGGTTAGGCCCATCTCTGGGGCCTGTGTTTGAACTTGGAGCTGTGAACCAGGTCAGAGTGCCAACATGATCTCTAACCTGGGAATTTCACTCAGGAGGTCCAGAAGAGTGGCTTCCCTGCCTTAATGGCTCGAATATTGCCCATAGTTCACACGTGCCTTCCAACAGGAATTTAGGCATCTTTTTGGTATAACAATTTCATCTTTTTGAATATATACTCTACTCAGTAGTGGAATTGTTGGATAATACGGTAGTCTACTTTTAGTTGTTTCTTTTCTTTTTTTAAAGAGAGAGGGAGAGAATTTTTTTACTATTTATTTTTTATTTTTCAATGGACACAATATCTTTTATTTTTATGTGGTGCTGAGGATCGAACTCAGCGCCCTGCCCATGCCAGGCAAGTGTGCTACCCCTTGAGCCACATCCCCAGGCCTTAGTTGTTTCTTTTTTGTCCTCAAAAAGCTCAATGTTATTTTCCATAATAGATATACTAATTTGCATTCCCATCAACAATATGCAAGAGTTCTCCTTTATCTATTTCCATGCAACCATTGGTTATTTTTTGTCTTTTCAGTGATAGCCATTCTAACTGGGGTGAGATGAGACTTCATTGGGGTTTTTGATTCACATTTTCCTGATGATGTATAACATTCACTGCTATATCAATGTGGACTACTTTCTGGGTTCTCTCTTTTGTTTCATTAATCTATGTGTCTAGTTTTTTGAGTTATTTGTTTGTTTGTTTGTTGCCAGTACATTTTTCAGTGTGTTCTAAGTTAGGGGTTGTGATGCCTCCAGTTTTTTTCCAGATTTTTTTTTTTTTTTTTTTTTTTGCTAAGAACTGCTTTAGCTATTCTAGGTCCTTTATGATTCCATATAAATTTCATATAAATGTTAGCCATTCATATGTCTTCTTTTGAAAGGTGTTTATTTTGATCTTTTGCCCATTTTTCAATTGAATTATTTGGTTTTCTGGTGTTCTGTTTTTGGTTCCTTACACACAGTGATAGTGCAAAATATTACCTACGTTTTCTGTTCTGGATATCAATCTCTTGTAAGATGAATAGCTAATATTTTCTCCCATTCAGTAGGTTGCTCTTACCTCTGTTGATTACTTCCTTTGCTGTGTAGAAGTGTCTTGGTTTTGTTGTAGTTAAAGCTTTGTCCCAGGGTTTCATTAACTGACTTCCAGACCACTCCCGTATAATGGAATCAAGCCTTTATTGAAGCACACCGGTGGTGGCTGACCAGAACATAAAGCTGTTCCCCTGATCAGCCCTGAACAATTGCAAGGGCACTCCTTATAAGCCTGAAAACCGCAAAAGGGATGTCCTGGGGGTCTAGCCAATGCAAGCAAGCCAGGTTACAGAAGCAGGACAGTGCAGTCAAGCGGAGGGAAGCCTAACCAATCACAGTTAGCCCAGTCACCCCAGTTACAGAAACAGAGCCCCATTACCCTAGTTACAGAAACAATACCCCATTAGGTAGTTCCATGTTCTTAAAGGTTTCTATAGCAAAAGGAAAAAAACATCTTGCTCCAGTCATGACTCTTCTACTTGGCATGGTTGTGTTACAGGATGAAGTCATAAAACAAAATGGAGTCACATTTGCTCCTACTATCACAGTTTCATACATCCCCATTTGTGTATCTGTATGTGTGTGTGTATATGTGTATATATATATATATATATATATATATGTGTGTGTGTGTGTGTGTGTGTGTGTGTGTATACACACATATATTTACTTTTTATGTTTGTGCTTTTTGAGCCCTACCTTAAAAGTTATTTACAACACCGATATTTTGGGGTATTTTTCCAAGGTTTTCTTGCAGTAATTTCATATTATCAGGAAGAGATTTAGTTATATTCTTCTTCACATGTATATCCAATTTTACCAACATTGTTTTATTGAAGATCCCAAGTATGGTCTTGGTGCTTTGGTGCAAAATCAGATGGCTATATCAATGTGATCAATGTGGACTACTTTCTGGATTCTCTTTTTTGTTCCAGTTGTCTATGTGTCTAGTTTTTTGAGTTATTTATTTGTTTGTTTGTTGCCAGTACATTTTGCACTATGTTAGGAGTTGTGATGCCTCCAGTTTTTTTCCAGATTTTTTTTTTTTTTTTGCTAAGAATTGCTTTAGCTATTCTGGGTCCTTTATGCTTCCATATAAATTTTAGGACTTTTTTTCTTGTTTCTATGAAGAAAGGCATTGGAATTTTGATTGGAGTTGCATTGAACCTATTGATTCTTTTGTAGTATGATCATTTTAACAATATTAATTCTTATGATCCGTGGACATGGAATAGGCTTCCATTTTTGATGTTCTTTATCATTTCATTCATCAGTGTTTTATCAATTTTATACAGAGATATTTCACTTCCTTGGTTAAATTTGTTCCTAAAGTATATTTACAGTTATTTTGAATGAGATTCTTTTTTATTTTTCAATGAATTCATTATTATGTACAAAAATGCTACTTTAAAAATTTTTTAGTTGTAGATAGGCACAATACTTTTATTTATTTATTTATTTATGTGGTGCTGAGGATCAAACTCAGTGCCCCATGCATGTGAGGCAAGCATTGTACCCTTGAGCAACAACTGCTGAGGCAGGAGGATCATAAGTTCAAAGCCAGCATCAACAAAAGCAAGGCACTTAGCAACTCAGTGAGACCCTGTATCTAAGAAAATACAAAATAGGGCTAGAAATGTGGCTCAGTGGTCAAGTGCCCCTGAGTTCAATCCCTAATAGGGGCTGGAGATGTAGCTCTGTGGCTGGATTCCCCTGAGTTCAATTCCCCATACTCCAAAAAAAAAAAAAAAAAAAGAAAATCATTTTACCATTAAAAAGGCATCTAGCTCATTCTATGTTTATTTTCTACCTAGTTCTTTTGCCATGATAAGAAAAAGAAAACCAATACGGAAATAAATGTGGGAAAACAAATTTTGAGTAGTAGCAATATGAAAGTACTCAAGAAGTTAAGTTCAAAATAATATAAAGAATTTGATTATAACAAGAAAGAATAAGCAAATGGCATAAAAATATTCTTTTATCAATATTTATTTTAAAAGTTCAACCAACGACTGAACCCAAAGGGCTTTTATCTGTGAAAAAGCATGATTGCAAATATAGTCATTTATATAACCACAGAGGATGAAAGATATGAAAGGGAAATTAAATTTTCAGTGAAGCTATTGCCAACAACTTTGCTATTTAAAATAGACTGAACTAGCAGATGCACAAAACATTTTTATTTTATTTTTGACCTTCAAGGGTCATACTGTTTATTGATAAGACAGAATAAGATAAACTGAATGAACATCCCTAATAATCACAATAAATCAACTTTATGAATATGAAACATGGTCAGTCCTTTTGGTTTTGCTGAACATTATCATTTTCCTTGTTTTTGAAAAATCCACAATGCATTCTGTTTTTAAAAACGGATAACAAAAATATTGAAAAGACTCACCGTTATCTAAAACATAAAATTGATATCCTTAGAAAGAAAATAACATTGGAATTGGAATTTCATTAGAAAGTCTTGTTTTCTTGCCTCCCAGCACTTTAGAAATCTCAGCTACTATTCCAAGTTGAAGGAAATTCTTCAATAGAATCTCTCTCTAATCATTAATTGTGAGCAACATTTCACCAGCACAACATTTTAAAAATTATTTAACAAACACAGATATCATTTCCTGTCTGCCACTTCTTTGATTTATAGCAGTTGCCCCTCATTTTATATTTACCACAAACTTGTAAGAATGATACTATAATTACACCTAATCTGTGAATGAGAAAAATCAGACACAGAAAGTTTAGATAACTTGTATACTGTCATACAAACAGATACAGCTAATTAATTACAGACTAAGTTCTTGGTCATTATGCATATAATATTCAGATTGATTTCATAATCTTTTCATGACTTTGGGGCTTTGAACACACATAGTCAAATTTCTATAAAATAGTTCACTTGTATAAAATATACCATTAATCTTAAACTGAGAATTTTTTGTTGAATCTTAAAATACATTATCTTTCTAGTCAGTCAGAAGCATTATGATGAAGTGGGGCATGTGGATGGGGAGCTTGAACTCATACCAATAGACTCCTAAGTTGGAGGAAGTCTCAACCATGCAAATACTGAGCACCTTTAATCAAGATGCAAATTATCATATGACTCATTTCCTTATCTACAAAGGCAGATGTTTAAACTATAAGTTATACAGATGAGGTTATATGAGTGAAACAATAAATATGCAGTTGAAAATATTTTTCATTTAAATTTGTCCCTGAATCCATTAACATGAACATCATATGTACTACTCAAATTTGGCCCCTTTAAATAAGATGTGACTGGTCTATGCCAGTCAAAACAGGTTTGACTTTCTTTCAGGCAATGATTGGCACCTGGAAGGAATATGTTGACAGACAGTGCTCATAAGTAAATACTCTCTTCCACCACTCACATCATGCTCCTGTCAGACATTGTCCTCTAGTGAGTAAGAGCCAAAACGTAAGCCGGGGTGAAAAATAGAGTTAATTCACAGAGGCTATAAAATCAAACCAGAGGTATTTGAAAAAGCACTGACTGTGCAGATCATATCTAAGGAGGATACATGCAGAAGACTATCTCTAAACCAGAAAACAAATCTTTGGAGGGAGCCAAATAAATAAAGCATAAAAATAACAGTAGAACAGATGTGAAATCTGAAAGTCTGAAGCATATTTTGAAGAAATAGGAAGTACATGAAGACTATGGTAAATCTAAGAATTTATCTTCTTAATGTTCTTTTTGAATGTGTCTGCTGAATGTGCATAAGATTATGTAGATGAGTTGCTCACAAACCTGTGGTGGATCCTCTTGCCCACCAAGAGTAGAACTAGGGTTCTTTAAGTTTTCCCTGCATGACTTGGCCTTTCTGTGAGACATTCATGGGAGTGTAAGGCTGGGGTAGTATCAAGTGAGCACAGGCATTTCTGGATTCTGTGGGCCCACAATTTCAGATAATATAAAATGCTGCATCTGGCTGGGCAGCTCTGCAAATGATAACAGAGTTTGACAGATGATCTGCTTCTTGTTTTCCAATAGTCTAAACAGATTAGAAGTTGCAGGTATAGCTTAAAGTCCTGCAAGTTATACTCAAGAGAGATCATAGAATACCTAGTAAATGTACATGAGTTAGGGAGAAAAGAAGTAGAAAGATATCAACTAGGAAGAAAGCAGAGGGATATTACTGTAATGCTATATTCATGTGAAAATTCACTAACTAGAAAATACAAGCACTGACGATAAGAGAATATAAAATTTATATTGTTCTGGAAATACATTATAATTGCCTAATCTGATATCAGAAATGTAGGATTTGTGTTAAAATTATTTATGAAACTAGTAAAGATATAATATTGATAACATATTCATTTGAAACCTGTCTCTGTGTCTTTTGCCATCTGGTTTTTACTACCTCTCCCTGTCCTTGAGTGAAAGTTGACTTTATCGCAGCTCTAGTCATTATAGTTATCCATCCTACTATCTAAGCTGGACACCCATCGAAATGCCTAGGCTAAATATCTTAATTTTTATTCATTTATTTATGCAAAAATGTTTAGAAAGTGCTGATTTTGATGGGTACTGTGAGTGGCACTGGAGATTCATTTCCTCTCCATTTATATTTCCACTGTCGTAATTCATTATCTCATAATTTTTCAACTAAATCTTAGAGGTAGCAGCTGTGTTCTGCCTGAATCTAATTATGCCCTTTTCAATCTTGTCTCTTTATTATTCCTAGAATGATCTTTTTAATACACAAACCTTATTTTGTCAAGTCTTTGACATCGTCGAACTCTTCAACATGACACACGAAACCCATCATACGGCTCCTGCTCGCTTTGTTGTCTCATCTCTTGCTATTCAATTACATCCAACATTCATCTCCTAACCTAATTGCATCCAGAAACATGAATGTCTCGTTCTGAACAGTGAACTTCAGCTCACCCTGCATTTTGTAACTCTTATAACCCTATCCATCACCTTGATTTTTAGGATTCATTTCATGTGACACCTCCTCTACAAAGCTTTCTCTAACCAATCAGTCCCAATCAAGACTTGTCTAGAAACTCTTGCAATGGGTTTTATTAAATGGGTTTTAATTTTATTTATTAAATATATATATACACACTTTTATCCTGAAGTTTTCCACATAGTGTAATTGCTGTCTATTTATTGTCTGTCTCCTCTCACACATTAATTAAGCATCAATCTTTCTGTAGCAGGAAATATATCTTATTTATGCTTCTCGTATATGTCTTTTGAAAATTTTGATGAAAGAATATGCAGAAGAATATCTCATTTGGATAAATATCAAACATCTGAAATAGTTGACAGGCTGAAAATTCTATTTGACAAAAAATGTGAAAAGTAGAAAAGAAAGCTACCTCTCTGGGCATAATATGAATGTAAAAGTAAGTTCCTGATGGGGAAGAAGTAATTACCAGAAACTTCAGTGAGAGACACCTTGTTTACTTACAGGTAATGACAACAAAGTAGCTCACATGGGCAAAGTCAGAATTGAGAAGTGAAAAATGGAAAAAACAAATTTAGGAAAGTCTCCAAAATAATGGTCTGACTAAGAATCAGGTATAACTACATTTAATAAAACAAAATTAATGTGTCTAAAGAAATAGATGAAGCTCCATGGGAAGCTCCATGGGAAAATTGTATGTAAAAGATTCAAGTTCATACAAACAAAAAAACAGAGTGTTAATGATGTCTGTAATTTACTCTAAAATTCTTCAATATAGACTCTGTGTGTGTGTGTGTGTGTGTGTGTGTGTGTGTGTATGTGTTGGTGTCCACATCCTCAATACATTCTTAGAGAGCAGTTAGTAAACATAATTGGAAATACATACTCCAAGAATATGCCTGACTTTACAGAAAGGATTAAGAAGTATTTTGAGGGCTGAGATGGTAGCTCAGTGGTAGAGCATTTGCCTAGCATGTGTGAGGCACTGGGTTGGATTCTCAGCACTGCATATAAATAAAATAAAGGTACATTGACAACTAAGTTTTTTTAAAGAAGTTTTCTGACTAGCTTTGTGGGAAATTTTATTAACTAGAATATTATATGTTAGAAATAGGGTTTTACTGAGAATAGTCTTTTAAGACTTATTGATTGACTTTAAAAAGAGAATCCTTCTAGGAAAAAAGATGTTTGGGACTTTCCAAAAAAAAAAAAAAAAAAAAATATATATATATATATATATATATATATATATATATATATATATATATATATATATATATTTATCTCCCCAAAGCAAGTGAAGTATAACTCTCAAAATATTTTGGGGAGAGGAGTATATTAATCTACATAGGTAATTTGTCTCGTCTTTTCTATTTTTTAATTAATAATTTATTTATATCACTATGAACTCACTGATATTTATTTTATGATAAATAGTTTTTCCTCATTTTATTCCATATATATATATACACACACACACACACACATACATAAACACACACACATATATATATATATATATATACATATATATATATATATTTCCTAAGATATGTATAATTTATGTGGTGTGTGTGTATAAGTTTAGCAGATTTTTATCTATTTTATATATTATATATACATATGCATAATACACATACACATAAAGAGACAGAGACAGGTACACACATAAATGTAGTCAGACTGATATTTAAAACTTTATTTTAATATGTACAATCATATCAAACATCACTAGTTTTCCCCTAGTGTCCTTTTAGGTTCTCATCCAAGATACCTCCTTATATTGAGTTGTCACCTCCTTAAACTCTTCTTCACTGTGACAGCTTCTCATATTTTCTTTGTTTTTGATGACCTTGACAGTTTAGAGGGATTCTGGCCAAATATTTTGTGGAATGCTCTTCATTTCCAGCTTGTTTGGTGTTTGTCTTACAGTTAGACTGCAGTTTTGAGTTTTGGAGTGAAAAGCAGAAATGAAGTGCCATTCAAATACATCACAGCCAGGGTATATGCACAAAAATGATTCATCACTAATGATGCTAACCTTTATTTTCTGGCTAAGGTAGAGTTTTTGACATTTCTCAACTGGAACATTCCTTTTCCCTGTCTCAATACTACACTTTCGGAAGCAAGTTGCTAAGTTTAGAGTTATACTTCACTCCATCAGTAAGAAACAGAGTCCCCAATCCACCATCCGTTTTATCTTTGATTTTTAAGTGTACCAGTATCCTTACACTGATTTAGAGAATTATTTCCCATCTGAGTCTGAACAGTTATATCCTACTGTTAGAGTGATGTTAGATTTGCTTTACTTCTACATGACAGATTTTACTGCAGCACTAAGAAGATGGAGTATCAGAAGTCATCCAGATCAAAAAGAACATAACTGTTTGTGTCTACTTGTTAGCAAAGTGCAGACTATATGTCAGAACTTCATTTGGGTTGTAGGGATGACAAAAATGACCTTCAAAACTCTAATTATTGGAGGTTACTCATATTTACACAAAAGAGTCTAGTATTCATGCTTAGCCACATTATCAATGTCAGTTTTCAATTCAATATACCGTCAAGAGGGAATTTAAATGTTGGTCTACATTTGTAAGTACACCATTTACAAATGACTTAAATATCTCACCCAATGACCTAATTGAAAATTCTAACATATCCCAAAACAAGCACTCTGGAGACTAATCTTCCATAACACGGACACTTGCAGGACACTCAAACCATATTCAAACCAGAGAAAATGCTAATGTTCTATAAGGTTCTGAGAATTTGGAGAAAATAAGATAGAGTCCTCGCTCTTAGCCTATAGCCTAACAGAAAAAAACAAATACTACAGAATTAATTATTCAACTATTTGTTTCATAATTAAAAGAAAGGCATCCAGGATAATGTACAGATTGTATGGAGGAAACTTTTCTAGGTCAAGAAGAAGAGGGAAAGAAAAGTTCCATGTGGAAATAATGACTAAGTGGAGTTCTTAAGCTTATATAAGAAAGAATTGATCAGAAAAAAGTGGACAGATGATGTTTTCAAGAGGAGGGTCAAGCATGAGGACAGACGCTGAAGTAGGAAGATCATGGTCATTTATAAGGGTTCAAATGGTTTATGCTCTGGGGGTACATAAGATAGGGTGAAGAGAAGAGGCCTATTTGATGATCTCAGGGTTAAGCAGGAACCATAGCAGGCAAAGCAATCTGGAAACTTCTTTCTATCCTTTTTTTCCAAAATTATTGCTTGCTATTATTACATTTGGATAAGATAAAGCATACCTATAATTTCTTAATTTCTCTTTTCTGTCATGTATATTATCAATTTACATTTGAAGGATGTTATCATTATGTATGTTTTTAAAATTTTTATATGACATTTGAACCACCTTGGACATGAGATACATTAAACCTGAATACAATAAATAAATTTATATAAACTTTTTATTATATTCCCAATCTTTCCCAGTCTAAAAGCTAAAAATAAAAACTTGCAAATATTATTAAATGTAGTTTGCATGAATAATATTCAAATATCAAGCATTTGATCAAATTTAGTAGAGGTAAAGAATACATTGTGAGACAAGTTTCAGGTGAATAATTTTTTCAAAGTTTTTTTAAAAAATTTGTCTTTAATATAGATATTAAAAATAAAGTTTGCATTGTTTTAGAATAAAGTAACCAGGTGAGGACTGAAAGAGAATAATTGTTATAAAAAATTCATAGTCTAATTTAAGAATTGTTTAACTCCATGTTCCTCTATTCTGCCCATAATTCATTATTTGAGAGTTAAATTTTTTTTCTTATATAAGAATAACTGGATAAAACAAAACTAAACAAACAAAACTTACCCCAAAGTAATGTCATTGCTTCGGTATCTTACTCTCAACCAAAGTATCAATTAAAGAGACTTACCCTATGCACATGTATGACTGCTCATATGGTACGACACTACATCGTGTACAACCAGAGAAATGAAAAGTTGTGCTGCAATTATGTATGATGAATCAAAATGCATTCTGCTGTCATATATACCTAATAAAAAGGAATTTGTTAATAAATTAAAAAAGAGACTTGGAAATGAATAAAAGTAAATAAAATATCTAATTTATGTCAGTAAGTTTTCAATGGTCATCTTGTACAAATTCTCTCTCATATATTAGAAAACTGAAACCAGCAAGACTAAATGACTTTCCTGAAGTTCTCTAACTAATTATGGGAGCCACATGATTTCTGGTGTTCTGCTGTCCTGCTCATCTCAATCTAACCAGCTCATAAATTCACTTTAAAAATATTTATTTTTCTAATAATAAGTGGTTGCATATTTCTGTTCAAACTGTAAAAATGCTTTAAATAAAATTAATTCAAGATTCTTGTAAGACATCCATTTCAAAAGAATCAATTAAATGTTGAAAAACAATGAGATTTTGTCAAAAAATAAATAAAAATTCTAACTGAGCAATAGACAATGGATTCAAAGAAGAGGACCTTACCCTGCTGTCATATAATCTTTATGTACCACTTCAAATGGATAACTTTGGTGATAAAGCAAGGAAATCAATTTTGCTACATTTATGTCCTAGGGTGGCTGTAAATTTGTGAAGTGCTAACCAGAAAAAAGGGTTTGGATAGTTGTGTAGAAACCAAGTAAATAAACATATAGGAATAATTTAACTGTTCTTTATGTGCACAAAATTGTTAATTTATGAAATATACACATTAAGTGAAAGAAAATAATTCAAAGAAGGATGGGGGTGGAGAGAATAGGATGGCAACAGGTATAGTAATTTCTAAAAGTTCTAAAATTACCTACTTCCACTTTGTGAGGACAGATTTCATTTTTCCCCATAAGCCAATTTGACTTATGAAGTGGTATATTACTGATGAAGTGAAAAAGAAAATACTCCTCAATTACTGAATCATAAAACAATTTTTTAGCACTGAGGAGCTAAGAAATGACTTCAACTACTGTTTCTTTTAACTTCAAATATTTGTTGAAGTAAAAGGGGATTTGAAATTAACTGGCCTTATAAATTAATCAGTAACATATGTGAAAACAGCTAATTTCATAGAGGCCATTAAAAAATGAGTTTATTTTGGTTTAGCTACAGTATCAAATATGTGAGGAGAGGACACATAAAGAAAATAAGGACTGCTTTAGTTTTTCTTGTGAAGTATGTCTATTGTTATTGACAGGCTCCTGCCCACGATGAATTGTTTCTTATTCTTACCCCGTCCCTTGAAAAGAGATTGTCAGTCTTTTTTTTTTTTTTCGCAAAACCAATAATTTTATTTTAAATTTTTTTTAATTTTTTAATTATTTTTAACATACATCACAATAGAGGAATTTATTACATTCATATTTTTTTGCATTGCAATTCGTAATACACCTTTATACCATAATTTATCAAATCTCTGTTTGTATATAAGGTATGTTGACATCAAATTCACATCTTTATACGTGAATTTTGTATAATGATGACCATCTCCTTCCACTATCCTTGCTATTTCTGTAGTAACCAAACAAAAATCGTCTCTTTCCTTCGGTCGACCATGGGAAGCTTTGGTATATTACTTGACTATGGTCTTGCGTGGCTTCTGAATTGGTGACAGGGGCTCTGACATGCTTTTGTTCCTATTACATTTCTCTGTTGTTGTTCTTTTTAGTCATACATGAGAGTAGAATGTATTTTGACATATCACACATACGTGAAGTATATTTCCCATTCTTGCGGTTGTATATGATGTGGAGTTACACTGGTCATGTGTTCATATATGAACATAAGAAAGTTATGTTTGATTCATTCTATTTTCTTTCCTATTTCTATAGCTCACTCCCCATATTGCCCCCTGTGCAATTTGAAGAACCTCCACTTCTCTTTTCCCTCACCTATTTATGAGTCAGCAAATGCATATAAGAAAGAACATTCAGCTTTTGATTTGGGGGGATTTGCTTATTTCACTTAGCACAATAATCTCTAGTTCCATCCATTTACCAACAAATACCATAATTTCATTCTTTATGGCTGAGTATATATCCCACATTTTCTTTATCCATTCATCTGTTAATGGACATCTAGGTTGGTTCCATACCTTAGCTATTGTAAATTGAGCTGCTAGAAACATTGAAGTGGCCGAATCACTGTAGTACACTAATTCTTAACTCTTTTAGATATATGCCAAGGAGTGGGATAACTAGGTCAAATGGTGGTTCCATACCAAGTTTTCTGAGGAATCTCTATACTGCTTTCCAGAGTGGTTGCTCCAATTTGCAATCACACCAGCAATGTATGAGTGTACATTTTTCTCCACATCTTTGCCAACATTTATTGTTACTTGTATTCTTGATGGTTACCATTCTAACTAGAATGAGATAAAATCTCAGTGTAGTTTTAATTTTTATTTTTCTAATTGCTAGAGATGGTGAACATTTTTTCATGTATTTGTTGACCATTCATAATTCTTCTTCTGTGAAGTGTTTTTCCAGTTCCTTGCCCATTTATTGATTGGATCATCTGGTTGGTTGGTTGGTTGGTTGGTGTTAAGTTTGAGTTCTTTTTATATCCTGGAGATTAATTCTCTATCTGATGTTCAGGCAGCAACAATTTTTTTCCCATTGTGTAGACTGTCTGTTTACATTCTTGTATTCTTTGCTGTGAAGAATCTTCTTTGGTTTGATAACACCCCTTTTATTGATTTTTTATTAGACTTCATGTGATTTAGGAGTCTTGTTGAAGATTTCAGCTCCTAAGTCAACTTGATACAGTTGGACATACATTTCTTCTCACAGGCACAGGGTCTCTGGTCTAATGCCTAGGTCCATGATGCACTTAGAGTTGAGTTTTTTTTGCAGAATGAGATTTAGGGGTTGAATTTAATTTTACTACATATGGATTTTCAGTTTTCCCAGGACCATTTGTTGAAGATGCTATCATTCTCCAATGTTTGTTTATGGTGCCTTCATCTAATATGAGATAACTGTATTTATGTAGGTTTTTTTCTGTGTCTTCTCTTATGTACCATTGGTCTTCCTCTCCAACTATTACTTTTTGATTTACTGTAATCTCTGATGCCAGTGTCTTTCTCAGATTTGCATGATTTCTATAAATGACTTCAACTCAATATTTTGATTTGCTTCATTTTGTTGGTCATACATTTCTCTTCAACCTGTGAGATTTATCTCTACTAATAGCCCCTATATATGCAGAAGTTCTCTTTGACATTTTTATTATAGAATCTAACATAATAAATAAAATTTAAACATTTGATCATGGTTCTTTTTAAATAAAATATTCAACAACTATAATGTTTCCAAAGAGCTTTTTAAGATTTCTTGAGTTTCTCTTTTAAATTTAATGAATTCTTTATCATTTAACCCAAATAAGAATAATATTTCAATATTCATATAAACAGATTGAATAATTTAGAGCCAATCAAACTCATTTTAAATACCAATGATTTTGGAGAACACACTGTAACTAAACATTTTGATTTTAGATTTTTAAAGAAAATATAATAATTATAATAATGATTGAATTATAATGATATCACCATATAGTAGTGTAATAATGTATAATTATATATAAAATAATAACTACTATTGTTGTTATCATCATAATCATCATCCTTATCATCTTTTGAGTATTACCTGAATCTGGTATAGACCCTGACTTCTCATTGAAGCTTAAATTTTATTTATTCAATGAATATTTTCTAAAGCTTTGCTAATTACTTTGTTGATGGGAAAACTACCACATAATTTAAATAACTTACTTGAGGTTATACATGAAGTTGGTGAAAGAGCTCTAATTAGAAACTGGAGAATTTTGTGCCAAGCAAAATAAGTCAGTCCCCAAAATAGAAAGGCCAAATGTTTTCTCTGCTATGTGGAGGCTAATTCACAATGGTGGTGGTGGGGGATAGCAGCATTTTGGACTAAACAGAGGAGAGTGAAGGGAGAGGAAAGGACAAAGGGGTAGGAATGATAGAGAATGAATCAGATGTTATTACTCTATGTACATATATGATTACATGACTGGTGTAACTCTAAATCATGTATAACCAGAAGAATAAGAAGTTATACTCCATTTATGTATGACATGTCTAAACACATCCTACTGTTATGTATCATTAATTAGAACAAATTAAAAAATAAAAAAATAGGAATCGGATCTTATTTTAATTAGTGGCTTATATATGATGGTAAATTCACTGTGGTATATTCATATATGTAGATAGAAAAGTTAGATCAGATTCATTCCACTGTCTTTTTCTATTCCATCTCCCCTCCCTTCATTTTCCTTTGTCTGTTCCACTAATATTACTTTCATTTCTTTTACACCCCCTCCCCATCTTATTTTGGATTAATTGTTGCATATCAGAGAAAACAGGTAACCTTTGCCTTTTGAGAACTAATTTATTTCACTTAGCATGATAGTCTTCACTTCCATTCATTTACTGGCAAGTACCATATGCCATTCTTCTTTATGGCTGAGTAATATTCCATTGATTGTGTATGTATACACATTGTTAAAACGATAAGTAAATCACAGAAAGATCAGTGCATTAGAGGGAAGGAACAGGGGGAGATAAGAAGGGAAAGAAAGGGGAGGTCCTGGGGACTTAATTTTAACACATTATATTTCATTCTTTTATAACTCTCACAATTAATCCTAATGTTATAACTAAAAACAACCAATAAAAACAGAAATACAACCAATAGAAAAATTTAAAAAGTAAAAATAAAATCTGTTACTCCATCCAACAAAAGTGGGCAAAAAAAGAAATTGAATCTTTCAAGACTTCAAAGCTGGTACTTGTAGTCATTGTTAACTCTTTCATAAGAAGCGCAGACTTCACCCCCTTGATACTTTATTTAAAAGAAAATAAATTCAATGGTTGATTTAAACCAAGAGCCCTAAATAAAATGTCTTCCTTTCACCTTTAAAAAAAAAATGAATGTGATAGTTAATTTCGTGTCTGGTTGAGTGGGGCTAGTGAGTGACCAGATTAAATCTTTCTTCTTAATATTTTGTGAGAGTTTCTAAGTTATCAATGAGATTTTTGGAGTAAAATTAGCACCTGAATTGGAGGACCCAATGTAGTTGAGCAAAATTCCATCTGTCCAGGAACTGAATAAACAAAAGACAGAGAAAAGAAGATTTTGACCCGTCATATTCCCTGCCTCATTGCTTGAACTGGGGCATCTCATTCCGTTCTTTCCTGTTTTTAGACTGTGATTAATATTAATCCCTCTCAGTCTTCAAACTCAGACTGAATTATGCCATTAGCTTTCCCATAACTTACTACATTTTATGGGACTTCTTATTATCTATAAGAACATAAACCAGTTCCTCAACACACACACACACAAACACAAACACACACACCCATTCACTTTAGGCTCTGCTTTCTAGAAAACCATGCTTAAAAGGGGGAAAAAAGAAGCTATTGTTCTCAAAATAAATTGCTCATGTGGGTATAAATTGGTACAAATACCTCAAAAACTCTTTAGCAGTCTTTAGTAAAGTTGAGCCTGGCACAAACCATTTTATAGATGAGTGTATAATCAAGAGAAAAAAAGTACATATGTCTAATAAAAACATGCAAATGAATATTGATACCACTTTTATTTATAATAGTCTTGTTATGTGGGAGACAATGCAAGAATACACAGAAATGAAATGATCATATATGGGAGCTATGACCTAATCATAAACTAGGTAGTAACTGCAGACAAGTAGACTGTGGCTGGAGGATGTAGGTCTGTAGGGATGGGCCTTTTGAATTTACATTTTATCCATGATGAGCTGAACCTTTCCTTTTTTTCCGGGTTGCCATGTTCTGAGTAGCTTTCCTCATGCCCTTCTGCCATCATGTTCTGTCTCAACTTGGGTCCAAAGCAATGTAGTTGGCCAACCATGGGATGAAATTGGGAACCAAAATAGACTTTTCCTCCTTTCATTCGCTCTTGTCAGGTCTTTTGGTCATAGTAGCACAAAGCTGACTAAACCAATTCTCAATCTGAAGTAACTTAAAAATCCATAAAGAATGAAATGGATTAATTGACTGTGGTATATTCATATAATGGAGTATTATCCAATAATAGAAAAGTAACAATTATAAATCTCAATGACATAAAACTGAGTCAAAGAACCCTGGCACAAAGTAGTATATTGCATTATTTCATTAAGTTAAAAATGAAAAAAAAAAACCTATACTCCGGTGAATGTGGTAAGAAAAGAGATTTTCTTTTCTTTAAAAGGCAGCTTTCAATGAAAGGGATAAAAAGATGTCAAATTCTGCAAATATTCATTGAACTGGTGGTTGGTTAACTTCCATAAGCAATCATACAAATTCACTGTACAATTATAGCATGTGCATTTATAATTTATATTTCAATTAAAAAACATTTTAGGGTGAGATCAAAATGGATTGTTCTTATTAGAATTTATAGCAAGCTGTCTACTATTTGAAATAGATTTTGATTTTTCTGTAGGCCACATTTGGAACTAAGACTTCCTTCCAAATTGGAAAATTCCATGGAAGAATTAGTCAATAATTGGTGATGAAAAAAGATGCACCACCTTTTGGAGAAAATGTAAAATACTCATAAATTTCTCATTGATAATTAGCTCCAGAAAGATGAGATTAAAAGTTACAAAATTCACAATCACCAAGTTGTAGAACGGACCTACATGCCTGTCAACAGATTAATGAATAAAGAAAATGTGGTATATGTACACCGTGGAGTTTTACTCAGCCATAAAGAAAAAAAATGATGTCATTTTCAGGAAAAAGGATAACACTGGACAGTAGCATATTAAGTGAAATAAACCAGATTCAATAAATCAAGATTGCATGTTTTCTCTCATATATGGAAACTAGAGAGAAAAAAATAGGGGGAAAGGGATCTTACAAAGGAGACAAATAGGGTAGAAAAAGGAAAGCAGAAGAGGAGGATAGGAGGGCAAGGAGAGGTGCCAAGGAATCAAAGTGAACCAAGGATGTTACTTGGATGTACCTATAGGCCACAGTGAAACCCACTATTCTGTGTAATTATTGTTCAATAAGGGGAAAAAAAAGATAACCATAATAAAATCACCAAGAAATATAAGAGGTTCATTTTCTGTTACTCAGTTGTTGAAGTCTATCAGACTGAAAATACAAGTAAAAATATAATAGAGGATTAAAAAGTACAATGCAATTGACACTCAAATAGGCAATTAAACAGAAATATGCACAAGGCTTCTTCAGCTGAATCTGGCAATAGTGCAAGAACATTTAAATGCTTGTGCTTGATGACTCAGTAATTCCAATTAGAAGAATTCATTCAAAAATAGAAGAAAAAAAACAGCCATGAGAAATGCACATTAATTCATTTTAATGGAACACTTTTAAAGAACTGCCACATTCTAGCCAATGTAGTATTAAAGGTACAGCAGTAAACAAAGCAAGAAATTTGTGTATTGGCCAATATAGATATTAAGCCAATATTTCTCAGTACAATCATTTCTATAAGTAGAAAATATGCATGTGCCAGAAAAGTGTGTAAGGAATTTGAGCTATTTGAAGGTTTAAGAAAGCTTCTGAGGATATTATGTCCAAAAAAAAAAAAACCTGATGATTTGATAGAATATTACTGACCTTGACTCAGGCATGAGGGGGTCCTGCTGGGCCCTCTCCTTAGATGACTCTACCTACGTGTGCTTTATTAAAGATCACGCAGACTCCTCTGTCACTTGGGATCTGGCACAGAAAGACCTGTAACCTCAACATTCTCTCTGGTGACCAACATCAATCTGCTCACAGGGACGTGTTTATTGCTCTGTGTTTTTGAAGCAAGGGGTATCTGTCTTCAAATGTTTTGAATCTGAGTGAGACATGGTCTTCTCATCGTCAGAGATGAGCACGTTTACAGTGTGAAGAGGATCTCAGTGACAGAAGTGCCTAAGTATAAGAAAAGCCAAATAATTACATTTAAGAAATCCTTTCCTTAAAAATTCCTATCAGGGATCACGAATGCAATAAATTCTTGCATAGCAATTAGCATTACCTAATCATCCAAACATCTGTTTTCCTGCTTCTTGGGGGATTCCAGTTCATGGTTCCAAAGTACTCAGGAATAAGCACAGTAATTTGCAAGTATTTTACTTGTAAACTGAGGAATAGTTTGAAATAAAAACAATTCATAGAACTGTTAAACCTGTGTATATACAAACCTGAATTTCATTTACATGCAGCATTAGGTCACTACATTGACAACTAGATACTATAGAAAGTTAGTTGCAAAATGGTTTCTTTACATTGAATCATTGTGATGAGATTTAAATAAGTTTTATTTGTATTTTAAAATAACTTTGATTTAGATTTGTCTTCATTAATCATAGTTTTATTTCCTCATTTAATTTTAGTAGACAGGTTTGAATTTTTATAATAAAAATACTTTTTAAAACTCATAAAATATAATTTTCATTGCTCCTGTCTTAAATTTAGATTAATTTCCATTTGGGGAAAATATATTTAAACCTAAGCACTTAAATATTAATAGGCTTTATTTTTGGTCTTTTTGAAAAATGAGTAAAACAAAGATTATAACAGAATAGACGGTGAAAAAGCAGAAGTTAGAAAAAAGAAAAAGTTGTGAAGGAAAAAATGAAGTTCCACTCAATCTACTTACATTTTAAAATCTGAAAACAATGAAAGTAAGCAGTGTTCTATCAAGTATGATCAACACAATAGACATGAGCAGAATATTACAGTTTCACAACTTGAACAGATGATGTGTTGTGCAGGTTAGCTACTAATAAAGATTTACTTATCCACTTTAAAGAATCACTTGATCCTCAAGCATACATATGTTTATTAGAACTGATCTTTTTTTCATTATCATATAAAATTTTATTTTATTTTATTTTTTGATCTTTTTCCCCCTATTTTTTAATTATTAGTTGTTCAAAACATTACAAAGCTCTTAACATATCATATGTCATACATTTGATTCAAGCGGATTATGAAATAACCTAGATGCCCTTCAATAGATGAATGGATAAAAAAAATGTGGCATTTATACACAATGGAGTATTACTCAGCACTAAAAAATGACAAAATCATGGCATTTGCAGGGAGATGGATGGCATTAGAGCATATTATGCTAAGTGAAGCTAGCCAATCCCTAAAAAACAAATGCCAAATGTCTTCTTTGATATAAGGAGGGCAACTAAGAACAGCGTAGGGAGGAAGAGCATGAGAAGAAGATCACCATTAAACAGGGATGAGAGGTGGTAAGAAAAGGGAGAGAGAAGGGAAATTACATAGTAAAGGAAGGAGACCCTCATTGTTATAAAAAATTACATATAAGAGGAAGTGAGGGGAAAGGGGAAAAAAACAAGAGATAGAAATGATCTTTTTAAAAAGCAAAGAGAAAACCAATACATTTTCAACAAAAACAAGATATTAGTAGTATTACATATTTTACAATTTTTCCCCCAGTGTTGGAGATTGAAACCAGGACCTTATGCATATCAATCAAGCATTCTACCACTGAGTCACATCCCTAACCCCACTATATAGGGTTCTTAAAGGATTATCATTATATATTGAAAATTCAGATAACAACAATATTTTCTGTAACACCTTTCTAATATTTATGAAAGAAAAATATTGCCTAGATTTAGGAGAAATTATTTCAAATAATTTGGTAAGGTGACTGAATATGAAAATAATTTTTAAAATTATGAAATGAAGGACAACTGAGATAGTAACTTCAATATGAGATTATTGATGAAGGAAAACAGCCATAACACATTTTTAAGGTAAAATAATAATGATGATGATGGTGATAAATGAAAATTATGTTAAACAATCAATTTTTCATTATCATTATTCAACAGTTCGGAAAACATTTCATTAGTTTTGAAACAGCTGTAAAAAGTATATTTAGGATTTGACTTAAGAGAAGAACTAAAAAAGAAGGAATCAATCAATTATACATTCTAAGGTACTGAGGGCATGTCTTTGTAATGCTGCTAACACAGATAGTGAAGAAAAAATATATAAGCCAGAATTTTGGCTAGAAAATTTTATTATTATTCCTTTGTAGTAGTGGTACATGTTATTGGGAGAAATGACTTCAAATGCACTAAGACTGATAATACTTAAAACAATTAGATATTATGTTTGAGATTTTCTATATCTTCCCAAGAAAGACTATTCATTTTATGTTAATGGCAAATAATAGTGGTATGTATTTATAAGTTACAATGTGATTTTTTGATACAAATATACATTATGAAATAATCAAATCAGGCTAATTAGCATATCCATCACTTCACATACTTGTCATTTCTTTGTGGTTAGAGCACTGTAAATCCACCCTTTTAGCAATTTTGAAATGTGCAATATATCATGATTAACTGTATTCACCAAGCCATACAATAGATCACCAGAACTATATTAATGAAACTCACTTCAAATATTTAACCTAAGAACCTTGCTCAAATAAATGGTGGGAATATAACTGCATGCTGTTAAAGCAATAAAATCTCATTTAGTCAAAATTCAATACATGAATTAATTAAAACAACAAAATATCCTCAAAAAATTAAGCAAACCACCACTAACAACAACAAAAAGACAATTGTTAATTATAAGAATAAAAAAAAGTTGAAGAAAAAAGTAAAGTATGATCTAGCTTTTACTCTAAAAACTTAAAGTAATTTAGAAATGTGAATAAGCATCTATATTTTATCTACATCATAACTTTTAGGATAATAATAATGTTAGCAAATCTTTTAAAAAGTAAATAAAACCAAGTTTGGCTATTTCAGTTTTTAAACGATAAAAAGTGTTTTTATTATTCTATGCGTAGAGTGCACATGAAATTTGAAAAAAAAAAGAGGCAACTCAATAAAATACACCACAGAAACAAAAAATTTTGCCAGAAGGAAAGAATTTGTAAATTGTGAAGTACTAGAGTCTAATTTCTCATCCCTGTAGCTATAATCTTGATTAAATGGAGGTGAACAAATTGAGAAATACAGTACCATTTTTAAAAAGTTCTTGCTGATTTTCCTAACATCCCAACATTCAAATATTTAAAAGAAGAACTGAAGAAAACACACACACACACACACACACACACACACACACACACACATATATATATATATATATACACACATATGTATATATATTATAGAGATTATTGATATTATGATCATAAGTAATAAGAAGTTATATAATAATGTTAAAATGTTTGTACTATATTCTTATATTGATAACATTATATTCAACCACATATTTAAATATTATATTTAAAACTGCATATTTCTTTTAACAGCTTAGATACTACTTCAAGAAATTTATTGACAATTCTTTTTGCTACTATGCTGATAAATATAAATGTTCTTAAATTTCAATTTATAAATTGCTACATATGAATTATAGAGATTAAAGAGAGTTGCAGTTCATGGTCATGCACACCTGTAATCCCAGCGGTTCTGGAGGCTGAGACAGAAAGATGGAAAGTTGAAAGCCAACCTCAGCAAAAGTAAGCTGCTAAGCAACTTGGTGAGATCCTGTCTCTAAATAAAATACTAAATAGAGCTGGGAATGTGGCTCAGTGGTCAAATGCCCATGAGTTCAACCCCCAGGAATTCACCACCAAAAAAAAAAAAAAAAAAAAAAAAGATTAAAGAAAAGTTGCTTAGTTTGGAATACAAGTTATGTGAAAATATTTATTATAACAACATGACTACTGACTGACTGTTAAAATGCAAAAAGTAAAATAAATTTTATAAGTCAATAATCTGTAAATGATGCATTTTAACTAAGTATGTTCATCACATCAATGAATGCCAGATATGGTCAATACTAATTAAATTGAGTCATCTCTGATTTCGATATTTTGTTAATGTTGAGTAATATAAAAAATCATATTCTTTATATTTCTATTTATGAAGGTGAGGTATATATGTATGGATTAATGCACAGAACATAGTTTATATAATCTCTGTTGGCTTGATACATGCACCTGTAAACATAGACATATTAATGTAATCTATTAATGTGTATACTTATACATGTAAAAACATATATGGGGTTTTTCAATCATGCCAATACTTTTGGTCACACAAATATTAATATTAATATTGAGATTGACAAGATTAACTCAGTAAAGAAGGATGGTGCAGGGAGAATAAGCATTTTAGAATTTTTAAATTATTTTTAGAAATTTCCATTAAAAGAATTGAAAGCATTTCTCTGTACTAAAATACTGAATATGTGATAAAATGGGTAAGGAGTATTACAGTACATGGATGGTTAAATATTTTGTATCCACAAAATAAAATGCAAAGTAATCATTAAGAAATAAAACTTGAAACTCATTTAATAAATATGTAAATGCTTACAATATAAATTTAAATACAACTAAGATGTAAAGCTCAATTCCCATCCTGATGCGGGTCATCTCCCTATTTTTTTTTTCACCATCATTCTGATGACTCCCTCAGGCCTATATTCTTTTCTTTTGTGTAATCTATTAATGTATGTACTTATACATGTAAAAATACAAAAAATAGCCTGAAGATACAGGTGATTTTAAATATTTTTTTTACCTATTTTTCCATATTTTTTGAATTAATGCTAATTTTACAATAAGAAAAAATATAAATGTTTCTACTTTATGTTTAGGGAAAATATAATTCCATCATTTATTCTAAGAAGATTAAAACACTAACAAAAACTTATCCTATCTCCAACATGTCAGCTAATGATTGCTATAGCTATTCTATATAAAACGTTACCTTAACAGAACTCTAATCTTGTATCAGGGAAAATTTGTTACATATATTTTTTAAATTTCTCAAAGTATCTAGTTTAATTTTTAATATAACCTGTTTCAAAAATGTTATTTTAAACAGGAGCTCAGTACTTTACCAAAAGATCTGAACTTTTCTATATTAAATTTTTAAAAAAAGTAATAGAAAATATTATAATAATAATAGAGTACAAAATTTGTAGTTATTTGACTACAAAAATAACTATATTGTTAAAGGAGCTGCTGGTCAATTTCTTGCTGTTGTTGAAAACCACTTGAGAATGAAGAGTATTACTAGTATGTATGGTTAGACGAAGCAGATGGGAGGGCTAATATTTACCTTAATATACACACCTAGTAACTTGTGACTATCCCCACTGATAACACAGGTAAACAATAAACAGGTGGCTATGTATGCAGAGCTTGATAAGTGGAATACCTTCCACACTTCCCCAAAGGATGATGTAGGAAGATAGACTTAGATTGGCTAAATTGAATCAGCATAAATGTGCTCAGAGGGAATCCAGATTGTTCTGATGCCTAGTTAAAAAAAAAAAAAAAAAAAAACTTAGTATGAGTTCTTTTTATACCCTAGAGATTAGAGCTCTATCTGATGTGTGAGAAGTAAAGATTTGCTCCCAGGATGTAGGCTCTCTATTCACCTCACAGATTGTTTCTTTTGCTAAGAAGAAACTTTTTAGTTTGAGTCCATCCATTTATTGATTCTTGGTTTTAATTCTTGCATCAAAGGAGTCTTATTAAGGAAGTTGGGGCCTAATCCCACATGATGAATTAGGGCCTACTTTTTCTCTATTAGAAGCAGAGTCTCTGGTTTATTCCTAAGTCCTTGATCCATTTTGAGTTGAGTTTTGTGCATGGTGAGAGATAGGGGTTTAATTTCATTTTGTTGCATATGGATTTCCAGTTTTCTCAGCACCATTTGTTGAAGAGGCTATCTTTTCTCTAATGCATATATTTGGCACCTTTGTCTAATATAAGATGATTGTAAGTTTGTGGTTTAGTCTCTGTGTCCTCTATTCTGTACTTTTGATCTACCAGTCTGTTTTGATGCTAATACCATGCTGTTTTTGTTACTATTGCTCTGTAGTATAGTTTAAGGACTGGTGTAGTGAAGCCATCTGCTTTACTCTTCCTGCTAAGGATTGCTTTAGCTATTCTGGGTCTCTTATTTTTCCAGATGAATTTCATGACTGCTTTTTCTATGTCTATGAGGGATATCTTTGGGATTTTGATTGGAATTGTATTAAATCTGTGTAGTGCTTTTGGTAGTATGGTCATTTTGACAATATTAATTCTGCCTATCTAAGAGCAAGGTAGATCTTTTCATCTTCTAAGGTCTTCTTTGATTTCTTTCTTTAGGATTCTGTAATTTTCATTATATTAGATCTTTCACCTTTTTCATTGATTCCCAAAAGCTAAACACCAAAAAATAAATAAATAAATAAACAACCCAAGCAATCAATGGGCCAAGGACCTGAAGAGATACTTCTCAGAAGATGATATAGAATTTACAAATATATGAAAAAATGTTCATCATCACTAGCAATTAGAGAAATGCAAATCAAAATCACTCTAAGATTTCATTTCACTTCAGTCAGAATGGCAGCTACTATGCATACAAATAACAATAAGTGTTGGCAAGGATATAGGGAAAAAATGTACACTCATACACTGCTGGTGGGACTGCAAACTGGTACAGCCAATATGGAAAGCCATATGGAGATTTCTTGGAAAATTGGGAATGGAATCACCATTTGACCCAGCTATCCCTCTCCTCGTTCTATACCCAAAGGACTTAAAAACAGTATACTACAGGGACATAGGCACATCAATGTTTGTAGCAGCACAACTCACAAGAGCTAAACTGTGGAACCAACCAAGATGCCTTTCAATAGATGAATGGATTAAAAAATGTGGCATATATACACAATGGAATATTACTCAGCAATAAAAGAGAATAAAGTCATGGGATTTGCAGGTAAATGGATAGAGTTAGAGAAGATAATGCTAAGTGAAGTTAGCCAATCCCAAAAAACCAAATGCCAAATGTTTTCTCTGATATAAGGAGGTTAATTCATAGTGGGGCAGGGAAAGGGAACATGGGAGGAATAGACGAACTGTAGATAGGGAACGTGGGTGGGAGAGGAAGGGAGGGGGCATGGGGTTAGAAATGATGGTGAAATGTGATGGTCATAATTATCCAAAGTACATATATGAAGATGTGAATTGGTGTCATTATATTTTGTATACAACCAGAGATATGAAAAATTGTGCTCTATATATGTAATAAGAATTGTACTGCATTCTAATGCCACATACAAATAAAAAAATTAATAATGAAAGAAAATTTAGTATGAAGCTAAATCCACAGGATGTCAAAAATCATGGTATACAAGAGTCTCTTTGAGTTAATATTTCTAGAGTTACATGGTTCAGACACATTTCTGCTTTTTGTCTTGTCCCTTTTGTGTTATCATCTGCACATTCAAATTTTTCCAAAATGAAAAGTCTGTGGTGATTGGAGTTGGTATTCATATGGGTAGACAGAAGTGCTGCAGAAAACCTACCAAAGGTGACATTTTCATGATCTATTGTGCAAAACAAACTGTCCTAAATTTTATTGGTATAAAACAATCTCTGTTTCTTTGCCCACATTTCTGTGTTGACCACTTGGTCAGGGTTTTGCTGAAAGATTAGGCTTTACTCTTCCATTGATAGTTTACTGACCAGTTGTTTTGAGGTGGGCAAATCCTAGACAATTTACCTTGTTTATTTACCCAACTGGGACCCTTTGCCAGTGTGCCTGTTCCCTTCTGTATAATTTTTCCAGTAAAAGTCACCAAGAATTTTTAACGTGAAGCTTAGTTTCAAGAAGGCAATCCCCATGGGCAAGTATTTAACAACTTAATTACCAATTACATTTTTTATAAAATAGTTTTTAGTTGTAGATGGTAGATGGACATAATATCTTTATTTATTATTTAGTGGTACTGAAAAATTAAACGCAGTGCCTCACATGTGCTAGGTAAGCATGCTACCACTGAGCTACAGCCTCAGACCATGTTTTTGTTCCAGGTTTCTCTAAAGCATGTATAAGAACAAACTGAGAATGGATAAGAAAGCAGACAATACAACGTTACAGATATTGTCATGGTAACAGCATAATAATTTGCAGGGAGCCTTTTAGTATATTCATCCTAAAAGTAATTTTCTAAATATTTTGAAACTAGATAAAGGTGATGGTTGTATATTATGGGTGTACGAAATGGTGGTAATTGTACACTTTAAAATGGACAATTCTATGTTACATGAGTTTTACCTCAATAGAAGAGAAATATCTTAATTTGTTTCTTCAAGTAAGAGAATGAATTGCATATACATATACATCTATACACCAAGAATTCATATTCTGCATTAATAAATTATATACACATTGACTTAAATATTAAATTCTAACCAACGTTTAAGGAACTTTATGATCGAAAAATCCCATAAAAGTTAAATGGACAAAGAAAAGCATATCCAAAATGCTTTCACTTAAGTCTAATTAGAGATTAAATGTGCAAAAAATAGTCTGTCATGAGAATACTTGGCAAAAGTTCTTAATTCTTTGTGTTGTATGTTAAGAACACATAACAGAAATAATTGTCATTTTAAATAAAGAATACAGGAAACAACTTGATTTTGATTAATCAATTGGAAATTAATCAATCAGCTTTGTGTTTAATTCAAATACCTGTCATTTTTGTTTTCTCTGCTGGCTAGGATGATTTTTATAATACAACAAATAAATTTTTAGAACAAAGAAATTGTTTCATGGTTCCCTTTTAATTAGAATTATTTTCAAATTTAAAGAGAAAGTGACATTTTCAGCTCTAAGTATATATTATTCTGCTTCTAAAATTACTCTAAGTGTAATCCAGAATCTGTTCAATTACATTCAAATATGAAACTTTCTCCTACTTTTCTAGGACTTTAGAAATGTCATTAGGACAACATCGAATTTAGAAAGAATTTTTCCTAATATTATCACAAGGAAAGTTCAGTCAAATAGAATAATAAATACTACTATTATATTTAAACTATTTTCTAACAATCTTTAAATTGACAGAATATATTTAAATACTTTTGAAAAATATATTGTCCTCATTGTGAATAAATTAACTAGCTTTCATACATCTATTATATTAATAAAAACTTAAACACAACCGCATGTTCTCTATCATTTCATGTATTGTTGAAGTCTGCATTAGGGCTCCTTGTCATTGGTCGCTGAGGCCCAATAATTAGAAAAATAGAATGCCAAAATTTAAATATAGCTTCAACTGAAATAATATTTAAAAGAATTTTATTTCTATTTTATGGCTTAGCTAGAGGGGAATAATTTAAATAGATTTGGAAAAATCAATGTTGAGATCTATCTTTCTTTATTTATAGAAAGTATACCAACGTCATACAATTGAGTGGAAAAACAAGTGCATTCATTCACAGGATCCAGTTAGGAAATCAAAAACCAATCTAAGGCAATGATGGATCCAGTGCAATAGATGTGTTATATAAATGATGGGGTGGCTGAAGGAGCACAAGGGAGAAGATGATGCTACCCAGAGATGAGGCACGTGCTTCTGTTTCCATCACTGAAGTTACTGCTGCTGCCAGGGGCATAATCACCGGCAGTTACCACTAATTGGTATACTAGATCCAGAGGCAGAAAGGCTTCTCCCTCCCTCCAGGCATCCCATCTCTGTCAGGGGACTCCTACTAACAGAACCTATCCAACACTCACCTGTACGGGAATTTGGCATATGTAATATTCCAGCTTCCTGATCTTTGTGGTACAGGTAACACAGATGCATGGGAATAGGCATAGTTATTAATTTATATTTCAAACATGGCAAGAAAAGTGTTGATTCATGCCCTGTGTAAAGCTTACTCTTCAGGGGGAAAACATTGATTGATTGATCTAAGAAATAATACAATATTATACCTGACACAGGCATTATAAAGAAGAGGTACATTGTGCTTCCATAAAAGGTTTTTTTTAAAAAAAATATATTTTTAGTTGTAGATGGATGCAACACTTTTTTAAAAATTTATTTTTATGTTGTGCTGAAGATCAACCCAGGTGTCTCACAGGTGCAAAACAGGCACTCCACCACTGAACCTCAGTCCCCATAAGACCTTAAGATGTGAGGACTTGGTCTAAGGGAAGATAAGAAGGTTTCTCTTAGAAAATGACAATGAAATTGAGATGTGAGCATGTCATAGGTATTCATTTGAGGAAACACAAAGGAAAAACAATTCAGGTAGAAAGATCCTCATAATGTAAGATGGACATACAAGGTACCGTGAGAAAGCCACTGTAGCTAGGTCAGAGATCCCTTGGGAGAGGGAAGTGTGATGAAAACTGTGGAGGTAAATAGGTTGTAAAATAATACTTAAGAATAAATTATCATTTATGTAAAATAGCATATAAAAATGGCATTCAAATAAAACTGAAAAATCATCAAAGCAATTTTCTTTGAAATAGCAGGATCATTTTGAGAAAGATGAGCTTATCTTTTTTCCTTCCTTTCTGTCTCTTCCCTCTTTCCCTGTTTCTCTCTCCCTCCTTCCTTTTATCCTATCTTTCTTTCCTTTTATCCTTGCAATGGTTTACGGCATTTTTTCTGCTCTCCTGATATACACAATTATCAATCAACATTACTGGAAGAAAATAACATCCCTTTCAATCAAAATTCAAATAGAATTTGTTTTAAAAAAAGAAAAAACAGGTTTATACACACATGCACACTTATACTGCTTTTTATTTGGCTCACACATTCACAAAGATTGGCAAAATAGTAAAAAAAAAAAAAAAAAAAAGCCAGAGAATTAAAATGCATAAAATTCATGCAAACAGTTAAATTCCTTTTACACTTAACCAGGTTGCATTTTACAAGCATTGGTAACCAGATTTCTACAAATATTCATGCATATGCATTCAATATAATTGTAGTAATGTAACAAAAGAATTTGAATGATCAAATAATCAATAACAGTACATAATTAGTAAAAAACTTCACTATATAATTATTATATTTATAAGAAAATCTGTCATAATTATTATCAGCTATTATTCTATTGAGCACACAATCTTTTTATTATAACATGAAATGATTAGGTTATGAATAGTTTTAAAAATCCTTAGGAAGATAACAGTTCTCTTTTATTACTAATAGAGAAATAAACCGATGTTTGTGATACAATCAGCATTAATTGTTTTATATGCTGAATGTTTCAGTCATCACTATTTAGGAGCTATGTTAATTTTTCCGAAATGTTTTAGAAAAATTACAAAGGTTTTACATGCCTAGGTAAATTTTCAGATATATTAAAATGTATTTTATCTTTTTTATACTTCAGTAAAATTTCATTAAAACCCGTAAATTTCTGAAAGTAGTAGTAGATTTATATTGGTTTTCCACACTATGTATATTCTTTTCTTAAAACTGTTCAAAACAAAGATGGATTTTGCTACATAGATACTGACACATTAATCTTTATAGATATATAAGCTGACAGAAATTGTTAGAAATATTCAGCTGGAGAATAAATTGATCCTAACAGTGGAAAGAAAAACAAGCTGTTGAGAAATACAGTGAGCTTGATACAAGATCTGAATGAAAACTATGACAAAATGCTTCTAGTTGGCAAAATCAAGAGAGTTGTTTAATATCACCTCAGGATAAAAATATATTTTCCTGAAAATGTAGATAAAACATATTTCATAGATAAAGATTTATAAACAAAGATTAGACAAATGATTGATAGATATCTGTTTTTTTCCCTCACAATAACTAACAAAATGTGTTATTTTCTCATACCTTTCTTAAATAAGAAACACTGGCATAGATCATTTTAAAAAATTCCCCAAATTACATAGGTAGGTATGTATTTGTCTCCAATGAGTAATACAATGCTGAGCCTCAAATTAACTCTATAATTTTTCATCTGCAATATCCACTGTTTGGCAAAAAAAGTAATGATTATGAAAAAGAATAAGAATTAATCAAAAGGAAAGAAAGAATAAATCTTAAAACAGATTCATAGAACAGCTGGATATTAGAGTTATTAGGCACAGGCTTTAAGTAACTGCAGTTAATATATTCAGGAACACAAATAAAATGTAAAATTTAGGCTGCAACTTTATTTTTAAAATAAGTCAAGTGGAAATTAAAATGATATTAAGAACTCCATACATATGTTTAAAAGCAAATAAGATACAACTGAAAAGCAAACAATTGATCTTAAAAAGAATTTAGAGTTCAAAAGGAAACACAAAGACTGGAGTACTGAGATACACCTAACAACACAGAAAATATAGAAAAGACTGTGAATAGAGATATGAGACATAATAAAAAATACTCAATATGTATGTAATTTGAAACTCATAAGAGCAGAAAGAGGTAATTTAAAGGATAACAGCAAAGAATTTTCCAAAACTGACAAAGGAAGTCAAGCCACAAATCCAAGACACGTTGTACTTCTGTTCTCACCAGGAAGCACACAGCTGCAGATGACGTCATCTGAGTGTGTCTCCTGCAAGACCATCAATAGCATAACTGTTTTCCTCCAGTATTTCTGGAAGGGTTCTACATGTAGCTACAGCTGGATCTATGCTGCAGACCTCCCACTTGGGACAGAACATCTAAATCTCAGATACATGCTGTACATCCTATAATGCTAAGAAAGAGTAACCTCTTTACAGGGCATTAAAAAAAATCCTGTGCTGGGGATGCAACTCAGTAGTAGAACACATGCCTGGCATGTTTTGAGGTCCTGGATTCAATCGCCAGGACTGATAATAAATAATAATAATAATAATAATAATAATAATAATTCCAAAATAAACAAAACAAATGAATGAACCTGATTTACATTCTTTCTTAAACTTATTGATACATAACAGAAGCAGGTCTTTGTTTCCCTGACATATTCAAGATTCATGCTAACAAGACCTTAGCCTCATTCTACAGTTGCCCACAAGCAAAAAAACACGCTAATTAGATGTTTTATTTTCTCCAGAGATCTCTTTCCATTTTGATTTATCCACCTATTTCCTTTGTAATGAGTGTTAAATGTTCATAAGTTAAATCTTGCACAGAAATGTCAACTTTAATCATGTTTTCCACATCCTATCAACACTATTAATTCTATCTCCAAAATTCCCACTCCTTTTTCATTTTTATATTCTTTATAGTATCTTATCCATCATTTTATTTCCATTTTTTTGTTGTTGTTGTCTTTTTTCTGCTGTGTGTCTTGCAAATAATGTGCACCTAGAAGTTTTGTCTGTACTTATGGACCTTGCATTTTCAATGGAATTTTATCTTACTTGTATTCACAGTTTAAATTGTTACTGAAATCTACATTTTATATTTATTGTAGGTAGGATTACATTTTTGCTTGCTTATTTTCCTGTTCCGATATTTTTTTCCAAAGTCACCATGAATGTGCTGCTTTTTTTTTTTTTTTTACATGTTTTCAACAGAGGAAGCTGTCCTGAACTGAATTTGACCAGATATGTTGCAGAAACAGTTGTTTTGGTTTCCTTTCTAATTTATTTGGAACTCTTGTGAAAATTTTCTCCAACACTTCAGTTGAAAGGCTTAAATTTGTGTATTGCAGAACAATTTTCCTTTGAACAAAGTAGCTTGGGTATGTGCAGTCACTATTATGGATTTGGTCTGTGGTTTGTTAAATGAACTGGGCTTTAATGGACTCAGCCTAACAGTAGTTTATGGTGAATG
Organism: Ictidomys tridecemlineatus; assembly: GCF_052094955.1. Lineage (NCBI taxonomy): Eukaryota > Metazoa > Chordata > Mammalia > Rodentia > Sciuridae > Ictidomys > Ictidomys tridecemlineatus. The sequence continues at coordinate 106,751,666 of NC_135477.1, read as the reverse complement.
GCTTCCAGCTTTACTGTCTCTCAATCAAGGATGAGTTGCTGAGATTTCAAATAGTAATGATTATTATCCCAAGGAACTTACTGGAGGTCTTCTCAGAGACTTTCACTCTTCCCTACCAGACAGAGAAGGGACAGGAAATATGCAAACCTATGGGTTTTGATCAATATTGCTAAAAATCAACAAAGCAGAAGAGCCTCATATAAGATTACCCATAACCACTGTCGGTTTCCTTGAATGACTGTTTTCTAGATTATCTCATGACTTTCTCCTAGTCAAATAAAACAAAATGGTGACATCAGCCAGTTTGCCCTAACTCCAATGAATTACCAGCAGTGGTAATAAAGAGCTATTTATCTAGAGTAATATTTTCTGTATTTTCCTCTTCAATTAATTTCAAACTCACATTCTCCTCTAATCACAATCAGTCTCTCAATGCTGCTAACTTATGTATCTTTAGTCTCTTAGGTTGTAGTTCAGTTTTATTTTTATGTCAAGTACCTTTTATCTTTCCCCACGGTTAAATTCTTTTTTTCTAAGGAACTTGATATAGCTTTTATCTACCTTTTGTTTGCTCCACCAGCTTAAGAGATAGGGATAGACTGAAGTTAATTCTAAAACTGTGAAGAGAATCCCTTGTGGTTAAATCCAAGCATTGATAGAGTAAAGAGGTGGCTCAGCTACATGAAGGGTCAATAGGAAAGTGATGGTGACTAAAAATAGAAGAGGAAGTAAAAATAATATTGTGATGACAGTTGAGACAGTAGGTGGTGGCAATGGTGGTGGGGTTTCCCCTGACAGCTATTTCTTCTACTAGCAAGAGAGTGGTTATAATAGCCCTAGTGAGGGTGGTTGTCCCGGTGGCTTGTAAGGTGTCTTTGGTGGTCTGATGATGGCAAATACAGTTGCCAGAGTACTATGGTTGATATGATATCCTGAAGAGGCGTTTCCAACAGTTAATTCCAATCGGTCACCCTATTACCTCTTCTTAGTTATTTCACCTTTAGTGACTGGGAGTAGAGAGACTCCCACCCTCTTTTATATAAAGCTAAGTTCTATCTAACTTCAGTGCTACCGCTAAGGAAGGGAAGATGAACTCCAAGTTTTCGATGGAATCTAAAAATTATTTGTCTATGATAAAATGGCATTTTTTAAAAATTGTTTATCCATTGTCTGAGCTAGAGTTAACAGGATTCTGATACCTCCTCATTTGATTGTAACGGTTAAATGGAAAACATTTTACCAAACACATAGTAACAACTGGTTCATAATAATATTCAAGAACATTTTGTTTCTCCTTTTCACTTTCCTCCTTGAATTCTGTGGTCTACCATAATAAGAAAAGTATCATTTCAGTTTGCAAAACCTGCTTCTACAGGAAAACAGTTGTAGGTTTTAGGAATGAGCATACAAATTAATTTCAAAGCCTAACCTGACTATGGAGAGGGAACCGGCAGTATCTGGTCTGGACAACTTGGTAGGAGACTTTTCTAAATGTCAGGGCGATGATTCCAGGACACATCTCCTTACGATGCTTAGGTTATCGTTCATTTTACACCCCTCAAGGATAAACAGGAGCGATTTCTGTTTTGATGATGGTATTTTACTTAATTTGTATACAGAGCACAGCACACTCACCACAACGGACAAAGATGTAGCTAAGACTACTGAGGTCAGGAAGCCACGGCATCCCAGGAACAGAAGGTTTTCCTCTAATGACTGGTTATAATCACACATGTTGAGAGTGTACTGATGTAAGGTATCCTTGCTACAATCCACGAAAATTATTGTGCAGAAAGTGATCTGGGAACAGTTTCAAAGCCAAGGAAAAAGATATTTCTTCAAGTAGAGAAGACTAAAACACGTTTAGCCTCTTTCTCTAACCAGTTCTCCAACCTGAAGCCAGAGTCATCTTTTCAAAGGAAATATTTGTCAATCCATTTTCTTCCTTTTGAATTATTTTGGTAAGTCCTTAGTATTCTTAGAGTTAAGTGTTGCTCCCTGCAAGAGGTAAAAGGTTCCAACATTAAGAATATTCTTTAAACATGTCCAACAGTCCAGAAGGATTTTGCCCAGGTCCTCCTCGCCAGCCTCAGACCCACTTCACCACATGCTCCCCCTTCCTTTCCACTGTAGCCACTTCAGCTCTTTCATTTTCCCTTACATAATTTGCTCTTTCATTTTCCTTTACATAATTTGCTCTTTCTAGCCACCACGGAGCTTTTGCACATTCTGTTTCCATTACACGGAATATTTTTCTCCTCTAATGATAGTTCACTGCTCAGCTTACCAGATAATTTCATCAAGGGAGTTTCCTCCTAGACTTCTTATATGGTGACATCATTCTTTTATAGGTTTGCATTACACCTTTCCATAGCATTGTTTACTGTCAATTTTACAATTGTTTAAAAAATCACTTGAATGATATTTTTTAAATTAAATTTCAGTCTCCATGAGGGCAAGACCTGTGCCTTTTATTTTCCTTTTTCCTGTGGTTCTACTACCTACCAGAATGCTAACATGAATGATAGACACAATAAAAATGTATCATTTAGTAAAAATTTTCCTAGTCCTATCAAATTAGGTGGAATGAAGCCATGAAAGACATAGAAAGTCATCAAAATCTGAGGAAATTGGAATTGAAGCCTAGTCATAAGGATGAAAATTTCTCAGCATTTCCTTACTAAGGAAGAAAAAAGTACATATTATTAATTGCAATCTTTTGATTCAATAATAACATATGTATACCTAGATTAAATAAAATATATATGTTTATATATATTTAAACTCTCATTTGCAAATAAGATTCTATTAGTCTAAAGATTATTTTGGTTACTATAAAGCATGCAGTAAAGGAATCCATCTGAATACTTCTATCAAAATGCCAGGAACTGCTAGATCTATGTCCTTCACTAAACATTATAATCACATTTCTGAATTCTAAAGAAAAAATGAAGCAACCAGTATACCTTACAAAACTTTTCTCTCTGAAGTGGTAAATCTTTATAGATGGTCTATGTTCATGTTTGATTGACAGTATGGCTATTCTCCCTGCAATGCCATGACAGAATCAACACTGCAGATCTCCACTCATGGAACATTTTAGAGACAATATGGTTCCCATTTACACTACCTTTGTGTCCTACTCATCTTACCTAATAGCCTGCAAATCAGAGCGACTACACAGAATGACTTCAAGGACTATCACTTGCAGGAAACAAGACCTAGAAGCATATCAACTTCAAGAGGAAAACATATGATTGAGAAATACTGCATAATTCCTTCCCCCTCATATATACACATATGTATATATTACTCATTACTCACTCATATAAAGAGTTGAAGGGCATGTACATAAAGTCCTTAAAAGTTGTGGAAAGGGGGCTGTGGAGAATAGCTCACTTGGTAGAATGTTTATCTCACGTGCACAAGGCCCTGGATTCAATCCCCAGTACTACACGCACGCGCGCACACACACACACACACACACACACACACACACACAATAGTGGTGGAAGATATCTGGTGAGTTTGGACTGCTAATTGCCACCATTCATGAGAAGTCACATATGGTTTCATATTTTTTATCTATAATGTTGAGACTACCTGTCTTCAGACCTATAACTAGACATGTGTCCTAAATGAATTTTGTTCTAAGGGATACTCAAAAATCATAGAATTATCATGATCAGATTCAGTATCTCGTCCACTCTGAAAGATTCATTTTAGACAAATCCATGATTATGGGAGTTTAACTGCTATCTCTAGAATGCTACTGAATACATTATTATCTAACAGTTAAACTGATGAAGCAACATCCTTGATCTACTCTTAGGTAATGTGTGGAGAAGACTGCCTTAACCACGCTTTTTTAGCTCCATCTAACAGCAAGTGTACAGCTCCCTACGAAAATCAACTGTACTTAGGCACTAATGCTTTAAGAGATCTGGTTAGTTTCTGCCAGTCACATAGCACTCTAGAGCAGTTTGCTCAGTTATTTGTATCTCTAGATTTCAGTCCCGTATCTTAAGATATTTTTTTCCTTCTCCTTGACATTCCAAAATATTCACCAAGTTTCATCCTTGGGTCAGGCTCTGAGGCTACCCTCTCAATTTTCCCAGGCTTCCTGTCCTGATCCTACTTGGTGGTCTCACAGTCACCATATCTTAGGTAGCTCATGGATATCTGCCTTGCTGTACCCAAAGTCTGGAATCCCATTCCTCTGAAAGGAATTTTAAGCAAATTTAACACAGGTTTATGATTCTCTTGCCTTAAATGTTGAAGATGAAAAAAAGCAGCAGACACCATATGTTTACTAGCCTTGGCCAGGGAATGCCCAAATTAAGAATTGTGCCCTCTTGGAGCTGTATCATTTTTCTATGTTAGCTCACCAACTGATAGGAATCAAAGTTACATCAACAGAAGTCAAGCCTGAGATTATCTTCTGCAACACAAGGTCACATGTAGCTTCCTTACTCTTTAAAATTTATTCCCAGTACCCACAAGGTCAGTATTTTAAAATGATTTTTACCTTATTATTTACCAAGCAGAAGCATACAAAATCTAACATAAATTGTGCTTCAGTAGGAAAGACAGATGTTCAATCTCTGGTATAAAGTTGTGAGATATTAAACCTGTTTTTCTTTTGCAAGATGTTGATTTCAAAATTTTTGTTTAAAATACCCTGGAGGCCAAGTCAGAAAGATTTTTTTATCATATCTGGGAAACAGCAAAGTATATATCTTGGAATGGGTTTATTTATTCAACATTTATATAAAACACATGATAGCTAATTGTACAAATTTTTGTAAAAATGTTACATCAGCATTTGGTGCTGTAGTATAGGAAATATAATTCCTTTTAAAGAAATGTATGTGTTTGTAGTCTCCAAGCATCCTTAGAAACACATGAGCTACAATATCATAATGGCTTTATTAATTGGCACCCCAACCCAAAAAGGAAGTCCCAAAATAGATTAAAAGATCCTTCAGCAACTTATATCTGAGCCTCTATATCATAGTTAACTTCTTGTTTTTCTCTAGGCTCTGGCTCCCTCTTTATTAGCAGGGGTAGACTGGGCATCATGACACACACTTGTAATCCTAGCAACTTGGAAAACCGAGGCAGGAGGATCATGAGTACAAAGCAAGCCTCTGCAACTTAGTGAGGCTCTGAGCAACTTAGTGAATACCTGTCTCAAAATGAAACACAAAAAGGGCTGGGGATGTGGCTCAGTGGTGAAGCTTCCCTTGGTTCAATCCCTAGTACAAAAATAAATAAATAAATTATAACAGTGCCATTCTCTGAGTACCCATACTCTCATTTATTTTCTCAAGATATTGAAAAGAATTGAAATAATATTTGCTTAAAACACAGGCTAATCCATGGAATCACAGAAGAACAGAAATAGCAGGTCATAGGAAAAAGGACCAAAGAAGATGACATGGCACAAACTCATAAGGATGCATCTGGATTACTGCCTTTATGTGGCTTAGCTGCACTATTGGCCCGCCTCTCATCCTTGGTGGGCAAGGGCAGTGTAACTAACAGACTGAAAGCCACAATGAAGTAGAAAAGAAAGAGGCTTTCCCAGTAGGAGAGATCCTGGGGAGGCAAACACTAACAATGACTACTAGTATTTATTAAAAAAAAACAATGCAAGTGGTATTTTTTAAAAAATTAAAAAGTGTCTGGGCACAGTGGCATACGCCTATAATCCCAGTGGGTCTTGAGGCTGAGGTATGAGGATCTCAAGTTCAAAGTCAGCATTAGCAATTTAGTGAGGCCCTAGAGCAATTTAGTGACACCCTGTCTCAAAATAAAAACTTAAAAGCTCAATGGTTAAGTCTCCCTGGGTTCAATACCTGGGATAGATAGATAGATAGATAGATAGATAGATAGATAGATAGATACATATTTAAAAGCAGTCCAGTATTTACCCCACACTTGATCAATGAGATTCCTGTAACTCCATTCTGTAAAAACAATATCCTTTCCCAAAAGTAGATTTCCAATTAAATGAGCACAAATGCAAATTTTACCCACTTCCTATATTATCCTATCATATGAATATATGATTTCCAGTATAGTTGTGACAGTATAGTACATTTGTAAATGACCACAGTATTTCCCTCAAAATGAAGTCAAATCACAGGAGACCTACAAAGATAAAGTGCATTCATTCCATTTAATTTCAAATGATCAGAGAGCCAAGGTTGATGTTTTTAGGCAGCATCTTTCACATACCATTAGCCTAAATTAAGGCAATATCTTCAATATCTTTTCTGGGCCTTCTAAATGGTTTGCATCTGGTGAAATTAATTTTCCAGGATGTTCAGCAAAGTTGTATTTGTTTAGAAAAGCAGCAGAATGGACCCAGGCCCCTGCACCATAGGCCCTGGTAATTATGACAGTCATTCACTGATTACCCTGTGTTCTCTTATTTTTCAACATCAATAGTATTATTGTTTGAATTATTCTTGTTAGTTATTAGTTAATCACTTTATAAGATAGTAAACTGAACTGTCATCTGTAAAGATAACATTTAATGTACATTTGGACTATAAAAAGCAAAAGACTAAAATTTTTATTGTCTACCAGGGACATTAAATTTGGGAAAAATAAAATAGTATTTAACAATTATCTTAAAGTTCTGTTTCTCTATTCTTCTAAATTTCCTTTCTCTTCTTTATCCATTAAATTTTTATTCTCTCTTACAAAGTGAATTTAGAATTCAAATTGAATGAATAACATGATTAAGAAATTAATTAAACTTTCAATTCCATCTATTTTAGTCATTCTTATAATTTAGAAACAATGTAAATGTAGTTATTTTTAGCAAATCATAAGTATCTGTGCTTTTCTGGCTATTAAATGGCAGAGAGACAAGCTTAAAGAAAGTGCTATGCTACCTTCTATACATGTCGCAGCTTTCAGAATCCCAATTCAAAAGCCATTTCTCCAATAATGCTGAGCAACCTTTTTCTCTGAAGAAGAAAAGAAGAAACTAACAATTGTAGCTAGAAAACAAAGAGTAAATCAGTTTTATTTTCACCTATATACACATTAAAAAAGAAAAAAAAAGAGAAAACTTAAGCATTTCTTCTTAGATGGCTCAGACCATGAAAAAAACATCAGAGCAAAATAAGAGCACCCATTTTAGAAAAAGGAAACATGGCTCACATGATGGAGCAACAAGCAGGACTCCTACTTTAATTATTGTAGGTGCAGGCATTTTTGTATAAATTCACAAAATTATTGGTTATTCTCCACCAGATATATGGAGTACATTATGCTATTTTGTTGAGAGTACCACCAAACTATCATACTCAAAACATGTCTTACTTGCTTGAGTTCTACCACAGAAAAACATATGGATTTTTCTTGGTTTTTTAAGGGTTTTCTTTGATTTTATGCACATCTGCCAACAGTCAGTCTTTTTTCTGAAGTGTTTAAGAAACCCATAGTCACAATTCACCAGACATTCTGGAAGTATATTTTCCATCTGTTAATTCTATCCAACACTAAAAGATGCCAATAAAACATAAACTAATCACTTTTTAAGCAGCCTCTACATAAAATACAGTAATTTTTCACTAATAAACATCATAATTAATTTCCACCATAAGCATATATTAATTATATAATATATATGTATATATATATTATAAAATTAATTCTCAAGCCTAATCATTGGCTTTATCTGTAATTGATCAGGTGGCAGACAAAGCATCCACCACCCCTTACACAGCCTCAGCAGCAGATCAGAGAGCAAGAATGTCATCCACTGGAGATCAGGGTATGAAAGCTAACATAAAACTTTGCTTCCATCTCAGAGAAGGCTCACCATTGTGACAACTGGCATCCAAGCAGAAATCACTGGAAGGATTCTATCAACTCCCAGGCTAGTGCTTGAGAATATCCTAGACCTTATCTCAAGACTCATATCTCTGGAATAACTGGAGAAAGATGCAGAACCCCAACTTCGGAATTGTATTCCAAACAGAATCACCGGCAGCTGGTTATAGTTGTCTTGTGCCTGGAGGTCACCTCAGTAGTAGGCAGCCCATAGTAGTGTAGGCTTTGGTCCTACCCAGTGTTATGCTAATCTTGGCATGCTGTGAGCTCAGTTTTGTGATATTGGTGACCAATAGATGAGGTATAGGAGGCTGGGGCTGGCCTTGTGTTTCAGCTCAGGGTTCAGCAGAAACCAGTCATACCCATCAGAGTGCAGTGACTATGAATAAAGCATCTTTTTCAACCATAGTCTCAGGGTGAAGCTTGGGGAGATGAGTACCATTTTTAGGTATTCCCCTGGCTTATACTGTCTATCATTCCTACTGCAGATCTGAGACAAACCTGGACTTAGATCACCTTTAGTTTTGAAACAGTGACAACATATCCAAAATCAGCTTCCAGCAAACTATAACACAGGTGCCGTTCATGCTAAAATAGTGGAAGTGAAAATAAGAAGCCTTCTTAAATTTCTGAAAAGACAGGCACAAACAAAGCCAGACTATGAAGGTTGTAATGAATACCTTCACCAGCAATGCCCACATGATATTACACTAAACATCAACAGCTTTCAGGAAAGCATGACTTTATCTAACAGTCAAAACCAGGTACCAAAAACTGACCAGGTACAAACCAGTATGGGTGAAATCTTGGGAGAAGTATTTAAAACAGCTCTTTTAGGGCTGGGATCATGGCTCCGCGGTAGAGTGCTTGCTCAGCAGAGGCAGGACCCGGGTTTGATTCTCAGCACCACATTAAAAAAATAAATAAATAAAGATATTGTGTTGTGTCCATCTACAAAAAAAGATTCTTTCTCCTCCCTCTCTCTCTCTCTCTCTCTCTCTCTCTCTCTCTCTCTCTCTCTCTCTCTCTTTCTCTCTCTCTCTCTCTCCCCCTAAAAAAAATAAAACAGCTCTTTTAAGGAAATTCAATATGCTTCCAGAAAATGCAGAGGAAATGTTGAATGCTCTTATGAGAAATTTAACATACATAAGCAATTTAAATAATCAAATGGAAAAAAAGGAAGATGTAATAAAAGCAGGAATGAGATAATTAGAGTAGAAGAAAGGGATAAACAGAAGGTGGGAGGGGAAGGTAAGAAGAAGTAATATGGAGAGAAACTGATCAAAATATGTTACATGCATTTGTGAATATGCTTTCACCATGGAAACTCATTGCTCTTTAGAGTTAATATGTACCAATAAAAAATAAATAAAATGGAAATCCTTGAACTGAAAAATACACTAAGCAAAATGAGAACACTCTCCATTCTTATGCATCCAATTGCCATCAAATACAAAATCAAAGTTTGAGTGGGCTCAATTATCCTCTTGGTCTTCTAAGTATGGTTCTGAGTAGTTGAGTGTTTCTGCAAAAACCATGCACATAGACTGACTACTTGACATTTCTATACAGACACCAATGTAATAAAATTATTAAGTGCTTGCTATTTGGCAAGTACTGTTCTAAGATCTGGGGAAATAGAAATGAACAAGATAGAGCACAAGTCCTACTGAACATGGCATTCCAGTTAGAAAAACCTAACAGAAAAAAAATGTTGAGCAAAAGTAAACAAATTCATAAAAGAATTTCAGTTAGCAATAAGTATGTAAAAGAAAATGAATCAAGATGAGTGAACCAGGAAAACAATTGGTAAATTTTTTAGGTTGGTCAGGGAGATCTTTCAGAAAAGATGAAATCAGGGCGAAGAAGCAAATTGTAGGCACAAACTGTGAAAAATTATAAAAAGAGCCCAGAAATGTCTCCTAAGTGTCTTCAAAGTTAAAATCTTGGCTCATCAAGGCTATAAAATGACCTACTAGCCTCTACTGCCAAGAAGGACACTGCCTCCTCTCTGGTCATATTTCCTACAACTCTTTTTAGGCCTCCTGATTAGCACAGAGCAGGCATGTGCACAGTGGTGCATTGATAGTGGTCTTAAATGGCTACCCTCTCCACCTACCACATTCTCCCTTAGACAACTGCATGGCTCACTTCCTCATTTCCTTCAAATCTGACCATCTCCATGAGGCCTAAGCTGATCCAACCATCTCCTCCGACTTAAAATCTCAACACTCTTCCCCAAACCAGGTAATCCTCAAAACATTTTCTTGCTTTTAGTTATTATTTTCAATTTTTGTCTATTTCCTACCCTAGTCTTCCAACAAAACATTCAGAAATCTTTGCTGTTTATTAATCTAGGCTCTATAATTAGAATATCACTAGTATACTTTAGGCATTTAAAATCCTATATTGAGTAAATGAAGATTTCTAAAGATAAGAAAACATCAAAAGACCATGAGCCAAGAAGTCCAACCTGTTCAAACACCACTGTGACCCACCTAGAATGAACAAACAGTATAAAGGGAGACAAGAGACAATGAGATAAACCTTACAGTTGGCAGAAATTTTTTTTTTATTCTAGTGTCAATTGAATTAATTTTAGCATGCCTGACATTTATCAAATTATGTTTACCTTTTTCTTTATCTCTTCTTGATACTTTCCCCACTGTTGTTCCTCTGAAATAGCCTATGTTTCAGATTAATTAAGAAACAGAAGCAAGAATCTGCAAAACAAAAACATATTCTCTCCACCTTGAGTTAGATGGCATGTGTGTGTGTGTGTGTGTGTGTGTTTTCCTAATAAATACATTGGCAATTACCAAGCCTTTTCCTCCAGGCCTTAATATCCAAGAATGAAACAGTAGCAAACCACATTGCTGATCTTGGACCTAGCACCAGTATCTTGTGATCTAATCTAGTTATTAATATTTGTATGACTCATTTTAATATTTATTTGGTTTCTATCCAACTAGTTTGATGGGAAATCTTAACCTTTGAGTTTTAAGGAGTCCTCAACCCTGTTCAAACATCACTAGAGGAGGCATTGTGGTATATCCTTTTGCCCACATATATCCCAACTAAAAGATAAAACAATAAACATTAGAGCAACAGAACACATAATGTGGGATGCACATAGCTTGCATTTCATAATTTTGAGATCTGCTTGTCTTTGGAACATATGATCAGTCCCACAGTTTCTGCTTTGCACCATATCACATTGTCCCTTAAAACAATGATATAACAACTACTAACTGTTTTGAAGGGGAATGATGAAAAACAGGAAAATGCAGTTAAAAAAAACAGGAAATCATTAGATATTACTTAAAATATCAACATACTATTCTGCCATCACAGAGGTTTTAAATTGTTTCATATACCAAATAATTTCCCTGTAAGTCCTTTGAAATTTCTGTTTATCAGCAAAAGGCTAATAAAAAAAGCTTAGTATTTCATCAAGAACCTCAACTACCTGCTACACATTATTTTTTATTAATACCAGTGCAATTAGAGCAATGCTTCTCAAACTTTAATGTGCACATGAATCACCTGGGGATCTTGTTAAAAAGCTGAATTCCTTTAAATGCTTTGGGGATTGTACCTGCATTTCTAAAACTCTCAGGAGATGTTGATGCTACTGATCCAAGAGCTGTAATTTGAGTTGTTTTAGAGTTTGTCTTTCTTAACAGAGTCTATATAATTGTTCTATGTATGCATCTCAGTAATTGATTAGAAAATTGAAAGACTGAATAATTTGCACTTGGTTGACTTAGAAAATCAATGGAAAGACATTTGCCTATAATTTTAGGTAGAAGTCCCCAATATTGTACTTTAGCTTATTCAATTCTAAATTATTTATAACACATACATTGGAATTTTGGTTGTATACTTTAAAGAGAAAGTAAACAATTTTCAAAAGAAAATTCCATTTGTGGATTTTTAAAATGAAGAAAAATAGAGAAAACACTTTTTACACACACATAAATACACACAGAGAGAGATATCTTAGTGAAAGAAGATAAATTTTCCTTAAAATATTTGAAATCCTTGGGATATTTTAATTTCTTAATGTCAACAAATTGTAAAAAGGAGTAGAAAATCAAAACAACAGAATCAACCTTTAAAATTCTTTTTAAAATAATATTCACCATATTAAAGTTATTAAATGTGGAAATTTATTTCAAAATGTTTCACTAAAATATGTGATTATATTATATAAACATATAAAATAACTGCAGAGACTTCAGAATACACACATCTGGTTTTGAACCAGAATTGTTTATTTTTGCATGTGTGTTCTGCATTTCTTTAATTAATAGGAACACCTATGGTCATTTAACAAATGTTAAAGGTGTAACATCCCTTAAGGCTCAGAGTCACAACCTCCCTGCAAAGCTCCTGAAAAAATTCAACCAGTTGCACTTTCATCTTCCTTAGAACTTAGATAAATGAGAGACCTGTGCCTCTGATTTGAAGAAAACAGGACACCAAAGCACTGAGCCAGTATTCTTCAAACTTGTACTTAATATAATAAATACTTATTATTACTTATGTATCAACTACAATGGTGCAAAATTTAAAAGCAGAGGTAATAGGTAACATTTGTCACTTTTTGACTACCCAGCTTTGGAATCCCTTCCCAGGTTTGTGGAAGACTCCGTCTTATGAGTCTCAGTGGAAGGTGCCGCACATTGCTCAGGTCTCACCATGAAGACTGAAAACACCCAACACTTGCTTCTCAGCATCCTTTATTCACTGGGCTTAGATGGCTGATCTGGGCTCAGCCAATCAGAAACACTTGCCCTGGATTCTGACCAAGACCACAGGCCAACTGCAGAGCCCAAGGGAAGACGCCTTTTCTGGTGAAAGTGGCCATAGCTGTCAGAGCCTTGTCCAATTTCCAGGGGGAACAGTAAGAAGATCATCATGCAGCCCCTGGCATGGTCTTGCCACAAGTTTCCGAAGGTTCTAAGACATAGCAAGACTCTCTGGAAAACTTTGGCACCACAATTTTTGCCTTGCTTCTAGCTGTGGCCTGAACTTGGCTTTCAGCCTTCTCAGAAATTTTTTCCATAAATTGAACAATAATTATTTAATTAACTTTTTATCCTAATTTAGTTTTACTTAGTTCTGTGAAGGAACGACGTTGGCCTCTCTCCCCTTCTTTCCTTGTAACATAATCTCTGGAGAGAGAAAATCGCTCTCACAAAGTCTCAAAGCAAGTTTGCTTGAAGAGTGTCCCCAGAAAGGAAAACATTTTAAGGTTAAATGTTACTTGGACAAATCTTTGCTACCAAGGCATCATTAGAAAACTGAGATAAGAAATATGATTTTTCCGAAGCCTTAGGCCACAGAGGTTTCTTTCCAGCAATACCACTGTCAGTTCAATTTGCTTACCTTAATTATCACATGAAGAAGTCTAACAAGCAAAATTGGTATAAAAGATGAAAGCATGACTTCCACAGAGCTCATAGGTTCATCTCAGTAACAAGAGCATTAACATCGTTTTGTTTCTTGTTAGTTGAGTTACACCTTTGGTAAAATTAAAATTAGGAGATATCTCCTTGGCATTTAAAAAAAAGACAAAACCAGAAAAGTACCACTTTACATGGCAATTAACAGAGTAATTGGATGAAGAAAAAAAAAACATCTTAATATGGAATACAGAAAAAAATTTAAAAGTCAAATAAAAAAGCAAGGTTTTATAAATTCTTTAGTGAAGATTCAAAATAAACTATTAAAGGAATATGGTTTATTTTGTCAAGTTTATGATCAAAGACAGAAAATAGAAACCATGCCCTCTTCTAGAACATCTTTTATTGCCATATTGAAGAGACAGAACATACATTAAATATTTGTTTAATGGAACAAAGTTCCCATACAGGGTGACAAATAACACACATTTTTATTTAATTAAAACAAGATAAAATAATTGTAGCAATCTGTGTCTACCTTAGTGTAATCCCAAATAGGTAGATGGGATGAACAGCTTCATATCAGCTAAGAGCTGGCTCAAGTCTGAGAGAAGTTGATTTGTTTACTATTTACTTTAACCTTATGACTAATAGAAATATCACAAATTGTCCAATTTAAAGCTATTTCTATCCAACAGAGATTTCTTTTGGCCATGTGGGAACTAATCAGCATTCTCTAAACTCCATTAAATCTTAGGTATGTTTCATAGAACTTTAGGTATTTTAACATTTTAATGTTTACCAGGAATGTCTGGGATGCCACAACATCTTCTTCACCTGATTGATTCTTCATTGATGATCTAGACTGAAATTAAGCACTGCATTTCCAAAAAGTCTATCTTGTTTATTTCTTTGTACATCAATTGACTTTTTTTTTTCTCTAGCCACATTGGCATTTCATATATAATTAATAGCCTCTATGCCATTTTATTATACTGGATTTTATGCACATCTGTCTTTCCTATTAACTATCAAGCTTCACTAGGTCAATGAATGGGGCTCAGTCAGGATTTCTATCTCTTGTATCTCACACACCACTTGACTAAAATATGTTTCATCATGAATGAAGCAGTAGATAATACATATCACTTTTCCTCCTCGTCATATGCAAAAGAGCATTATGTAGACTTTTGAACATTTAAAATATGCCAGAATCTGAGTTTAAACCTTTACCTATCTGATACCATATAATAGCTACCACACCTAGAGAATATACAATTATTGTTTACCTAACTAATGTAGAAAGTGAAGTTTAAAATGGGTAATTAATATATTCAAAATAATATAACTAGGAAATAATGAAGCTAAAATTTTAATTCAGCATCTTTGATTGTATACTGTATATTATCAAAGGGTAGGAAACCTGTAGTAATGACATTGGCAGAGGAGAATGTCTGACTCAAATTGGGATTTTCTCAGAGAAATCTGACCCTGTGAGCTACCAAATTTTTCCAAGTCTCATCACCCATGTTCTGCTATATATTTTAATGCTAAGCTGAGCATGAAACTTTGATCTCATGTGGATTTTGGTGTTTATGCTTTTGGCCACAATACATTCACACTGCATAAATGAGGTCCAAGTTTTCTTTCTAGGTTTAAAATTTACACCTGGTAACATACCTCTGTCTTTGAATCCATAAAACACAATAAACCAGGGTAGTCCAGATAAGACAGTAGAGGTCAAAGAGACAGCAGAAGTAGGAAAAATAAAATAACCTCCTTTCCTGCCCTATTTTTGCATTATAAATTTTCTTATGTGTAACTTGGTGAACTAACATTAGCAGTTGATAAACACATTCTATTTATAAAATCATTAAATAACATCAAGACAAATACACACATGAACATTTATTATTCTATTTCCACTATTTTAGTATATGCCATCACAACAAAAATAAATAACAGAAAAAATTGACCTCAAAATATATTTATGGGTATGCTCCTTTTATTTGTTTTATATGGATTACAGTAGCCTCCTTAGAAGTTTTGAAAACCTAACAATATCTTGATTTGTATATTTTTGCTTGATGGAAAATTATAGTAGGAAATTCAGCCTTTGTGGTTTTGAACAAGGCAAAAGTATATGAGCAAAATACAAATATCCTTTATGTATAGATTTGAGTTCCACATTATTAACTAAAAAAAGTTATAGATCATCTAGAATAACTGACCTAATAGCCAGTAGGTAGCACTTTAAATTACTTTCCCAGAAGTGTTATGGGCTTTGCCAAAGCCTCCAAAACATGTTCATATGATGTCTTATTAAAAATATGAGCAAGAGGATTAGGGCTATAGATTCATGGCATATCACTTTGCCCACACTGTACAAGGCCCTGGCTTCACTCTTCAGTACTGAAAAAAAAAATGAGCAAAAATGTGGACTCCATATACTTTCCAGGTATTGCTAATATTGATTCTTCCTTTTTTACCATAATCCACTAAAGTTATTTGAGACCAAAATATATGGGACGAAGGAAATTTACAAACAAAAGAAAAATATGGTTCTCCTCTACTTTGGCCAGGATAAATAAAATTGGTCACTTTTTATAGTCAACAGCACATATTAAGCTTCTCCATTTATCATGGGCCTTAAGAGAACCCAGAGGAAGCCAAAGGCGTCTTTCCTAACTTTGAGAAACGTATGACCACATTAAAGCTGACTGAAGGTCAGGAATGCCCTCAACTAGGTAGAACCATCCATTAAGTCTTGGTAGCTGGAGTTTCCACATGGTCTGAGTGCTCCTTCTGGAAGTAATCCATGGAACGCCACTGTTTTTCCTGCCTCATTACTGTACTTGCAAAAGGGTGGTCAGTGAGAGTCAAGAATGTGTTCACAGCACAGAACTTTCCTGGGAGTTTGTTCATGATCTTAAGTTTTATTAGTCAAACGTTCTAACCAACTAAAAATAATTTTGCATATTTAGATATTCAGAAAAATGTTTTTGTTCCACAAAAATTTTGAAGATGAGTAGCCATCAAATCCCTTATGAAATCTGGAAAGTACAAAATTCTAAATAGAATTTTATACGGAAAATAAAAAACACAGTACCCTGGCATCTTTAACTTGCTGTTTAGTAACAATGTAATGGTGGTGGGTTTTAGTAAAGCCTCCCATTCTGGCTTTATTACTTTAATAAAACAACTTTAGTACATTTACTATTCTACAGTAATACTTTATTATGAGTTACAGAAAGTAAACAGCCCTTGTCAACATAAATAAAGCAAGTACATTTCAGGAATCCACATTTCTGATTTTATAATGTTGCTTTTTAGTGTTCATCAGTACGCGTTTGCACAATTTAGTTATCTCTCGGGGATTTTCAAGTCATTAGTGTGAATTAGTATAGTATTAAGTATGAAATGACAGATACTTCCAAGAATTTTAAAAGAAATGCACTCATAGGCACAGATTAATGGGAAGTAATTTATCTCCTTCTACATTTACAGCTCCCACAATGAAAGCAGATGGGCCACAAATACACTTTTCCCAAGTGGTCATTTTTAATGGGAAAATTGCTAACATAGCCATATTCTGAATCCATTTCTCTAACACAGACCCATAGAGAGATCCAACAATCTGTAGTGGAAATAATTCTGAATTTAGAAACATCAGAATAGATACATGTTCCTCTCCTGGAATTGTATGATTCTATCTGCCATGTGGTTCCTTCCCCTATTTTACCTATTCTGTATTATACATTATATTATGCACATTATACCTATTCTAGCGTCACAGAGACCTGGCAGTGCTATGAAGTTTGAACAAGCACTGATCATCAAAGAAGTTGAATAAGTTGTCCAAGGGTTTTAGTTAGACTTGCATTGCTGTGACTAAAATACCTGGGAAGGAAAAGTTTATTTGGGGATTATGGTTTCAAAGTTCTCAGTCAACAGATGGCCAATCACACTAGCCCAAGATGAGGCAGCACATCATAGGGGAAGAGTCCAACAGAGGAAAACTGTTCAGCTCATGGAGTAGCATTTTTAGGAAGCAGAGAAGCGGGGAAGGGCACCGACCACAGGGAACATGCAATCTTCCAGGGTATGGTCGTGACTCACCTCCTCTAACTACACACCACCTTCTTACTATTACTACCCAGTCAGTCCATTCAAACATTGGAGGGACCAATTAGATTACAACTTTCAAAACTTATTCCTGAATATTCCTGAAATAATAAGAGTTTTAGGGAACACATCATATCCAAACTGTAATAAAACTATAATACTAAGACCACATTGATAGGAAGCAACAGTCTCAGTTTATCTTCTAGGTCCTTGTGGCCTTAGTGTTGGGTAAGAAAACATTTACAGCTTTTCCTTTCACAGAGGATTTATATGCTGGAGAGGCTAGGGCCAGACTGGAGTAAGGTGTCAGAATAGCTTGCTAAGGAGTACTTCCTTCTAAAGCAATGCATTCTTATCCCCAAACTGTCAGTCTCTTAATCTTTGAGAATATTATTATTCTTTAGGAGTAACAACTCCTAGAATAACCCTGAGTTAGTATTTTTTATGCTCTTACTCTTAGACAGCAGCACTAACAAACTATCTTTGAAGGGGCTGTTATACCCCCAAACCACCTATTTTAACCATAAGAACACGGTTATAAACATATTCCTCATTCACGTTGGCTGGAGTTATAGTATTTGGAATTATGTAATACAACTAAAAAGATGATGAAAATGTATTATGTCATCAGGTGCACGATGAGCCATTGAAATGTCTACAAAAAGAGATGAAATCTAAAATAAGAGTTTTAAATTAAATTTGTCCACAATCATCAAATCCAAGAATGACGACTGTTTCATTCATGTTGTTATTATTAACTCAGAGAAAAATCTTTCTCCTGTTCTTCTTTTAGGACTCTCTGCCCATCTTCAACCCAATTTCCAGCCCACCTCTGTGCCTGAAGAACTACTACTCCAGCTGCTTAGGTCCCAGTTCATATGTGAGCTCTTAATGTCACCTCCCTAGACAAATTATGTCAATTCCTTTTGTGATAACCCAATTTATCATATTTCTTTTCCAACATTTTGTAGCTGATATTATAGTTGATGGTTTTACCTGATTCTCTTTCCTTTTATTCTCTCAGTCCTTGATGTCAAGGACCATTTGTGTGTGTTGAGTGGGAGGTGTAAGGAGTAGATAGACTGAATACCTAAACAGAGATTCAGTAAGGGGCTGGAGTAAGTAAAAATTAGATGAAACTGAGAAATGGTGTGCCTGTGAAGTAATCAAATGTAGTTTTTTTTAATTTAAATTTTTATTTTTTGTAGTTGTAAGATGGACAGAATTCCTTTATTTTATTTGTTTATTTTTATGTGGTTGTGAGGATCAAACCCAGTGACTCACATATGCTAGGCAAGCGCTTTGCCATTGAGCTACAGCCTCAGTCCCATGTAGTATTTTCTTATAGTCCATCTATCACTTGCTGCATTGGCAAGCATTAAAGCAGAATTCAAAGGAGACTAACCATCAAAAACAACTGTAACCATTCACAGTGGAAAGCAAATAGAGATAAGTTAATGATAATCAAGATCCAATAAAAATACTCCTTTTCTCTTCCAAAATATTGCTTATCTTTTCTTGACATAGTCGAATGAGTTCACTAATTCACACTAATGAAAAGAAATCTTTAACAAATCATTGATTTCTCTTTGAAAGGATGCTAAATTAACATGAAGATAGCTCAAAGTTAGACCCAGAGATTTCAAAAGTGACTGTTTAATTGAGTGGATTTAACTTATCTTCTCATTATAATTGATAGTGAAAGCATTCATTTAATTGAAAATCTTCATGAAATAAAATAAGACAAACTGAAACCCTATTCCACATGTATTTTATGAATCACTTATCTTTAAAGAAAAATAAAGTGACTGATATATTTAGTAATTAATTTTCAGCTGACACATAATTTAAATATTTGACAAGAAAAAGTGAAAAACTTTGATGTTTTGCTTCTAAAATTAACAAAGGATGCCAAATTTATGTCATAGTTAAAATGTTCACTGTAAATAAACAGATTTTTTATCCTACAGAGGTGCCCGAAGAATTCCTGCAAAATGGAAAGTCATAAGATTAAATTCAAAAGCAGCATCTTTGGATTTTAAATTTCTTAACCCAAATGTAGATGTAAAGAGCAAAAATCTCTATACCTCATCAGTTCAGAAGGTGAGCTTTAGTGGAGAGACCTGGGAGAAAACAAAAGCAAGTAGAAAAGATACTATAAAATTAAAAAAAAAAAAACAGAAACTGATCTTGAATTTTGATCCTTTGTTTAAAGGGAGGGGGGTGTCACAAAAACAGAAGAATAAAATCTATTACGTTATATAAAACCCAAGAATCGTTCAGCCAGAAAAAACCTGGTTGGTGGCAAAAATAGAACTCACCAGCCTGTTCCCATCTAAAATCTTGAGGTTGGAGATGAAAGTTAGCTTTTTTAGACAAAAGGACTCTGCACAACGTTATAAAATTTTTAGGGGTCAGAAAATGGGAGAGAATCTTCTTTATTCTTGAGAATACAGTAAAAAGAGATATCCGTTTGTATCCAAATTCAAGACCCAAAGCTGGACTCTCTGAGCTAAAAGGCTCACTTACAGCGGAGGTAGCTAATGGGTACTGAGGGGTTGCAGCCAGAGAACATCAGAGGTGGATGAGACAGCAATGTCTGAAGAGAACATAGGAAGCCCCAGTGAAGTGTCAGAAACAGCCTCGCAGCCCAATGATTTATTTTTTTAATATCTTTTTTTTTTAAAGAGAGAGTGAGAGAGGAGAGAGAGAGAGAAAATTTTTAATATTTATTTTTTAGTTCTCGGCGGACACAACATCTTTGTTTGTATGTGGTGCTGAGGATCGAACCCGGGCCGCACACATGCCAGGAGAGTGTGCTACCACTTGAGCCACATCCCCAGCCCAGCCCAGTGATTTAGATAAACCCCAAGACCAATATCTCACCTTCCCTTATTAGTACAGTGTGCAGCTGTTCATGTTATATGACTCGTTAAACCTAGGTCCTTAACTGAAGAATAACAATACTATTATTTTTAAAAAATTAGTAAGATTTATCTAGGAAAACAGTCATTTTATGTGTTCTAAGCATGAAGGGTTTAAATATAAAGAAATAGAGAATTGCTCAACCATTGGAAGTGTTGGGGAGTGAAGGTCTAAGAAGCCTGTACCAATTATTTCAGCATGAGGTACTCATCCAGGGTTTCTTATGATTTCACAGGGAGCTGCTGCAATCCCTATAAATATATGAAAGCTCTCATTGATTTTATCTGCCTGCATCAGGAAAAGGGATGGTTCTCAGGAGCTGGCCAAGAAGCCATTGTGAATCTCTTGTCTGCACAGCATCTGATTGGAACTGCTTTTAGAGAATGACAGCCTCTTCTTCCTTCAGCCTTTCTGATCAAACAGAAATGCTTTTTATTGGCATACTGCTATCTGGAACCACATGGGGGAGGAACATTCTGAAAAATGAAGTTCCTGACTTCTCTGCCTTGGGAGAAGATCTTAGAAAAAGGCGGTGGTAAGCATATCATTCAACATTAATGAAAATGCAGTTTAAATTTTATTATCTATGATAAAAGTATGGTAAGTACTGTCCCCATTATTATCAACATTCTTATTATTACATAGAGAAAACTAATGAGTGAAATTGACTACACAAGAGAGAATATTTCTCAGTATCTAATTCCAAGTAGAGAGGCCCTAAAAGCAGTTTGTTGCTCCCTCTTGGATTGAGAGACTACTTAGTAGGTTTTTCCTCTACTTCCCAAATAAATGTTGGTGAACCTATATAACTTAGACCATTAGAAATCAAACCAAACATTATTTGGGCAGAGAAGGAAATAGGGGAGAGAACAAAGGAAAGAGTGGGAGGGAAAAAAGAAAGGTGTATTTAGTACAGCTTAGGTTAGAGATTAGAGAAGAACCTACAGAGAATCTCAGGGCAATATTAGTTAGCAATGGAGAAAAGATCAGATCAAGCACAAGGAGATGAATGATCTAAATTGGTAAAAATCACCACTGATGATTCATATAGCACATGCTTCAAGTACAGCAAACTGAAATACAATTTATGTGAATTGAAATATGAATATAACAGCATTTCATCAGCAAAACAAAGACATATTGAGTTTCTCCATTATGTGACAATATGGAGAGGTTAAAACAAGAGGCTACAGCCAGAGGCAGGAGGAACAACCAATGGTAGACCACAGATAAATGAAGGCATGCCAACTGTCT
Source organism: Ictidomys tridecemlineatus (assembly GCF_052094955.1). Lineage (NCBI taxonomy): Eukaryota > Metazoa > Chordata > Mammalia > Rodentia > Sciuridae > Ictidomys > Ictidomys tridecemlineatus. Next base: position 106,730,097 of record NC_135477.1, on the reverse strand, counting down.
ACAGAAAGGCATAGTCAGAGGCTTAGACAAGATATAGTAACCAAAATCAGGACTCAAAAGTGGTTATATGAGAAAAAAAATCAAATAAAGTAAAAAATAAGCTCAAAGTTCTCTCTTCAAAAGACAGCAAAAAAACAAGGGGAAACAAAATGAAAGTGGTTGGAAATGTTCCCAGAGTTCCATGAGCCATAAAGCTGTCCACGCACTCTCTCTGTGAGGTTAGTCATTGGGAGGGTAGTCATCAATCAGTGCGGTCACACTGAAAGACTCCCTCAGGGAAAGTTAAGAGGAAAAATAAAGACCTAAACAGTGCCATACATCAAACCCATGAATCTGGGAACAGGGTGGTAAAAGGTGCATTTATGATACAAATTAATCCAAATGACCAAGTAGGGCAAATGTTTTCCACATGTACACTGTATATCATAAAGTACCCTGTGACTGTGCATAAAATAGTGCCAGAAAGGTCATCTTGGTTGTCATTCAAAATCAACTCATGCAGCATGTCAACATATTTAACATTATATTCAACATTAAGACATCTTATTCACTTCTGTTCTTAGGTTCTTTGACAAATTGCTATTTCCTGATGCATTCTGACACTTTTTCACTGGGGAGTAAACTGATTTCAAGTCAGTTTTCAATGAATTATATAACATTTGATAGATCAGAAAATCTTCTGTTCTGGTTGGGACTGGAGTTGTATTTCAGTAGTAGAGCACTTGCCTAGCAAGTGTGAAGTACTGGATTCAACACTCAGTACCACATAAAAATAAAAATAACTTTTAAAAAGGTATATGTCCATCTATAACTAAAAAGAATTTTTTTAAACACTACAAAAATGAAAAGGAAATTTTCTGGTCATTTCTTTACAATCATTAATGAGGTGTCTTCAAAGTTCTTGTTCTTCTTCTGGTCATTGATGGGTTTATGGCTCCTCCCTACACAAACATTTCCAGTTCGCCATTGACTTCTGAATAGGATGTGAATACCTCACCCTGGATTTTAAGTTCTACAACACATCCTCAATTTATCTTTCATTCACATCCTACAGTACAAATTCAGAACACCACATTCTTCATGAACATTTTAAACAAATCAAATATCACACACACAAACACACACACACACACAAACACATGCACACAAGTCTTTTCATATATCTTACAGAATATTGTTTCTTGTTTCTGGTCAAATATCTCTTTCTGACAAGCCCCCATCAAAACTTAGTGGATAAACAACAATGATAATTGTTACTTCTCATGTTTCTGAAGGTTGGTTGGGAAGTTTCTCTGCTAATTTTACCTGTATTCATTTATGTGTCTTCCTTCAGCTGGAAGATCAGCTCAGTAGGAAATTTCCAGATAGTCTCACTCATGTCTGTCAACTGTAATAGCTTTAACCTGTTCTTTCATGTTCCTGTTGGCTAGGACAATTTAACAATGTAGTGGTCTCAGAGCAGTATTCCATGGGGGCAAAGAAGGAAGCCAGAGACTTCTCAAAGCCTAGACTTTAGAAATCACATATCATTTCAGCTATACTCTATTAGAAGAAATGAATCCCAGCTTTGATTCAAAGAGTGGTAAAAACTGACTCTATTTTTTAATTGTGAAACTTATAAAAAAAATTTAGAATCATCTTAAATCTACCACACTCCATGTTTGACCATAATTATTCACAATTTTCCACATGAAAAACATTTTTCCTTTCTCAAGACCTCTAAAATCTTACCTATAACTGGCATTGGGATCAAAGCCTAATATAATAATCTCTAGCTTATTTAGAAATCTAAAATTTAGAAAATACACTAGTGTACCAATGTGCATGGACACACACACACACACACACACACATCCAACCATCCATCTAGCATATTTTGGTACAGTAGAGACAGTATAACCTTAGCAAACCCCAATAGAAAAAATATAGAATAATCTCAATAGACATTGATAGAATAACTTCAATAACTATCAACAGAAAGAATTGAAGCACACAGAGCTTACTGATTCAAAGTAATTTTGAAAACTGATCTATCACCTGTTACCAGTTGCCCTAACTCTGCAGACAGGAGATGCTGCTGGGAACAGTTCCCAATCCATTTTTTTTTTTTTTTAATTTGTAGTTTCCTCTCTGGGCTCTTGATTATGCCCTCAAATATTTTTTTTCTTTTGTGCAGTTTATGTTTGTAGTTGTGTAGCTCCCTGAGCTTGCTTTCCACCCAGAGACCTTTTTCTTAAATATCTCTGCACACCTTTGTCACAAACAAATACCTACTATTTTATGCTTTTGTTTTACAGGAGCACTTTATTTAGCTCATGCCTGGCAGTTTGTGCTTGCCAACAGCAGGGGCACCTTGATCTTTGCCATGAGGTGTCTCATCTCCAATGAACACCAGATTCCTTACATGAGGGTCTCTGGGAAGTATGCCAAATGCACAAGGACCGAGTTGCATGGCCTAACTTCCATGTTGCCCTATCCGTCTAATGAAGGCAGAGAGCCAATTTCCATCCAGTGACTCTGATCTAGAAAACGAGAGGCCACGTTTTTTTAGCTACACATTTTTGAACTTTGTTTCTGCTTTTGTTCTCAGTGGTCCTCTAGTGCAGGCACTCTATGAGCATAGCATCCCTGCATTGTTTGATACAGTATTTGTCATACAGCTTTTACTTGCTAAATGTGTTCCAAAATAAAATGGGAAGGTCACAGCATTAAGTAAAGAAACAAAAATGATTTCTTCAGTCAAATGTTTAAAGTAGAAATAGTTCTTACAAAATGCAACTAGCCATAAGTAGTTAAGCAGACATCATGAAAACCAGAAGCCATTCCAATGTACTCAGCTTCTTTCCTGCTAAAAGAAGTGTGAACTGTATGCTTGAGGAAAATTTCATCCAATTTCTTTTAAAACTTTGTTGTTTAGATGTATTTTTTTTTCTATTTTGGATTTTGTCCACCAAATGAAGTCACCTATAAAGAAACTTATTAAGTACCTTCAGATAGAGTACATAATTTAGAATAAAACTTTTAATAGTGAGAAATTTATTTATAAGCTGTCACTTAAGCATGAATGCACACTTTCCGTTGTCACATAAACACATCTTAACTGTATTGTCTGTTACTAAAAATTCCTCAAAATGGAATTCCATGATGAATATACTCTCCAATTACATTATAGTTTATTTTATATATCTACAATTTTCCTTTCACTTAAGCATATTATAAAATAATAAACTAATAAACTAGTGTACCAATGTGCATGGACATACACTATGGTTACTATAGGTATTCACCTGATTTTTTTCTAAGTGAAATGAAAGTTAATGTACAAAGGGGAAAATGTACTTTGCTGAAAGTCAGATTTTTAAACACTATGTACTTATGCTAACAATGACGTGGCACTGAGGAAACCACCTCGTCTCTTTTCATCTGTACTTCTTCATTTGTAAGAAAGAAAATATGAATTGTTTTCAGATCTAATAGCTCTGAAACACAACAGTTCTCTATATTCCTTTTGGCTGTCTAAACAACACTAATGCAAAATTGAAGGACTCATTAAGTGTTTTTCACTATCCATCAGTTTCATTAACAAGAGTTTTACTACTCAGAAGAGGGAGAAATGTAGTAGATGATTAATGAACCAGATCTTCAGTCTAAATATATATCTCCACATTGGCCAGCATACTAATAAACCAGCAGGAGAAAAACACTGGCAGTAACTGTTTGCTCAAGTCATTTATGGTAGCAATTTTATTTTTCACAGTTAATAAAATTAATACCTAGGAGACTCAAAAAGAAAAATAGATAATAAATACATAGGTGTCTAAAAACATGAGGCATTGTTAAGTCAAAACAAGGGAATAGGATAAGTTAGAAAGAGATTAAAAACATCTTAAAGTGGATTTTTAAAAACAGTGTCTCTTGCATTCTTGTTTCCTATTTGCACAAGTGACTATCCTCTGATCATATTGTTTCCTTTCAGTTGTTCATTAGTCTAATGCTAAAGAGGTTAAGATAACTAGATTATGGAATTTCTAATAATACATTCCTCACTGAAAGGAACCAAGGCTCTTTGGAAAGTTAACTTATTTCAAAATGACTGGATCAGGTTATACAGAAGAGACTGCTGAGATACTCTGCTTTGACAGAGTGCAAAGACTTTTTTTGTCAAAAGGGTACAGGCCAGGTGTTAGAATGAAGATAAGTCCCTACTGTCTAAAAATGGAACTGTTTATATAATAATAAAAACTTCAATGTGAAAATTTTGTCAAATAAAGTTTAATAAGTTAGCAATGATATTATAAACTTATGAATTTTCATTGGACCTTTCTAGAGTACCCACTGTTTATTCTGAAAAAATGCCAGAAGGAACGTTCAGTATTTATCCTGCTTTTATTTCATAGGCTATATTTAGAATAAGCAGATAGTAGAAGTAGAAGACAGGAAAATCTCCTTTATGGTTACTATAGGTAGGCCATGGACAGAGCTTCTGTAGACCAATGCTGTTATAATTCTTATTATCGTAATACTATTCATTAATAGAACAGAGAAGTATGAGGAAACATAAGGAATTTTCTTGAAATTTCCTTGGCAGAATTTTCTTAAATTCTTATCACATAAAAATTTTTTTGTGTGTGATTTTTCTTAGTGTTCTATGGGTGTTCATGTGGCCTTTCCTGTGGGGGAAGAGCACAGACCTCAGCTCTGTGCTCCCCTAGCTGGCCACTCCCTCCTTGCATGCAAATGCCTTGGCTGCATAACTTCTCCAGGAGGAAAAGAAGAGTCTCCCTTTGTTGTATTGTACCATGTGAAAAAGCTTCCCTCTGTTTCTGCAGGCGACACGGAGTTATAATCCAGCCGTGATTCTGATATTTTTACACATTAATGTTTTGGCTTAATAAGTCATTACTGATTTTCAATGCACTTACTTATTAATTATCTCACTGGATCATCAACAATGCTATTCTGAATGGTATTGCTCAATTGGGATGCTGTCAGGAAGAGGATGTCTCACAGGACAGTGTGGATACAAGATGCAAAGGTGACTTACTGGAGAGGAAAAGAAGAAAAAGAAAAACAGAAAAGATGTAAAAAGAGAAAGTGAAGATCCAGGATGAAGAAATGGGATTGAAAAGAAATGGCAGATTCAATGGATTCAGCAGTATATTAATCAAACTGCTTAGTCTTCACTGTGCTGTTCACTTGAGCTGTGACTATTAAGTTACAATCCATAATTTATTATCTCTGTCCTTTGAGAGGATAATTAGCTTTCCTACACTTAAATACTGTTCATGACACCTCAGCTATTCTTATCAAACCTTCTACTGATTATAAAAGTATAGCCAAAGCAATCCTTTGGGAGAAATTATTCAATCACAAAATTGTGATTTGAAAAAACACTCATCTCATCAAAGCAATTTTTGCCAAAGTGAAGCCGAACTCTTTAGCATTAGAGTTACCACTGGTCCTTGTTAAGATGTACATTCTAGAGTACTAGAAGATACACTAAATCAGAATTTTGAAAATGGGGTGCCCAGAGAATTATATTTTTAAAAAGAATCTTAAGATGTTTCTTATATACACTAGTTTCTTCTATTAAGAGTAATAGATCCAAAAAATGGGCCAGGATAATAATCTAAAGTGCTTCTGTCAGCTATTGAATCTGCTACCTTTCAAAAGAGAAAAATCACAAAATATTTATCTATCAGCTCTGGTCATCTACAAGGTGAGTTCAAGGAAATACAGTCTGCTCTGATCGCAAGGTCTTAATTAACTTCCTTCTGCAACTGATCAACTGAAGTAAAACATGGATATCTTTAAGTTTAAAAGAAAATTAACCAATAAAATCAGGAAGGAAACAAATGAGATATACTTATGTAATGTTTATTAGTTTTTCAGGTATTCATTCTTTACCTTACTTAATTTCTTTACTTGTCCAAAATGGGAAATTTCAAAAGCAGTAAACCTAATCATCTCATCAGCAGTTGTTATTTATAACTAAGTTTTCATTTCTCCAGAGAGACCAGACAGTCTTCACACTGATTTGGGGGTTTGGGCTTTCTTGGTTTTTGTTGTTGTTGCTATTGTTGTAATGTCTCTGCACCTATTCTATTCTTTTAGGTCATCACCAAAATACCTTAAAACCAAACAACAATTTTCTTTCATTTTCTAATAGTCTGAGTAACTAGAGCCATGTGGTCTCCCCAGAAGTGATATTTCCTGGGTGTATACTATATAAAAATAGCTAAGGGAAGTGAAAATTCCCGAGACCATTCCAAGATTAAGAAACGGTAGAACCTTAATGCTCCCTTCTCTTTGGCATATTTAAAATAAATGTGTGTAATTCCATGAGGTTTGTAGAAGGTTGATTTTTATCTGTCTTCAGACTTAAGATTCTGGTCTTTTTTGGTAATTGTTGAATTGATAAATGAACACATAAAGAAAGAATGGATTGATGAATACACACATACACAAAAATAGGGTACTTAAAACACTATATTCCCTCTGTTTTTATAGCCAGGTTATCTACTCATTCTTTTTAATACAAATAAGGACAATTATCAGAGATTTTAATGATCTCGAATACTTTGAATAAAATTTCAGTTAGAAGCTAAAACAAGAGGCCGATATGGTGACACACACTCATGATAATGGCAAGTTGGGAGGCTGAAGCAGGAGGATTTCAGATTCAAGGCTAACCTCAGGAGCTTAGTGAGACCCTGTCTCAAAATAAAAATAAAAAAGGGTTAGGAGCATAGCTCAGTGGTAGAGCACTCCTGGATTAAATCCTCAGTGCTTCACAGGCGCACACACATACACAAAAGCAATTAATAAAACAAATCAAATAGTACAAATATTCTGTAACATTACCATCCTTCATGACTGGCCCCTCAAAATCCACTTTGTTAGGCAGGCTCTTCACTTTCACAATGCTGGTGAGAATTAATTAGTAGACTCATTTGAGAAATTGACTTATCATAAAACTCAGCAGTCCCATTTCTAGGTATGTGCCCAAGAGAGATGAAACATGCCCACACTAAAGATTTGTACATGGGATGTTCATAGCAATATTGTCCACAATAGCCAAAAATTACAAAAATCTTAAGGGTCCATCAATGGGTGAACAGAACCATAAATTGTGATATATGTGTACGATGGAAAAATAACAAAAACCAAAAGAAAAAAAATTCAGAGTTAATGTTAATTTGGGGAAGAACCCTAAAATCATCACACAGTAAACAAAGCCAGACACAAAAGAGTACCTTATTGTATGATTCTAATGATTTGAAGTTTCTAGAAAATACAAATACCTAGAGGCAGAAAATATCTCGGTGGTTGCCTAAGGCTGGATAGTAGAGCAGGTAGTGGCAGAAAGAAGCATAAGAAAAAATTTTGAGTTGATACAAATATTCTAAATGTTTAGTTATGATTGCACGTGTCTAGAGTCTCCTAAAAATCACTGAAAAGTACACTTTTAATGGAAAAATTTATGGTATGTAAATAATACACAAATGTCAAATTGTTTAGGAAAATATAAAAGAAATTTTTATCTTATTGAAACTTCTTTTAAAAGAAAACTAAAGCTTCTCTCTCTTCCCACATAGTATTTATGAAGATTTCTGAATGGTCCTTGAAACCACCAACACATGATGTAAAGAAGAAGAAAAATATGATTATTCTCCACAAGCAACAATGTTGGAACCCTCTGCTAATTCCTTAGTGTCCACCCTTATTTGGCCAGATGTGATTGTTCAGGTATAGGTCACAAAACACCTTCAGAATTCTGATTAAGTATTCTAGAACCTCACTTTGAAATGGGAAACTATGTACTACCTATATTCTAGGGTATTTGTCAAAACTGAGGCAGAAAATTTCATTTTAACATACTGTTATACTATAATTTATTTTTTCAGAAAAGACAGGTTATTTTAAACCCCTACATTATAATTTAGATCTTAAATTACCTCAAAGGCCCATACTAAAGACTTGGTGCCAGCCTGAGGTGCTATGAGGAAGTAGAGAAACCTCTAGGAGGCAGGGCCCAGTGGAAAAAACTTAGGTCATTGGATAAGTGTCCTTGAAAGGCCATGGCCTTCCCCCAATGCCCTCAGTCTCTCTCTCTCTCCCACTTCCTAGAACAATGAGGTAAGCAGATTCCTCTGCCACATGCTCCCTGCCAATATGTGCTGCCTCACCACAAACCCAAAGGCAACAGGGCCAAGTAACCCGGGACTGATACCTCTGAAACTATGAGCCAAAAAAGACCTTTCCTTCTTTTAACCTAATTTTCTCAGGTATTTTTTCACAATGATGAAAAAGATGGAAAATCAAGTAATACATTTTGTAAAACATAAACACATACATATGTATGTGTGTGTGTGTGTGTGTGTGTGTGTGTGTGTGTGTATAATGTATGAGTCACATATCCTAAATATATTATTCACATTCACATTAGGTGTGTCTCCATGGGGCAGTAGGCTATTCTTTAAATTATCACAAAGTAAAGAGATAAGAAAGCTTATTGGAAAGTCTTAAGAAATCTTGCTTTAAAAGGGTCAAAAAAGCAAGGAAGCTTGTTTACATTATATAAATAAAAACCCCATCACAACCTATTTTCAAAGCAGATGTATATAGCAAGATCCAGTCGGTTTTGCATCTGTTATATATGTTCAGGCCTCCCTTTCTAGAAACTCTCAGCTGTGTAATCAAACACATTTTCACCCACCAGGGGAGGCTAAAATCCATATGGCTCACTTGCTGCTTGTTGTTCTTGGACAGAATCCTGATGGAAACCATGTGATACACCAAACAACTATAGATTTTATGGAGGCTAGTTGAATATGATCTTACAGATTATTTAGAAATATATATACATATATATATATATATATGCAAATGAACTAGGAAACAACCCACTTGCAGAGTCGAGTCTGTTTCACAAAGCCCAGAGTGACTTCTACTCTATAACATCTCAGAAAATCTGAGTTTCCATGTAAAAATCCAATCAATCAGTATAGTATTGAAGTGCTATAAATGGATCTAAAAACCCTGACCTGACTGTGACTGAACTTATCCAATTCCTAAATGGAACAAATACAATTGAACTACAAGGAGGAATAAGCAAAATATCCCCAGGAGTGCCATTATAGGCTTATTCATGGATGTAACCTGATATAAAATAATTTATCATTAATGTTTGTTCTATATAAAATAATTTATCATTAATATTTGTTCTACTACCTTTTATGAAGTTGTGAGTACTAATTATAAGGATAAATGAAAAAGCTTTTCAAAGAATAAGGTATAGGGTGAAATCACAAGATAGTTTTCCAGGAGAGTTTTTCTAAGATAGTTGTGTCCACATTAAAATTCCACTGAGAAAAAAATTAATTAAAATAATTAAATTTTGCAAATACATTTGAGAAATGTCATGTACAAAAGTAATTGCAAATAAGAAGTTGACTGTTATTCATTAGACTTCTGTTTATTGTTTCCAAGTACAATCCATACATCTCACTTATAGCTGGGATAACCCTAGCCTTCAACAATATCCCACTGAATCCTGTAATAGTCTTGTTATTTATGTAAGGTGATTTAATATATCAAAATGAGATTGTACTACCAATATACAGAAATCATGAATAGTGCTATTGTGTTCTGTCTTTAATCTTTGAATTTTTTAGATTTAATGACTTCCTCCCCCCTTTCACAAATATGAATTCAAGAGTAAGATTTGCTGAAAAACATCTTGAACAGTTTTATGAGATTTTTCTCACTGAGATTTCATATTGTAAACATTACTGTGAATATGTTATCATAATAAGTAGCATTGACTCAAATTTCATATAAGTGACTTTTGTATTAACATCCCACTCAATAGAAAACCATTGTTTTTCGATGTTATATATAAGTAAGGTGCAGAACGTGAGGTTAAGCAACACACGGGTCTCACAACTATTAAATGGCAAAGTCCAGATTTATGTAAGTCACTGTTACAGTAGAAAAATTAGAAGAAAATGATTGGATGGAATTAATATGAATCATAGGAAGAAAGGATTGGCAAGGCAATCAGAGTCCACAGGTCAAAGTTGCCATCGGAGGACATCCCTGTCTCCCAGGACTAGCTTCCCTTCACCTCCCTGCTATACTCATTTACAACCTGGAAACCCATGGGAAGAGCCCTCAGCACAACTGCAGCCATGGGTTCCAGAATACAGCATCTGGGGTTCCTGTTCCATTATGTTCTACATCATTGGAGTTCTGCATGGCACAGCCTCAGGACTGCCAGCACATTCTCAAACATCATGCTAGACTATCTAGTGGTCTAAAGAAAAGGAAATGGGGTAATAGAAATAAACCAGATTGGGTAGAGAGAGGTGATGGGAGGGGAGGGGAGGGAGGGATAGGAAGGGCAGGAGAATACAGCAGACACTAGTATTTCTGTATGTATAAACGTGGCTATAAATCCAATGTGATCCCGCAATCTGTACACGTGGGAAAATGAGAATTCATATCCCATTTGAATCAAATGTATGATATGTCAAGATCATTGTATTGTCTTGAGCAACTAATAAAAAAAAAGAAATAAACCAGAGATGGCAGTCCTCCTGCTAAATTCTGAGTTTACTTAGAGCATAGTTCAGTCATGAATTCAGTATCTCACAGATTCTAGAAATCCTCACACATTTCCACAAGTCAGAATTGGGGTTCTAGAAGATTTCCCTTTTAAAGTACAAATCATTATGATTGAAAGTAATATACAATTTGAATGAATGTCAGATAGGTCTGAAACACAGGCCTATGAAAGTTTGATATACTAAAAAAAACTATCAGTCATTCATAAACATGCTGGTAATATCTACAATTACTTACTTATATCTGGTAATCCTTCAATATATACTCAGAGACTTCAAAGTAGTTGGGGAAATTAAGAAGGGTGTAAAAAGTCCCTGTAGGGAATGGCAAGTGGATGTTGAAGAAACTACTGGGACCTACACCCAATCAGATGGTTCATTTACACTATGAGGTCTATGGGGCTTTGAAAACTAAAAGAATCTGGGGATGTGGCTCAGTGGCAGAGTGCTTACTTGGCATGTGTGAGGCTTTTTCAATCCCAGTACTGAAATAGATAGATAGATAGATAGATAGATAGATAGATAGATAGATAGATAGATAGATAGGATATTGCCATGACCAGCATGGCCAAACCAGCAGGTTCCCAGTGAGGGGAGATTCGAGATTAGAAAAAATAGTCACACATGTAGATCTTAAAGATAAAGCTGGGGTCAGGTGGAGTGCTGCTCTCTGATGGAGAAGCAGGTCTAAAGAATTATACCAGCAATCTTTATTGTATGTGTCTCAATTCAGATTAAAGACCATGCAAGCATTATTCTTTTTTTCATGAAAGTTAAAGAGTTAGCAACTTTATGCAGCTATTACCTCAGTTACATTCCACAGTTGGAATGTGCAATGTTAGGGGCATTGTGCAGCTCTCAAGAAAGTCCGTTGTTTAAAGTTACTAATTTGTGGGCAGATTGAGGAGCAGTGGAACTGGTGAAACATTGTGGTTATCTTAGCAAGGAAGTGCCTTCATTACCAGGAGCCATGTGCCTGAGAATAAGGTCAAAGCTGATAAGACTCTCACAACAGTCTCCCCATGTGAAGTATTGCCATAGCAACAGGGGCATCCTACACCTTTTCACAGAAACTTTACCAGTTACCAAGCATACCACAGTCATAAAGTCATCAGGGACCCTAATCTCAGACACTGGTCTCCCAATCACCATCACCATTCTCCACAAGATATTGTTCTGGAGATTTTTCCATTGTGCAGTTATCTAAACATAGTAAGTTTTGTTCTTTATGTATCTATAAAATATTGTTTTAGAATGAGTTCATTGTTTTATCGTGGTGGCATATACCTGTAATCCCAGCTGCTTGGGAGGCTGAGGCAGGAGGATTACAAGTTCAAAGCCAGATTCAGCAGCTTCATGAGGCCCTAAGCAAATTTTTTAAAAAATATATAAAAGAAAGAAAGAAAGTAAAATTGTCTGGGAATGTGGCTGAGGCAAAGTATCCCTGGTTTCAATCCCTAGAACAAAAAAAAAAAAAAAAAAAGTCCTTTTTTATGTTCCTATTAATTTGTTTCACTTTATGACAACTGTGAATTCTTACATTTACAAGCTAAACTTGAATGAGAAAATTCAGAGCTCATGCCAGAATATCTGTGTAGCTAGGTATTTGAGAATTCCTGTTTCCTCTTATCTGGTCCATTTAAACAATTTCTTAGAAGACATTCTCACCTGAGCCACACTCCTATAATCTAGTCTATACACTGCTTAAAAACTAATCTTCTAAAGTAATAACATGTGATGGAAACTAAATACACATGGATTTGAATTTCAAGGTTTTCTGATCCCTTGTGTGACTAGGAAAGTGACAAAAATCTCTCTGACACTAAATTTCCTAATCTGCAATTTGCAACTAAATAAGGGCCTTCTAGTTATTATTTGTCTTTTAGCTCTAAATTTATCTTACATTGCTTATTCAGGCTTCCATATGCTTTTCTTCCTTTGCCAGCTGTTAAACTATCAGGCACTGGAGGGACTTTGGATATGGGATGGGGTTCCCCCCTTGGTTCTATTGCATTTCTGTCCCAGGCTTTATGTAGCATATGTAGCTCCAATGGTGCCCAGTTCCTGCACTGTGTGGTAGCCAGTAAATCGTTCCTCATGGTTAGCAGCATGCAGCACCTCTACAAGGGCAGCTTCCTCTGGCTCTCAGCTTTTTAGAAGAGCCATTATTAACACATATACTGGTGAATAGCTTTTCCTTCCCACAGCTTCACACATAGTTCTAAGTCACAGGACGATCCCATGGACAACTTCCAAAATTGTCCTAAAGATGATTCCCAGTGATCCTGCCCTTGGAAGACCTCAGCCAACTTCCCCCACCATCCAAAAGACACAGCTGCACCCTTTCTAGCAAGGATGGGATCTCAGTACTGTAAGAGGAACTTCATCCAGATTAACCTCTTTACTGTTTTCTGAGTATCAACTGTAGGAGTACAGGCATCTTCTTATATCTGTTATTCTTAATTTCTTCAGGGTTTTTTTTCTCCCTTTACAGCCACATATTATAGTGATAATACTTTATATTTTACTTACTTAATTTTAACTTGTTTAAATTACTGCAAAATTTCTGTATCTTATTTGGAAGCTGATTTTAAAAAAGTATTAGCCATTGATGTAGGATTTTCATTAAATGAAAGATGTAAATTACAAAGTACAGTGAAGTGCTTATGGTAAAAGTGCTTAGTAAATTGTAACTGTAATATTATTAATGAAATTTAATGCTGACAAATATAAGCACTAATCAGTCAAAATATACAACTTACTATTTTGCAAAAACACTCTCTGTTTTCTATCTTTATATCTTTGCTCAAGCTAATACTTCAGCTTAGATTGTCTTTGAACAAATTCTTCAAGATTCTGAAACTTTGGGAGAATGCCAACATCCTAGCCTAAGGTCATTCAGCCCAAGCACAAGGGGATATTGGTTTCAAAGCAAATGTTCTTAGTGACAATAAATTGATTTCAATCTCGCTAACATTGTTTTTGTGTTTCCTATGCCAAGTATTATGCTAGTCTCAATAGATCCTAAAGAAGAGTAAGACATATTTGTGCCCCTAAGTCAGTCATATCCCAACGGTATGTATAGAATTGATGACAAAAAGCTATGATGTAGTTTTAATGCAGCCACAAATTTATTTATACTGCACTTATATGTGCACAGAAAGTATATCATCTTTTTTCTATTACTGATCTTACTTTTTGAGTAGCTCCTCTGCTGTTGAGTAGTGAGGAAACATAAATATTAAATTAGCCCATCCTAGTAAAATATTTTTCTTATAACTTAGTCCCTTTAAATGCTCTGCCTCTTATCTATCTGTGCAATGCTCCACCATAAATCAGCTGTACTTCAAGAAGACATCCAGGTTTATTAAATGTTGTTTATAAGAAAACCCCCTTGCCTTGTGCTGTTTCTTGTATCCATGCCGGGGCTTCTGAGGCATCAATGCTCGGGTTCCCATTTTTGCACAATGTTTGTTCCTGTTGCTCAACATCTTCCTGGAACAACTTATGTCTTGTCTCTGCATACTGTGTAAGAGATCAGGGAGAGGTTTTGTCTGTGTGGGCACCATCTTTGCAGTCTTGCTGGCTTCACATGTATATTCTTATTATCTTTCCTATCTGCCATAGGTTCCTAGACTCCTTCTACTTCTCATGCAGCCTTTGCTATGGTTCATCTTGGCTGTGACCCATGGCATGCTCACAGATCTTCAGTCACTTTCAGTATTCCTCCTGACATGCAAGTAGAATAACCAAAGGGAGCCAAGAGTAACTCAGGGATGATAAATAAGACCACACCATTCTGCTCTCTGCAGCACTACCCTATGTTAAGTTCCAGACCACCATGTATTACCAATTGTTCCTGTGAGACTTCCTTGTAGGAATACAAACAAATGTCTCTCTGGCTTCAGTAATTCTTCAATGATCTGAAATACTTTCCACCACAGATTTCATAAAGGTGAGAGGTTGGGATTCATTTATCTCCAACAAGTGTTTCTTGTATTTCTTTCCCTGTTTACCCATAATTCCCTGGGACCAGGGAAAAAGCAGATTTTTATTTTATTTCCTTTTCCTTCTAATTGAAATTTTTATCTAGATTTTATTTTTCCTCTCTTAGATCCCTTCACATGGAAAAAATCCTACAGTAGGCAGAGAAGCCAGCATACCAGCAAAGAAACAAACAAACAAAAATTCTACTTATTACATCATTTTTACTTTTTAAGATTATTTAATTGTGACATTCTCATCCTAATATTCTCTGAAAACTGTAAAAACTCCTGGCACTCCTTGTTCACCTGGGGTCATGAGATGTCACAGCTCATATCTAATTCCTCTTCTCTTTTCTGATGGCCTGCCTCAATAGCTCCAGTACATTCCAGCACTGGTTTACTAGCCATTATTCCTTCTCTCACATTCAACTAGTCATAGCATCCTCCTTTCTCTGAACTACAGGTAGCAACAGTAATACCTTGGTCACAGAAGTTAAAGTAAATATGTTTCAAACAGAGTATGGTGGCTCATGCCAAAATCCCAGCAACCTGGGGGTCCAGCAAGTCTGAGACCAGCCAGACCTCTCTCAAAATTAAATAAAATAAAATTAAAAGGGCTGGGAATGTAACTTAGTGGTAGAGAATATACCCAAAGTGTGTAAAGCCCTGGGTTCAATCATCTCTACAGCAAAACTGTTTGCTTGTTTGTTTGTTTGTTAAAGAAAACCAAAGAAAGGTTTAAAATAGTTAATAAACTGTAGCCCCAGGTGGAGGTGTAGCTCAGTGGAAGAGCGTTTGCCTTGCATGTGTGTTTGATTCTCAGCTCTACATACAAATAAATAAAATAAAGTTCCATCAACAACGAAAAAAAATTTAAAAGAATATATTTTAATTAAAAAAATTATCCCCTCTTCGTAGATACACATATGAAGTAATATTTAATGACTCTAATGACAAACTTAATGACAATCCTTGAAATAATTTGGTACATGCTGCAAAAAGGAGATACTGGGCTAACTTGGAGAGAAACGTCCTTGAAATCAAAAGTCAGGTTTTGTTTCTGCATTCTTTACAACACCTAATATAACCAACCCTCTTGTATTCCAGAAGCTAAATAAAGGAGTATTTGTTGAAATAAACTTAATGGAATTGATATGTCATACTCAGTAAGTAGAAATTAAAATCATTCATTTATCTCTTAATAAAATAAAAGCATATTCATCTGCCAAAATCTACCCATGAAAGCTCAGACAAAACCTGAGATGTTTTGTAAAGTTGGGCTTATTTTCATTTCTATTAAAAATGAATTCAAAATTTAAAAAGTTTATGTGGATTCCACTAGGTGTGATTTCTGCACCCCATTCCATCAACATTTTTATCAACTATTGCTTTAGTTTGCTTTGTTGAAGGGAGTCTAGGATATTTATTTGCTTGGGAAAAAATGTCATTATTACACACACAGTTCAAAAGCAGCCTTCTTTTCCTGACTGATTCTGTAGTCACAACAAGCATATCACTGCAGGTGGTTGTGAGTATGTGATTCAGCTGGAGGGAGAGTAAATCAATGATTCACTTTACGGAAAAATAACTAGCTTTAGGCAAATAATAAAATAAAATTCAGGACAATAAATGAAAGCAGTATATATCATGCTCAGAAATTGTATTTGTGATTCAACAAAGAGCTGAGAAATTCAGTCCTGTGAGTTTAATCATCTAAGCTTTCATCTAAGCTTTCTTTGTCTGATGCGGTGTTTATAAACTTAGCAGAAAAATGAAAACCCCAAAAAGCAATTTGATCAAAACACTGTCACACTGATGAGAACAGATTATCTACATGGGACTCAATAAACATGATTTAAATATATCTGTTACATACTACAGAGGTAGACTGAGCTGACCTGAGATTATTCTAGAAATGGTGTTCAGAAGAATTTAATTAATGTATTCAGGAACAGTTTTGAAATACATAAAAGGATTTCAGTAAAATAGAGAAGCACATACTTTCCAGCAAAAGATATCATAATGACTTTAATAATTTTACAAACAATTTAAATTAGGTATAAAACAGTATAATATAATTTTAAAAGTACTTTTCATTTATATTAATGTGAATATGATAGTGCTGCAATTGACAAAATCCCACAGTTAGATTTCCTTTATGAGGTTGAGGTCAAAGGATCACTCATATGTTGCTGGTATGAATGAAAAATGATACAATGCCTAGGGAAGAGAGTTTGGCAATATCTCAAAAAAATGTAAATGCTAAGCTTTGACCCATTAACCACTCTTCTAGAAATTTATCTTAAATGGAAAGATATATACAAATGGCTGCTGGTTAGACCCTTATAATGTATAATAACAAAAGACTGGAAATTGGTAGGAAACTTGATGAATGACTGTTTCAAACCTAGACAACAAAGGACACATAGTTTTTCAAATATTTCTACTAGCTATTTATTATGGTGGAGTGATGTCCAGTATATATTTCTAAGTAGAGAAAGTTTGTATAGTATGTTACTATTCATCTAAAACTATTGTTTTGTCATTCTTTTAATATTATTATATTTTCAAATAAAAGACTTATTGTCTTGGTTTTTATCACTGGGACCAAAGTAACTGATGAAAGCAACTTAAAGGAGCAAAGATTTATTTTGGTTTGGGGTTTCAGAGGTTTCAGTCCAAGATTGGCCAACTCCATTATAGAAAAATCTTGTGAGAAGGTCACAGTACAGGAAAACTCAGTTCATGAAAGCTGGGAAGCAAAAGAAGAGTGGGGGCAGGGCTGCATGTCTGTTTTAATGCCAATACCATGTTGTTTTTGTGACTGTAGCTCTATAATATAATTTGAGACCAGGTATTGTGATGCCTCCAGTGTTGTTCTTCTTTCTCAGTATTTCTTTGGTTATTTCTGGGTCTCTTATTATTCTAAATGTATTTTAGGACTGCTTTTTCAAGTTCTGTGAAGAAAGTCATTGGTATTTTGATAAGAGTTTTGCATTGAATCTGTTATTGTTTTCGGTTCTGTGGCTTTTTTCACAATATTAATTCTGCCTATCCGAGATGGGGAGGTCTTTCCATCCTCTAATTATTCTTCAATTTTTCTTGTGTGTTCTGTAGTTTTCATTGGAGAGCTCTTTCACCACCTTGATTAAACTTACTCCCAAGTTTGTTTCTTGAGGATATTGTGAACTAAATAGTTTTGCTGGTTTCTTTCTCAGCAGATTATTTATTGCACTATAGGAGAACTATTGATATATGAATGTTGATCTTGTATCCTACTATTTGTTGAATTTTTGATTAGTTCTAAAAATCTTCTGTTTTGGGGGTCTTCCAGATATAAGATTGTATCAGGAGCAAACAAATAATTTGACTTCTTTTCCTATTTGTATCCCTTTAGTTTCTTCCTATTGCCTAATTGCTCTGGCTAGAATCTCAGGAAAGAGGAGTGAGCATGGATATGCTTATCTTATCTTGATTTTAGAGGAAATGCTTTCAGTTTTCTTCCATTCAGTATGATTTTGGCTTTGGATTCATCATATATATTGTTTATAATGTTGAGTTAAGTTCCTTTAGTATCTAGTTTCTCCAGCAGTTTTAACGTGAATAGGTGCTGAGTTTTGTTAAAGACTTTTTCAGCATTTATTGAGATGATCATATGATTCTTTTTTTTTATTGTTGGTCGTTCAAAACATTACACAGTTCTTAATACATCATATTTCACACTTTGATTCAAGTGGGTTATGAACTCCCAACTTTACCCCGTATACAGATTGCTGTATCACATCAGTTACCCTTCCATTGATTGACATATTGCCTTTCTAGTGTCTGATGTATTCTGCTGTCAGTCCTATTCTCTACTATCCCCCCTCCCCTCCCCTCCCCTTTTCTCTCTCTACCCCTTCTACTGTAAATCATTTCTTCCATTTGTATTATCTTGTCTTACCCCTCCTTTCCTCTTATATATCATTTTGTATAACCCTGAGGATCGCCTTCCATTTCCATGCGATTTCCCTTCTCACTCCCTTTCCCTCCCACCTCTCATCCCTGTTTAATGTAAATCTTCTTCTCAAGCTCTCCGTCCCTACCCTGTCCTTGTTTACTCCCCTTATATCAAAGGGGTCATTTGGTATTTGTTTTTTAACGATTGACTAGCTTCACTTAGCATAATCTGCTCTAATGCCATCCATTTCCCTCCAAATTCTATGATTTTGTCGTTTCTTAATGCAGAGTAATACTCCATTGTGTATAAATGCCACATTTTTTTTATCCATTCATCTATCTATTGAAGGGCATCTAGGTTGGTTCCACAATCTTGCTATCGTGAATTGTGCTGCTATGAACATCGATGCAGCAGTGTCCCTGTAGCATGCCCTTTTTAAGTCTTTAGGGAATAGACCGAGAAGGGGAATAGCTGGGTCAAATGGTGGTTCCATTCCCAGCTTTCCAAGAAATCTCCATACTGCTTTCCAAATTGGCTGCACCAATTTGCAGTCCCACCAGCAATGAACAAGAGTGCCCTTTTCCCCGCATCCTCTCCAGCACTTTCCCTTAATTATACTTATGTGGTGAATTACATGTATTGATTTGCACATGTTGAACCAAACTTGCATCCCTAGGATAAAAACCATTTGATCATGGTGTGCTCCCTACTCTTCGTGTTGAAGTATTAGAACTCCAGTTGGGCTGGTCTGTGTGCGTAGCAAACTTAGCTGAGCTGTGAATATAGCTCAGCTATAGAATTTCTATTCTATGAACTTGGAGTGTCCCAATCACTTCCCAGCTCCTCTTAGAAAAAAAGGGGAGCAAGCAACAGCAATGCCAGTAGTGACCAATACACAAGCTTAAAATAAATGTCTGCTATCTCCTGTGACATCTATGGCACTAACTGCAACACAAAGAAAAATAATGGGGAGGGGGTCAGCATTTAACATCAGCGCAACAATAAAAAGCCATGAACCAGACTTAGCATTAAACAGCAGGTGTCAACTATGCCATCCACCATAACAACATGAGTAGCGGGGAACAGGAATTACATAATCTAAACATTTCTAACATGCCTGTATGACCAGTATCTGGCCTCTCCACAGCTGGGTGCATGGACAATGGGAAACAAAGAGATGATAAGCCTCTTTCCCATTGGAATCCCCAGCCTGGAACCCCATAACACAATCCTCTTCATGCCTGTTTCAGTCACACTGGACTAAGCACATCCTTGAGTGTGGCAGGAATTTGCTGGAACAAGCTGGCAATGCCTTTTGTGAACTCACAATTTCCTGACACTGGAAACTACAAGGGACAATTGCAAATGGCTCTCTCCTCAACTCTCCACTGGCCTACTGAGAGATTCCGAGCACTTTCAACCATCAGCTTGTCCCGCTGGCTCTGTGTCCCTGAAGATCAGCCTGTCTAACTGTTCCACAGGTTCTCTGTTTCAAATTTACTCTCAATCCTTTTCTCTCCTTCTGCACGTTACCCCTCCCTCCCCAGTGAAACCACAGTGCTGCTGTCACCAGCAAAGCTGGCATATTTCTAATCTATTACATCTTGTTCTGTGTTCAAAACTTCTGAATTTATGTGCCTCTATGATTATTTTACTCACCAATGTTAAATTTCAGTGAATTCTCTCAGTCACCCACCTCACTGAGAACTTGTTACTTGAATCTTGAGCTGTGGAACAACTGAAAAAAAAATTGCTCCCTTTCTCTAATCTGTCCATTTTCCCATTCCTTTCAAAATTCTAAATAAATAAATAAACAAATAAATAAATGGCTGAGGGTAGACACTTGCCTAGCATAAGCAAAGCCCTGTATTTAACCCCAGGTCAGTGAAAGAAGGAAACAAGATAAGGAAGGAAAGAAGGAAGGTAGGCAGACAGGAGAAATTGCAGGTGAACATTTGCATTACTTGCAACAAAGGTGAACCCTCTGGCTTCCTCTGAGCATGGGAGGGGCAACGAAGTCCTAGTACATTTGTGTTGGAGTGGGTGGCTATGAAGTACAAGCCTGTCACTAGAACCTGCCATAGCACTCTCAGTTCCATTCCCCTCAGAAATTGACTTACACTTGGACCCTCTCCCTGTCTCTAAACTTGAATCATCAATTCTATATGTGAATGCCCTCCACTTCTCTCCACTTGGTAGACTGAGTTTTCAGCAGGTCTGTATCACAAACTCACAGACACAGATTGACTTAGGGAGCATACTGCCAATCCAAATAGAAGAAGAGTGCTATTTAGGTCTTGAATATTTTTTTTTAAATGCTGGGGTCTCTGATCTCCCACATGTTAAACCTAGACAATGGAGCCCCTCTTACCATCCTTCCTTATCTTTGCACTATGTGAATCTGCAGGAAAGTTTCGTGAGCTTCTTCTCTCATCCAGGTTCCCTACACAAAATTCAAGTCTGCTTTCCTCTTACAATGCATGTTTTCAAGACCACAGAATCTACTTTTCTCTTTCTTGAGATTGTTAATATTCTCCTTCAGCATGCTGAAGAGGAGCTCCCCCATAAGCACGTGCCATGTGCCCTGCACCACTGCAGTACATTTCTATTGCTAATTCTCTTTTTTTTTTTCCAAAAGGTGATATTTCTGTGACTCACCTTGTCATTGACTCTCATTTGAATTGCATTCTAGTGCTTTCTCAACTTCTCATCCAACCACAAATTGATCCTCAGTTTGAGGATCAGTGGGTATGCACTGAATGCCATTAGGCCAACATTCTCCAAACGCTTGGAAATAGCTAGATAGTAAGTTTTTCTGGAAATAAACATTCACTATCACCCAATAGTCCTTAAGAGTATGGGATTTTTAATGGGTCCATCTAAATTGAACAATTATTTATAGAAGACACTGGGACAGCAAAACATGTGAATTAATACAAGAAGATTGAAATCAGACTGGAAAAGTCCATCAAACAACATTGTTACTTCAACAATCAGGTTTTTAAGAAACATAAAAAAGAAAAAAGAGAACTTATATTTATGCCAATTTACATGCATTTTCAAAGTACTGATTTCATGATCCTAATCCAAACAAACTGAAGAAAGAAAAAATTGAATGCCTTATATTTAGTCACATTTGACCTTGAAAATTATAAATTTTAAATATAATCATACTATTTCTGGTAATTTATTTTTTTACTTTTTTACATAAGTAATATGAATAATTGTTTCAAAATAAAACAAAAGAAGAGGGAACTAGGAAGTATGTAGATTAAATAAGATTGGCCAAGAATTGGTAACTGTTTAACAATGGTCGTATGTAAGCTCTGGAAATGACTATTTCTAGTTCTGCATATATTTGAAAATTTTACCAAAAATTAATATTGTTGAATATTATTATCTTTGTTACATAAACAATTTCCCTACCTCTCCTGAATAACATCTGTATAAGTATTCAGTATTCTTTCTATTGAGTGGTTGTTAGTTTGCCAGACAGTTAATTCTGACTTTCTTAATAATTTACCAATGGACACTGAACACAAATATTTGGCATCTTATATAAAACTTAGCATCACCCTTCAGGTTAAGTAAAATACAAACCTCACCTATAATACGAATAGAAAAACCAAAACATGGAAACTTAAGCAAATTTGTAATGGTCACATTACATGACAAGAAAGACAAAGATCAAATTGAAAAATATGTTTCTAATAAAAATTTAAATATCACACTTTACATTTTCCAAAATTTTAGGATTCCTTTCTCTTTAATGTTAAACAAATCACTTGACTAAAGACAGAAGATCAGTACTACAGACAGCAACAGATTTGTTTGATGCTTTTAAGTTCTATTATTTAGAAAATACATACTTCCATCTCTGAGTTTTAACTGAGCATTACTATCATATTATGAGGACCAAAACCGTATGTGAGACACAATAATTTCTTTTAACCTTTAATGTTGTGAAGGAAAAGGCAATGACTGCATTTTTTAACCTTTATTTTATTTATTTATCAATGACTGCATCTTTAAGGATAATATGTATTTTAAAGCTACTGCAATATACCAACCCTGGAGAAGTCATAGGGACCTGTTTAGAAGGAGCTGAACTGTCAGAAATAAATGCTTTATGGTCATGGGGACAACATCAAATAGGCTGTGGCTCACCTTATGACATTTTCAGAACAGCTCATCATAATTATAGATGTAAAAGGTGCTCGGTCAGTTAATTCCATAAATTATTGGCAGAAATGCCAAAAATAAAAATAAAAAAGACCTTTCTATTCCTCCTCCAAATGACCTGAGGCATTATGATGTTCTATAGTTTTCACCTATCATTTTGATAGACAGTCACAATTTTCTAAGCTGAAATCTTTCTACCTTCCTGTGACTTCATCATGTGTGTGTGTGTGTGCGCACACACACACAGACACACACACACACACACACACACACACACACACACACCCCATTTTCCAAAAGGACAAATGTTGAGAACCACAGCCAAAAGGGGCCCCAGCAAACTTCCAGCTGCCAGCTGATGATTGGCTCACAGTGGCCCCAGCAAACTTCTAGCTGCCAACTGATTGGCTCCTCTGCGGTGATGCTCATTGGGCTGTTTCCCTGCTCTTTCAGACCACAGAGCTGCCCATTGGGGGACTTTTTTTGGCTCTGCCCATGTGACCCAGCCAATCAGCCTCAAGAGCAGGAGGAGTGTGGGAGGTGGAGAGGCTTGTGGGAAGCCTGTGGTGGCAGTTGGTCTCTGAAGGTTTTTCCTGAGGAGCTCTGTGGTTTGGTGTGGGTGTTCTAAAATTAAAGTTCATTTCTTTTGACAAGTGGCTCCTGAATTGTGCCCAGCCAGACTGCGGCAGACAAAAAGATTTTCCCTTTTAGTGGAAGAGGAATTTTTAGAGTTCTCGGATTTCCCCAGTCTTTACACTATTCATATAAGTGGACACCAGTTTCCGGTATGCTTTCCTATTTAGGAGGTTTATGGAATGTTGTATTATAAAGGAACATGGTAACCCATGGGAAGGGTCAGAAGTTCAAGATAGGTAGAGCCATGTCATTCCAAGATATTATGAGAAGTACAGAACAGAAGTCAAATTAATAGTGGGTATAAAAACCTATGCTCAAAATTCACTGACTCTCATTTCCAGATAAACAAGAGGTTGTAGACAGATTAGATCACTGAGCCAGAAACTGGGCTGGTTGTAGAGTTATCTGCAAGGGACACATCCAGAGGCCTTTTCCACTTATAAGTCTGGAGATAAAGTCTTACACTTGTATAGAAGTCAAACATTTTATAGATTTCCTTCAGTTTTTTCATTCCTGCTATCAAGTTGAATATGTAATTCTTACTAAGAAGGAAGAGCAGTTACTATACAGTCTTTTTGTTTGTTTGTTTGTAGGAGGTGGGTAGTATTGGAATTTGAACTCTGGAGCACTCTACCACTGAGCTATACCTCCTGCTGGTCTTATCCTTTTATTTTGAGATGGTCTTGCTAAGCTGTTGAGACTGGACTCAATTTTGCTAACCTGCCTCAGCATCCAGAGTCACTGGGATTACACACATGTGTCACTGTGGCTGACTACATGTGATATTTCAGTGTGTGGTAAGTTTAGAATGAGCTCAAATTTAAAGAAACCTCTGATCCCAAAGCTGACCACTCAACCATTTCTCTTTATGGAAATTAATAAAGGCAGTAATTAATATAGGTTCAATTAATAATGTTTAAGATTTTTAAATGGCACAACAAAAATTTATGTGAAGGTGAGGAAAATAATACACTAAATACAAAACAATCAATTATGAAAGTATGTTTAAAAATGACATAAATTTCTTAAAATATTAATATTTTTTGCTACAGTGGTGATATTGAGACTTTTTTTACCTACCTGTTTATGTTTTTCCTCATTTTAAATTGTTTTTCATAATGGCATATCTTATTTTTATAAACAGGAAAAAATGTGCAAAAATTAGTTCTATGCCTCCAAATTATATTCATTCTCGCTGATTTCAATTGATAAAATTCTACTTCTCAAAAGACTGAGAATGGTTATTAATGATCACTATTCATTTTATCCAAAATCCAGTTTCTATATTCCTCAGTCTTTTAATTTAAATATTCAAAGTTATTGTAGCAATTACATTTAAAAATTCAAAGTTATATTAATTCCCAAATCTATATTGTTAACTTTCTCCCCAGTGACTCTCAGATTCCCTCTGGAAATTTCTTTATCTCAAACTCCGTGAGTTAAAATCAATATTTTTAAAAATCAAAATCATCATCTATCTTGATGCCTCTATTATTGTTTGTTTCTTTAAAATCTTAGGCAAAAATCCTTAAAAAGAAGTTTATACCTCACCTTCCTATTAATCTCTACATTGCATCTTCCTCTGCCATGTGCTTCACATATTTCCTTTCTTTCCACTGAAAATGGCAATGCTCTGGTTCATGTCCTTATGGACTTGGTCGAGGAGCTGCTTTGGTTAGACACATTCACACACAGTGCTCAAAATTACATTCCGGCACTCCCTTGGCCACATCGTCCCCACACTCAAAAATGGTCAAGCGCTCCCAATTATAACATCGACTCTTCCTCCAGCTACTGAAGCTCCACCTCCTTCCCCAACCTGTTCCAACCATCTGTTTAGGTTCACAAATCCTACTTTGGCTCTTTCATTCCAGCTTTGCTCCAGTTTCCTGTTTTCTACATATTATTTCACCTCTCTGAATGTATTCCACCTTTAAAGAGAGTCCTGAGACACTCCAACTGTCTCAGAACAGAGTCTTAGGACTTGTAGACAATAATGTGTCTTCCAAAATCATGGAATCAAGCAAACTATGGGGGATGTCATTACCAATTAAGATTAAGGAAAAGGATTTCGCTTTTCTCTTAAACAGGTGAAGTGTCTGAAGCACAATGAAATGATTTAAGCAAGCTGTAGAAAAAGCAAAGGCCTACATAGTGTTAAGGAAATACATTCAAAAGTACTGAGTTGGTATGAGTGGCCTTTTCTTAATTGAAAAACCAGAACCATCTTGTGAAATGTTTCGAGACATCTGTTTCAAGTAAATATGTTCTTCTAAGCAATGGAAGTGCTGAAGCCCAAATGTCTCATCAACAACAATGGGAAACAATAATTAGTATTCCCAGTTCCCATTTCCACATGTTTAGATTGAACGAACCATGAAGAAGACAGATCCTCTATATCAGAAAGATTCTCATCTCTTCACACCTGTTCATTTCAGTCACGCTTTGATATACACCTCAACGCAAACAAGAGAACAGAGGTGTGATATATTGCACACAAATAATTCATTTGGTGGCTTCCTGGAAACACAGCTTTCATCAGAGGAGAAGACAGAAAACTCAGCCCAGAGGCCTCTTGTCTTTCTGTTGTCATAACATTAGAAGGTCAAAGAATGCAAATTTTTATTTTCACTAAATAAAAGCAAAGCCCAACTCTACTCCATCTTCCATCATATATGGGAAACTGTTCACTTTTCTTATTTGTAGTTAAGTTCTTCATTATTCTTTTCGTCAATATCCAAAAGGTAACCCTCTCATCTAACTGTGCCTTTGTGCTAATTGGCCAGCGTCTCCCCCTCTCTCACTCTCTCGTATCCTCCCAACTTCTGGTAGCCACTATTACATTGTGTATTTCCATGAGAACAACTTTTTTAGAATTCTAAAGTTTTGAGCAATGACTTTATATGGAAATGAAATACAAAACATACAATGTCTGTTGTCCTGTTTCTATATAGTCTTCATAGAAACTTTTAGTTTAATTAATCTTATTTTATTTAAAATAACTAAAATCAATTGTTTCATTATTTAATTGAATTCCCTAAACAAAATAGTACACAACTGTTTTTAAGAACCTTTACTTTTTTGGCCAGCATAAAACACCTTCTAGCACAACTCACAACAGCTAAGCTATGGAACCAAGCTAGATGCCCACCAACAGATGATTGGATAAATAAATAGTGGTATGTATACCCAATGGAATAAAGGCATAAAGAAGGATGACTATGACATTTGCCAGTAAATGGATAGATCTGGAGAATATAATGCTAAATCAAATAAGCCAATCCACAAAAGAAACAAGGGTTGAATATTTTCTCTGATATGTGGAAGCTAAACCACAATAAAGAGGTGGAAGGGGAAGAAGCAAAGACCACTAGAAAAAGGTAAACAAAAGGAAGGAGGTGGTTAGGAATAAGAAAGACAGTAGAATAAATCTAACATGTATTTTCATATGTATACATAAGAAGATTATAAGTGAACGCTACCATCGTGCCCACCCACAAAGAATGGGGTCTTATTTAGAATAAGATATATCCTCTGCTTATATAACTTTATCAAAGTTGATTCTACTGCCATGTATAACTAAGAAGAACCAATAAAATAAAAAATTTTTAAAATCCATTATCAGCAGGACTAGAGAACAAGGATCACTTATTGGGCTTAGGATCTCATTACCATATTAAGTTTTTTGAGCACCTAAAACAGGAGAATCAGAAGCCACAGTGTAGAAGAGGTAGCCACAAAAAAATTTAAAAAATTTTTTAAAAAGCACCTGGGGTGAGCCAGGATGTGCTGGCAGCAGCGGTGCCAGGAGGCTTTGGAAGACCATCCCCAGGGGCCCCTGAAAGTGAATATTTGGATCTTTGCTGTTCCAGGCTGTGATCATTTGCCCTGGGGTCCTCTTCTTTCCTGTTTTCCTCTTTGGGTTCTTTTGCTGTCACTTTTCATGTTGGGATGTTCATAGTTGTTTCTGGTGAGAGGTATTTGAAAGTGTAAGAATTATGTGTAGAGCACTCTCCGCTCTCAGAGGAAAGGTTCCATAAAATCTAATACATGAATAATAAATCAACTCAACAGATGTTAGCTTTTTCTTGTCAGACAGTGACTTTAAACTCCTGATTCAGACTCTGACAGAATAAATAAACTAAAAGTGAAACCCAATTTGTCTTTCTTACACAAGGACAAAAGATTAAAAAAAAATGGATTAAACAGAATTATCTCTATCTTATCAAACAATACGGAGTAAGAAACACCATTCGTATCTTCCAAGCAGCTCTTTCAAGTAAAAAGTTACACGCAGAACAGGGTTTTCTTCAAGCTGAAAATTTGTGCATCAAATGGAAATTAATAAATCCCAATCATAGTAATCCTTTAATTAGATTCATTTTTAAAGGAAACAGACATTGAATATTAGCCCAAATATTAGAATCTGAGCATTAACGAGCATGAACTTCTAATTTATTTTCTAAAAATGCACTAATTTATGGCATTGGAAGCAGAATATTACCCAAGAAGGAGACATAATCTTTATATCAAAATATGAAATACTCACTCTAGAATTGCAATGTTAAATATGTACAGGTGTTGAAAAGTGATCTTCATTGTCTATGTTTTTACTGCTAGAATTGCTGTGCAAATAAACCTCTTCATTCTTTGCAAGTGCCATGACTTTGACTATTGGAATTTTTAAATAACAAAAATACTCTGAGTCCTTGATTCTCAGCGTGTGGTTCATAGACAAAGTCATTGTGTTGCAACTTGATAGGTACAGAGAACTGGTGGTGCATTTCAGCTCCAGGGAATCAAAATGTAAATTTTGACAAAAATCCCCTAGTGGGATTTTTCTATGCACACTACAGTTTTAGTAGCACTACTTTGCTATTCCTGGCATGTAATTAGCCTTCTATATACAATGTAAAGTTTGGTAATTCTTTGTAATTATTTATTTGTAATTTTAAATAAATTTAAAATTACAATCTACCGAATATAATTGTCCAAAAAGAATCACACTCATTCATTTAATGAATGAAAATCATTGCTTCTGCAATTTAAATTTTGTAGTAGAAATATATATGTGTTATATATATGTAAGTATGCATATATATACATAAATGCATATATAATGAAAAAAAATGTCAGAAAACCTGCGAAATATAACAAATTGATCTTTTGTGATTTGACCCTATCTTCATCAATTCCCATACTCCCTTACAAAAGCATTGTTATCCCTTTCAAAAGTATCTTTTCCTCTTTATTTTCATTCTATATTTTTTCTTTTCCTTTAAGGGAATTAAGATTGCCCAAATTTTTTCAGTTCTCAAATTTTTTTCATGTATATGCTTAATATTTAAAACAAGATTTCTTTTCTGTCCTTTCTGGTTTTTTTTTCATTCTGTATCAAAACTACACAAAAACAATTCAAAATAAACATGCATTGCTTAAAAAATAACAACAGAGACATAAGAGCACCCATCATCCATTTGAAAAGAAAGAAGCCACCAGAGGCTCTTGACAGACTGACTGAAGATTGGATTTATCAAGGAGATGCCATAGGCACTCAATACTGCTGTGTTTCTGAGGAGATCTAACATTTAGCTAGCTACTCCTAATCATTGCATCACCAATCCAGGATTGGTGATGTGACCAGGTAAACAAATATCTTAAAATGTAAACAAAGAAAAGAAGGAAGCCCTATGTACTTCTTTTCAAAAATACCAGTTTTGAGCTTTATATATGTCACTTCTTTGTTTTTATTTTTAATATTGCACCAGTAATCATATTACTAAACAACATATCACCTAGTTTTACATGCTGTTACATAAGTATGGTCAAATTCTACACATGTTGCTCATGTTTTTCATTCAACATTATGTTGATGAGTTATTTCCATTTTTACATAATCTATAAGATTGATGTTCATTACTGAATACTATTCCAATTTCCTTTCAATGCATTCTGAAATATTGCCAGTTTTTAGCTATTATTAACAGCACTGTCATGAGCATCTTTGCACACCTCTCCTGGTATACATACAGTACTTCAAGGACATATGCCTAAGAGTGGCATTGCCAGGTTGTAGAAAATGTGTTTGTTCATAGTGCCAGTAAATTGTTCTTACATTCATTTTTCAGGTCTTTATCTTTCTAAGAATTGTACTATAGTCATTAGTGGTGGAAGACTTCTAGGTGGGGGAGAGAAAGGTAGGCATAAATTAGAAAATATAAAGAGCATAAAAAAATACTGAGAGCATATACCTAAGGAGATCATTGCATTTGTCCAGAAAAAAATATTTAATAGTCATAAGAAAGAGTTCACTGAAAATGTATAGATCATGTGTTGTGCAGAGTAGTAAAGTATTAACAAGATCTTCAAGAGTTAAATGTTAAACTGTTAGAATGTGTGACCTGAATTGCTTCACATGAAGAAGTGGCTGCTTTCATCAAACATTTATGCACATAATATTAACTATGCTATGAGCATGCTTTCCCAGTGGCTTTAAGAGACCCTTCATAGAAGACCCATAGGTAAGGGAAGTGTTCTTAATGATCATAGGTCAATACTAAAATAAGCACGTGTTAGATATTGTATGAGGTACAAAGTTGAACTTTGTTGGAACATTGACAAATATGTGATTTTAAAAAGACATATTGCCATCTAAAGGGGAAAAGCCTTAGACCACCTAGAAAATCACCATATTCTCATTATAATATTGTAGTACCAAATGTCACTTTGCAGGTATGTGAAGGGCCCCGATCTCCTGAAATTGAATATGTGGTATTTAAACCCTCCTATATAGTATTTAGACCCTTTCTGCAGTATATGAGCATCTCAGAATAAATAAGGAATAAGAAGCACACAGAAAAAAAGAAGAAACTACCAAGCTTATTAGGTCTAGGACATAGAGGGAACACTAGATATTTTTGAAAATTGTGAATGTAGTGAAGAAGGAGCTTGCTGTTGCCAAGGTAAGCTGTTCCTTGTCAAAATTGGCTTTTTCTAGGTCAATAAGTTAGTGGTCAGGAGATGAAACATAGCTGCCAATGTTAATGGCTAATGGTCTGTGTATCAAGTGCAGTTAGGAACTGTGTCACCTCAGGTATTGCTTGTTTATGTCCTAATAGTGCATGATTTAGCTAATGCAACCTCCCCAAACAGGAAATGATTCTTAAATCCAATATGCTAAACTTATAGATTCCTTGAATTTAAAGTTATTTTAGATGGTTCAGTGCTGAGAACAATTTGGTAAGATTTCACTTCACTATTACTCTAAATTTATAATTTACATCATTGCTGAGAACGTCAAAAGTCTAACTACAAAAAAACTTTTGAAAAATGAATTTTTCTGCATTTATATTTTAGAATAGTATAACTGTTAATATTATTTAAAATTTTATCAGGTGAATTTTTAATATTTTACATTCTGTTGTCTGCTTCCTGATCACACTTGTGTGTGTGCATGAATGCATGTGTTTTAACAGATACTTCCCGTGATTCCTGTGATTCAAACAAACAGTACAGTTTGAGTTAATAGCTATAGAGTTATTGTTTCTAGTTTCTTCACTCATACAATAAGATAAGTAAGCCAGATAAATTAATGACTTCAATTTAGAATACTCTATGATTCATGGCCTTTTAAATTTAATGTGTTGAATAGATTATAGCTATTTTTTCCTTTTGATACTTTAATTCTCAAAACATTGATCTGAGAGAGATCATTTAATGTTGACTCTGTGACCCTCTGACACAATGCCATCAATACTTAAAAGCCTCCTTGCCTTTAGGCAAACGTGATTTTTCCATTTTTACTTTCTTGCCTCTATCATTGAATCATAGTTATTTCCAAAAAATTCTTGTTGGTGGGAAAATACAATTAACCAAGAAATTCTGAACACTAACATACATCATGGCACTGCATTGCTATTGAACTGTTTCAATGAATGGAGACAGAAAAGATAATGTGTTTTTTCTTGTCAAGGAATGAATCCATATTGACCCTTAAACTTACATTCTAACAGTAAGAAATTCCCACTTAACTTTTTTTAAAAACTTTTAGTCAATTTATTTATTTTTATGTGGTGCTGAGGCTCAAACCCAGTGCCTCACACATGCTAGGCAAGTGCTCTACCACTGAGCTACAACCCCAGCCCCCATTTAACTTTTTAAAATTGCATATTGTATTTGAACTCTATTTTATTAACACTTAACAATAATTATAGCTATTTAATTCAGAAGCAGTAACTATTTGTTTTAGACATCAATTCAAAAAAATAAATTCAAAATTAATTATATAGCATTAAAGCAAACAATGGAATAATTTAATAAAAGTCAAGATTTTTCAATGCAATTTCCTTTGTTCTTAGAATATAGATCACTAATGATATTCAACCAAATTATCATGTTCTAGAATTTCTCTTGTTACCTCATTCTGTGTGGCAATACAGCTATTCTTTTATGATCATTTTGGTTGGATTTTTGCAACTCATTCTTAATTTGAAAGTGCTGACCTTCCTTTAAGCTCTTAAAATATGAAGGATTCCAAAGATTTAGTCTCTAAATTTTTATTTAATGGTTTTATTTCACTGCTATTACCTGATCCATCTATAATGACTTAATGGACAGTCCAATATTAAAATACATGCTGTCTACTTAGACACGCCAACTCTACCTTCTACTCGTTAGTTTTTAATATTATTAAAATCCATGTAAATGCAGATAGTTAACTTTTTAAACCTACTAAATTTAATCCTTGTCTTAAAACTTTTTAATTTATCTTCTTTGACTAAGGTACAAGATCTTCTTCATTTCAATTAAATCAAGATTTAGCCCATATGGCATGGTGGCACATGCCTATAATTCCAGTGGCTCCAGAGCTCGAGACAGAAGATTAATGCCAGCCTCAGCAACTCAATGAGACCCTGTCTCCAAAGAAAATACAAAATAAGGTTGAGGATGTGTTTGAGTGCTACTGTATTCAATCACTGGTACCTCCCACCAGAAAAAAAAAATTAGCACATATAATTCCAGATATACTTTCAATATTCCTCATATACTTTATTTTCCCAGAATGTTAAAAATATATGCATAACCTTGGAATTCCATTTGATTAGCAATAAAAGGCACTTAAAGTATTGTCTGAAATTTACTTTTATGATCAGAATTTACTGT
Organism: Ictidomys tridecemlineatus; assembly: GCF_052094955.1. Classification (NCBI taxonomy): domain Eukaryota; kingdom Metazoa; phylum Chordata; class Mammalia; order Rodentia; family Sciuridae; genus Ictidomys; species Ictidomys tridecemlineatus. Next base: position 106,697,563 of record NC_135477.1, on the reverse strand, counting down.
ACATCATATATATTACCAAAATCCTTATTTTAATTACTAACAAAACTATGGCAGAATCACAAATTTTAAGAGACATTTGATTAAGTACAGACATTTATTATCCTAAATTATGTAAATTCAAATTCCCAATTTTCAGTGAGATGCTTCAAACAAATCATAATAAAATTTTAAAAGCAATATCTATAAAAATGTGTCAGAGAATGTATTCTAAGTCTATACAGAAAATTCAGGTGAAAATTTTTAATAAATCTATATAATTTTAAGATTTAAATGGATGAGTTATTCTTGAAATGATATATAAAATATATCTATTTTAATAATTATAGCTCATATCATTACATAGGTTTCAACTTCACCCTACCTGGTTGAAAGAAACAATTATTTTATCCATGAAATAGATATTAACATACAAGTTAAAACTGATTTTATACTTACACATATGTATTCTCTAGTACTTTGCAATCTGTGCTTATTGTAAGGAATAAGATTTAACTTGATCCACTTTGAATTGCTCAAGTTATTATTAGTAAAATGAGGTTCTTCTTGGAAAAAATCTTTGTCTACTCATTGAAGAGGCATGGCCTCCACTTCTTACAGAACTGTTCAGGACTTGAAGACCTGTGCATTCAGGTACAAGGCCTGCATATTCTTAGCTACTTCTTACAGTCTACAACATCTAAGACAATAAGACCTGGAGGATAATCCACTTATCTAGGCAAGTATTTTGATAAACACTTCCAGGTATTATCAGAGATGGGAAATCAGGAAGTTTGTGGGACCTTGCAACAAGAATGAAACAGGTCCAACAGCAACAGATAAAGCTATTAAGATTTACTTGTGCATTTTTTAATGTTTTAATTTTTTCCCTTTCTCACTTGAGCTGAAGTCTCTCTGTGATGCAGGGCTCAAGCAGTGCTTCCACCTAGGACTCCTGAGTAGCTGGGACTACAGGTGTGCACCAATAGACTTGGCTTAATGGAGATATATATATTTGGTTTGTTTTCCACAAAGTAAAAGATGGAAGAAATAGGGTTCACACCTTTATTAAAGTACAGTTGATTAACCACTTGCTCTTGGGAACATTTTACAGATAAATGAGAAAAGCTTCTTCCCAAGGTGCTCCTAAGGTCTTTAAAGAGGATGCAGGATGCACAGCCTCTCCTACATAAGAGGCTAATCATAAAGTGTTTTTCATTAAATTTTGTGAGGCTCATCCTCCCATACATACCTTGATTCCATGTAGATAGGATAGAGTTTTCTAAGTTTTCCACTAGATTTTTATAGCATTTATATTTGTTGCCATGTTTTCACATGTCCCAGAAGCAAACTTTGAGGCAGGGATACAAACACAAAGTAAATAATTTCTTTGTAAAGTGATTGCAGAAAATAGCAGTAAGAAAGATAAAATAAAAATTAATAATGTTCTCAAACCTCATCACTGTGGGTGAAGAAAATTCAGTGCTAAAGAACACACCTGATTGAGGGGGGGTGGTGGGAGGAGAGACAGAACAAGGTACTGGAGTATTGATCTCACAATGCCTGTCTGCAATTGGCTGATGGTTACTTGTAATGACATTAACTCTCAGCACTTCCAGTTGGCTTTGCATGTGGATTGAATAAATAAATAGAGAGAGAGAGAGAGAGAGAGAGAGAGAGAGAGATTGGAGTCTGTAGCCATAGCCAGGTGCTGTGCTGCACACCTGCATTCCCAGTTACTCAGGAAACAGAGGCAAGAGAATCACAAGTTCATAGGCCAGCTCAGCAATTTAGTGAGACCCTGTTTCAAAATAGAAAATAAAATGGGTTGAGCATGTTGCTCTAAGGATAGAGTTCCCTGAGTTCCATCCCCAGAACAAAAAGGAAAAACAATAATTCTGCAACAGGACTTATCTGAGGTCACCCAACTCCAAATTACATAGAAAATAAACCTAATGTAGCACAATGAACTGAGCAGAAGTGGGCATCTTTCTCAATGATGGATTAAGAAACTCTCATAGAGAGACAATTTATTAATCTATTGTAAGGATCATTACTCCTTTTTCTATTTTTTTCTTAGTTCCTGGTGGAAGAGCTATTGTAATAGAAGAGACAGACCCAATTTCTTATTCTAATTGAAACAACTTTCTGAAATGAAACCCACTGAAACAATAAGGCTTTCTGAAATTCACAAGCTTCAAAACTGATCATAACCACAGGACTCCAGGCACTGACGCAGATGTGAGGACTGCTTAAGAATGAGACCCCAATATATTCACAGGCTCCACCTCCGTACTGCACGCCTGCTGCCCTCAGATTCTGGTACTGCTCCACAACCTACTACCAAAATTCTTAGTGGGAATGAAACAACAGACTCAAAATATGAAAAGTGAAAAAAATTTTGTCCGTGAATATTGCTGAAGCACAGACTCACACACTCAGCAGCCAGGACAATTATATTTTCATATAATAACATTTGCTGATTGTATATATGGAATTTATTTTATATTAAGCTTGTTTTCCAGCACAGTTGCTAAGGTCTCACATTTATCTCAACTGATCTCTAAATTCTTTTATTTGGGCAGGGAATATTTTGACCTCAAGGAAGTTTAGCTGCTAACGGTGACACATAATTGGTCTAAACAAGTCCCAGCTATCTCCATTCCTTTCAGCCAGTAACCTAAGTTATCTCCTTCTCTTGGACTTAAAGTTGGACATATGATGTAGTCTGGACAAATGTGACAGGATAAGTGTTTCTTTCTCCAAATAAAGAAGAAAAAAAAAATCTCAAAAGAGAAACTCTTTTCCCCCTGCCCTAAGTTGTACTGCTTCTCAAAAGCACGTGTGATACTTAGAGATGCTAAAGTCATCTTGTGTCGTGACCCCTCGACAGCAAGGAAGAAACGACTCAGGAATCTTCTCTCAGCAGTTTATTCAGGCCTTTACTCAGACATGTCTTCTAGCATTCTCTCTCCGCTCGCGCCTCCCACACTTAATAAAGCACACGAAGCCCCAATGCAAAGCCGCCACGTGGACCTTTCTCATAGGGTGTTAAACAATGACGCGCCAACTCTCCCTAATAAGGAGTTGTTTGTCTCAGACCACGGCGGAAGCCGGTGCCATCTTGTAATGGTGGCCACAGTCCGTTGAAACGGCTCACCACAATCTTGCCAGCATAAAGTGACAAGCAAACAACCTAAGAAGAGTGGGGAAGATAGAAACTTGGATCATTGATGTCACCACTGGCTGGGTCCCTGGGTGTGTTCCTGGGGGTGCTGTGGCTACGTTTAGAAAGACTTTGCTTTTTCAGAAAGGCTTTATTATTTCAGCGAGTCTTTCATTTCAGAATAATCTTATTCTACATTGTTCACCTTCAAATTCCATGAGTGAAAAAAAGTGCTTCTCTTCACTAGTGCTCTGGTATTTACAACCAAACAAGATCTTAACTTTTTCACCTCCAAAACCTTGATGGTATCGTCTTTCCTACAGAGCTTAGGAGTCCTAATATTTTTCCTTCTTAACAGGGTAAATATCTCCTTACTCATAATTCCTTTCATTACTTAAACATATATATTTAGTTATTTCTCAAATTTATTGTGTTTTCTCTATTCTGTCTAACTAGGGTGTGATTTCCTTATGTACAAGAAATAAAATTCACCTTCAGATGTTTAACATCAACAGGAACTTAACAGAACTGTTTCTGGAATGAGTTCAAGAAGTCATTCTTGTAAGACATTGTATCATTTAGGATGTGTTCACCTTTGAGTAATAGAAAACTCCCACTCACAACTAAGAGAATTCATAATCTCAAAAAATAATATTTACATACTCTTGGAATCTTAAGTCAATGCTCTGGCTCATTTCTCTGCATTTCTTTAGTCCTTCCTCTTGGAATTTTGCCACCATCCCTGGGCTGGTAGCTCCAAACACATGTCCAGCAAGTTCTTGAGATCTCATTAGACAGAATTCCTTCACATGCTCATAATTGAATTCAACTATGGGCAAAGAAAAGAGAAATACCATGATTTGTCTTAGAATAACAAAAACTCATAAGTTGAGGCTTGAGTTGGGACCAACCTCCCCTGAAGCACGTCTTCAGAGGGGAGTGGATACATGGAAAAAGCTAAGCTTATATTAGAAAGAAAGACATTCAAGTGTTTGGAAATAATCCACAACGAGCAAATAAGACAACAGTTATTTTGTTGATATTTGATGATGTTTGAAAAATCTATTTCATATAGTTGTCAAATTTCCTGCATATGTGTATTTTTATATCATAAAATTGCAATGTGAAATTAATATTCATCATGAATTATAAAATTTTATAACTGGATTATCACTAAGCAAAGTGCAATAAAATAAAATTCCAGGACCACTGATGTTTCATGCCTTGGTGCTCTTCCTTTATTATTCCACCAATGTGTTATATATGAAATTAAATATTCATAGTATTGAAAATACTTTCAATAATGAACATCATCACAAAAGAAAAACATTGAGTATATGAATTATCTTAAAGAAACATTTATTATTTATCTATGAAAGGAAAAAGTCAAAATTATTTTACCCTGGCAAATAAATATACTTAAAATTATTACTTAATCTTTATATTATACTATCATATTTTGCCTCATAGTAAATGATATTTTTTTTCATTTTTCATTGTATTATTTCCCCTGTTTCAAAACTGTCTTTGCTGTAAGGTACAATAGATGAACCAAGGACTAATTAAATATTAATATACATAAAGTTGATGAAAAAAAATTATTTCAAAGAATAGTTCATTCTACATAAATAACACAATCATAACTGGAGAAAAGTCATTTTTGCCATAAGATTTAGAAGCTGCAATCTAAGAGCAGGGAAAAAGATATTTTGTTTATCCAAAACTAATGTAAGAAATAATTTTGAGTGTTGTAGGCAACAATTTTGCCATCAGCATTTATTATAATTTCTACACGGAAAATATAGTCCTTTCACTTATTTAAATGTATGACCTTGTTTTGTAATTTTACATATCAAAACAACACAAATTGAATTGTCTTCATTTAATTGTGCATGAAACTATGCTTATATCATAAAGTTAACTACAAAATTAAGTTAGAAAATACAGAACACAAGAAAGAATCATGTATATACTTATCTATGATCAAACATTTCACTGTTTGGCAATTTCACCTTCTCAATGCCATAATCTGTCTCTACATAATGGAAGTGAGGTTGATTAGATTATTTTGGATACTTACAAAGAAAATACATTTTAGTTTTATTTCTACAAACGTAATTCATAAATCCTTTATATAAAAATTCTGAAAAAAAACCCAAACATTCACTTGTTCATTCGTTGCTTATTCAGTATTGGGTAATCTATTAGGTGGCAGACAATGCGCTAGTTACCACTGAAATAAAGATTAAGATTAAAAACATTGTCCTGAAAAATTTTAAGCCAACTGAAAGAGATAGACAAGTAAATATAATTTATACTTAAAACTTCAGGTACATTTTATATTCTAGGAAAAGTAGAAGAAGTGGAGGAAGAATAGAAAATTGAGAGAAGACAGCCTGAAGAGGCACATGAGCTGAGCCTTGAAGAACAGGAATTCACTGGGACAGCAGGAAGTAGGTAAGACAAGAAAGAAGGGCTTCCATGCCAATGAGGATTTATGGTCAACAATACAACGTCAGTACAAGAGAATAGCAAAATAGGTCTGAGGGCATTGGCCAGATCACATAGGGCTTTGAAAATTTGAATATTAAGTCAAAGAGGTTCATAGAATATGGGCAACATTGTAGGACTTAAACAACCAAAACATATACTTGGGCTTTTGATAGAAGATTTTGGTGTTCCATGAAAGATGAATTTGGGAGCATAAGATTGAAAGTGGGAACATAAGTTGTTATCTATCACAATAATACAAGTGAGAAATTGTCGATCAGTGTCTAAAGAAGATAGTCAGGACCGAGAATATAGAGTCAGCCTGAAGACACCTAGGGAGGTTAAATAAAACTCAGAGGCAGTTCAGATTGAGATAGAAGTTTTGGGCGTATTTTTTGGAGGGGCTTGGGTATCAGGGATTGAAAACAGGGGCACTAGACTACTGAGCCATATCCCCAGCCCTATTTCGTATTTTATTTTATTGTATTGAGTGGCTTAATGCCTCACTTTTGTTGAAGCTAGCTTTGAACTTGTGATCCTCCTGCCTCAGCCTCCTGACCTGCTGGGTTTATAGGTATACACCACTACACCTGTCAGTTTTGTCCTATACTGTTTCATATAAGTTACTGAAGAATTATAGAAAGAAGACCAAAGTGGGTTATTGTGTTGTTCTTACTTATCGTATTTTTTATTTGACAGTAAGTGAAGAGGAAAAATGACAAGTTCAGTGATGTCCTATACTAAGTCAGAAAAAAAATGTTTTCAGTGATGATTTTCAGAATATTTAAAATCATTTCAGCAGAAGAGCCAGCAGAGTCCAGCTGGGGAGCTGGTGCTTGTACAGGCCTTAGAGTCACAACATTCTTCACATATCATTGATTTGGTTGTATGAAGACTTTTCTATTCTCCCTTCACTTCTGCTTCTCATAGAATATAAAACATAACATGCAGTATTGAGAATAAATTTTATTTACTTGTCTATCTCCTCCAGTTGGTTTATAATTTTTAGGACAATGTTTTTAATATTAATCTTTGTGGTGATAGGGTTCAGGCAACAACTATTAACTAACTGGCCTGGAACTATTTAAAATTTGAGGAAAATATTTTAGCTATAGGTTACATTTAAGCTAAATATCATCTCTGAATGAAGTGAGGAAACAGATTGCACAATATTTTTTGAACTGTGATTTTTTTTCCATATTTTATGTTATAGGGGCAGAATGTATCTTTGGTTCATGCTATGGTTTAGATATGAAGTATCCCCCCAAAACTCACATGTGAGATGACTCAAGAACTTTCAGAAGTGAAAAATCAGATAATAAGAATTGTAAATTTGTGGAATAATCCACTCAAAGGAGTTAATTGGGAGGTAACTGTAGACAGATAGAATATGGCTAGAGGAGGTGGGTCAGTGGGGGCATGCCTTTGGGGTTTATATTTTGTCCTGGTGAGCAGAGTGCATGCTCTCTCTGCTTCCTGAGTGCCATGTTCTGAGGTGCTTTCCTCCACAATACTCTTCCATCATGATATTCAGGCTGACCTCAGACCCAGAGCAAGGAGTTGGACATCTTTGGACTGAGACCTCTGAAATCATGAGGCCCCAGTGAACTTTTCTTCCTCTAAAATTGTTCTTGCCAAGTCTTTGGGTCAAAGTGGAAAAAAAGAGCTGACTAAAACAAGGCAGAACATTCTTTTGAACGAAAGCACATTAATTGGTATTTTACCTATGCAAAGGTTCATCCCATTCCAGAGACTAAAACTTGAGGCAAAAAAAGAAGAAAATATTTTAAATAATAAAGTAAAAGTGTTTCTCATATTTTAGAGAGAAGGCATTTTGCCCCAAACATATATTTGGGTACTAAAAGATACTAAGCTCCTCTGAGGATCAATGAAAAAAAATTAATAAAGTTGAGGTGGTTTTAGCAATATGGTGACTGAATAGAAGGACAATTGGCAGGACAGTATCTACAAAAGGAGGATAAAGGTCACTTATGGAATACAGAAGCCTGGACACAGCTACGAAATATAGAGAAGTAGTGATTTTAAGCAGAAGTTAAAAACAACAATGATAACATTTCCTCTGAGGATATTCAGAATAACCCAGAGGTGACAGTTTACTAAGTTTCTTAAAGTTAAGCAGAATGAAGATTTCACCTACAGCTAAATGGATAATAAATAGGAGGTGTTAGGGTCTGTAAACAAGTAAGGATGGCACCTGGCATTTTGCCAAAGGGAGTGGTTTGTGAAGTAACGCCAGCGAGCCATTAAGTGTGGAGATTCCTTATTGGCTGACTGCTGTATCTAGTTTATGTTAATTAAGATAAACTGTGTGGAATGTATATATAACCCTCCTGTCCTACAATAAAGGGCTCCCACTCCTGCTATATCAATGTACACAAGTTGTTCATCACCCCCCGTTTATTTTGCTGCAGCTGGACTGCGGCAAGGAGGAAAGGAAAAACTAGAAAATTTGGGGAAATCTTTGCTAATGTGCAGGTACTATTTAAGAAATCTGTGAGGTTTATAGACTGAGAGTCTTAGGCTAAGAGGTAACTCCATTAATGAATATGATTCAGCAATTGTGAAATTAGGAGAACTGAGGACAAAATTCTGTACATGACAAATGTCTCTAGGACAAAGAGATAAATTAAGGAAAATTAAGAAATGATTTTGAATGTAGAGTTTTGGATGACAAAATTTTGAAGAAACCAATTTTAAAGAACTTTGAAAGTACATAAGGGTAAGTTAAGTAATCTGAAAGACTGAAAAGAATCCCTGGTATTTGGTAATAAGAAAGTCTTAATAATTGACTGGAAGGCAGTTAATGAAGTACTGTCACCTATTTGTAGTGAGTTGAGGATGGAAAGGTTGGTACAGAAAATGAAAAGGTACATTTAGACCTTTTTTTTTTTTTTGCGCTAAGTGGATATTTAACAAGTAAACCAAGAGTAAAATAGGTTAAGAGAGGCATGTAAGGTGGGAAAAAAAACAGAATATATTTATGTGTGATAATGATAAACTACATGGAAAGAAGAAAGAAAGAAAAATGAACTACACGGAAATAAATAGTGATGGAAGGTCTCAGAAGAGGTGGACAGTAATGATAATCCAAACAGTTACAATAATATTGAGAATAAAAAAGTATCCCTTTCACATTATTGTGGTCCTTATCGAAATATCTGTTCTAGAGATAGAAAACAAATAAATGAGATGTTAGTGGGAGAAGTGTTTGCTTCTCTTTCAATAAATCATTGTGTAATATTAATTGACATTCTCTTGCATAACTTTAAACATAATTTTGTTTCTATAATAACACTTCTTTAAATGTGATTCAGAAATGTGTGTGTATAAGTCACTCAACCATACTATGAGCATGGTTACAAAACGTTGTTTCATTTGTGCAAAGAAAACTACCTAAAAGTTCCCGACAAAAATAGTAAATTATTTTAAAAGAAATTTATGTGATATTGATTTCTATAATGATGAGGCTTTTAATTTTTAAAAGATTTTAGCAATTGTGTGGTTTTTAAAAAATCAGGCAAATGTTTGATTTAAGCACGTGGATTTATAAATGGCTAAATCATACTATTGAGGTGTTTATAATGTTAAGAGCCTGAATTCTGAAACTAGACTGCCTAGAGTTGAATTCATATTTTATTTTTGTTTTAAAATCTCAATGCCTCCATCTGAAATATGGGAAATAATATTAATATTCATATTATGAAATGGTCGAGAGATTTAAGTATGTATACAAATAGATGCATACATGTTTATTTACACATATACATGTAAGTTTATATATATGCATGTGTATAACATTTAGAAGAGTGTCTCACCTGTAGTAAGGTATTCTATAAACATTTACAAAAATTATTGTAAGGTACCTTTGAAGTCTCTAAAGAATTTATTTCTTCCAAGATGTTGTGAGTTTCCTTACTTAAAATATTCAAGAGTCACCTAGAAAATGAAACCACCAAATTGCTTGTTTTTTAGTTCATTAAACTCTAGGATATGCTGTTATCATAATGATCATGATAAAGATAGTGAAAATGTAATGAGGATAGTTAGTTGACCCAACTACTAAGTAAATAAATCCAAAGCCTTCAGACCATTTATTAGATCAAGATCAGCAAAACTTTGACAATCATCTTACATTTACTGTGTATTTATTTGGTGTATGTTTTGGCAAATACCACTGAAAGGAACTTAAATGGCAGGTGACTATTATTCAAGTCTGTCACTGACAGTTCATTTTGCATCCGTCTGACCTCTTCCAAGGTAAGCAAGCCACTGGAATTATGGAAAGCCAGTTACAAATCTCCACAGTGCCCTAAGAAACCAATATATGGACAGAGTGAGAAGCATATTGCAAATAGGTGACATTTTGATAATGCATCTTTTTGAAGGTGGCATCAAGAAAGGGAGACTTTTATTAGCTCTATCTTGGAATGTCAGTGTGGTGCTCCAGGGATTCACTGAACTCCTTATCCTGCCGAACTTTTAACCTTCATTGATCTATAATTCGTGTTCTGAAGAAAAAAAAAGTTGCCTTTCTCTCATAAACTCCTCAAGGAGAAACATTCATTCATAAATTATTAATTCTCTGCCTTTCAAAATGAGGAAAAAAGTGGCACCTTGTACAATGTCTGAAACCTTATTATTTTTTAATCTTTTCTTCACACACAACCTCAGAATTATCATACTGTAATGAAATTAGGAATTTATATTCATAAACCTAATGGAGATATGAGCAGAATGACTTACATTGGTAAATTATTCTTCTTTTTTTGAATTAATATGAAAGTTACAGTCCAACGACAGTTAATTGCAAGGTAATCCAAAAGTTCCTGATTACTTCTAATGAAAAAAAAAGGAACATTGTTTTGTAAATAACTGCATTGATTTGTACTATGTGCCAATGAATCAGTTCCTATTTTAAGATGGATGACTTAATTATTTTTCATGATTTCTGAATTTTACAAAGTGCACTTCAGATATACAGCATAATGAAATAAGATATATATTATATTTATGAATATACATATATATATACATATGTGTGTGTGTGTGTGTGTGTGTATATATATATATATATAATGGTTACTAAAGTGGAACAAATTAACATATGCATTACCTCACACAGTTACCCATTTCCTTTTATCCCCTGCTCCTGTGTGCAAGAACAACTATTATCTACTCATTTAAAAAAACAAAAATCCAGAGTACAGCACACTATTGCAAACTCTATTCTCCTGCCATACATCATATCTCTCGACTTGTTCATCCTACATAGTTACTGCTTTGAGTCCTTTGACCTACATCTCCCCATTCCCTTCCCCCACTCAACCCTGGTAACCACTTTTTAATTTTCAATATTTATGTACTTGAACTAACTTTTTAAGGTTCTAAATATAAGTGAATTCCAAAGTATTTTGCTTTCTGTATCTGGCTTATTTCACTTGCATACTGTCCCTCAGTCTCTCAATATTATAGCAAATGACAGTATTTCTTCCTTTCTTAGGGTTGAATAACATCCCATTGAGTATGTGTGCATATGTATGCCTCCATATCTCTCATATATATATACATATATATATATATGTATATATATATATATATATATATATATATATCCTCCAGATAAATATAATTGTATCCATTCATCCACTGATAGATGCTTGGGTTATTTAGATATCTTGACCATTGTGAATAACACTGACGTGAACTTGGAATTGTGGATATATTTGCAAGTAATGACTTCTTTTCCTTTGGGTACGTGCCCATAAAAGGTATTGTGGGGCCACATGGCAACTCCATTTTTAATTTCTTTAAATCCAAGCTGTTTTCTATAATGGCAGCACGGATCTAATATTCCCACCCACAATATATATATATATATATATATATATATATATATATATATATATATATATATGTTGTTGATGGATCTTTATTTAATTTCTTTATATGTTGTGCAGAGAATTGAACCCAATACCTTACATATGCTACACAAGTGCTCTACCACTGAGCTACAACCCCAGCACCACTTTTCTCCACACCTTTGCCAGTACTTATTCTCTCATGTCTTTTGGAAGAGTTAACCTACTAGATATGAAGTGATAACTCACAGTGGATTTAATTTAACTTCACTGATGATTAGTGGTACTGAAACAAATCCCTAACCCCATAGGAAATTTGAGGTTCTACACAAGTGTATGTGCTTGCATATGTTTAATTCTATGTCTTTATCTAGAAAATAACTCAGATGGTAATGCAATTTTCAATTAATTTTTTTACAATCCATTCTCTTCATCTGTCTTCTCACTAAAATGGATGAAACATGTCTACCCTTTCAAAAGGAAAACAGAAAATATTTGCTAATCACATATTAGCTAAGTATCTAGTATCCAGAAAATATAAATAACTCTTAAAAAACTCAAGGACAGAAAGACAAATGACCCAATTTAAAATGATAAAAGACATAAATACATACTTCTTCAAAGAAGATATTCAAATGTTGAATAAAATATGGAAGGATGTTTGACATAATTAGCAATTAGGAAAATAAAAGTTATATTACAGCATTCACACTCAGATAGATGTAATGTAACAAAAGAAAAATAACAAGAGGTGGTAAAAAGTGTAAAAAAAATTTAAACTCTCATACATTGCTTTTAGAAATGTGAAATGGCTTAGCCATTATGAGAAAAGTTTACAGTTTTTCAGGAAACTTAAACACAAAATTAGCACCTTACTCTGCAATACCACTCCTAGGTATGTACCTACAAGAATTGAAAATCAGGACTCAGATACACATAAATACATTTTCATACTAGCAATATTCACAATAGCCAAAAGTTATAACAAAATGAATGTTCATCCACTGATAAAGGATTTTTTAAAAAATTCTTGTGGCATATACATACTAGACAATGTTACAAAAACGAGTGAACTACTGGTACATGCTACAGTATGAAAAATTCTCGAAAATATTATGCAAAGTGAAGCAGCCAGACACAAAGTCACATAGAGTCATAAAGCAGATAAGAGTTCGCCAGCCCCCAGAGTGACAGGGGAATGGGACATAACTGCATACTGTACAGGTTTTCCTTTTGTGGTGATAAGAAATGTTTTTAAAGTAGATAGAGGTCATGGTTACACAACATTGTAATTGTACTAAATGAGAAATTGTTCACTACAGAATGGCTAATTTTATGTCATGTGAATTTTACTTTTTAAAATAAAAAGCATTCTTTCATATGCATTAATTAAATTTCCTTCACTTTCTCAAAAGTATTTTTAATTCTCTACATTTTAAACCTCTCCTTTCTTATTTTAAGTGACTTTATATTTCACACACCATAAAATCCCCTCATTCAGAATAAACAATACAATGGTTTCAAACATGCCCATAGAGATGTGTAACCATCACCATAATGTATTTTAGGATATTTTCCCACCTATTAGCAGTCACTCCCATTGTATTTGCCATTGAATCCATTCATTTCCTAGTCATAGATAATTACTTTCTCTTTTTATATATTTGTCTATTCTGGATATTGAATATAAAAGAGAGGAGATGCTATGTGGATTTGGGTCTGGATTCTTTTCCTTAGCATAATGCTTTCAAGGTTCAATCATACTTAGCACATATAAATAATTCATTGCTTTTATATCTAAATAATAATACATGGCATTAATACTACATTTTGCTTATCTATTCACCAGATAATGGGCATGTGGGTGGCTCCCATTTCTCTGCTACTATTAATAATGCTGCTATGATCATTCATATATGAGTTTTTGGGTGGACATGTGTTTTTATTCTCTTGAGGATGTAGGTAGGAATATAATTTCTGGATTACAGAGTAATTTTGTATTTAAAATTTTGTAGAATTTCCAAACCCTTTTCCAAAATGGTTACAAAATTTTACATTTCTCTGTTTAATATAATTCTACATTTCTCCCTGTATTCTTTTTTGTCTTAAATCCTCAGTAGAAGATTTTCCTCTATCCCTTCTTCTTAGTGTACACCTACATTCTGTAGATTAACATTTTGGAATTGGAGGAAATTAATAGTATGGAAAAGCCAAATAGTGATTAAATTGAGCTATAGAAAAATAAGATCATATTACTTGCATAAGTCAGTTCAGACATAGAAATCTATACCTGATGCATGCAAATATAATTAGAATAATGCTTATGTATACATAAGGACAATGGTTGTTACCTGATTTTAAAATGTTGGAAACTGTATTTCAGTGAATTGCTATTATACTTGTAATTATTTAGAGAAAATATTCTTGAGGGTGTGAGATTAGCTGTTCAAATGATGGAAGGTCTAGCATTTGGTAAGCTTGAGAAGCCTGTCCAGGTGGAAAACTGGAAATTTGACTGAGATAATTAAAAGCAAACAAGAGTACTGGAAGAACCATGGATATGTGGATAAAGATATTTAAAGTGGAATCCTGGTCCACATTTGTAGGGCATTAAAGCTACTATATAGTGTGAGGAAAGCAGGTGGTAAGGTTAAAGCAGAGGTCAAATTGATGATTCAGTAGCAGTTTTGAGAAATCATTGGAATCAGGCAGGAATACAGTCTATGAATGAAAAGATATTAAAACAGACCAGGTGGAAGATGCTGGCTCTAAGGCTGGGCAGCTGATATGCTTGGTTAGGAAAATGATTAATAAAAGTCTCCTTGTTACCAAGAATCTGATTGGAAAATGTTTACGGTACAATGGAAAATGGACTCTTGTGAAGACCAGTCTCTGGTCCTCCGTTGTGTCCATCCTTTATAAAGATTAATGAGAAAAGAAAAGAAAATCAATTTAGATGATTAAAGAATCTCTCTCCTTCCAGCCATCCAGACTGGATCTGTTTTCTCCAAACATCCTCGGTGCTAGGAATTACCTGGCAACAACAAGGAAATATCTTTTACTAAACAGGAGGTTTTTCAAAGACCATTCAGACAGGCAAATGGCTACCTCATTAACTAAACTGGGAAATATTCCAAATGTTTGCAAAATAACTGTATTCAACACCTACAGGCACATCCCATGCTTCTTTCATGAGCTTTCCTCTCCTTTTAGCTGTGTGAAAGCAGCCCACCATTTTCCTAGGTGGTTTAGCACATTTTTATATTTTGTTCTAGACAAAGCATGACTGACAGTGATAAAGAAAACCATATATTACCCCCACCACCACCAAAAACAAATTTAAAAAAGACATTTTAGATGCTTCATGCCTTCATTGAGATCAGGGTATGAATTCCAAGCTATTCATCTAAATGAGTTCACTTCATCCTTTGTTTAGATATGTATGCAAGCTGAACCAGTCAGATTGCAGAAGGCATATAATTACCACAACTATTCTAATTCTAAAAATCACTTTAAATCCTTTCTACAAGCAATGATTTCAAAAAGCAACGTCCTGTTTTTATTCAGTCCCAAGCTCTCTCACTAAAAATATAGAGAGATGATAGATAGGTTAGACAGATGTATAGATATCTGTATCAATTAGATAGATTGAGTGAGTGAGTCCTGTCTTTTGACTGGAAAAAAAAATTATAGTTGTTTGATATTTTTGCAGAAATTTACAAAACTAAACAATACCATATTAAGGAGTTTTTGTCTGGTGTCCCTTTTACCTCCACTTAAAGGCAGATTTTATTTTTTATACACACCCACTCTCAGGTTTTTGATGACCTCCAATTTTCATTTCTGTACATATACATTTTTGTACATTTATAGATCAGAAAAACACCTATGATATCATGCTTCATATAGTTCTTCTCAACTCACCATCAAAGTGGATCTGCCTTCACTTATATCTTCAGACTTTTGCTTTCTGAAATGGATGTTAGGATTCAGATTCATATGTTTGTTATAATTGGTGTTTATCTTATCATTCCTCCAAGAAAATGCATTAAAATTAGAACAGTGACCTGTTGATACTTAGTTCTAAAAAATAATCCTTACTATGGTAATGTGAAGCACCATGCCAGGCCACTCTACGGATATTTAGAGCAAAATATAAGCAATTGCCTGTTCCACCATTATATCAGACAGTTTCAGTCCAGGATATAAATGCACATGGGTAGCAAATCTCAAAGGAACAAACCCTAGGAGGCTAAGTCACAGGAGTCGTTCATCACAGTATTAGGTAATTCTTGAGCCTTAGGATGATTGATGTGTTTAATTTAAACTTGCCTGGGTACACAGGATGTGTCCCTGAAGTGGGAATAGGGTGAGTGGGTGAGATAGACGAAGAGATTTTAATGGAAAGCAGTTTTCATTTTCAACCTTTTCTTTGTGCTTTTTTAATGGAAACAAACAAAAATATGTTTGAATTACCACCATGTTATATAATTCCATCCTGTACTTGGTTTCTCCTTTAATACTGAGGAGATAAAAGCTGTCTGAATTCTCCTTCTATAAGATAGATGTTAATTTTTTGTTAGTAATAATGACTTTCACAGAAAACTCGTTGGAGCTCCTAATGACAGTGAAACACACAGTGACAAAGATGAGCTAAACTCCCACTTACAATATATTAAAGATGCAAATTGAGCTAATGGTATTCATATTGCTGTGTTTTACTATCATTTTTCATTTTAAGGGAATATATGCCATAATTACTGAATTGGAGATACATTTTGAAAAAAAATTATATGACTTGGTTGCTAATAAAAAGTATTTATATATTTGATTTAGTATTCTCAATATTAGGTAGTAAAGTATGACTACTTAAGAATTATTAAACCCTAGTATTAAATTTTGGTACATATATGAAATACCTAAGTAGTTCTGATAAAGAATATTTGGTTGGTTTAATTTGACCAATTATTTGCATGTATTGAACAATCCTAGCACTATGCTAAGATTTATTAAAAAGACAGCATGTTGCTTTGTGTTTAATTATTTGAGTGGCAACTAGGTATTAACAAACACTCAAGCAAATTTATAATATGTATTCAGTGTTATGAAGGAAAATGATAGGATATTTTTTGCATATATAAGAGATCTGTTATGAACTGAAAGTTGGTGTCCCTACAAAATTTATATTGACCCTGAGTATAGTATAACGAGGTAGGATCTTTAGGGTATAATTGGTTCTTAAGGGTGTTTCCTTCATTCTGAGATTAGGAAAAACATGAGAACCTTCCTTCTGTTTTTTTCCTCTTCCTTATGAAGTTACAAGGAGATTCCATCTACAAACTAGAAAGCAGACCCTCATCAGACCCAGGATCTGTCAACACTGTGATCTTGAACTTGCTGAGCTTCAGAACTAGGAGAACACATTTCTGTTGGTTAACCCATCTTTCTATGATATTCTGTTTTAACAGCCTGAAAGGAATAAGACAAGACAGTAAGTCAAACAGAATGATCAGGAAAGTTCTCCCTGAAAAAGTGTTTTCTGAACAACTTTTGAAAGATGCTTGGAAAATATGTGGGTGGTTAAAAATTGGAAAAACGCATTATGGTTGGTTACAAACTGGTGGGAGAGGGTCAAAAGAGGCAGTGAACTCAGGTGAAAATGACTGGAGAGTAGTGGAGCAACAGGAGAATCACAAAGGATGAGGATGAAAATACAGGTTAAAAACCAAATCATAGAAGTCCTTACAGATCAAACTAGATTTTGGTTTTCATCATAAAGGCCCCAGAAAATGACTAAAGTGTTTTTACTCTGACACAGAATGAGTACCTGTTCATTTTAATGCTATCCTTCCTGGGGAATGGATAGAAATTGGGCCAGAGTCAAAGCGGAAAGATTAATTAAAGGTTATCGTATTGATCTAGAAGAAGTGACTGTAGCATCTACTTTGGTAACATGGAAAACTATGTGGACTGATTTAAGAAATATCCAAGTAGCAGTCTATACAATATTTAGTGAAAGATGAGTGAGAATGGTGGATATTTAAGAGAACATACAACATAAGAGGATTTCATTCTGTAAAACTGGATGGAAGTGGTGTTTGCAGAAAGAAAGAACATCAGATGAGCATACTGTTTTGAAGATAAAACAGTGATCTTATTTGCATTAAAATATCTTTAAGACCTTTAAGAGGAGTATATATAAACCTGAAGCTTAGAAAATAAATTGAGGCTAGAGGAATAAACTGAACTTGTTGGCATGGAAATGTCAAAGAATGCCATGAACATGAAAAAGATCTAGTTATGTTATCTTAAGAAACTAAATATTTAGCTTTATGAAAAGATAAGCCCATGAGAAAGAGCAAAAAGGTGATTCCATATATATACCTTTTAAAAAAACTTCTGGGTGGAGTAAAAGCTATAAAAATGTAATGACAATTTAAATAATAACATTTTGGACTATTAACATAGCATGGAAAATTAAGAGTGGATGGGTGTTCACTTCAATAAGAACAGAGCACACTTACCTGAAAAGAAAGATAGATGACTGATCCTAAAAATAAATGAAAAATTAAATTTTCCCTCCTAATTACCATGAATTGAGTCATGTAGTTAGTGATACTATACAGAGGAAAACTCTATAGAAGAAAACGTCTATGTTGGTTGTGTCCTTTAGAGTCTCAGGGATATAGGTACTGTTAGATCAAAACATAAGGAAAAACCCAAAGATTTCACATGAGCCTCATGAAATCACCAAATTTTGAGCACTCTAGATATTCTGTGACAGTTGGAATTCTATTTGTTATCATTGCCCCTGTCATTTGCTTAATCTCCTGTTTTTAGTACTAGTTGTTTATCAGGATTTCTGGCAGGAGTGTAAATCATGGAAAGACGTCAAGTGAGCCATATTTTCTTTGTGGGATAACCCTTCCATAGTCCACTGTTCCCCATCTACAAACTGAACTAAATGTTCTCTAGCATGACACCTTGATGTACAACTGTTTCCCTAGAATTAATTTTTACCAGTATCCTAAGAATTTTCATTGTTCCTTTTCTAAATTCCATGTTTTCTCATTTCTTGATTTTGTTTTATGTTTTGGTATAATACTTATCCAGTAGTTTTCTGGAAAAATAAAGTGTATATGGAAGGTAATATTTTTAAGCATTATATATTAGATAATATCTTCGTTTTGCACTTTTCTGATAAGCCATGGAAGCATGCTAAATTGAAAACCACACTTTCTCAACACTATGAAAACATGCCTCTTTGTCTTTGAACACCCTGGATTGTTATTTCTAAGTATGAGGCCATGCTAATTTCTTCTTTCTTTCCTATGAAATCTGTTTCTGTTTTCTTTTACCCATATAGAACTTCTTAGAATACTCTCTTCATAGTCAGTACTTTTAAATTTCTACTCTACTGAAAAATTGTCTTTAGTCTACTCTGCTGAACAATTATTCAGTTCTTACAACATACTTCTAAGTATTATTTTATATTGTTTCTTTGGTAATTTTCCGTCCTCTGTATTATCTTTCCTTGAAACCCTTATTATGCATACTGAACTTCTAGAAATGTTTTTATAATTATCTTGTAATATTTTTATCTGTCTTTTATTCTACTTTCTGGTAGATTTTCTTAATTTTATATTAAACAAATTTTTTCTGAATTTACATGCTATTCTACTTATACTTTGTATGATTACAGATAATGAAATATTAATTATAGATTTTAGTTTTTGTTTTGCTTCTGCATCTGCATTGTCTGTTATTTCAGGACATTCTTTTCTTTCTTTCTTTTTTAAAGAGAGAGGTGAGCGAGAGAGAGAGACAGAGAGAATTTTTAATGTTTTTGTTTTGTTTTGTTTTCAGCGGACACAACATCTTTGTCTGTATGTGGTGCTGAGGATCGAACCTGGGCCACACACAAGCGAAGCGAGCAAGCTATCGCTTGAGCCACATCCCCAGCCCGGGGACATTTTTTTCTATTTGAATATATATATATATATATATATATATATATATATATATATATATATATATATATATATAATTTATATATTTTTCAACTATTACTCTTTTATTAATAACATTTATTTTAGATGCTTTTCATAATTATTCAGTGAACCTTGGCTTTCTATGAGTAAGTAAGGGTGAGACAGAACGTGAGCCTTCCATGGTTTCTCATGACTTCACCATCAAGTGAGCATGCAAGTAGCCCATTACTTTGGTATGATCATTTCTTTTTATATAGTTCATCTGCTCTGAGATAGAATTCTGCTCAGTGGTTATGAATTTGGCTTCCAAAACTCTAGAAACAGATGGAAAAGACAAACATGCTTGTCTCTGCTTTGTATATGGAGTTAATTCTTGTATTTAACATGGTACCACTGATATCTCTATCCTTGTTTACAGGAGTCAAAATCCCTCTGGTGTAGTCTTTCCAGAGAATAAGCTTTCTCTCTCTCTCTCTCTCTCTCTCTCTCTCTCTCTCTCTCTCTCTCTCTCTCTAAGTAAGGAAAAGTAGTTAGTTGACTAAAGATGACTGGGAAGAAAATTGAGTTTTCTTGTATGACACCATGTAACCTAGCTTCCATTGGCATTCTGTGACCCTAATTACTCAACCTAATGCTTGAAGATATATTTAATGACTATGACTTATCTACTTTAGCATTACTGATTGAAACCTTTTTTCCACACTTACAAACACTGAAAAAAAAGAAAATTCTTTTTTAAAGTTACTCTTATACTGTTAATAATTTTGCTCATTTGTCCCCTTACTTGTCCTTTCATTAGGCTTAATAAGAAATCTTGATAATTCTTAAATAACTTGAGGATATTTTAAGTATATGTTACAGCTATATTTATTTTTATTAGAGCTTTATAGTTATACATAGTAGTTGTGTTCATGCATGAAAATGTATTTCAGTTCATGATACCTCCTTTTTCCTCCCTCTTCCCCTCCTGTCTCCCCTCCCTTCTCCCATTCTCCTTTCTCTACTAGACTTCCTTTCATATGTGTACTAATTTACATTTGATTGGATCTTAATGTTATCCTACCCTTCCCTCCTCTTTATTTGTTTTACTCTCGCTTCTATATATGAGTGAAAATATTCACACCCATATTAAAAATGTAGTGGTTCTACATATAGATATTTCCCCAAAACATGTTAAATTGCATCTAACTAATGAAGTATACTTGATTTCTAACTATTTATTTTCAAAGAATTCTTTTATACTCAAACTCAGCATTAAACCAAATTGTCAATTACCTGTTACACAAGGTAGTAGACCACACCATAAATTAACTAAAAAATATATGTATACATATATATTTAAAACACTGTCAAATTCTGTACTACCCACACACATCTCTTCTTACATCCACATTTTTTCAAGTGCCAACATAATAAAAGGTAATCAGGATAGGAAAAAAAATGTAGTGCTGAAAACTTAAAAAGCTGAAATTTGGAGTATTCCTGACCAAAGTGTGAAGCGGTGGTGGCTGAGGGGACACCTAGCTGGAGAAAAGTCCATTAAAACCTTAACCAATAAGTACTTCAGGACTCCACCTCCCCAAGCTGAGGTAAAGACAGATCCTGTCACTCAAAGTCCTTGAGGAGAAGGGAGTTTGGTAAGAACCTAACACTCTGGCTAGAATAGTCTGGTAAAGGATCACAGACAATTTTCCTCTTATATTAGACACCCTATTTCACATTGTAGTAGTATTAAACATGACCAGAATATATTTAGAAACAAAAAAAAACATAGTTTAAAGAGCAAGTCTTATCAGTTATTGTTATTATAAATTATTATAATGTATGATATTCCTGACCAAAATCTAAAGTCATTTCTTATGGTATAATCATGCAATGAAATTTATAGAGTTCTTAAAACAATCATTTGGAGTTGTGTTTAATATTACATTAAATTAATAATAATTAGGAGAATAGAAAACTTTATGATCTTCAGATTTCTCATGTAGGAACTTGGAAAATAAAAAGATGAGAATTGACAAAAGGTTATTCTATATTCTATTTTTGAAAAGTATTTTTTAACCAAAGCCTAAATGTCAAGGGGATGACTGTTCTAGGAAAAAGCAAATTGGACAGATAGTGAAAAAAGCACAGAAATCAACATGTTAAAGAAGATATGTCTGGCATATAGCACAAAGTCATTTAGATTAGTAAACAGAAATGTCAATTTTTTGAGCCTTTTCATAATTTTGTCTGATGAAGTTGAAGAAAATTGGGTATTATTTTTAAGAAGCAGGTTTCAGGTATCTTGATGTAAGTTGAAAGGAAATGTTGGTATTGAAATACAGTATTCTTAAATTCAGAAATTTCCTTCATATAAAACTTTACTAATGCATATAACTTAGATTATGATACTTTTAAAGGTGCTATAGAAAAATTTCACTAGAAGACAAATTGTCAACCTTCTATATTTTGCAGTATTTCTATCAATAAGAATTATTGTTACAGGTAGAACTGAACTTAACTCATTAACCCTCTTCCCCTCTTTCTCTCCCTACCCTTTCCCCCTTTATCCTCCAAGAACTGACCATTGATTTAATTCAGTAGTTATTATTACTAGGCATATTTTGCATTATTATAACTAAATTTTTGTTGCTCATGTTTTTAAACTTTGTAGCTTTGTAGAAATTGCTTCATATATATTCTTCTATGCAGTTTAATTCAACAAAAGAAGTGTCCAATTTGATACACTAGCTCTAGCTTAATCATTTTCATTATTTTACAGTCCTATTGATTTATATACCAAACTTTCTTGTGTGGTTTAAAATTGGTAGACATTTGGATTACTTTAATCAGTTTCATTATTACAAAAATGTTGCAAAGAGCTTTGTTATTTATGCCTCCTTTTACACATTGATGTGAGTTTCTTGGATTCTCAACCTCAGCATTATAAGTATTTTGAGTGAGAAAATTCCTTATTTTTGGCATTAGAGAGGCAGGGATGGAGACTAACCCAGGCATTGTAAGATATTTAGTAGAATCTGTGGTTTCTACTCACCACAGGCTGGTAGTAGCCTTCATTTTGTGACAAAGAAAAATGTCCTCAGATATTACCAAATGTCTCCTTGGTGACAAGAATGACCCTAATTTAAATTACTACACCTTTACTTGCTGTTTTATAGATTATGCATATTTTCAACTTTACTAAATATGATTCAATTGCTTATAAAATGGTTGCAGTAATTTCCCTTGCCACCAGCAAAGTTGCTTCTAAAGGTTTTCTGATGAAATACTTCTAACATATAGAGAAAATGCAAGACATCAATAATATTAATAACAATAATAATATAACACCACATATTCACAATCCAGTTTAAGAAAGAGCACACAACAGAATCTTTGAAACCCATATGTTCTTTCATCACTCGTTCTTCCTCTACAGGTAACCACTACTGTCTCGAGCCAGTCATGAGGTGTGTGTGTGTGAGCTATGCACATTTGAGTACATGAGGGGACTGCACTGAGGTTGCTGCCCTGACTAGGCTGTCTGCCAGGCTTGTTCTGCCTATGATCCCACATAGCACCTGAAATGGGAGTGGCTTTCTAAGATTGCCGCAGTCCAGCTGCAGCAAAATAACCGAGGGAAGGGGGGGTGACGAGCAACTTGTGTAGATTGATACAGCAGGAGTGGGAGACGTTTATTGTAGGTACACAGAGGTATTTATACATTCCACACAGCTTATCTTAATTAACATAAACTAGATACATCAGTCAACCAATAAGGAATCTCCACACTTAATGCCTCGCTGGCGTTACTTCACAAACCACTCCCTCTGGCAAAATGCCAGGCACCATCCAATTTGATACACTAGCTCTCTTGTTTACAGACTCTAACATTTGCCAGGTGCCATCCTGACTTGTTTACAGACTCTAACATAGGATGTCAGTCAATCTGCTGAACATAAGACATCACCAAGCAACCCCCCCTGAAAGCCAATCCCTTGTCTTATTTGGGTTGGACTTTCTTAAATGTCTTTCCCCCAGTAAATAGGGTTTCAGATGTGCTTCTCTCTCTTTCTCTTTTTGCCTGCCTCTCTTGCCTCCCTTGTTGGAGTTGAGGCAGAGGAGCCATCACTGAACCCCAAGAAAAAGGTACGTTCTGTGTCTGCATGGTTATTTAGTGCCAGGCCAGTTCATCTGGAGTGACTCTGACTGTTTTAGTGTTGTACCACACTATTCTGGTTTATTACTCATCATTCTCTTCTCTTCATTCCACAAATAAATACATATCTAAATACTATGTTTTCATCTGTTTGTATAGTTTTTAATTTGTTCACTTTTTTCATCTTTATTGAGATATGACAATATTAAAATATCTGCATGTCTTTAATATATACTATTTGATGAGCTTGGACTTATGCATTGACTCATAATACCTTCATCACATTCAAGAAAAAAAATTATTGATCACTTCCATAATATTTCTTGTGTCCTTAGGTGTATACGTATTGTGTGTGTGTGTGTGTGTGTGTGTGTGTGTCTTAAGAACATTTGACATTAGATCTAACAAAGTTAAGAATGTTTTAAGTACACATACCTATTGTGACCTATAGGCATTATCTTGTACTGCAGACTTTCAGAACTTATTCATCTTGTATAATCAAATCTTCATAGCCATTGAACATCAATTCTCTATAATTCTTCCCCTTCACAACCAATGGAAACCGCCAGTCCATTTCTGAATTAGCCTATTTTATAAACCTGATATGAGTAGAATTATATAGCATTTGTTTGTAACTAGTTTATTTCACTTAAGGTCCCCTAGGTTTATCCATGTTATTACAAAAGGTAACATTTTCTTATATTTTAGGACTGAATTCTTTTCCACTGCATGTACATATCACATTTTCTTTATCTACATATCTGTCAATGAACTTTTTCATTGTTACCATATCTCAGCTGTTACGAACAAAGCTGCAATGGATATGGCAGTGCTGATCTTTCCTTGAGAGCTTGACTTCATTCAGTTCTTTCTTCTGCATACATCCCCACAGGTGATATGTTCATATCAGCAATCCCATCATTTCAGAACATATGATAGTTCTGTTTTTAATATTTTGAGGAACATACATACAGCTCTCTATATAGTTGTACATTCTTCAGTGTTACACTCAAGGAATCATACTTTTGTAACTTGGTTGTTTATTTTTTGTTTTGCTTTGGTTTTGTTCAACTTCATTATTTTTGCTTATCATTATCATTTTGAATATTATTAACATTTATTAGATAACTCACTCATTCACAAAATATGGAATTATAAACCCTCATGTCCTGGTCTCCAGAATATTCGTAAAATAAAAACTCAAAACAAGCCTGATATTATTTACATATAAATCTTAAATCTCTAAACCAAGATTCCAAATAAAAATAAAGACTAATTGAAGATAAAAATCAAAAATAACCTTTAATTATTCTTCCATCAGATACTGAAATTTCACAAATAAACCATTGAAATCCAGTACCAAGAGATGACTTGCAAACTATATCAACTTAGTTGCATAATTCAAAACTAAAATTTTCTATTTCCAAACATAGTTTTCTTCAATCATCAAGTTAATTCTTCTGTTAGCACCTCGTGGTAAAACTGTCCTTCCCCTTCTCTTTGACCTACTGTACGGGCTCCTGCTTTACACATAGTAGAGTACAAATCAAACATTTCAACTTATTTAGAATTGTATTGCTTTCGAGTATGACTAATTTTATCTGGCAAAACATCTTTATGATATTTGATGATTCAAAGAAAATCAAAGGGGAGTTTTATGTAAATTATAAATGCACTTGGAGTCCTCCTGTGAGGAAATGCTTGACTTAAATGTATGTCTCCTCTTGAATGTGATGAGTGCATTCATCACTTAGCATTGCCTTTATGAACGATAGATGCAGGAGCCCCAGGAGGCAAATGGCTCTTTCACGGTACCAGTTATAAAGATATGCTACCTTTAAGAGACAAAGTGCAAAAGAGGAAAGGGAAATTGATATGTTTATAATCTCTTAAAGTTGGAAGAAAATAACTTGGTAATGATCGCATAATAAGATATTAGTACGTTTTTCTCCTTCAATTCCCAACCAATTGAGGAACAACTACAAAACTGATAAGTATATGCATAACTTATATGGAATTTTATTAAACCTGACATTTTAAAAGTGTATTCCCCATTCCTCCAAAAAGCACATGTAAATTAAAAAGGATGTTAGACTTCTGACTGAGCTAAATAAAGTGAGACAAGAGTGAGATGACTCATTTAACATTTTTAGGAAAATGACATGATAGAATGCATTTCTAATCTGTGTGACATAAAATGAAACAGACTGATTTTCAATGGTGTGTAGTGATTTACTAATTTATTGCAGAGGTAATTTTTCTAATTAATTTTTACTCTAAAATTCACTTCTTAGTCAAGCTCTGACCGGGATCAGACAGCTTGGTACCCTTCTATGTTACTGCACTGGCTACCATTCAAGAATCCTCAAAGCAAAAATGTTTGCTAACATGATAACACTTCAGGATCTATTTTGTGCATTTCCCACCCCTTTTAATTTTTTATTTTGAGAGAGGTTCTTGTTAATTGCTCAGAAGGACCACAAAATTGTGATCCTACTGGTTCAGCCTCCTGAGTAGCTGGAATTATAAGCATGTGTCACTGCCTGACTTCTTTATTGAATTTTTAGGAATCAGGTTACAAGTTCCATCGTTCCTTCTTTGCCTCTTGTTTTCCATTGAATGTCTAGTTTTAAAATTATTTCAATAAACTTTTATTCATTTTCTCCTACTTGCTAGACAGTGTGCTAGTCATGACTGATAAATGGTAAATAAAGACATATTTCTGACATCAAATAGACACTAAATGAACACTGCACAGCTTCATGGGTCCCATGGGGGACAGGGAGTCACATGTCTTTAGAATGGAAAAATTTTACAAAAAACAAGATACACCAAAACTGATGTCTTATTTGTTTTTCTTCAGACTGTGTCTCTTTCTCCTGCAGATTCAAGAAAAAATAAATAAACTCAATATTGAGCATGATAGCTGTTACAGTTTATGTCTGACATGTCTTCCAAAGGCTCAGATGTTGAAGTTTTGTTCTCTAATAAAGGGATATTCAGAGGTGAACTCTTGGGAACTGTTTAAGTCATGAGAGTTGTGACTTCATCAATGGACTAATCCATTAATGAGATCATAGCTAATGGTATTACTGAGAGATGGTGGAAAATGTAGGAGGTGGGTCCTAGTTGAAGGAAGTAGGTCACTGGGTGGTATGCCTGGGAAGGTGTTCCTTGTCCCCAATCATGAGTCACAATAAATTTTCTTTTCTATAAGCTGTTTTTCTCAGATATGTTTTACAATAAGGCAAGGCAATTAGGGCCTTGTATTTACCTAAGAATCACCTGAAAAGTGTCAATATCTGACCATTGACTGGCATTAAGGCTGAATACAAGCTGGAATTTCAACTTAAGTCAGAGTTGTAAACTACCAGAGCATTAAAGCAACATACAGAGGAAGTGCATGATTAAAGGGTAAGAAACAGCAAAGGGATGTAAAACATGTTTAATGCAAAAAAAAAAAGACTAAGTAGGAATAGAAATATTTAGATAAAATGGACTTTAAGCTAAAAAAAAATAGAGAGAAAGAAGGTTACTACATAATTATAAAGGGATCAATTCAACAAGAGTAAAAAAAATGTAGACATATATGCATTACAAACCAGAGCATCTAATTATAAAAAAGAAGCCTTAGTAGATCAGAAGGGAGAGACAGAGTCCAACACAACAAAAGGTGGTAACTTTGGCATACAATTTTCAACAATGAACAGATCATACAAAATAATAAATCAAAAAAGAAATATCAGAGTTAGAAATTATACTCTAGACTGAATAGACCCAACAGACATTGTCAGACAATCTCATCCAACAGCTACAGTATACACATTCTTCTCATTCTTCACATAGGGCATTCACCAAGTTAGACTATATGTTGGACCACAATACAAGTCTCAATAAATGTCTTAAAAATCAAAATCATATCTTGTATCTTCTACAGGCACAATGGAGATAAACTAAAAACAATAATAAAAGAAACCTTACAAATTATTAAAATACATAGAAACAAACAATATGCTCTTCAATATACAAGTAGTCAATAAATAAATATAATTCATCACATCAATAGACTTAAAGAATCATATGATTTTATCAATCAATGCAGAGAAAGCATTTGGCAAAATACAGCACACTTTTATGTTCAAAACACAAGAAATACTAGGGATAGCAGGAACATACCTATACATTGTAAAAGCTATCTATGCTAAACTCAAGACCAGCATCATTCTAAATAGAGAAAAATTGGAAACATTCCCTCTATAAACTGGAAAAAGACAGGGATGCCCTCTTTCATCACTTCTATTCAACACAGTCATTGAAACTCTAGCCTGAGCAATTAAACAGACAAAAGAAATTAAAGTGATACAGACAGGAAAAGAACTCAAACTATCATTATTTGCTGATGACATGATTTCTATACTTAGAGGATCCAAAAAACTCCATCAGAAAATTTCTAGAGTTAATAAATGAATTCAGCAAAGTAGCAAGATATAAAATCATTGTTATACATTGGTTATGAATCCTCTGAGAGAGAAAATAAGAAAACTACTCCACTCACAATAGCCTCAAAAAAAAATACTTGGGAATCAACAAAAGAGGTGAAAGACCTCTATAATGAAAACCACAGAACACTAAAGAAAGAAATTGAAAAACACCTTATAAGATGGAAAAATCTTCCATGCTCTTAGATAGTCAAACTTAATATATCAAAATGACCATACTACCCAAAGCTCTATACAGATTCATTTTGATTCCAATTAAAATACCAATGTCTTTCCTTGTAGAAATAGAAAAAGCAATTGTAAAATTCATTTTGAAAAATAAGAGGCCAAGAATAACCAAAGCAATCCTTAGCAAGAAGAGTGAAGCATGAGCATCATAATGCCAGACCTTAAACTATACTTTAAAGCTATAGTTACAAAAATGGCATGGTATAGGCAACAAAATAGATAAGTGGACCAATGGTACAGAATAGAAGATACAGAGGAAAAACCCACATAAATAGAGTTATCTCATACTAGACAAAGGCGCCAAAAACATAAAAAGATAGCCTCTTCAACAAATGGTTTTGGGGGAAGTAGAAATCCATATGCAGCAAAATGAAATTAAACCCCTACCTCTCACTATGCACAAAACTTAACTCAAAGTGGACCAAGGACCTAGAAATTAGTCCATAAACTCTACACCTAATAGAGGAAAAGTAGGCCCAAATCTTCATCACGTCAGATTAGGTCCCAGCTAACACAACACGCTAAAGCACAAAATAATATCAAGAATTAATAAGTGGGATGGACTCAAACTAAAAAGCTGCTTCTGAGCAAAAGAAATAATCAATGAAGTGAAGAGAGAGCCTACATTTGAGGAGAAAATTTTTGCAACACACATGTCAGATAGAGCACTAATCTCCAGGATATATAAAGAATTCAAAAAACTTAACGCCCCCCAAAAATCAATAATTGGGCTAAGGAGCTGAGCAGACACTTCTCAGAATAAGATATACATTCGATCAACAATATATGAGAAAATGTTCAACATCTCGAGTGATTATAAAAATGCAAATCAAAACTACTCTAAAATTTTATGGACTTTCAATGTTTGAATGGCAGTTATCAAGAATACAAACAACAAGTGATGGCAAGGATATGGGGGAAAAGGCATACTCATACATTGTTGGTGGAACTGCAAATTAGAGCAATCAATCTAGAAAGCAGTATAGAGATTTCTCAGAAAACATGGAATAGAACCACCACTTCACCCAGCTATCCCACTCCTCAGTTTATACACAAAGGACTTTAAATTAGCATACTGTAGTAATGCAGCCACATCAATGTTTATTGAAGCTTAATTCACAATAGCTAAACTGTGTAATCAAACTAGGTATCCTTCAGTAGGTGAATGAATAAAGAAACTGTGGTATATACACAATGACATATTATTCAGCATTAAAAGAGAATAAAATTATGACATTTGCAGGTAAATGAATGATGTTGAAGAATATCATGCTAAGCAAAGTAAGCCAGTTCCAAAAAACCAAAGGCCAAATGTTATCTCTGATAAGTGGATGCTGATCCATGATGGGGGCATGGGGAAAATGGAGGACCATTGATTGGGCAAAGGTGAGGGAGGGATGGGAATGGTTCATGGAGGCTAGAAAGATGATGAAATGAGATGGACATCATTACCCTAGGTACATGTATTGACTGTACATACGGTGTGATGCTACATCATGTGCAACCAGAGAAATGAAAAGTTATGCTGCAATTGTGAACAATTAATTAAAATGTATTCTGCTGTCATATGTGCCTAATTAAAATAAATAAATTAATTATTTTTTAAAAGATATCACAAGAAAAAATATAAAGCTTCTTGAAACAAATCAAAACAAAAATGTGAAAGATTATCTGGAGAATTCAATAGCAATATGCACCTACATTTTTAAAAGAAAGAAAAAGATTTCAAGAAAGAAACTAAATGATGTAACTCAAAAAGCTAGAGAAATAAGAACAAACCAAGAATAAAATTAGTAGACCTAAAGATAAAAACAAAGATCAAAGCCAAAATAAGTAAACTAGGTACTAAAAAATACAAAATATCAACAAAATAAAGAATATTTTCTCAACAGATGAACAAAATTGATTCACCTTCAGCTAAACTAACCAAGAAAAAGAATAGGAGACCCAGATAATTAATGTTTATATCAGCTAAATTTACAATAGCTAAACTGTGGAACCAACTTAGATGCCCTTTGACAGATGAATGGATAAAGAAAATGTGGTATATATACACACTGTAACATTACTCAGCCTTAATAAAATTATGGCATTTGCAGGTAAATGGATGGAACTAGAGACTACTATGCTAAGTGAAATAAGCCAAACCCAAAATGCCAAAGCCAAATGTTTTCCCTGATAAGCAGATGCTGATCCATAATGGGGTGACGGGGATAAGGAAGAATGTAGAAACTTTGGTTCATGTAGAGGTGAGTGAGTGGATGGATGGAGTTGTGGGGACAGGAAGGACGGTAGAAATAGACAGTCATCATTACCCTATATATGATTATACTAGTGGAGTAACTCTGAACATGTTCAGCCTCAGAAATGAGAAGTTGTGCTCCATTTGTGTATTATATGTCAAAATGCATTCTACTGTAAAATTAATGAATTCATTGAAAATAAAATGTCAAGATATCAGTATAAGCAATGATTACCAGGGTAAGACCCCAAAAGTAGAAGCAACAAAAGTAAACATAGATAAACAGGACTGTATTAAATTAAGAAGTTTCTATACAGCCAAGGAAACAATCAACAAATGAAGAGCTATCCATCAGAGTAGAAGAAAATGTTTACAAACTATCAATTTGACAGAGAATTAATACCCATAATGTATAAAGAATTCAAAAGATCAACAACAAAAAAACAAATAATTTGACTTAAAAAATGGGAAAATCTAAATGGACATTTTTCAAGATATCCAAATGACCAAAAGAAAAGAAACAGAAGAAAGGAAAGGAATAAAAAATGCTCAACATTTTCAGGAAAATGCATATCAAAATTACAATGAGACATCACTTTACATAATTTAGAGTAGCTAAAAAAAAAAAAATAGCAGAGCACGAGGGTGCAAGCCTGTAATCATGGAGGAAGGAAGATAGGGAGTTCAAAGCCAGCATTAGCAAAAGCAAGGTGCTAAGCAATTCAATGAGACCCTTCCTCTAAGTGAAATACGGAATAGGGCCGGGGATGTGGTTCAATGGTTGAGTGCCCCTGAGTTTAATCCCAGGTACCAAAAGTAAATTAATTAATTAATTAATTAAGAAAATTTTGGTAAAAGTGCAGAGAAAGGGGAGTTCGTACATTGTTCAACTAAGATGGATTTGAAGAGGAAATTGAAAATGTACTAAATTGTTTCAATTTAAAATTCACTTGTGCAATTTGTTCATGAATTGTGTGAAAACATTACATTAAAAAATCCTAAGACTGGCAAGATAAAACTTCTATTTCTTAAAAAAAGACAAGTACAAGCTTCCTATACACACACACAAATACACACACACACACACAATTTACATTCACAAACAAAGACCATACACCTTTTTCAGCTTACATTTTAAAAAGGAAGAGAGATTCAGAATAAAGAAAACAAATGGATTCCAAACTAATATTTCTGCCTGACAGCAAAGAATGAGCCATTTAAGTTGTAGATAATTTCCTCTTTTCTCATGGTAAATACCAGATGGCTATGTGAGATACAGTGTATTAAACCAAACACACATGGGAAAAGTTGCCAAACAGATCCAATTGGAACCATGTGGAATATTGTTTCACCATACAACCGAATTTAACATCCTTTCTCATTATTTCAGCCAAAACATCACTGTTAATTTGCTTCAATAATGGAGACAGGCAATCTGCTCTGGCAGTGATTTGGAAGATTATCTTCATATTTCTTTGCTTCAGTGCTATTTGACATATCAGAAGATTTTGTAATTTGATTTCAATGTTGACTTAAGTGATCAATCCTTATTATATGATTGAAAGATGGAGATCATGTATTTCATTCCTTTGTTTCACTGTGAAGAAGACAACAAGAATTATTCAGTGTGTAATTTGGGAAAGAATCAATATCACTGGGTACTATTTCATCACAAAAAAATATTATTAGCATTATCCAAAGTAAACAAATTAATACCTAATGACGTCAAAAATGTTGGTAACTATTGAGCTATGTTTTTCAAAAGAATAAACCCAAAGATGAATCCATGAGTAACTATTTACTTCATTAACTATTTACTAATATCTCCCCTAGCTAAACCTAAAATCCTTTACTTGAAATTTCAGTTGATCTCTACTTTTTGACCCAGTGAATATATTATTGACTATCTTTCTCTTCATAGATTGGGACCGGTATAAAATTGTAAAACATGTTGGTAAGTGGCCAGGTTGTTGAGGCCTATGGTCTTTGCCATCTAAATCAAGAAGGAATCCTTTTTTTTCCCCCTTAGATGTAGATAGACACAATACCTTTATTTTAAGTATTTATTTACTCATTTATTTATTTTTATGTGGTGCTGAGGATAGAACCCAGTACCTCACATATACTAGCAAGTGTTCTCCACTGAGCTACAACCCCAGCCCAGAAAGGAATCTTACATTTAAATGGGTACCTCTGAAAAATTCAGTACATTCTAAGAACACTTGAAGGTTGAAGATTCAATGTACTACAGTTTCAACACCAAAAAATAATAAAACTATGGATATTCCTCTGGGCTTTCATCAAGACCAAATGGAAGAATTAAGGTCTCAAATATTTTTCACTTATCCTTCCAGGATTATCAGGAAGCATAAGTCTGTCCTCAATATCTTTAAAATGTCACTCTCCTGATCAAAGTAAATAATATATATTAGATCTGAGAGAGGGGCACATTTTCTATAGAAGATGTAATTTAGGATTAGTTAATGTTCCTACGCATTAGTATTTATGCCACTAAATCTCAAAGTCAGTGATGTATCAAATAGCTAAAAGGGAAATCAAGTAAAGCTAAACTCCTTATATTCAGAATGTAATTGAGAAGGTAAAAAAGATGATAAGGAAGAGAAGACAGAAGAATAGATATTCCTTACCAGATACCTACCCAGTATTAAGTCACATCCCCTTAGATTCACAAGGACTTCAAGGTCTTGCTGTCTGTTCTCTTCCCAGGATCATGGTTTACTATAATACTGAATACTGTTTTGTGTATAACGTTAGTATATCTCAACTTCAGACAATGAAAGTTAAAGAAATAAACTCCTCTTGATTTACTTCCGAGTTCCCCTCTCTACATCTATCATAGAATTGTTTGTCTATATTTCTTTGTCACTTAAAGATATTCGCATATTTAACTTTCTCCATAACATTAAGTAAATCTTCTATGGTTATTCTACAGCCTTACTTATGAAGTTTTAAATTTATTAACAGTTATTTTAATTATATCTATTTTCTTTTACCTAACTCCTTAGTATAGTTGAATGCACAGTGAGAAGAACACATAGTTTGAATGAAAGCCTGAGTCAAGTTACTCCACAAGAAAATGTCAAATGAATTACTCTTAAGAGAGTATTTTTATTTACATATTTATGCAGTATCATGCTATAACATTGTTTCATATTTTAATTATAATCTTTTTATAAATGCTTAAATTTTTTGCCTTTTTTCCTTATTAATAACTCTCTCAGAATGCTAAGATTATATATCACCCCTTCTTCTTGCTACCTCAAGAGCTATATCAGTTTTATGCATTTAGAATTGTCATACTCAATCATGCATTTAAAATGACAGGTACACAAATCATGTTGTTCAAAGGAACTTCTCACTTAGCTACACTCTGGTCATGAGTCCATGTGTGGTTCAGCCATCTAATAGAAGCACCAAATCTTTGGTTCCTAAGAGCATTTTTTTTTCTATGGGACAAGTTATTATCTCCTCTTTCCCATAGAAGTTCTCTCCTATGTAAAGACTCATTGAAAGAAAATTTGAGGCTAAGTGATTTGCAAATTGTCTCTTAATTTTAATTATTCATTGCATTTTATTGTATATATACAAACATTCTTTATTTGACTATTATGCTATGACTGAAAAGCTTAAAGGTATTTTATTTCCATCACTCTGCCCCAAACTTTATGCTGTCATTGGATATAAAAATAAATATACAGTTTACTACACTTAGTAATACTAATCAGAAGTATTAATAGGCTTTCTTTTTTGAGTGGATTACTTTTTTATCATATGACTACATAGCTTCCTTACCCCCTGAACATAGCCTACTAGTAAATGTATCATTTTATGTAGTCAAAGTCTCCTTGCTTTCTTTTCTAATGTGCCAAGGTCACTTTCTCAATTATTTCCCTTTCTCAGTGGGTCATAATTTAGCAAGCACTACTCATATCATATGCAACTGAAGTAAGAGAAGGCCTGAATCCCCACATGATCTAATTATATAAGAATTTGACTAGCTATTATGCTAAATTTGCCCTTTGACCTGAAAGAAAATACTTCTAAGATGTTTTGTTCACTGAGAAGGATAAATGAGATGCATCAAAAGTTTTAGCTAATTGAGAAATGCTTGAATGATCTTGTCTATTTTACTGATACCTACTGGGACACATTTTACTGATAGTGCGAAAGGAACTTTGGAATCTAATTGGTAAGGTGGAGCATTTTTAAGCAAGGGATTTAAGATTAAAGAGAATCACTGAAATGGGCTTTAAGAAAGGAAGAACATCAAAATCATGATCAAAGATTTAAGCAAAAAAAAAATTTTAACAGAAATAAAATTACTTAATTAGACCATGATATTGAAAGAGATAAAATCTTTACTCTGAATCTAGAGGAAGGTAGGCTGTCCTATCATTCGATTTTGTCTAAGCATTAAAGCACAAATTCTATAGATAGTGGATACAATTTGCCTTGTGGTTGGGGATGTGTATTTTTGATTTCATGAGGTGTGTGTGGTATAAGTTTAAAACCAGTTTATTTCAGATATGTTCCAAAAAACCCCACCCTTAGCAAGGATTCACTATTACTTCCTCTTTGTGCTAAATATGATGCAAAAGACTTAAGTGTTATAAGAGTCAGTTTAAATGATTGCACCATGTTCTTGATAATAACAGGGACCATTTAACTTTGGAAAGAGAACACTGATCTACTTCCAACCTTAGATAAGTGTTTTATAATATCTGGCACATCAGAAAAGAAAGAAAGGAAACTTTGACAAAAATAATATAATTACTGGTAGGCTGTGGGGAAAGAAACTATGTGTTTATATGGGGGAAAAGATAGCCGCATGTTTTCACATTGTTGGGTGAAGACTTTGTGTTCTAATATGTGGCACGTTGTATTTTGAATGATTTATGGAAAATAACAATAATTATACAGGATATCAAATAAGTGGTTTGGGTTAGTTATTTGAAATTTAATCTTTTCAATGGTATTCACAATTCAACTTTCAGAAGCACATGAAGGCATCCATTAGGCAAGCAAAAATAGCAGTCATGGTATTGATACAGAATCAAAGAAAAACTATTTTGGAAAGTTAGGTTGAATGTGACTATCAGTTGAATAATGAATTTAATGTAATTATATATGAGTGAAGTCAGACACATCTAGATTGGAATTTCTGTTCTGTCATGGAACAAAATGAACTTGGGCAAAATATTCACCTCCCAGTGCCAATGCTCTGACATAAAAATGATGTCAATAATATTATATTTTTATCAATATTAAATGAGAAAATCTATGTAGAACAGTACAAGACAGAAAATATTGAATTGATTCTATTTTATCGGAAGTTTTTGAGACTGAGTAGTTAAGATTAAACTGAATTTCCAAGAATGGTTCATATCATACAACTCTATAAGAAGCTTCTAAAGTGTATAGTAAACCGCATGACAAGAAAAAAGCAGAGTTTCCGTCTTCCCTGGGTCTTCCCTGCGTCTTGTCTTCCCCCATCTTCCATGCCCTACCTTCAATAATAACTTCAGGTGACTTTGTGGGGGAGTTCCTCACACTCAAGGAAACTAAAGTTCGCAAAAATCATCTGTCTTAAATATTCCACTCAAATATTTTTGAGGATTACTAATAAGAAATAATAATACTTCAAAAATTCTTCAGGAAGTTGAGCAATTTAATTTTCTTCTCATTTCCCAGTTAAAGATTCACTTATCTGTGTAGACAGGATGTACTGTAAAGCTCGCACTTCGGGCAGTTTGCACCAACAGCCCTCACAAGAGCAGCACTTGCTGGGCATTCCAGCCAGGCTCTCACAGAACAGGAGCAAGATGCAGACCTACTGACTGACTGTTCACTGCATTCTAATTATTACTTGTGTACTTCTTTTGGCTGGTTAGAAGAACATCATGGAAACTTGAAATAAATATCATAATTAAAAATTGCACTGAACCAATTTCATGAGAACTTGAAGACATATCAGATTTTTTGTCTTTTTTTTGGAGGGGGGGGTACCAGGGATTAAACTCAGGGGTGCTCAACCATTGATGCACACCCCCAGCCCTATTTCATATTTTATTTAGAGACAGAGTCTCATTGAGTTGCTTAGTACCTTGCCAAGGCTGAGGCTGGCTTTGAACTTGCAATCCTCCTGTCTCAGCCTCCCATGCCACTTGGATTATAGGTGTGTGCCATCACACCTACGTTGTCTTATTTTTAATTTTTGTCATTCTTCATTTATTTAGTAACTACTTAGCCATCACACTTATTCAAGAAAAATGACTGTTCTTCTATTTTATAGTAAACTAATAAAATTTGAGGTTTTAAAAACATTATACACAAAATTTTGACACATAAATCATTGTACATCAAATATATGTAATAAAGAACTAGAAATATCTCCCTACTATATGTTAGCATTTACATGTAAGAACATGTGTTGAGCAAATTTACAAAGCAATATATTCATTACATCTCTACCAGATTAAAAAAAAATTACTTCTAAATTACCCACAACAAGACAAGGAAGAGTTTATTTGTATGAAGAAAAAGGAGATAAAATTCTATTATATTAATTATATTTTTAAATGTGGGAAAACTTTAATTACAGAAGCTTTAGTTATTTTTCACATTATTTTACTAATAGACATTCTTTCTGATTAGTTTAAGCATAAGCTATCATTATGAAGCTATTATATTCAATAAAATTATTAAGTTCCAACAAAGCAAAGGCAAGAAGCTATTCTAAGATACAATTTTAATCTAAAAGCTAAAGTTTCTCTGGAATCAAGACAGAAAGGTTAAGTTTCTAAACTCACCAGGTTTCCATTTCTTTAATTGATATTTTTATAGAATAATGATAATGATACTTGTTTCTAGAATATTGTTAAATAAAACATAGCCACCAGGTACTTTTTGTGTGTGAGTATATGTGATGCTAAAGATTGAACCCATGGCCTTGTACATACTAGCTAAGCAAGCGCCTACCACTGAGCTACAACCCCAGCCCTATAAGTAACATTTCTTATTAAAAAAATCAAGTGACCTCCAATTATCAACTAAATCCACTTTAGAACCCACAGCCAATGCTCAGAAACAAGCTTGAATATAATGTCTTTTGGCACTGAACATTTATGTTATCTGAAATTATGTTTGCTGAGTTTAACTGGTTGAACACTAAATCCCCTTAATTATATCATGAAACATCATTTTAATAAATCCTATGTTTACACTATAGATTGATTTTAGCAAGCTAAAATTCATTTGCAAGTCCATATGCTAAGCAGAATAGCAGTAGTTTGCATTAGAACCAAAGAAATAATTTAATCTAAAGCCATTTAACTTGATAAAAATATTTCCTTTTCACTCTACTCTAATTCCAAGAACCTACAATTCCCAAACACATTAACAAAATTTTGATTGTATTTTACTGTCTCTATGGCCATTACTGAATGTATTTGGTTGTAAGAGCCTATAACATCCTCTTGCCAGAAACTTGTTCCTTTGTTTTGACTTTATGTCTGTTTCTTTGGATTACTTTCATTTATTTTTACTTTGACCCTTTCCTTCACTTTTCTTTTCTTGAAACTTTTTAGTCAATATCACTTTTTCCCTTTTCATCTAATCTAATTTTATACTTTTGTTTCTGCATTTCAACTCCTTGGCCTTTAAACCCTCCCTTTTCGTTTTTGAGTAAAAATATATTACATTGAGTCCTCAATTCATTTTCAGGCATCCATCCATTTCTCCATCTGACTCTGTTATCTGAGGAGCCATATTCTTTTCAGTTTCCTACACATTGATCTGAACATTGCTATGAGGCTGGTATTAGAGGGATTTAGAAAGACTAAGAGATGTGAAGCACAGCTGGGCTGCATCTTTATTTTTTATTAGTGCATTATAGTTGTACATAATATTGGAGTTCATTTTGACATAATCATACAAGCATAAAATGTAATTTGCTCCAATTCAGTGCCCAGTACCTCCTCTTTCCCTCCTCCCCATTTCCCTTCCTCTATTTGATGGTTCTACAGCTAACCACTTACAGATTTGCAGTGGTTGTGTATGTCTTCCTTCTATTTATTTATAGTTATTTTTGATTAGTACTTTATAAATATAAAGGTGGAATTCACTGTGGTAATTCATATATGTACATAGTATAATTTGATCAATTTCATTCCACATTCCTCCCTTTTCCTATCCTTCCTCCTTATCCTTCAATCGCTGCCTTCTACTCCACTAATCTCACTTCTATTTTCATGGGATTTCCTCCCACGCCTATTTTTTTACCTTATTTTACTCTAGCTTCTCCATACAAGAGAAAACATTCAACCCTTGACTTTCTGAGTCCGATTTATTTCACTCAGCATGATATTCTTCAGCAAATGCCACAATTTTATTCTCTTTATGAGTGAGAAAAATATCCATTGTGTATATATCTTCATCCATTCATCTCTTGACAAGTACCTGAGCAGATTCTACAACTTAAAGAACTGAAGTCAGCATACTATAGTGGTAGACTGTAACTTTCTAGATAAAAACAAAGTTAGTGAGCCATACCAGAAACTTGAGTTAAATAATAGCTCATAGCTCTCTATCTGAGTATAAGAGGCACAGAGAAGAAATACAATTACGATCTACAATAGAAAACCAATTCTACTATTAGGGAAGCCTCATTCTATAGCTAACCACTTACAGATTTGCAGTGATTGTGTATGTCTTTGTGTGTCCATTCATAAACAAGGAGTTTCCATGAGGAAGACCATTTCACACAACATAGGACTGAATGCAAATATGTCCAATTT
Source organism: Ictidomys tridecemlineatus (assembly GCF_052094955.1). Classification (NCBI taxonomy): domain Eukaryota; kingdom Metazoa; phylum Chordata; class Mammalia; order Rodentia; family Sciuridae; genus Ictidomys; species Ictidomys tridecemlineatus. The sequence continues at coordinate 106,658,135 of NC_135477.1, read as the reverse complement.
CTTCTGTGTTGTCACTGAAAAGATATTGTGCAAAGTGAAAATTACACTTTCTGTATTACTACTAAAGCAATATACTATATTTTAGTTACTACCACTTTTTTCCTTTCCTTTTTATGCCCAAGATCAAAATTTTAAAAATATTATCCTTCCTGATATTGATAGCAACACTAGAAGGAGACAACTCACTCGTTATTCATTTTATACATGAGAAAATTAAGGCTTCAAGAAACTGAATAATTCTCTGAAGTCACGCTGATTTTGGACGTGGAAACCACTTCTGTCTGACTTTAAATTCGAAGTTATCAACTGTTTTTGGATTTGCAGCCATGTCAAAAAATACTGTGTACACACACACACACAAATACAGAGAGAGAGTTTAACACTGCAATATTGCAAATCTAAACAATTCTAAATGAAATTTGCTTCTGCTTGAGCTTATAGATAAGAAATAAGATAACCAGTCAGGTAGGTGAGGTAAATGTGCTGCTCTGGGCTGAATTTAAGTAAATAATTTCCTACGTACTCTGCCATTGGATCCATAAATGGAAGCTCTTTTTAATGTATCTACTATATAATTTCATCTGTTTTCATTCTCATGTCTCCTACATTGATCATTAAAATGGTAGTACTCCCACCTTTCACCTGTAAAATGTCTGAAGGTCTAGCAATTTTAACTTATTCTGAGCAAGCAATTATTCCTCTGAAGTTATATTAATGGAATATAAAATTTTTAATTTGAATAATGTTACTTTGTACTTTTAAATGTTTATCAGAACTTTCAAATACATTTTATTCAAAGTTCACTTGAAGTTCACATCCTGGCATTGAAATTGACGGCATTCAAATGCAGAGCAATCAAATGATTTGTATGGATCCACTAACGGAGTGTTGTACTTCAGACAGACTGCTGCATCAAAATAGTACACTCAGAATCTTTGCCTTCAGGCTTTGGTAAACAGTGTTTTGTTTTGTTTTTTATTTAAAAAAAAAAACTAATTGCAGTACAATTTTTTATTTATTTTTCCCAATTCTTCTAAACCTTACAGAGTTTGCATTAGGTTCATGGTTATTATTGATCTGAACTTCACACCAAAGAAATTCTATGTTGAAAGCACTAGTGAAACCCAGAGTATTTAGCACTGAGATTTAAATACTTGTATATTAGGCTCTCTTATGGCTGTTCTTTGCTTTTAGGTCTTTTCTTTTTAACTTTAGTTACATGGTTGTTAAACATAAGATATTTCTAATAGGAATTCTATTTCCAGAAGAGATGATTTCTAATAGTGTTTTATAAGAATTAAACCCAGAGGTGGTTAGTCACTGAGACATACCTCCAGCCTTTTTTTTTTTTTTTTTCTATTTTAGGACAGGGTCTTGCTAAGTTGCGCAGGGCCTCACTAACTTGCTGAGGCTGACTTTGAACTTCATGAATCTCCCAAATCATTGTGATTACAGGCATGAGCTACAGTAACAAGCTAAGAAAGTATTTTTACTACCAATAACTAACTGATACATTATTTTTGTTGGGTATGTGTTTATTTAAGATATACTGTATGAGTTTTTATATACTTAATTCACACGGTGATTAATACACTGAAGGAATGAACATATCTACCATTTCACATAGTTACCTTTCAGGGATTTTTATTTTTATTTTATTTGTATGGTAAGAGTGTCTGAAACCTACTCTCCCTGCAAATTACCCAAATGCAGTACAATGCCATTTACTATAGTCCTCATATTCTACATTAGCTCTCAACATTTATTCACCCTAAATTATAATGAGATAATGCAAAAAATTTTCCATGTCTGGCTTATTTCACTTAGTATAATGTCCTCTAAGGTCATTCACATTGCTGCAAATGACAAGATCTCCTCATTTTTAGGGGTGAATAATATTCCCTTATGTATATACTCCATAACTTCTTTATTCATTTCTTCATTGATTGACTCTTTTGTTTTCTCCATATCTTAAATATTATAAATAAAGTTTTGATGAACATGGGAGTGCAGTTATCGTTACTAGGTAGTGATTTCATTTTTGCAGAGTATATGCCCAGAAAAGGGATTATTTACTTATATGGTAGCTGTATTTTGAATTTCTTTAACAATCTCATCCTGTTTTCCACAAGCAACTGCATCAGTCTACATTTCTGCCAACAGTGCATAAGGGCTCCCTTTCTTCACACCCTCATCAACACCTGTTATTTTTTGTCATTTGGATAAAACTTATTTTAAAAGATATGAGATTAGTTCTCACTGAGGTTCAAATTTTCATTTCCCGGAATTTTGAGGCTATTGGGTGCCTTTCACGTACCTCTTAGCAATTTCTATGTTGTCTTTGGAGAAATGCCCACTTAGGTCTTTTGTTCATTGTTCCCTTGAATTTTGTGCTATAGAGTTGTGTGAATGTCTTATATATTTTGAATATTAACTCCCTATCAGATGTATGAGTAACAAATATTTCTCCCAATCTGAAAGATTCCTTTGCATTTTATTATTTCCTTTGTTGTAAAGACCCATATAGCTTGATATAGTCCCACTTGCTTTGTGCCTGTGTTTTCAAGTGAGCCAAAGGAATCATGGTGAAGACAAATATCAGTGAGCTTCTCCTTGTGTTTTTTCTATGGGTTTTACATTTTCAGTTTCAGGCCTCATGCTTAGGTCTTTAACCTATTCAAGTAATTTTTTTTTAATGTAAGTGAAGGTCCAATTTCATTCGTTTGCTGGTAAATGTCCAATTTTTCAAACACCATTTATTGAAGACACAATCTTCCCCAAGGTGCTTTATTGGTTGTCTAACTGTTAAAAATTAGTTGATTATATGTGTTTGGGTTTAATTCTAGGATCTCTATTCTATTGGGTTTTGTCTATTTTTATGCCAGTTCCATAATTTATTTAGAGTTTTAGTCATTTTCTTATTCTTTCATGAATAATCAAATTTCAGAAATTTCATCTCTTATTTAGAAAGTATTTAAACAGATTTAGCTTGAAAGCAGGATAAAGATATAATAAAATTTTGATTTTTCGTAAGTATTGATAAGATAGTCTGCCTTATAACCTAGATTAAGATCTTAATATGATTTTTATATAAGTTCTGTTTCTATTTTTTCTAGAAATTCTGTACACTACAATGAAATATTTCGAAGTGAAATAAAATAACTGCCATGGGGGTAAAATTCATTCTTCCCAGATGATAGAACTTATGTATGAAAAAAATCTGAAAGAATCAGTTGAGAAATTGGGAGAGCTTAGTAAGAGTGCTGTACACAAAACCAACTAATAGAAAATGTATTGACAATAAGTTTCACAAAAACCATGGTAGAGACCCAGAATAGTAGCATAGTAAGAGAAACAAAGTACCTCAACACCCAACACACGCCACCTCAGCTCCACAGCTGGGGGAGTGTGAGACCCCCTCTGCAGAGTGAAGGTGAAGAAGCTTTGCAGCAAACTATCAGTGTAAACACTGGTGATCCTAGCTATTGGAAAGTTTCACTACCCTTATTGATTCATAGTCTAAACAGATATAAAACATAAAATCTGCACAGTAATAGCCAGTCTTTGGAAAAGGAATTCACTTCATCTCCCAGCAAACTCCTGGGGTGCTTATAGCCAGGAGCCATCTTAATAAGGGCCTTTTGTCGGAATTTGGACTGTTCCAAGGGTTATCAACCCTTGCTTATTTCCATCCTGGGACCCCCACAGACATTCATCCTACTGCACTGGCTCATTGGGTTGCTGTATTACAAATCAAACTTGGCTCAGTACATTTAACTCTGACACAAATCCACTGAGAATGCAACAGTGCCCGAATGAGTGTTGTGACATGGAAAAGAACAGAGGGTACTGTCCTAAAGCAGTGAGGTATCAGTGTGTCCTGAGTCTGGGGGTGTGGCACGTCACTGTGGCTTCATGTGCTTGCCAGGACTGAAGGCACTTACCCACATGGGTCCTGCCAACCCTCTCCCAGTACTATACATGTGTACTTGTCACTAATAAAGAAGAGATATATCTCTGGGAACAATAGTCCCCTCACCCATTGTTCACCCACACAGTTGTTCTGATTATGCACTACAAACAAGGCTTGGTGTGTCTTCCACAGAAGACTATTAGGATTTCTTCTTTGGCCTCTACCCATGGAAACACCTGGGCCTATAGGAGGGTCTAGTCAAGGGACAAATGCTTCAGGCCCATCACTACTATTCATTTAGACAGTGCCAGCAACCCTTTCCAGTTAACAGAGCCAATATTAAGAGTACCTGAGAAAACCCTATGACCCAATAAAGACCACCACACACAAGGTGCCCCCCTCCACATTCTGCTCTCTACATCACATCTGCCTACACTGTGAGTCTCCCCCTTCTTACATGGCCCACAAATAGAGTAAGTCTCTCTAAATCCAATATGGTATACACTACACAGATTCCTTTATGATACCCAGCTGGAAATAAACTCAATATTATATAATAAGCCATTACTCCCAAGACAAATCTTCAAGAGATAGCCATTTACTAAGAAACCCATCCCCACTCAAAAAAAATTAATACACTGGCAGAGATTCCACCAGATGCACAAATCTCTATATAGAAATACAAAATATATATGAACAACCAAGGGGTTACAACATCTTTGAAAGATCATAACTCTCTAGGAATGGATTCCAAAAATATCAAAGTAGATTAACCTCCAAGAAAAAAAAATTTCTAAAATGATTTTTAAAAGCCTAAAGAAATTCAAAAAAATATAAATAAATATAAAAACAAAATTGGGAAGGAAATGCAGGATATACATGAGAAATTCAGCAGTGAGATTTCGAAAAAGAACCAATGAGAAATGTTAGGGATAAAGAATTCAATAGGTCAGATAAAAAATTCAGTTGAAATCTTCAAAAATACATGAAATTATGCAAAATAATATCATGATTTGAAGACAGGTCTTCTACAAAATCACATTCAGACAGAAAAATAAAAGATTCTAGTTAAAGAAGAGAATATTCAAGATCTTTGGGACACCATTAAAAGATAAAATGTCTTTATCATCAGCATATCAAAGGGTGAAGAAATAAACATTCGAGGCATGGAAAACTTACTTAGTGAAATAATAGAAGAAAAATTCCCCAATCTTGGGAAAAACATTTAGAGTAATAGCAGATTTTTGAACAGCAGCCTTGTAGGTTAGAATGACATTGAATTATGTATTTCAAGTACTGATAGGAAGTAATTGCCACCTAAGATGACTACTATGGCCAAAGCTCTCATTCAAGGATAATTAAAAACCATCAATTCAGAACCACCAGAGCAGTCTTACAAAAATTGCTTAAAGGAGTCCTATACTCACAAGAGGAAGGAAAATAGTAGCATTATGATCACATGTGAAAGTATAAATACCACAAAAAAGTTGATAAGTAAATAAGAAACAGAAAAGACTCAAACATTTATCAATGCAATAAATCATCAAGCCACAAATATAAATGAGAAAGGAAGAACTGAACAAATAATATTCAAAACAAATAGAAGAAAGTCAACAAAATGATAGGTAAAAGTCCATACATTTCAATTATAACTCAATGTACATGATCTTTTTTTTTAAGAGAGAGAGAGAAAGATAATTTTAATATTTATTTTTTAGTTTTCGGCGAACACAACATCTTTGTTTGTATGTGGTGCTGAGGATCGAACCTGGGCCGCACCGCACGCATGCCAGGTGAGCGTGCTACCGCTTGAGCCACATCCCCAGCCTGATCCTTTTTTTTTTTTGAAGGGAGCATTTATTTTATTTTTATTTTAAGGTAATGAGAATTGAACATAGAGTCTTCATGTCAGCTTTTGGGGGAGGGTATTTATTTAGTTAGCTCTTGTTTTAATTTTTTGTTTTTAGATATACATGACAGTAGTGTTATCTTGACATATTATACATACACAGAGTACAACCCATTCCAATTTTTATCTTGTGGTTGTACATGAGGTAGAGTTACACTGGTCGTGAGTCATATATGAGCCTAGGAAAGTTATGTCTGATTCTTTCTACTATTTTTCCTATTCCCCTGTCCCTCCGTTACCTTCATTGCCATTTGTCTAATCCAGTGAACTTCTTTACATTCCCTCCTTACCCTCCCTTGTTATGGGTTAGCATCCATAATCAAAAGGGACAACCTGCCTTTGGTTTTTGGGAGTTGCTTATTTCAGTTCTTAAATTAAAAGAAATACATTTAAGAAAAAATAATCAACAATATAGTATCTATAAGAAATTCACCTTACCAGTAAAGATACATAGACTGAAAATAAAAGGATGGAAAATGGCGTTCTAAGCAAGTGGAATCTAAAAGCAAGCAGAATAGCTACATTTATGTCTGAAAAAAAATATAAACTTTAAGACAAAAGCTGTCAGAAGAGATAAAGAGGATAAAAATCAAAGGACTGATTTATCCAAAGATATAACAATTATAAATTTATATGCACCTAATAATGGAGTACTATTCAGCTGTAGAAAAATAATAAAAATATAGTCAAAATGGATGGAACTGGAGGACACCATGTTAAGAAAATTAAACCAGATGCAGAAAGACCAGTATTGCATGGTCTCTCTCATATGTGAAAATGGGAAAAAAAAAAAAGTTGACTTGAAAAGAAGAAGAGTGATTACTTGCAACTGAAATGGTACCATAGGGATCAGGGTGAAGTCAGGGGAAAGTGGATGAACATGATCAACATGTATGTATGGAAGTATCAAAGTAAATTCCATTAACCTGCACAATTAATGTGAGTTAACAACAACAAAAAAAATTAGAAGAGAAAAAATAGAAAAATTCACTATTGTATAAAACACTTAAATTTCACATAAATTATGATTCCATCCAAAATGTTGTTTTTTGTTAAAACATGACAAGCAATAATTAGAAAAATCTTAAAGAAATAACAGCATTGAAGAAAGAAAAAACCCTAATAAAATATATCATTTAGTTAAAAGTAAGTAGAATAATGTGTCATGACAAGGGAATTGGTTGGGAAATGAATGGAAAAGAGAAAACCCTAAAACAAACCCAGAACTTACAGAACTTACTATACTATAAACACAGTAATTAAATCTTTAAGAATAAGATATTTAAATATATATATATATATATACACAGTACTTTGAGGAGCAAGGAGAATATGGATCTCTAATCCATTTTCTATTTTAAAAATAAAGGATAAATAATAAAATCACTGCTATAAAATAATGTGAAAGTACCAGAAGAAAATTTGTGTTATGTAAAAAGTAATTGTAGAGACAGGAATTGCCCTCAAGGAGACATAAATCTCACAGTGACAAGACAAAACTCTGATATATTTATTTAAGTAAAATGTTGTCTCGTTTAGAGTTTACATATTAAAGAAAACTCATTCATTCATCCATTCATTTATTGAAAAAGCATGCATTGGTCACACAGTGTATTCCAAGAACACTTCTAAATATTAGAGATGAATAAGTGAACAAATTAGATAAAAATTTTTCCTTGTGTGGCTTTTTTTTTTTTTTGTTAGTAGGGATTGAACCCAGGGGTGCTTTACCACTGAGCCACATCCCCGGCCCTGTTTTATATTTTATTTAGAGACAGGGTCTCACTGAGTTACTTAGGGCCTTGCTAAATTGCTGAGGCTGGCTTAGATTTTGTGATCTCCTGCCTCAGCCTCTCAAGCTGCTAGAATTTTAGGTGTGCACCAACATTACTGGTTGTAGCTTATTTTTCAATGAGAAGAAACATATAAGCCAATTAAAAAGTGGCTATATAATACCAGATGATAATAAGTTCTATGAATATAATGAAGCAGGAAAAGAAAATTAATAAAATATTTGTTTAATAAATTAAGGAAATAGTACATATGTAGTTTTATCAAGAATATGAAGAAATGCTTATTCTGTATATTATTGGTGGGAGTATTCATTAGCACATTCCTCTTTGAAGAGGAACTTACCAAAATCTATATTTTGTTTATCTTTTGACTCACTAACACTACTCTGAAGTGTTTAAAAATCTATTTGTGCATAGCTCAGATATATGTATACAATATTATTTTTACAGCATTATTAGTACTGAAAGGGGAGACAGAAGACTTGAAAGCAAACTTGAGTTTCCTTAATGGATAATTTGTCAAATAAAATGTGAACATCCACAGAAAGAAAGACTGTATACCTCTGTTAAAAAGAATGAGTAGATCTATTATGCTAATCTGAAAGTCTCTCCAAGATATAAAGCAAATGATAGCACAGTTTGTATGCATTGTCCCACTGGTACAAAAGAAGATGTGTCCATATGTTTGCATATATTCCTAGAGTGTTTCTGGAAGGATACACAAGGTTATTTACAGGGGATAGAATAGAAGTCTTAACAGGGAAATATACTCACTTTTTCTTGTACATATTTAAATTTTTCACAAAGAACATGGTTATTTCTGTAGAAATAAGAAATAAGCTAAGCGTTGAGGCCAGTGTTCATTTTGTGCAAAACTCAAATTTCTTCATGAGGACATCGCTTTAGTTTAGTGATCAAAGTAAATATCGAATGTGTCCTAGGAGAATAGCCAGTACAAGCAAATTGTGCCAATGAATCCTCTGTGGGTTCTAAATTATATTTGCCGAATGACTATCGCAACCACATTGAAAGTATAATTAGCAAATTGTTATTTTAAAGTACGATTTGAAAAAAGAGACCACACCACAAACAAACCAGTGTGAAATTTAAATGATACAAAAACTTTAGGGCATGACATTGACACATAACATATGATATGGTTACATGTCTAAAAATAACTTGCACATAGCATTTGTAGATGCATAGTTTCATATTAATGCTTTCTTCACAGACTGTTATTCGTTCAAGGTTCATCAATTGGGAGTGAATCTGATTCTCATGACCTCCAAATTTTATGAGATCACTATCTGACTCTCTCGTTAAGGCTGTATTCAAAAAGCTATAATCAATTCTTACCCAAGTATATAGCCATTGTGCTACTGAAAAATTCTGGGAAATGACTTTGGTTCACTATATGTTGGAATGTATGTGGACAGACACAACAACTGCTCTAAAGCTGACAAAAAAAAATGTTATTTTTCCAAATGTGGAAAAAATGCTTAATAATGAGGAACTTGAATAATTTGGAATCAGATCAAGCTGACAATCCTCTAGTGATGAGGGTCTAAAATAGCATATTTTATTTCAGGTAGTAATAAAGAATATATGGGAAAAAAACTAATATTTTCCTTGATTTCAACTAATGCTGATAAATTTTTGAAATTCCATGTTTTTCTTATTTATTCAAAAACCCATGAGAAGAAATTATCTCAATAGAGTCATGACAAACCCATAAAAAGATTATCTGAAGATTATCTGATAATTTGAATATGTACATAAAGATGCAGATAAAAAGCTAAAGAATATATAGGTGATTTTTATATCTTATGAATGGGTCTCATTTAAAGGTAATATTTTTCACATGAAGCTTTAATTAAGACTGATAAATTATTTGTAAAGAAATTGCACAAGGAGTATGTGAAGAATGATCATTGCATAAACTGAAACATTTCAACTCAATGAAGAAAAAAGTAATGAATTTACTTAAGAAACTTGAAAAAAAAATCAGCTTGAAAGATAGGAAGTGTAGACTTATATCTCAGGAAACCAGACATACAAAGTAAGTTATTCTTAATGTAGAAACTGATGAGTTATCATCTATATACTTCTCCACACAACCTATAATATATAAAATAATTTCTTTATGGGATAGGTAAATCCCAGCAGATATGTATTACTTACAGAATTTAAGAATTTTGAGGTGTTATTTCTTATCCAGAGCCATCGACTTTTCTGACTTGTAACTGTAATCTATTTTTATTATACATATCTTTGCTGCTTATATATTTAATATTTTTCAACAGTAACCTTTAAAAAATTCTTGATTGGTCAATGGGCACCAAATTATAGATAGGAGGAAAAAGTTTTGATGTGCTGTTGCACAGTAGGATGGTTATAGATTTAACAATGTACCTGTATAGTTCAAAAACTTAGAGCAAAGAATTTTGAATGCTTTGCCATAAGAAATGACAAGTGTTTTCCCTGATATGTAAGTGCTAATCACAATAAGGGTGGGCTATGGAAGAACAAAGTTACTTTGGATTAGGTAGAGGGGAGTAAATGGAGGGAGGGGTAAGGGAGTAGGAAGGATAGTAGAATGAATCTGACATTATTACCCTATGCACATATATGACTACCTGACCAGTGTGAGTCTACATCATGTACAACCAGAAGAATGAGAAATTATACTTCATTTATGTATGATGTGTCAAAATGTATTCTCCTGTCATGTATAACTAATTAGAACAAATAAAAATAAATAAATGATAAATGTTTGAGGACATAGATATATTAAATCTGATTTAAACATTATGTAATATACACATGTATTGAAATAACATATATCTCATAACTATGTACGATTTTTGTTTTTATCTATCAATTAAATTTTAATTTAATAATTATCTGGGAATTACCAGGTTCAATACCAGAAGGTGATACTCTCAAACAAGATTCAGACAGATATTGCAAAAGGATCAACCTACTTCTTATAAAGTGAAGATTTAACCTGAATAGGAGAGTTTAAGAACACCAAGAAATTAAATTTTAATCCAGAAGAGTGTCAATGTTGCTTAGAAAGTGAGATATTTGTACATATAACCCCCCAAAAATTTCTGTATGAAACTTAAGGCTTTTAACACCTCTAACTTGACAGGGAACAACATGGATAGATAAAGAATGCTACAATTGAGATATTCCTTAGACCTGGGAACCCATATACCATGCCAAAAACACAGTATGGTTCAAGTCTTATCAAATGGTGGTAACAGAGTGCAGATAGACTTCTTGCTCTGAGCAGGATTAGGTTCATAAATTGATATTTTCTTGGGAAATTGAAAAAGACAAGTATCAAAGAATTGAAGAAATCACAAATGCCCAATGCTTACACAAGAAAGTTCTAATTTTATGATCTAAAATTCAAATCAAATGTGACTTCAACACATCTTTTTGAAATTACCTTGTATTAATTCTAATCTCCCACTTTATAATCTAACCAAATAAATTTTTACCATGTTTTTTATGTGTTAGAATCATCTGTGATTTTTTAGGATATTTTTCTATATCTGAATGTTCTCTCTCTCTCTCTCTCTCTCTCTCTCTCTCTCTCTCTCTCTCTCTCTCTCTCTCTCTCTCTCTCTCTCTCTCCCTCCCCATCTCCTAACAACACATTCAAATAAAATAAATCATTAACAGCCTGTTTGAAATTATCAATCAGGTTTTAAAAAAAAACTCACTGAGCACCACTTTGGATTCTATTCCTTTATGCTATATAAAACATCACTTCATATTTTAAATAATAAAAAAGGTTAATTTACATTTTGTCCTCCTTCAAGGGAAGAGTACATAATTATAATCACCTTATGCATGTTGGCTCAATGCTTCATATAGAATGTCACAAAAAAGATTTTAAAAGAATAAATATTTATTAAGAATAATTTTTCCATAGTAGGTGGGGTTAGGGAAGAATGAAGGAACTTTGGATTATGCAGAAGGGAGTGAGGGGAGTGGTGGGTTGGTGAGGATGGGAAGGATGTTAAAATGAGACAGACATTATTACCCTATATACATTATTACCCTACACTACTGGCATGACTCTGCACCATGCAGCCAGAGGAATAAGAAGTTGTGCTCCATTTGTGTACAATGTGTCAAAATGTATTCTACTATAATGTATAGCTAATTAGAATAAATTAATTTTTTAAAAAAAACATTTTAAGCTTACATTATCAACAAATTAGTCATATGTTAAACCAGACTGAAACAGAAAACACAGGCAATGAATTCCTGGGCATCATAATTATAGCCTGCACTGTTTCTTTAATATGTAGACTCAAAACCAGAAGGAAAAAATATTAACTCTCTTTACTTAAAGACTCAAATTAACTTTGCTAAGATTTTCAATTTCCTTGAATGCTGAGTTGGAATATTAACCAGAGAACTAACTACACAAGACTATGATTCAGCACTGTCTCAGCCCTTTTCTGTTGCTATTGCATTAATGCTTCCACTGGCAAATACTGAGACTGTAAATAATCAAATAATGACTATGATAAGGCAGTTAGATGGTATAAGCCATGTCAGAACAAATCAATATTCGCAAAAATCACTTATCTGGAGTCAGTGTACACTTAACAAATCCTGCTTGTATTTTAGGGCACTCCACTGAAAACAAAGAATATTCATTCAAGATGCAGAAAATGTTACTAGTCTTCAGGGGTTAATTGAAGGTGCACTGTCAAGGATGGTATATTCCAGATAGTCCTTGCTGGTTTTTTAAAAATCTGTTTGCAATGTTTTTGTACATTTTTATTTTCTTTCAAGTGTGTATTTCTCTCCGTGGAGAACAGATCCTCCTGGGCCTTTAAAAATAATTTGATTCTTAATACAAAATCTCAGCAGTCTTGAGCAGTTCTGCAACACAAACCATAGCATATGGGTCAAGATTGAAAGTACTGCAATGAGGAATCAGAATTCTAGAGAGGTATGATTTGATGTGCAAGAGGCTATAACATGAGGATCTTTGTAAATGATGAGTTAGTAACATCCCTTTTCAGTGTCCATATCATTCTCTCAGGTATGGGGTTGCTCCTTTTAGAAATAAAGGCTTTTTTGGCAAGCTAAGCAATAAGAATATTGTGATTTTACGGGAGGTAATAAATCTAAACATACATTGCTGATATCCAGATTTAACAAGTAGGATAGTAATGGGAATTGCCTTTGTTGCCTTGGAATCCTATTTAAATGACAATTTTTAAAGGCATTTGGGATATATAAATTCTAGGGTGTCATGCATACTGACTGAATAACAACAGCCTGACCCATAGAAAGACATCCTTGATCCTGTGAGGATCAAAACCATCTGAACATCTTGACAACATAGCAGACAAATTCCTGGCCTCAAATAATTTCCAGTTAATCCCTGGTAAATGCAATGAAAAAGAATATAATGTGGGTGCTTTATGTATCCAGCAGCATTGTGGACAAGAGCATTTTATTTAAGAATGAACACATTCATCACTCCACAGTATAAAGAGGTCTAATATTTTTAAAGGTCCAATTTTTTTTACAACTAATGTCAGTTAGAAAAATTTAATATTTTTCAGAAGGAAGAGAACAAGAAAAGTTTCAATAAGAAAGTCATCATTCTACTGTGGAATACAAAAAGTATTTACCAGTTGACAATGTTGATTGCTACCCCAAAAACACCTTGTCACTAGTAAACTGATAGTGTTACAACTTAGGAACTGAATTTGCTATTCTACAGAACCCCTGCAGACTGAACAAAGTTTACACACCTCTAGTCTTTATATTTATTTTGAAATTCTTGAGTTTGCTCATATTCATCTCTTTTCTCTGTTTTGTATAAAAAAAATTAAAACAACATAATTTCTGCTATAAATACTTTTAAAAAGATTCAAAATGATAAGCATGCTTTTAATGTAATACAATTGCAATACAATTATGGTAGAGGAAATAGGGAAAAGGAATTGCTGTAATGAACAGAACCACATTTTTCAAATAGTATCCAAGCAGGCAGGCACAAAAATTGTGCTGTGGCTATAAATGGATACTCAATCAAGACAGAGTTTTGAAGATAGAAGAAATGATAATATGAAAGAAGATCCAATGATAATAAAATAAAGAGGGTGAAATTGTTGGAGTGATATCTTTATGTACTCAAGAGAGCATGTGTTCAAGAAAGCATATGCTCGTGTGTGTAGTAGGACATTAGTCTCAGGCTAGGTGTGCAAAGATAACTCACCTAAGAACAGGAAGGACCAAGAAGATGTTGGCACAGCACAAAAGTAGATAGATGAAACCAGAGATCCATATGGTTCTCCCTAAGATTTCATGCAACGGAAACAAAGGATATCAGATAAAGAGGAAGCTAGGGAAAGGAAATTTTGGAAATGTAAGGAGAAAAAGAAAGATGTGAGAGGCAGCCTCCAAGGTATCCACTAATGATCCTACTTTGTTTGTTTTTGTAACCTCTTCCCTTGGGTGGTAAGCTGGGCCTAGTAATTCACTTCTAATAAACAGAAAGTGGTAAAAGTAAAGGGATGTCACTTTAAAGTTTAGATCTAAAAATCACTGAGACTTTAGTCCTTCTCAGCCTCACTCTAGGGAAAACAAACTGCCATGTTAGGAGCTGTCTTTGGAAAGGTCCATATAGCAAGAAACTGAATTCTTTATCCCCAGGCCTATGATGACCTAAAGCTGTGAACAATTGTGAATTTAGAAATAGATCTTCCTGCAGTGAGGTCTCAAAAGACTTTGGCTCTGGCCAGTGCCTTGCTTGAAGCTCTATGAGAGACATCAAGCTATACTTCATCCCAATTTCTATCCATAAGAACCTCTGGTATAATTAATTTTGTTGCTTTGAGCTGCTGAATATAATGTATTACACAGAGATAGATAACCAATGAAAAGGCGTGAAATGGTTATCCAGAAAAATATAAAAGTAAATTAAATGGACTAGGGAATTGTTTTTAGTAAAAATTAATGGATCACATCAGATTTGTGATGAAGAATTTCAAGTGAGATGGTTTTAATGTGTGTTGATCTACACGTATGAAGATACATATTTAACTAGGCTTCTCTACGAGAAATAAATAGGACAAAATGAATGGAGGGGAAAAAATTTTACAGGTTTGCAAGAAAATTAGTACAATGGTTGATTGTGGCATTTTATTGGCCAGAAGGGAAGTGAGGATATAAAAAGAGAGGAAAAGAAAAATTTTGAAAAATAGATTACAGTCCCTGTGGTGTCAAAACACTTGGATTTAGAACCCTAAAGAAAATAAACTAGAAATACAGACCATGGTGGTCAAAAACTACAAAGTTTGAGATTGAGATTATTCGAGGGGTTGCCTAGGTAGTGGCACAGACTATGATATAAATTGGAAGTTAGTTTCTGAGTATGGTGAAGAACAGGATCATTGAGGAAGAAGATATCTAGAGACAGAATACAGAGGAGAAGATAAATATTAAGATTATTAAAACATCACAGAAATTAGATATAGGAAGTGTGAATTAAGAGTAAAAGTCTTCAAGAAATTGCTAAGTGACTTACCTATTGATAGAAAACTGCAACAAGAATAGGTAGGAGATGATCTGATCTCGTGGAATGAGAAAAAAAATTTGCATTTTCCAAGAATCTGGATAAGTTTCATCATCCAAAAAGTGTCAGGAAGGATATTTCTAAATGCATTCATAATTATTCAAAATTTGTCATCATTGAATTATTTGGAATAAAAATACTGAGCAGTTCCCAATCTTCCCAATTTCCTCAAGAAAAATATTTCCTGAATGCTCAAATTGGGGATAATTGTCCTCAATTAGCATCTTATAACTCTCTTTGGGATCTTTACCACTATGTTGGGGGTCTATTGTGTGGTCTGTGCCCTCTGATGAAACTCTAAATCTTGGCACTATAAAGACACTGGATGTTGCATTTGAGTCATACATTCAGCATTAGACAGTACTTATAACATATTAGGTGATTTTTAAGTTTGGATATAAGGAAAATAAAGCTGATTTTTTTTTCAGAACACTTTAAAGGCAAACACATAATTTAGTTGTTCACCCTTGAGAGCTATTGAGGGCATTAGGTCTCTACCTATAACTATTCATTTAATCCTAACCATCCCTAGTATTACTTCATATCCTATTATTCCAGATTAAGTAACCAAGAGAGAAATGATTGCTCAACATCACACAGTGAGGAACTGGGAGAACCGGGATTCAAATCAAAGCAGTTGGACCGGAATTATTTCATCCATTCACTCATTAAAGTCAAACTACATCACAGTGTTAAAAAAAATTTTTTTGACACGGGCCTGCACATGTCAAAAAAATAAAATAAAGCTTTTGTGAATGGTAAGAGAATGGAGAGACAATAATAGATAATCAAACATTTCATTGATTTCAAAGTGTTTCAACAACCAATGATGAGGCTTTATATATTTCAAACCACCTCAGAGATGCATGAACAGGTGAAACACTGAATAAAAATATCGATATTTCCAGCATCATCAATCACTGAAAATGAGTCAGCAGGCTTGCAGCAATATTTGGCAATATTTCTAAAATTGATCATTTGAACAAGGGAGGCAACATTAATGAGCTGGATATGCCTAATGATATTTGACTACCATTGAACATATTCTGAGGGAAATGAGGTTAAGATGAAATAAAACTTGTTCCATTTATAATCAAATAAAAGGCTACAGTTTAATATAATATTTATATTAGATCATTTCAGCAAAATAAATTTTAACTTTTTAATATTATTTGAAAATGTAACATTCATCCTTTTAAACTTCCATACATGCTTTTAAATAGAAATTTTATATCTCATCATATGTAATATGGCAGTAAATTTTTTTTTACTGTCCAGTAAATAGCACATAGTTATATTTTCCTCTCATCCCCACATTGTTATCTAAGACTTCATGGAGATTGCAGTTGCCTGATGATATGAAAAGAGGATGGTTTAGATTGTTCTAACTTTTCTTCTAGGATTACAAGACAGATATGAGAGACAAATTTATTAGTGATTATGGAATAATTAAGATATCTTATTAAACTACACTGTAGCTTACTACTTTCCAAGACCTGTTTTTAAAGATTATTACATGAGAATTGTCTGAAGAAAAGTAGTTTGAAATTCTTAATTTCACTGGAGGCATACAAACATACACAAGAAAGAAAGAAAAAGTGCAGATGATTCTTCAGGATCCCAAATGCTTTTTATGAAACAATGGCTGATTATGTCATTATTAAGTTGTTTTACCACAGTACTAAAATGAGTAATTCAGATTTGTGGTAAATAACTGAAATACCAGCCATAAATTACATAAGCAAATTCATATGGTTATGGAATATTTTTAGAATTCTAGATTATTTGGAGAAAGCTTGATGCCCTACTCAGAGAACACATCAAATAATGGATAGTATAGATATTAAAAAGTAATAACTAATGATGTTTATAATATACTGATAAATAGAAAGACCTTACAACTACTTGATTTATATTGATAAAGGCAACATGTTTCAGCTTAGGTTCATGATATTTAAGCTCAGATAGATGTAGCTAACACTTCCAGTGTTAAATACATCTTTGAACATTTAATTTCTATTTGCAGTTGTATTTCCCCCAAGTAGAGCCTTAGAGTAATTTTGCATATCCTCAGCAGACTTTGCAAACCACCATCATTTCCTTTTATCATTTTTGTCTGAGAAAGCAAAAGATAAATAATATGATAACACTGGTGACAGAAGAAAGGCTTCTTTTATAAGAGTGTGTGTGTGTGTGTGTGTGTGTGTGTATGTGTGTGTGTACTATACATGTATGGATATAAATGTATATATGCTAAGAGCCACAGCCAAGTAATATGATGCATGGCACTTTTGGTTGTAAGGTGACGCCAGCTAGCCATTGAGATGATAAGATTATGTTAAGATTTACATTCATATGGATATTGGACTCCTGCTGTTCACCTGGGCCTGCTACAGGACCCCTGGAGAGTTCCCATTGGTTGGGGAAGTACAGTAGGAGGGAATTCCTGGGCAGGAAGTTGTTCTGGGGTTCCGGTAGAACACCACCATGTGGGTGGACCGGTTTCTTCCCGGACGGGGAATTGGCAGCATTTTCAAAAATAAAGTTTTGTTCCTGCTTGAGTGGCTGGTGATTCTGTGCCCAGCCAGACTGCGGCATATATACGCTTATTATAAAGCTTTTTTCATATATAAATGAATATAAATAAATACATAATTTAGTTAAAAATAAAGGAATAAATACATGAAAATAGGATAGATGCAAGAAGTAAAAAGAAATTTGAAGAAATGTTACCAAAAGAAAAATACTAGAAGTTATACAATTATATATGGTATGAAGGTAAAAGGTGTATAGTATTAGAACTGTAATGTCAGTTTTTTCAATTGTTTCTTTTGTTTCAACTTCATTGATTTCAGCTCTGATTTTAATTATTTCTTGTCTCCTACTGCTGTGGGTGTAGATTTTTTATTCTTTTTCTAGGGCTTTGAGATGTAATGTTAAGTCATTTATTTGTTGACTTTTTCTTATTTTAAGAAATGAACTCCATGCAATGAACTTTCCTCTTAGAACTGCCTTCATAGTGTCCCAGAGATTTCGATAAATTGTATCTGTGTTCTCATTCACCTCTAAATTTTTTAATTGCCTCCTTGATGTCTTCTGCAACCCCTTGTTCATTCAGTAGCATATTATTTTGTATCCAGGTGTTGAAGTAGCTTTTATTTCTTATTTTATCATTGATTTCTAATTTCATTCCATTATGATCTGAAAGAATGCAGGGTAGTATCTGTACTTTATATTTGCTAAGAGTTGCTTCATGGCATAGTATATGATCTATCTTAGAGAAGGATCCATGTGCTGCTGAGAAAAAAGTGTATCTGATCATTGAAGGATGAAATATTCTATATATGCCAGTTAAGACTAAGTTATTGATTGTATTATTGAGTTCTATAGTTTCTTTATTCAGATTTTGTTTGGAAGATCTATTCTAGTGATGAAAGAGGTGTGTTAAAGTCACTCAAAATTAGTTCTCCCCCCATATGTGATCTCATTTCCCTCTCTTGTGGCTTTTAAGATTCTGTCCTTATTCTGTATTTTTATTATAATGTGCCTTGGTGTTTTTACAATCATCTGATCTATTGTTTCACAACTTAAAACAGAAATTTTGTTAATGCCCAAGTGCCTAGGTCCTACTTCAAACCTAACATATCAGGATCCCCATGATGGGACTCAGAGAGAGGGATGAAATGTGCAGGTCTGGTTAAGAATCTCTAATGGAATATAAATTCATGATATACCCAAGAGAGTGAATTCTAATTCTTAAGAATCATTTAAAATTTGTTATTTAGTAATAAAAGCCAAAAATCCTGAAATATTTTCATCATTGCCTGAAAGAATATTGTAGTTTAGATGTTACTCTACTATCAGATGACCATGATGCTGCACATTAATTATATCCTATTTAATTAAAAACAATTACAATTCAGAAAATATCAATATTATGTGTAATAGTTTAGGAATTATGAAAACCCTATTCAACGGAACATAGTGATGGATAGGAATAAAAATCTTAATACAAACTGATTTTCTCCCTGTAATAAAATCTGAAAGCAGGCTCCTTATTTTCCCAAAATTGCAAGCTAGATGATGACATATTTACCTAACTTTTTCCAAGTTTTTAAAACATTAGAAAACCATATTTTCCTCTACAATTGAATTCAAACATACATGGCATACTGATATATTTTATTGCTCCTTTGTGTTTGGCTTAACAGTGCATAGTGGTTAAAGTTAATGTCACTAGACTCAGACCAATCAGCTAGCGTCTGCCAATTCATAAACTCATGGAGCTCCTTATTTCAGAGCAGTGTTCTTCTATGTGGACAAGTAGCTATGTTCTCACTCTTCATTCCTCCACATTCATGAATGGCTAAATATACTAAGAACTGTTTAATCACAAACCTTGATTTTACTATTTGTTTCCTATTTGAGTCATTAGCAAAAGACATAGTATTGAATAACAGCTATTCTGTCTTGTAAGACTTTTCGAAGCTGTGACCCCATTTTGTTTACAGCACTGTATACCTTACTAAATTTCTTTTCACCCACCACCTGACCTCAAATTTTTAGTGCTTAGGATGGAATCCACAAGCACTTTACCACATGTTATGATTTAGATGTGAAGTGTTCCCTAAAAGCTCACATGTGAGACAATAAAAGAGGGTTCAGAGAGGAAATGATTGGGTTGTGAGAGCTTTAACCCAGTCAGTGAATTAATCCCCTTATGGGATTAACTGAGTGGCAATTGGAAGCAGGTGGGATATGGCTGGAGGATGTGGGGCATTGGGAGTGTGGTTTGGGGATTTATATTTGGCAAGTGGAGATCTCTTGCTCTGGTTTCTGATCATCATGTAAGCCACTTTGATCTGACACATTCTTTTACCATGATGTTCAGCCTCATTTCATACCCCAAGGAAGAGAACCAGCCTTCTATGGACAAAGACCTCTGAAACCATGAGTCCTCAAATAAACTTTTCCTCTCCTAAGATTGTTCTGGTCAGATTTTTTAGTAAAAGTAGTGAAAAAGTTGACTAATATAGAAATTGGTACCAAGAAATGTGATCATTGATTTAACTAACCTGACCATGTGGTTCATAAAGTTTGGGAGCATTTTGGAATTTGGGGGAAGAATTTTGAGATTTTTAGCAGAGCAAATTGGAAATGCTTTAGATTTTGTAAGCTGAGCTTAATGGCCAATTCTGGTGGGAGCTCAACAGACTTATAGGCCAAAAGGACTGTGGACAGTGAAGAGGATT
This sequence comes from Ictidomys tridecemlineatus, assembly GCF_052094955.1. Lineage (NCBI taxonomy): Eukaryota > Metazoa > Chordata > Mammalia > Rodentia > Sciuridae > Ictidomys > Ictidomys tridecemlineatus. The sequence continues at coordinate 106,637,647 of NC_135477.1, read as the reverse complement.
TAGAAGAAAATAAGGGCAACATTGGTAATTGGACTAGAGAGCATTCATGTTATATTCTGGCTGAGAAATTGCTGAGGGCCATTACCAAGTAGGAATGACGCATCGAAATTTCCTTGCCAAGCGTACCCCATGCTGCTTAGAGGACATTTGATGGAACATTGCATGCATGCTTTAATAAGGTGACCTTGCTCAAGGACCAAGGCGGATCTGGGTTTAGAGCTGATCAGGTTTGAGGAAGTAACCGGCTCCTTGAGTTTAAGGCGTTGCCAGTTTAAGATAATGGGTTTTAGGGAAGTTGGCGGTTGAAGATTATTGCTGGGATTAGGGTGTTCCTGCTGCTTGTTCCCGTTGAGTTCTCGTGAGATTAAAATGGGATTTGGAGATAGCCTCGTGGAGTAGGTGGTTTGTGCGGGAGACAGCAGAACGCTATTGCCCCTGGACCTGTGTGGAGGTGGTGTGAGAGCTGGAATAAAGAATTGCTGTTTGAACCTACAAAGCTGTGAATGCCTCGTGATTCTGGTGCCAAGCCGAGACATTGGCTTTTGGCAAGAAATTGCTGCATTTTGCCCATGTCCTGAGACTTTCTTTGAGGCTGATTTTAAAAACAATAAACTACTTCTTTTTTTTCCCCCTTTGGCACTGGGGATTGAACCCAGAGGTGCAAAGCCATAGCCACAGGCTTTTTTTATTTTTTTATTTAGACATAGAGTCTTGCTGAGTTGCTCAGGGTCTCACTGAGTTGCTGAGGCTGGCTTTCAACTCACAATACTCCTGCTTCAGCCTCTTGAGCTGCTGGGATTACAGGTGTGTATCAGCGAGACTGGCAAAAGTGGTGAACTTCTTAATCTGGCAGAAGAAATTTATGGGCAGCAAAGCATTCGGGAAGTGGCGTAGATATAGCTACGGCTTATAGCCAAGTTTATTGTGATATTTAGGAGAAGAAAGCAGAGCAGAAAGATTTGAAAAACTTGGACTTGAAAGACAGGAGTAAAACTGGGGCTAAGGAAATTGCAGTTGTTAAAGATCCTGGCTTTTAGGGTCTGAGCTATGAAATCAGTTGATATCCTAATTGGCTTACCTCTTAATGTGATCTGCTGGGGTTTTTTTCTTGCAGCTTTTAAATTTCTATTTTTATTCTATGTATTAGGCATTATCATTATTATGTGTCTTGAACAGAATTTTTTAACTTGCCTATTTGGGTTCCTGTCTCTTGTATTTAGATTTCGACCTTATTCCTAAGATTTAGAAGTTTTCTGATATTATTTCATTGAAAAGATTGTGCATTCCTTTAGTTTTTATATCACTGCCTTCATATAGATGATTCCTAGATTCTTAGACTTGGTCTCTTAATGTCATCTCAGATTTGTTGAATTTTCATTATTTCAGCATCATTTCTTTATTGACAACTTTATTTCCAATACCAGGTGTATGGGTGTGTGTGTGTGTGTGTGTGTGTGTGTCTGTCTGTCTATCTGCCTGTCTGTTGTCTTCAGGACTTGAGAATCTGTTTTCAAAATGGTCTAATCTATTGGTGATGCTTTCAACTGAACTTTTAATTTGACTTATTCAGTCTTTTATTTCCAGGATTTCTGTTTGGTTCTTTTTCAGAATCTGTCGCTTTATTGAAATGATCTTTCACTTTCTGTTTTTTCTCAGCTGATTCTTTACATTTCTTTATAGCTCAATGGACATTTTTTCATTATTTAAAGAATACTTTATTAGTTTCTGTAATCAAACCCACATAAATGGGAACTTATATATTAAATACAGTGCATTACCCCTGTACAAATTGAAAAAAAAATTAAGTTCAACATTTCTAGACCAATATGGTTTTTAATTTCTGTATAATGCCAACTCAACATGGTAAACTGGGATACTTTTTCCAAAGTCGATAGCATAGCTAAAGTTTCCAAAAATTCAAATTATATATATAAAGACCAATAATGGTAATATGTTATGCATCAATAGCAGCAACAGCTTTTCCAGGTTCTACAGACATCTGAACAAAATTATAGAGACACCCAGCACACACCATTAAAAGGGCCGGAGGGGTGGGGGGTAAAAAATAAAAATCAAAACAAAACCCGAGAAAACAGCAAAGTTCTGTAAATGGGCATTTTAAGTATGAATTTTCTAAATTACTTCTCCAATGTTTCCTCCACTGTGGTGTCAACTTATTCCAGAACATTATTGGCCGTAGATCACCCGGCATCATATCAAACAGACTAGAATACCTGTACCTTAGATTAACATATCCTGCACACTCTGAAATATACACAGGATACCCTATACTGAATTAAATAGCATTGGATACAGTGTTGCCTTCAGGAGCACACACAAGAGTATAGCCCTGTAACAGGGAATTACTGGGCCACTAAGTCACAGACAAATTAAAGAACATCTCCTTTGACCAGACAGAAAGCTAGTAGGTACCTATAAAAACCAAAGATCAAAGGGGACCTCCTAGAATTATATTAGAGTCAAGGAGGTGTAGGGCTGCTGTCTCTGAAGTGCACAGGTCACAGGTCAGTGGGCTTGTGTCTAGGTTCACTAGTTGGTGGTCATTGTCTCTGGGGTGCTCCTCTGTAATCCCTTCTGTGAGGTTTTATGTATGCAGTTCTCACCTAGCTGTTTGGGGTGATCCGTGGGAATTTTCTTCTGTGGGTTCAAGCATTTGAATGAAAATTGAGTTAACTGGCAACACTGAGTCTTGCAGCTGTGGACTTTCCTAGAGGTGGTGGGGCACAGGATCTACTTCCCTGTTTGCTATGGATTTCTCACTAGCCAGTTCTTATTCCTCAATCCAGTGACCCAAGTCTGCAGGCTTGGACGGTGCTATGCTGCTTCTGCAGGCAGTTTCTGTTAGGTGCAGTGGCACAGGATGCAGGGCTCAGGGCTGTAACATTGAATGCTACGGAATGCTGTGTGCCTCCTCCCCTCCACAGGGCCTTACTTAAAGTGGCATAGAGCTTGGTGGCCAACAGCAAGTCTAGGACCAGTGTTTGCAGGCTCTCTGTTGGTGATCTTGATACAGAAGCTTCCAATGGTGCAATGTATTGGTAACGTTTTAAACTGAACTTTTAATTTGACTTTTTCAGTCTTATTTCTAGGATTTCTGTTTGGTTCTTTTCAGAAATGTAGATCATCAGTGTAGTGTACTACCCCTGTGACTCGTTTGGGGTTAATTGGCTTACCTGCATCTGAACTTCTACTGCCCATTGCTGTGAATCACAGGTGCCTGATCCCTCTGCTGGGATGTCTATGGAGCAGTGCTGTTTAAGCACGTAATGGCTGTCTGTAACTGGGTACACTGCAGGGACAGGCTCTTTGTTGGTCATCTGTGGCATGGAAGCCTCTTCCCTGGCTAGTGCGGCTCACTGTGGTTTTACTCACCATCATGGTGGGGGTATGAGGTCAGTTGACCTGTTTTTGCCTGAGTTTCTGGAGAATCTGTGTGGGGTGTTGGGCTGGAGTTAGCACTCCCCAGCAGTGATTAGCTCTAGGGTGAGTTCCACCACACTCACTTGTTAGTGGTGTAGGGGGAGGGGATTTAAGTAACTTTCAGTGAACAGTGATCCCTCTACAAGTTCCTTCTAGTTGAATTACTGAGATATCCCATTTCAGAAGTATCCCCTCTGGTTTTATTTGTTATTATCTGAAGACAGGCAGAAACTGTTGATTTAACTTCTAGGGAAGCTGGCTAGCTACAAAATGGCTGCCCTCCCTAGCACAGGTTTCAGCCCACAGTTTGGGTTAAATTTTGTGATCAACTTCACTCTCTTGGCTGCCCCTATTCCCTTTTGACTTAGTCGGCTTTTATTTTACTCTGCTCATATGGAAGCAAACATATGGGCTTTTTCTCTCCTTTCTGTCAGGGTTTGGGGTCAAGGAATTCTGTCCTTATTTTCTGCTCTGGTAAGCAAACGCCAAGTCCCTTCAAATCTTAAACTGTCCAATACTGAGTTTTAGAGTATGACTCTATCACCCACCTTTCTGGTCAGCTATTCTTTCACTGCTTCCTTTCTGGGCTAAGGAGGGGTCAAGAGTCACAACCTAGATCCATTCCACCATCTTCATTTCCTGGTAATCTATTTTTTGAAGCAATGCCTTTTCTTTCTAAATTTGGATTTAGACTTCATCAATATCAATCCCAGTAGCAACATTTTCAAGACTTCATGAAAATTTATTGTACTCTCTTCTAATAAAATGAAAAAAAGCACTTTCCAGTCACAAAGCTCTTTCTTATATATGCCAAGAACTAAATCAGATTCTTCACAATATTGATTTATACAAATAAATTGTAAAGTATCTAAAAGATGGGATAATTACAGAGATGTTATCTTGTTAATCAAAAGATGATTTTACTTCCTGTTTTAAGAAAGTGTTTGTCATTTTATTTATTAGGAGCTATATTTACAATCTTCTTGAAAGTAATATAACTTATAACTGTTTATAAAAATAATGAAAGTTTAAATAAAATTTAGTTCACCAAAAATTTCACTGTACTTTCCATAACATACTGTGTTCCTTTAAAGACTTGTGAAACTTTTCAAAATAGCATTCTCAGCATCTGGGAAAAGTAGATTGCCAACTAACAAAAGCCAAGCATATACTTCATCTTTTCTTTTTTGTCTCTTTTAGCAAAGCTATCAAACCAGACCATTCATAATGCATGTGATTCTCTTAAAGAGATTCACATCTATAGTGTTTGCAATGAGAGCTATTCATTATAAAGGTAATGCCGAGTCACAGTATTTAGAGTACCATTTTAATCAGTTGTCTTGTGCTTCAGTAATTCTTTTTGAGCCATTTGACATAACTGTAAATCATGATTATAATATTAAGTAAATTGTATAAACAAATATTTAGCCAAAAAAATCCATCAAATAACGTAAAAGATAAGTTAATATAATAGTATCACATATGAAAAATTAATGCATATTCACTGTTTTAAAATAATTTAAATATTCAAGAATTTCCATGAAAATCGTAATCTTATATTTGGAATTTGGAATGATGTTTAAAATGTTTAGTTTTCCTTTCTCCTGAAACTAGCATGTTGCTTCAGGATTCCTCAATTATCGCCAAGGACAAAAGGTTCCAAAACTTTGAAAAACACAATTGTAACATATGTTCAAATTCCTTTTGGTTATTTATCATCCTAAATTGAATTTTTGATGGCCCAATCTTTCCACAGGTGGCTGAAAAAGTGCAACTGTATCTTTTGGTTTGTATTACAAATGTTTATTAAGATGTGCCCAGAGTTCCAGATCATCAAACACTATTCAATTTTAAGATTTTATAAGTGTCATGCAATTTACCTGTTTCGTTACAATCCTCTCTATGATAGTTCATGTAAAAATTATGGAGGTGCTCACATTGATTGCTCTAGGATTATTAGTTATGTTTAATACAAGTTTTTAGAAGACCTTTTATGTGTTTTGTATTCTAAATGGAAAATGGAAAAGCCAGGTTCAATAATCCTGTGAAGACAGGCCTCTAGGAATACTTTAGTGGTTGAACAAAGATGTGACATCATGTAATATGGTTTTTGATGATTCAGTAACATATTGCCAACCATTGATATTCTTTTAAAACCTCACAAGTTACTATAAAAATAAATGCATATAAAGACAATTTGTCTTTTTTCAATTAAAAATTAGTTTCCTCCCAAGTCCATGTGTATTTACTTTCTTTCTGGATGGTGAGGGATCTTTAATCAAACACTCTGAGATTCACATTACCTTTGCCTAAACTCCTTTTCTAAAGAGTTAGCTGATCAGACTAGCAGAAAAACAAGGGTGACAGAAAACTGGAAGCATTGAAAACATAAGGAAAATGACAAAATAATTTGACATTTTAGTATACTTTTACCCAAATTTTATCTTGAGGAAATCATAGCTCAGACATTTTTACCCACACTTCACAGCTCAGTAATGTTTATTGCATGAGACAGGAAACTTTTTACTTTATTATTTATTTATTTATTTATTTATTTATGAACCAGGGGTTGAACCCAGAGACATTAACAACTGAGCCACATCCCCAGGGCTTTTTATTTATTATTTTGAGAAAAGATCTCACTTAGTTGCTTAGGGCCTCGCCAAGTTGCTGAGGCTGGTTTTCAATTTCCAGTCCTCCTGCCTCAACCTCCCAAGCCACTGGAATTGTAAGCATGCAAAACCATGCCCATCTAGAAAATTATTCTTTCTTGATAAAGTACTTATGGCCTCTGGGACTTTATTCAGCCCTGTACCCTCCTCTGCATCATCACTGCCCCGACCTTCTCTTATAAGTTTCTCAAGGAAAGATTCAAAGGTAATAAAATAATACATAAAAAGACATTTCACTCTATTTCATTATGAAAGATTGTTTTTGAAGGTGTTTTTTTTTTTTTTAATTCAGAGACATTACTTTCACATACATTTGGTGTTTCAACAGGCAAAAAAATAAAGTCTGGAAACCTCCTTCTAATTGGTGCCAGAAGAATAAATCTGACTTATGAATCTTTAGTAATGAGACTTATAAAAGCTAATATACTGGATCATTGCTGGCTCTCTCCTAATGGTAACTTGCTATGCTATCCATGAGACCATGATGCAAATATATTTTAAATTTCTCTTTTAATTTTCCAGTGGCTTCATTCATTCTGAAAGTAAATGTAATATTTTAAAACAGCCAAATCGTTTGAACATGAGTCTCAAGAATTAACAAGACATTAACTATCTTGGGTCAAAACAGAAGTATGCTACAAGGTGATAAGATTAATTTTCTTGTGTGGCATATCTGACTCAAACAAACAATGGTTAAACAGAATTTAATATAAATAGATGATAGATGATAAGTAGATAGAAATATTTCTCAACACTGCCAACATTGCTGAAAGACGTATATTGTGCAATGATATTCTGTGCATGTTTACTTTTTAAAACCAATATTATTACTGCATAATCAGATTCTTCAACCATTTTCTAGATTTTAGTACATGTGAATTTCCACCAAGTTATGGCTTACAAAGAGAAGAAAATATGAGTCCTTCGTCATGGAAGGTTTGTTACCTATAAGCCCAAATGCCCTGGCACACATCCACAAAGATTTGTTTATTTCAAACATCAAACTATGAGCTAAATGATTCATAGCTTACTAAGAAATAAGAACGCAATGACTCCTCTAAATATTTTTTTTTTTTACTTTCTGGATGTTTTTGTCAAAAGAATATTTTTCCAAGAAAAAGAACAACAAAAACACCAAGAGCATTATCAATTTTCAAAGAATTAGTTAAAATATAAATGATGCTACTCCCTGGTATATTGAATAAATATTTAAAATATTTAAAACTGTATTAGTTGAAAAAGCATAAAATAGTAAAAACTTAATTCTCTTCATTTTCCACAAATTCACTAAATAAGTGAAACAGTTGGACTGTCTGTTCTGTGTCTTCAGGACTTAAAATAATATTATTTGGCCTAGAAATGGTTTTAAATGGTGAGTTAGCCTATCCTCAGGTCAATATCAAACACTATAATTTCTATAAGCATTCTGTATACTTATAAATAAATATAAAGCAAAATGTGACCACCTTAGAAAATACTCAGGGAAGATGAGTTTTTTTTATTTTTTAATCCCAAGAACTTCATTTGGAGCAGTTTATACTCAAGAGATTCGGTCCATATATGGTGATGGTGATAAAACTGACATTTTTTAGGTATTTTGAAATATAGAAGATAGAGATATTGAAGTAGAGGTCAAGAAGAATTCATAGGCCTCAGTTTTGAACACAGTTCTGCACCATAGCAAGGCAAAAATTAAATTTCTGAAATGTATGCATTTGAATTTTGGTATCTTCACCTTCCTGAACCCCAGCTCAAGGAAGTAAAATATTATGGGCAGCATTAGTTGAGATGAATCATTCATCAGTAAGGACTGTCTGCCCAGGCATCTGTGTTGGCAGCTGCCAACACCACCTTTCCTCAGCACTTCTGAAGGGAATCTGTCCAGCAAACCTGTTTGGTATTCAGAACAGAATAGTCTTTGAAGAACTTTATGTACTCCCCAAAGGCTGTTTTTCATTCTCAATCCAAAGGACCTAAACTTTCTGGCAGATATTTACTTTAATCTTTTCAGTCTGCTGTGGACTACTGTAATTACCACAAGTGTACAAAGTAATAGAAAAGTAGCCTTTTGCTTGTTTCACCTGTATTTATTGACTTTCATTTCAACTGACTGCCCAACTGTATTGTTCATTTGCTGACACATTCTCTCTCTCTCTGTCTCTCTCTGTCTCTCTCTCATTACTCTTCCCCTTCATTACCAATAATTTTCACATTTCAATTAACAGCACTCACACACCTAAAAATCATATGGTTGATTGCAAAGGAAATAAGGTCATTGCAAAGCAGAGATGGAGAAGGAGTACTCTCTTTTACTAGCAGTTAAAAAAAAAAAAGCAACAGGAGCCTAACATTCTATCAACAAGAACTACAATTTCTTCTTAGAAGAGTCAAATTAAACACATTTATTTGTTCAGCTTTTGATGGATATATGGGTGTTTTCAGAAGCATCAAGGTCGAGTATGCACATGCTGTGATCAACCGTGCAGTATTGAACACTCTTTTCAGGGGTTGCTTTTTACTCCCAAGTATCAACAAATATTTCAAATTATTTTGGAAATAAAATATCCATACTTTTAGAGAGTTCCACTCCACAATGGGGAAAAAAATTAGTCGACCCTGAGAACTGGTGTACACTTTAGCCAGAAAAATAAGGAGAAAGCCAGCAGCCACAATCACAACTCAAAAACTCAAATGCATCTCCTGTCCCATTCAGGAAAGGGGCAAGACTGAAGGACAAGCATGTCAATAAAAGCTTATTAGTGATGATAAATCACTGGGTTCCTGAGTAGGACTGCATTCATTTACAATTTAAGTTTCTCAATAAGAAATTAATTTGCTTTCTAATCTTGTCATGTATTTGGTCATAGTTCTATTTCCCTTGAAGAATATCCAACATTATCTTTTAATAATATTAATTACCCTCTAAAAACAATTAAAAATGCATGTTCTGTTTTCAACGGAAAGGTAGATGCCACAAAGAAGTATTTCATAAATAACAAGCCAATCTCTTAAAGCAAGGTAACAGCAGCCTGCTGACATTGTTTGCAATCTTTGCACAAGTAGGACAAAAAAATCATCTTTTCAGGTCCAGGAAGTTCTGAGTTTCTTTCCACCAGTGACAGTGGTCAGAATGCCGCACAAAATGGTGGAGATGTGCTTATCTGTGTTAGTCACCCTTTGTCACTATTAACCAAATGCCTGAGAAAAATACCTTAGAAAAAAGCTTTCATTTGGGCTCATGGTTTCAGATGTTTTAGTCCATGGTCCACTGGCTCCATTGCTTCCGTCTGAGATGAGGCAGAACATTATGGCAGAAGGGTGTGGTGGAGCAAAACTGCTCACTTTGTGGCAGCCAGGAAGGAGACAGTGAGAGAGAGCAAGGAAAGGAGCAGGGACAAGAAGGACCAAACCATGACACACCAGTAGTGACCTGCTTTCTCCAACTCTGCCCTATAGCCTACGGTTGCCATCATCTCCCAGTGGTCCATTCAGCTATCAATGAATTAAAATCCACTGTGGAGATCATAGACTCATCATCTAATGACTTCCCCCAGAGCCCCACCTCTGGACATTGCTGCTTGGGTCCAAGTCTTCTTCAACACATAAGTTTTTGAGGGACACATTCTATCCAAACCATTACACATCTAACTCATCTTGCATCCTTGACTAGAGTCAGAAGGAGAAAACAAGCTGCCAGGTAAGCCTCGTGTTCCCAAGTGTAAAGTTACCCCTTTCATTTGTTTTCCTTACCTTGGAAGCATCATTCTTTTCTGTGACACAAAACTTGTAAATTTCCACTCTAGATCTCCCTGCACTGCCATCAAAGGTAGAGTTAATAACTGGTAACCTGCCTTTTATTAATATTTTCTTCATTTAAACATGGTTTTATTAATTATAGTACCATTTAAATAAAGCAGGTTTCCTTTTGGCAGAACAGGTAATTAGTAGACTATAGGGGATAGAGCTTGGAGCAAAAACTTTACCTTTTTTGCCTACATATTATTTCTGGCTTCTTGATTGCCTCTACACACTCAGCCAAGGCATGGAAATTGATCTTCGATTGCTCTTGTCATAGTCTCTCTCTTTTACTCTCTACCTTTCTCATTCCAGGTCCTCAACTCCTTGGTTTACTTGTGCAGTTATTTGGTCTCCACGCTGTCTCATTAATTTAACAGCCTCTGTGATGAGTTTTCTTTCCCCTGTATAACGGATCCCCACCCACCCACCGGCTCTCTCTGATAAATACTTCCCAATTAAAATTCATCAAAATATCCCCCTCAAAAATTACATAATTATTCATTTTTCTTTTGATAATACTAAAATGCACTAAAGATTAAAGAATAAATTTGGTACTTAATTTGCAGATACAATCTATGAGGTTTTTTTTTTAAGAAAATAAGGATTAGCCTTGTAAAGGAGGAGAATTAAAACTTAACAGCGATTGAGGAAAGGACAGATTTTGTAGGTCCCTGTTCCCAGTTTTCCTGTAGGTGCCAATAGGACAATCCCCATTCTAGGAGTCATCGTACAGGTTCTTTGGTAGTGCAGATTGTGGCAACTGCCTTCATTAACAAACAAAAGGGAATGATAAAGAGAAAATAATGCTATGATAAGGAATAAATAAATGCCTTTTTTAGAAATTTGACTTCTTTATACAGAGGATAATAATGGGGAAACCAGATATAATATTAGTTAAAATCAGATTTCAATGTAATGAGATCTTGTATTCAGGCAAGTAACTCAATTTTTATAAGCCTCAGTTTTATCAGTTTTATCATGTATAAAATGAGGATAGTAATCTGTTTCTTTAATAGGACTGTTGTAAAAGTTAAATAGATATCTAGTAAAGCAATTGCCACAGCTCACATCAGCTGCTTAATATCCAAATAATTATATTTTTGTAAAAACATATGTGTAAAAAGGTTAACAATAACATTAACAGCTAGGTGTAAATCAATAGGAAATTATCTAATAAACCTGGGTTCTTATCAACCTTTGTAATTCTTGGTATCATGTTAATCTCTAGTACTACAGGAAGTTTAAACAGCACTGCCACTTTTTTAAAGGACTATAGAACAACAATTTGTGATTGAAACAGATCATCTGCCTCAGAATTGCAAAGCAGATCTAGTTCAGTATTTGGAGAATAAAGTATATTTTTAACACTTTGAAATATAGAACATTAACAGAGATGATATGTTATACAGCATTTAATTATGTTCAGTAAAAGAAACACCAAAAGTATCCACAGCCTTTCTCTGACACACAAAATACTTTATTTAATACTTTTCAGATGGTATTAGTGATACTAATTCCAGTGCAGAATAACCTATAATTATTTTTAAATTTTATTTTTATTGTGAATTGACAATTTAAAATAGTGTATATTTATGGGGTGCAATGTGATGTTATGATTTGTGAATACACATGGAATAATTAAATGAAACTAATTAATATACCTCAAATATTTATCTTTGTTTGTAATGAGAACATTTGAAAGTAGCTCTGTTAGCAATATTTAAATGTACAATACACTATTACTAACAGTATCTTCATTCTGTTAAATAGAACATATAAAAATAATAACATTCCTCCATGTCTGAGACTTGGACCTTTTATTCATTATCTCTGGATTCTGTCCACTCCCCAGATTCTCTAACAATTTTACTCACTGTTTCTATGCATTTATTGGTTTTAGATTCCACGTATAAGTGAGATGCTACAGTATCTGTCTTTCTGTGCCAGGCTTATTTCACTTACCACAATATTTTCTGATATTTTAGAGGTGACAAAATTTCCTCCATTTTAAAGGACGAGTAGTTAGTATTCCATTGTGTGTATATACCACACTCTTCATCGATTCATTTATTGAGACTGAGTCTCTAACCTGACTTTTGTGACTAGTGCTAAAATGAATGTGAAAATACAGACATCACTTCAACAAACAAATTTCAAATCTTTTGGGTAATACCCCAAAGAGGGATTATTGATAATCTGTTAATTCTCTTTTATAGTTTTTGAAGTACCTCCATTTTCTATTATGGCTATATTAATTTTGATTCCGACCAACGGTGTACTGGAGTTTCCTTTTCTCTACCCCCTCAGATACTTGTGATCTTTCATTGTTTTGATAAAAGTCATGTGAGAGGCATGAAATTTACTTTTGTAGTTTTAGTTTGTACTTCCCTAATGATCAGTAATGTTGAACATTTTTCATTTGCTTGTAAACCATTTGTATGTCTTCCTTTGTTGAATGTCTATTTGGGTCTCTTTGTTTTTACTGTTGAGTTGTTTGAGTTCCTTATGTATCCTAGACATTGACCCTTTTTCAGATGTATGTATGGTTTGCAAATATTTCCTTCCTATCCATCAGTTGCCCCTCTACATGTTGTTCCTTTGCTGTAAAGAAGCATTTGAGTTGATTTAATATCATTTGTTTATTTTTTATTTTGTTGCCTATACTTTTGCTGTCAGATCACAAAACCTGTTGCTCAAACCAATGTTACATAGTTTTTCCCTAGATTTTCTTCTAGTAGTTTTACAGTTTCTGGTCTTATGTTTAACACTAATCCATTTTGAATTGATACATAGAATGTATATTGTTGGTGTTGGGTAGAATTTCAATACACGCCTGTTAGATCAGTTTGGTGTGAACTGCTAGTCAAGTCTAATGCTTCCTGATTAATTTCTGTCTGGGAGGTCTGTCCTTTGTTGAAAGTAGTGCCTTGAGGTCATTTGTATTCGAATCTCTCTCTCTTTTACATGCTTTAATATGTGTTTTTTTATGTTTAGGTGAACAGATCTGAGGCACATATGTGTTTATACTTCTTATATCCTGCTGACAAATTGATATAATCTCCTTCTTTGTCTCTTTTTAGTTTTTTACTTAAATACTGGTTTGTCTTCTATAAGTATAGCTACCTCTACTCTGATTTGTATTTGTGTGGAATATCTTTTTCCAACCCTTCACTATTAATTCATATGTGCCTTTAAAAATAATGTGAGTCTAGGCCCCACAGAGGCTGGTGTGAGTGTATCTGGGCCACAGGGCTTGACCTCCCACAGAAGTTGGAATTCACAATAGCTAAATTGTGGAACTAACCTATATGCCCTTCAATAGATGAATGGATTAAAAATGTGGCATATATACACAATGGAAAATTATTCAGCAATGAAAGAGAATAAAATCATGGCATTTTCAGGTAAATGGATGGAGTTATAGAAGATAATGCTAAGTGAAGTTAACCAATCCCCAAAAAACAAATGCACAACGTTTTCTTTGATATAAGGAGGCTGATTTATAGTGGGATAGGAAGGGGGAACATGGGAGGAATATATGAACTCTAGGTAGGGGACAGGGGTAGGAGGGGAAGGGAGGGGGCATGGGGTAATTAATGATGGTGGATTGTGATGATCATTATTATCCAAAGTACATGTATGAGGACACAAATTGGCATGAGTATACTATGTATACAACCAGAGATATGAAAAATTGAGCTCTATATATGTAATAAGAGTTGTAATGCATTCTGCTGTTATATGTAAATAAAAAAATTTAAAAAATAATGTGAATCTTGGGGCTGGGGTTGTTGCTCAGTGGTAGAACACTCGCCTTGCACGTGCAAGACCCTAGGTTCGATCCTCAGCATCATATAAAAATAAATAAGTGAAATAAAGATATTGTGTCCAACTACAACTGAAAAATAAATATTAAAAAATAATAGTAATGTGACTCTCTTGTAGGCTTTACATATAATTGGATCTTATTTTTTTTTTAATATTTGTTTTTTAGTTTTCGACGGACACATCTTTGTTTGTATGTGGTGCTGAGGATTGAACCCAGGCCTCACGCATGCCAGCCAAGCACGCTACCGCTTGAACCACATCCCCAGCCCCTTCTCCTAAGTTTTATAGTAACCATTTCTTTACATTTTCAGTGTATATCCATAGATACTTTAGACTTGTCAATTTTTTTATATGTGATATTTCCTTAAGTCTTTTAATCTGTGCATTTCTACTCCATCACTTTCTTTACAATCTATCTACTAAAGTCCAAAGCCATTTGATCTGGGAATTATTGATTGCACACTCATGGTATATGTCAGCATATTCCTCTCTCTCCTCTATTTCCTGCAAATTGACTGCAGATCCGGGGATTTGATCCGATTCTTGAATTATTGCTGTTTTGTTCTATTCTTATTTTTTAATCCTTATTTTTTACCCTCTTTTTGTAAGAAAAGATAATCCATTCATAATCTAAGGAAATTATTAATAGTAAGTACTTATATGGAGATTTTATTCACCACTTTCTGATTGTTTTTTAGGTTCTTTGTTTCTTTTCCTCTCTTGTTTTCTTACTTTGTGTTTCAGTGGTTTTTCTGCAGTAGAGTTTTTTCATCAGCTTTTTTACTTCTGTGACTAAAAAAAAAAAACAGACAAAAACAATCAGATTATTAAAAGTTTATTTGAGACTCGTAGTTTCAGAGATCTTAGTCCACAAACGATTGGCTCCATTCTTTGGGACCTGAAGTGAGGCAGGACATCATGGAAGAAGAGTGTGGTAGAGGAATGTGGCTTAGGAAATGGCAGCAGGAAACAGAGAGAGCCTCACCTCATCAGGGACAAAACATAAACCTCAAAGTTAACCCCCAGTGATCCACCTCCTCCATCCACACCATACCTGCCTATAGTTATCACCCAGTTAATCCTTATCAGAGGATTAATGAACTGATTGGGTTAAGATTCTCATAACCCAATCATTTGAGCTCTGAACTTTCTTCATTGTCTCACACATGAGCTGTTGGGGGACACTTTATATCTAAACCATAACATTCTACCTTTCACCTCCAAAAGCTCATGCACATTTAACAATGCAAAATATACTTAGTCCATTTCCAAGAGTTCCCATAGTCAACAATTCCATCACTGCCAAAAAGTGCAAGTCCAAAGCCTCTGTAAAAATCAAAAGTTACATATGACTAATATACAAAGGCACAGAGTATACATTTTCACTCGAAGAAGTAGGGGCATAGAAATAATGGATGGGACCAAAGCAAGACTGAAATCCAACAGAGTAAACCAATCCTGTAGCTTCATGCCAGAATCTGGGGCATGTGTCATTGTGATGTTCTCTCCAAAGGACTTTTGAATGGCTTTGCTTGCTGAAGCTCAGGTAGCCTCTCTCCTGGCTTGTTTCTGCTCAATTCCTGCAGCTTTCCTTGGCAAAGGAAATTAATTAATTAATTAAGTAATTTTGGGGTCTCCACTGCAGCTTCAGCTTCTTTCTCACATCTTCACACATCACCCTTTTGGGAGTAGCCCTCAGTGACGCCAACCCTACTGTACTTTGCCGGGCCTCCCAAGCCTTCTTTGAAATCTTGGTAGAAACTTCCATGACCCCCTAATTCAACATCCTACAGAATCTGCACCATGTGATTAATGCCAAGATCTGCCACCATCAAGTCTCCTGGACCATGGCTTCAGACTTCTTTGAGAGCATGGGTTGTGAACATGGTGAAACAACTCCTAAGTCAAAGACAGGGTGTCCCACTGATCTCTTCTCAAGGGAATTTTTACTTTTATACCTTTCAGCCTGAGATGGGTGTGGTCTTGTCAATTTCTGAGATGCCCTCATGTCATCTTTCCTATTGTCTCTGGGCAAAGCATTTAGCACTTCTTTAGTGGCTGTAATATCTTTAACAACTATATACATATTCCTTAGTTCCAGTTCTACAGTTTTCTGGCCAAATATGAGTTTTTACAATAAACTTGTCTAAAAGTTACCAGTCATACACATTCCATCCACTAAGCCTGTGCTGTCTAGATATTTACTCTGCCAGATTGTCTATCACCTTTAAATTTAGCCTCAAAGAAAATCTCAGGAAATGGACCAAATGTAAACAACTTCATAACCAGAATATAACATGATGGCCTCTAGTCCAATTTCCAGTAGAATCCTCATTCTGTTCTGAAAGTTCATGAGTTCCATCTTTGCTGTCCAATTTTATCTGGTCTTCTGAACTTCCACCAGAATTGCCCATTAAGTTCTGCTTACAACAACCTAAAGCTTTTCCAGCTTGCATATCTAAACATCTCAAAATTGCTCCCACAAATTCCAAAAGGCTCCAAAATCTTCTAAAACACTTGTTTAGGTTAGTCACAGCAATAACTGCACTTCAAGGTGCCAATTTCTGAGTTAGTCAGCTTTTTCTCTGCTATAACTAAAAGTCCCAACAAGAACAATTCTAGAGGAGAAAAAGTTTATTTTGGGCCTCACAGCTTCAGAGGTCTCAGTTCGTGGTTGGCTCACTCCATTGCTCTGTGCTGGAGAAGAGGCAGAAGATAATGGCAGAAGAATGTGGCAGAGGAAAGCAGCTAAAACGTGGCACCAGGAAGCTGAGAGAAAGAGAGGACCTTGAACAAAATAGTCATACCCCCAATGACCCAACTCTTCTAGCCATACCCCAACTACCTACAGTTACCAAGTAGTTAATCCCTCTCAGGGAATTAATGCACTGATTAGGTTAAGACCCTGTTAATGCAATAATTTCACCTCTAAACTTTCTTGCATTGTCCCACACATTGCTTTTTGGAGACTCCTCTTATCTAAACCATAGTAGAATCTTTGAATATTTTTATTTTTGTTTGGTAATTCTACTAAAGATTTCTGCTTTGTGGCTACCAAATGGCTTCTGGCCTTAGCCTAGTTAATGCTAATAACAATGTAACTTTGATTGCACAAGAGTTTAAACTTTTATTCCCCCCCCCACACACGCACATTTTCTATTTTTAAATCAGAATTTACATTATTTTGTTCTGGTTTGTGGATAGTTCCTAGTTTAAGTGTCTGTGGGGACTAGTAGGGACTTCCTATTTCATCATCTTGTTGATATTGCCTCCACACTGACACTCTCTCTATTCAACTAAGAATTACATTGGTAAATGCACTAAAGTAATAAAACATGATAATAGCAAATTAAATCTTGCAAAAATCATCAGAATTATAACTAGCATGATAGATATACATCCAGAAAGGAAGCACACATTCACAGATGAATCTTCTACATTGAAGGTAGAGTGGGCCAATAAATGTTGAGTCACAGAAAACAGTTCTGCATGGTCCACATACCCACTTAGGTCCATCTTTCCTTTTTAAATGCTCAGTGTTTAAAAGCATTAAAATAGTACCAGATGGTTAGGGTGAAAATTAATTTAGTAGGCTTTAAATATTGAAGATCTCACTTAAATGTCATAATGGGAAAAATTTTCAAAAAACATGAAATTTAAAGAAAACATTTGCCACAGTAAAACAAAAATGACTAATGTCTATTATAACCTCCTCTTAGAAATAATTTTTGAAAAGGGTAAAAGAAAAAAAATGACAGAAATATGGGCAAAAATATATGAAAAAAATGAGTTTACATGAAGGGAAAGTGAATAGTTTGAAAACATGAAAATATGATTGATATTTTTTAAATTATTGAAGGGTCAAATATGGTGATGGCCAGTATTGATCAGCTTATGGAGACAAAGGTACTGCCACCTAACTTTTGTGAAAGGGTAAGGCAATTTGATCTGTGTTCATTTGATGAAATGTTGTTTCATAATGTTGTGCTTAAAAAGGAGACTAGTATCTTAGACACATATATTTAGGATTTACTGAAATATATTCATGCAAATAATTTTTGATAAGTACATATATTGAAATAAATTTAAACAAATAATATCAGTTTAATTTAGATTTTGTAACATTAATTTATAAAATCCCTTCTGCTATAGGATGTTAAACCAAATCCTCATGGATCAAGGAAGGAATCTTAAGAGACACTGTCCATGCTCAACTTCCAGTCTGAATCCTCAATGAAAGACGCTCTGTTCTGATTCTGAAAACTGTCAACAGCCGAGTGACTTCACAACTTTCCTCAGGTGGCAACCACTTCAGTATTTAGTCACATTTCCCTTAAGTAGTTCTTCCGTTGTCTCACCTAATTCCTTCCTTGTACTTCCTCCTCTTCCTTATCCTCCTCTACTTCTTTTATTCCTCTTCTTCCACGAGAGCATTACATTTGTTCAAGTCACTTTACCTGGATTGATACAGAGAAGGAGCTCTTAACTAAATGAAGAGAAAAGTTAAAGCCACTTTAGCCATACAAATCTGAGTACAAAATTCTGACTCTGAAAGTTCAGCATATCCGGTGGCATATAAAAATGATAAAACATTTTTAGTGTTTTGTTGAAACTAAAGCAAAAAAGCACAACATGGTTCTCATCAGTGAAGTCTTGAGTTGTTCTATTGGAGTTTCTGAACTTTTAAATCCATAAATATTCTGCTGCTAATTAAATCACATTATTTATTTCTCCCTCACTCCTCTTAATTTCTTAATTCTATTTTAACATTTCTCTTGTTATTCCCTTGATTTCCTTAGTCATTTGCTATTCATTTCTCCTTCTGTGTCTTAGCTTAAAGAAATTATTACTAATGAATATGTTACCCACTGACAGTTTTAGAGCATATCATTTAGATTTTCTGTGCCTCTCGTTTTTCATTTTCTAAAACTTATCTTAATAACATTGACCACCAGACCTCCCTAAGCAGGCTATGAAACTCACTACTGTTGATAAGACATAGAACTATTATTTTGGGTAAAGATATTCATGGCTTGCATCTGTTATACTATTTTATTATATTCCAAAGAGTTTTCTTTTTTATGCTAAGAAACAAAGTCATTCCTTGACATTTTAAAATGTATTATTTCACTTTTGAGACAGTTTTCTCCTAAACAAATAAATACAACTAAACAGTCTTATATCTAAGATGGTAATAGAATATTATCATAGAAAACAATTATCTAAAACAAAGATTTTTCAAGCCCAGAATTCAAGTATGTTTGCTGTAAATGACCATTACTGCTCAAAGGAGTATAGACATCATATGATTGAGAGAAAAGTGGATAAAGGGTGATTCTACATCTTGGCTGAGTAGCCTCATAGAATTGTGAGAGCTTTATTTTGAATAATAGGGCAGCTATTGGAATAATAGGGTCTAAGGTGTGTACTGGAGGTCTAGACTGAGTTTGCCATATACAGTATAAAGTGAGTTTCTTCCAGTGTGCTTGGATTGGAAGATAGCTCTTTCTGCCTTAAGCCCAATTAGATTTTTCACAACTATATTCTCAGCACCCAGAAGAGTGTCTTGGGCATAACTGTTGAGTGAGGTTAGGATTCTTATTCTGTATAATAGGTTGGGAAATGTAGCACTAGATGTTCATGATACTCAAAGCTCATTTACAAACAAACAAAACACAAACAGAATTTGAAATATCACATAGCAGCAACAAAATGGTTTAACTTGCTATAAATATTTTTAAAAAATTAAAATTTTCTAAAATATTACTATTTCAACGATAAAATTGGGGAGTGGGATCTAGTGATGGTAAGTGTCTTATTTAAAGGCTACAGGAATAGTTCTATAATTTATGTGTGTGTGTGACCAAAGGATATTCACGCACTATGTAGGATGATATTTCTTGTCTAATTCACAAGTGTTCAAACTGAATAGCACAGGACCAGTAAGATTGTATGAGTCAAGCTCTCTCATAGTGACTATTTTCTTTTTGGGGTATAAATAACTATCAAGTTAACAGTTTTCATTTTGAGGATAGGCAAAGAAGAGAAAGAAGAAGGGAATAACAATGACTTAAAACAAAATGACAAAGAATAAACAAACAAAATTTATTCATGTGATATGGCCTCAAGGTAATTAATGCAATATGATATATAAACATAAAAGGATTAGCTTTAATTAGAAATTTACTTTTAATAAGTATGTAACATAATTACACTATATAATTAACTTTTTGAATTTAAATAGGTCGCACTACTCACACAAAATAGAGTATGTAGTGTTTTTGTTTTGGGTCTTACAATTATTTCTGCATGCCTTATTTCATCCATATTTTGCTGAGACCTCTCTATTACTATCAACACATTACCTTATTGCCAGGATTTATTTAAGCAACATTCATGGCAGAGACAAATTATTTAGCCACAGTATTCTAAGCAATTCTCTTTATTTCATTTTGTTACAGAGAGTGCTTCTTAGCTTCTGGGTGTTTTTCTTCCAGTTAAAGATGTCTAAGCCTAATAAATTTTAAATGTAGTCTTCCATTTCTTCAAGACCAAGTAAAAATAGATGAGAAAATGTTTCTACATAGGACTTTTATACAATTTGGATAATAACAGAAACCTTTCATCCAGTTAGTCATTTTACATATGCCTGGCAAATAATTTTAGTAAAACGAGCAATCCAAAGATGTATTATTCCACTGGGTCATTTGATAACAACATCGCTTCAAACCAGATGTCACAATGGGTTGAGAAGATGCAACACTGTGCTAGGGAACTTGACTAAATTTTGTTAAAGGCACAAAGTGTATAACAATCTTGCTGCAGAAAAATAGCAGAAGAATTAAGGAAAGACCTCCAGATATATAAAAGCATAAACATGCATACATACTGCAAGAATACATTATAAAAATATTTAAACAATTCTTTGAAATGATAGTAGTCATTCTTACTTGAGGAATACAAAGAGCTTTATTGACAACGACAGTTTCCTCAGGAAAGACACAGCAATCCTGGAACCCCACAGGTTGAAGATGTGGAGCTATGTGGTAGAATGTCCCAACTTCTACACTGCTGCTTTAAATAGAGCCACCCTCCTATCAGAAACATCTCTTTTGTGCTTCATAGACATGAAAAGTAAACACTGGCATTCGACCTGCCATCCATTTTGGACCTAGTTTTCTATAGCAGCTAGCATGACCTTAGTCCATTTCAGCTAACGAAAAAGAAATCTTCCCCAACTCCAACTATGACAGAACCATTGATTATCTTAAATTTAATGTTTGAAATAATTTGAACTTTAATGTGACTATAGAAGTTTATAAAGCTTTTTAGTGGTCACACCTATGAGTTGCTTTTCATCTTCTAGTCATAAGCTTTTGATGAAACACCTTAAAACCAGGTTGTAGGAACTGAGGAGGATTGTAGCTATTTTTAACAGGTACTAGTTTATCTCTTTCAAGACTTTCAAAGATTTTCAATTTTTTTCACCCTGGGATATCAAAATTCTATTAATGCAAAAATACTGTGCAGTTTTTCTCAGGGCTGAATTCTGCCACCCAATTGATTGACCATCAGACAATGCTATTATCAGACATCAGACATGAGGTTCTAAGTTTCACTGTGTTGCCAACCTATCTAACTCTCCTACCTTTTAAAATACAATGTATCATAAAGTGAATTTCTACTGGGTATTAACTAATGTAAATGAGAAAAAAGTTATTAAAATAACATTAATCTCAGTGATGCAGGACAATAAATAGGGAAAAAGAAAACTAAAAGCTGGATAGTAATAAGAAATCTAATAACAGAGTTCTTTTAAATTCTAATGAATTAATTTGGTATACCCAAAATATTATGCAAAGCCATGAGCAATCCTTTCCTATACCAAGTGTTTTAATATAATATATTGTTCAGTACTCATAACTCCATGACACAGGTACTATTATTATTTGCATGTTGTAGATAAAGACAACGATTTAATGAATCTAAGTTACTTGTTCAAAAATCACATGACAATCAACACAGTAAAACCTTAATACAACACTTTTGTCTCTAAACCTGTCTGCTTATCCAGAGTACTCAATGCCCCCAGAGTATATGGACACTATCATAATGCATTAGTCAATGTGTTTTTAATTTTTTCCTGTGCTGTCTTTCATCTTATGATCTTGTTTGATACAAGATCAACATTAGAACAAATAAAAATTTAAAAATCTTTTTTAAAAGATCAACATTGTACCAAGTATAAGCAAAACCAGAGAACACAACTTAAATTCTTCACATTAAAAGCAAGAAAATAAAATGAATCTCAGGCAAATGGAAATACAACACTATGGAATCTCTGCCTGCATCCTTCTGGCCTCACAGAAATTCTGATCAAGCCATGGATGGGATGCACAAGCACAGGGGACTAAATTGGGCTCAGGCAGTTGACACATGTCCACACTCAGCTTGAGAGCAACCACATGTCTTTTCATGCTGCCAAGACTCATGCATAGCACTGAAAAGCAGAGGCCTCAGATGGATATCATAATCATGAGGAGATGATTTCAAGCTAAAGTATGGCACCAACTGTGGACTCAGACAAGGATACAGAAACTTCAACAAAAGCATCACAGAGACGAATCAGACAAGGACCAGTTACCTCCCTCTATCCAGTTTTGTGATTGTCCATAGGCCCTCAGTTTTTTAAGCCATACCAGGAGAGAATGCAAGAGAAGGGAAAACCCTATTTACTAAATTTAAAATGAGTTTAATTTGGAGAACATAGAATTGGGTGACAGTACATTTTTTGCCATATACGTATTTAATGCAGACATTAGATTTAGATAGATAGAGTTATAATATTTGCATATGAAATCACACAGCTTTGTTACCTCTTTATAAAGAATTATTGTTTACCTAATTATATTTTTAACTTTTTTTTCTCGCTTGCGTTTACACGGTTATCCATTATTTTATGCTGTTAAGATCTGGGTGAATTCTCGTATCAGATTGTGGATTATACAGAACATTTTGGAGCATACAATGGAAAGGAAAAATAAAGAGTAGATTGATTAACACTTATAGGTACTTTATTTGTGAAACTTGCCAGTGAAATGGCATTACAGTACACAAAGGGAAATATACTGATACATTGCACATGCATGCAATTTAGTGCCTCTAGGAATTCATTTGAAAATAAAGTGTAATTGATAATTATAGTCTAGGAAGGAAAAAAGCAAGTCATTCACTTCTTTCTTAATAAAAAGTCAGATGCACTTTTCACTATTTGAGACTATGGGATTTAATCATGCTAATAAGAAAAACAAACATCTTTAGTCTTCTCAAAGCTTTATTTAATTGATGTTAGTATTAAAATCGGTTGTCAAATATCCATAAGTTCATTTCAATCTCTTGTGCACTGTAAAGACTTTGTAAAACTAAGAAAGTTTACAAATGATTTTATCTGTAATTGCTTTTCTATCTACGTTATTAGGTTTCTTTGCTAAAAATTCTTTAGGAAATGTTTCAGATTCATGATAAGCAGAAAGTACAAACTTTTTGGTTATTGCCATTCCCACCTTGGTATAACTACCCTGTTATCAGGAGATAGTCAGTATTATGCAAAATAGTTAAAGAAGAAAAACACAAAGATCCAAGGAGACAATGGACAGTGCACACACTGGCACTGTAAGTGACAGGTACTATTACTGGGGAAGGTTTAAGCCATCTACTCAAGCAATGCTGGATGAATAAATAATAAATGCTTATTGTGGGAGAAAATGAGTGGTTTTTGCTGATGAAACTAAGAAGTTTAAACTAAGCTACTTTATGAACTTGAAGAACTGTCTTTTATTAAGTGGATTAACTGCATTAATGGTTTTAGCTGTGTTAATCTCCATTTTCTAAACCAATCAAGTTTTAACAAGTTGAAACATGACGTAGGCTAGGTCATCTTCCAACTGCAGCAGCAATAAGTTTTTTAAATTATTAAAAAGAAAGAAGACATTTACTCACCTCACACATTGCAAGACTGGGAAGCAAATGCTTTACATAAAATCCCTAGTGAGTATAATACTGATCATCTTAGTTTTGAGATAGTTTTAAAGCCGAATATATTGGTAGGAAAGCAAAATGTTGATGACTCAAACATCAACTTAAAGAATGAGTTTCTATAATCCATTCATTTATAGGAATTAAAAAGTTACCTATTTCTTTCTGAGATTAAGCATTAATAAATCTGTACATACAGATTAGCATATTATCTGAATTATTGCATTATACTTTAAAATGTGAAGAAATTGCTAAAATATTTTACATTATTAAATTCATTAAATACTATATAAAATTAAGTCTACCATTAAAAGATATAATCATCCTATATTCAGAAGAGACATCTGATGAACTTCACTATAATAAAATTATTTTAATAGAATGCGAGTATATAAATCTACTCCCTTAATCCATTAAAAACTTACATTTACCCAAATATCTGGGAGTTTACCCTTAAATATTAAACAGTGGTAGGATTTTCTTTAAGGTCATTAATAAAACAAGAGTAGCAAGCACTTCTTGATTCTGTTCAAGATAGATGTCCTATCGAATTTAAAACAAAAAAATTATGGTGTTTAAAAAAATTAATTACGTTTTTAGGTGTAATTATCTAGATAGAAGACCTATAATCCAAAGCAATGAAAAGCAATGATAGAAACCCCATAATAAAAGCAATAAACAGTCAGATGATTAAAACTTAAAAGAGATTTCAACAAGGTAATAGATCCAAAACCAACATACACAGCTAAGAGCTAAGACTCCATATAGGAAATTTATAGGTCACTGCAATTATTATATTAGTTATCTATTGCTGGTTAAAAAATTACTCAAAACTCAGTGGCTTTAAATAGCAGTGTTTATTATCTCTCAGATGCCATGAGGTGGGCATGTGAGTGTAGCTGTTCTCATTCAAAGGCTGCAGTCAAAGGATTAGTCTGGTGTAGTCATCTGAAGTCCCTACCAGGAGATGCTCTGCATCCAGCTCCACTTTAGCGGTTATTGGCAGGATCCAGGTGCTCACTGACTGTTGGCTAGAGGTGTCCCTTGGTTCCTTGCCACAGAACTTCACCAGAATGATGGTGCTGGAGAGCCAGAGGGAGTGAGTGCAATAAGAGCAGCACAAATACCTAAGCCATTGTTTTTGAAGATAAAAATTAGCATAGATTCTGATATTTTAAATTTCCCTAGTAAACTAGGAAAGAACAAAACTTTAATGGACTTAAAGAAACATTTTTTTTTAAACAGCATCAATTTTTTTATTATATTGCAGTCTTTTAGAACCTAATCATAGAAATGATATTCTATCACTTTTGCCATAATTAGTTTATTAAAGCAAGTCCCCCAGTCCAACATTCACGCAAGGGGAAGGGGACTGCACCAGGGCATTTGCCAGAAGGGACAAACCATTGCCGGACACCTTAGGCACAGCCAACTAAGAAAAGCAATGCTTCAGTTCTAATTTTTCCTGAGTCATAGAAGAAGTGGGCTTATAGCTAAGCATGGAATTGCCTTCATTTTGTCTGGTTTCACCAGTGGTGCTATATATACAGGTTATCCATAGAAGGCCTATTTTATATCTATTGTCCCAGTACACCATCTAATTATTGTCACTTTTCATTCCAAAAGGGTCCCAGGTTAGACAACAAGTTAAATGGCCATTCTATATAACCCTTGCCGAGGATCCTAGTTAAGCTTGTCAGATCTTAAACAAAAGCAGAGTTCTCTTCTGTACAGATGAGGGACACATTCCTATAGAGCCACTAGGATCTCCAAACAAAAAAAAATTTATGGTGTTTGAAAAAATTATGTAAATTATGCTCCCTCCATGCCCGATAGGCAGCAATCACATAAGTCAAAGTGATCTTTGGCTCTCTTTCTCAAAAACTAATCACTGTTATTAATTTTTAGGTCTCTTAAGAGTGAAAAATTGTTACATTGACAGACAAGAGTAGGTATCAATCTCCATGAGGAAATTTTCTAACAATGTTTCATAATACATACACCTCAATCAATTTTCTCACTATAATGATTACCCACATATCACTGAATATCTTCAATTCACTAATGGTAGAACTGAGGAGAATAATCAGTAAAAGACATGGTCTCTAATTTGAAATGTTTATGGTATCTTTTATAAAGGTAAAGCTCAGAGATGTCTACCAAAAATATCATGAATGAAATTAAACACAGCAAATGTAATTATTTTATGTTTGTTTCAAAACAGCTAGTAGAAAGAATTTTGAATGTTCTCAGCTCACAGTAATGATAAATACCTGAGATGATAGATATCAAATTACCCTGAACTGATCTTCACACATTGTATACATTATTGAAATGTCACACCATAGTCATAAATATGAACAATTACCATGAATAAATTAAAAATTTTAAAAGGTGTCTTATACAATTTTAAAGATGGCTGTTTTTAGATTAATCAGACTAAATTATATAGGGTAAATAAGAAAAAGATCAAAAGCAGGGAGTACAGTCAATCAGTTTATGTGTTTAAAAAAAAGATAGGGAAAATGACTAGATAAAGCAGAAAAGACGACAGATGTAAATAACAACAACAAAAGAAGACTAACAGGACTGGGAATGTAGCTTAGTGATACAAAGATTGCCTAGCATGTCCATGTATGTTTGTACATGGATGTACAATGAATCCTGCACATATATTCATTTGCATAATTTTAAAATAACAATAATAGAAAGGTGATCAATATAGTAAAGCAAGCAGACTAGAGAGGAAAGAAAAGGAAAGTTAAGTTCTAAGTCAGGAGATTGATCAAATTATATTATGTGCATGTAAGAAAGTGGCATAATTATTCTCACTAATTATAATGCACCAATTTTAAAAAATTCAAGCAGAACATGGTAATTAATTGGTCTTAGGTGTTGAACAAGAGGAAATAAACAAAAGGCTATGTCAGGATTAAGCCTGAGTAACCAAAAACTAAAGTAAGTAATCAAATTGAGATATGTCTAGGAAAATAAGTGTATTATTTCCCATTCTTCTTGAAATATTCTGTCACCTCAGTTTATTTCCTTAACTTTGAGTGAAATGTGAATCTTCAGAATTTTTCCTGTATCATAAGAAAAAAATGTTTTTATAAGGATAAAAATATTATTCCACCAACAGAGAAAGAAATTAGCAATTATATTTATAATTTTCACTCCAACTCAGGATGATGGAAATAACTAGAAGGACCTGTAGCAAAATTCAGAGTACAGGCGAGTTCTTATGCTCACTTCAAATCAAATGCTAACCTGAAGGAATCCATTATGAATATAGCAAGATTTTCAGATCTCTCAAGAGAAAGCAAAATACGAATTTTAAGTACGTCGTCTAACCAGACTTCCTTTTTCAATTGTCCATCTGAAATCCAGAAATTTGACTCTGAGAGAGAGAGAAAGAATTTTTTTTTTTAACATTTATTTTTTAGTTATCGGCAGACACAACATCTTTGTTTGTATGTGGTGCTGAGGATCGAATCTGGGCCTCACGCATGCCAGGCGAGCGCGCTACCGCTTGAGCCACATCCCCAGCCCGAGAAAGAATTTTTTAATATTTATTTTTCAGTTTTGGGCTGGACATAACATCTTTATTTCATGTGGTGCTGAGGATCAAACCCAGTGCCCTGCGCATGCCAGGCGAGCGCGTTACTGCTTGAACCACATCCTCAGCCCCCAGAAATTTGACTCTTAATGTAGTTATAATACTCATTCCTTTTGTTTACAAGACTTAAGAATAGTGAAATTAAACCCAAAGAGATTAAACCCAAGGAAACTGGCAGAAAATTTTACAATAATTATGATGGATATTTAAGAAAGTATAGCAAAACAACTGATTTCTGACATTTAAATATACACAATTTTATATATTTAATTGATAAGGAAGGACAATAATTTCCAAGTGAATATTTCTTGGTTAGTGTAATCTCTAGGGCTAGGGCTGGTGAATTTACAACTAAGTAAAGCTTCATGGGAATTACTGAATTTTTTGGTGGTGTCAGTTGATAAAGACACAGCCATGAACAAAACAGACCAAAGACCTGACCTACTGAAGAGGACACTCTTGTCCAATAGTGCTTATTACAGTAGTAAAAGCAATAATGAGCTCCAGTGATCTGTTTGGGACTGAGTAAGAATAAGCTTTCTTAAGTTATGTCTTTCTTCCCAAAAGAAAATTTGAAATGTATAACTCTCTGGGTGTCCTTACTTGGGGCTAACATTTTGTATGCATTAGTTAAAGGCTGCCCTTATCTTACAACATTCTTGGAAGTGAGTCATTATTATTCCTAATTTACACATGAGTAAATAAAGGATCACAAATATTGTGCAACTTGTCTTGAATTATTTTGCTATTAAGTGGTAGAACCAAGTCCCTAAGTTCCATATATGTGTATTTATTAACTTATTTAACTTTCAAGATTAACTATAATATTAATTTCTAGAGAATTTCCACTACAACTTATGACTTTTTTATTATTTATTCCCTTATTTGTGCATTATTTTATTAAATAAGCTTGAAACCAACTTCTGTGATGAGCTCTAAAAAATATAAAAATTAATAAAGCTTTGTTTCTGCCCTTGCTGAATTAAAATCTAATACAAAGAGAAGAATGAGGGATGTGTGTGTGTGTGTGTGTGTGTGTAAAATGTTATAGGTGCTAAAGTAGAATTATGTGCAGGTAATATTCTAATAACATAAGAGAGCATAAATTCTTATTGGAAGGTCAGACTTCACAAAAGTCTGCTTGTGTTGAGTCTAAAAAATATAATTTACTAGATAAATGAAGGAGAAAACCTTCAAGGACACAAGAAAATCATAGAATAAATTTCATTAGAAAATGGGCATCATTTGGTAGATATTGTATGTGGGCTAAACTGATTTCAAGACATGAATAGGGCCTAGGTTATGAAAGATTTTCTTTTACATCATTCTAAATATTCGGGATTCTCACCAGTGGTCTTTAAAATGTTTTAACTTAAGGGATAATACAACATTAATTGTGATTTTAAGTATCATTCTGTGGCAATGTGATAAATGGATACAGAAATCTTGAAGGCAAAGGGGTAGATCTAGTTAGGAAAGTATTTCAATAATACAGGAACAAATGAATAGTACCTAAACTAAACCAGTACATGCATAGTTAAGGAAGAGAGAATAGATATGAAATATGAGTGAGGTAGTATTGTTAGATCCTAGTCATTAGCCATATTGTAGAATTGGAGCAAAGGAGAGGCTGAGGATAACTCCAGGCTCTGAGTTCAGTATAAAATATTTCAGCAGTAATTCATGTATGGAAGGAATACAGGAGAAATATCAAGTCTACAGGGAAAGTTAGAGTTTTGGATGGGTTGATTTTAGGATATCTATTATATACTCAACTGGCGGATACCCAGTTTAGTAGGCTATTAGAATGTAGGTGTAAAGTTCAGAAGAAAGGCACTCTAAATGCTTGCCCATTCTGTTCTTGACCTGATGTTTCTGAAATGTGCTCAAGATTTTTTTTTAATCTTAGCTTCACTGCCTGCATATATAAAAATAAGTTTCTCAATTTGCTAGAAATCTAATCAGTTCACCTTCCTCCCAGTGATGACAGGCTTGGTCTAGTTGATTTGAAGAAGCTATTGTGGTCAGTAAACCAATCCTAAAATACAATTAGAGTTCATCTCAGTTCTGCCATTCATTTTCAATGTGACCTTAGGCCACTTATTTAACTTGCTTGTGTTTTAGTGTCCCCAAAGCAAAATGCAAATCATAGAGTACAAGCTGACGTACCAAGCTAAGGAAAAGAAAACTAATATAAACTTTACTAAAGTGCTCAGTAAATAGAAAATCTTATATAAATGCTAATACAAATATATTCTTCCATTTTCTCACACTGTCAGTAATAACTTAGAAAGGAGACAGGAAACAAGCATAAAGTATTTAGGTGAAAAGTGAAAGAAAAAATGGGACAAAATACATACACAACTCCCTCTAATGTATTATCTATTTATTATCTGGCACTTTTGACCAGTGGCTACTATAATGATTATGAATTGCTATGAGTTATTAGGATTGAACTGTGAAATTATTAGCCCGTATTCTATCTTAGGGAAAACTACAGTCCTACCTGAGCACTCTGCTATTTACTGCATGTGGAAACCAAAATCGTTATCGTGTGTTTTCAGAAATGTATCTAACTTGTTCATTGAAGTAAGGCTTCATGTTCAAGTGAAATTTTTAGCCATAAGCAGCTGCTCAAAGAGGTAGAAATCAGAGAATTCCTGGCCAGAGAGGAAGCCAACCTGGAGACATCCTGTGTTCACAGCCCTGAACAACTATGGTGAAGGCCAAAACCTGTGATGGAGGAAACTGTGTAAAAAGAAATTTTTCTAGATGTTGTTCTTGATATAAAAATTTCCTCTTTCTCTCCACTGCTCTCCTTGCTGCCTCTCCTGACTTTCTCTGGTAGAGACTGAGGGTGTGGAAAAAGTAGATGAGCTAAGGAGTCAGAAGAGGTGATCTTTGGAAGAGTACTTAGTGCTAGATGTGCTGTTTCTAGACAGAATTCCCATGTTCTTCTTAGTCTAGAATTCTTTGAAGCTTTAACCTGCACCAAATTTAAAAAAAAAAAAAACTACTCTTCCAAGTAATTTATTTGTTGAAATACTTATTAAATACCTGTAATTCAGAAATCGTGCTGGTTTCTGTGGTTTGAAAAAAAAACATAGAAATTATCAAGGGAATTCAAAATAATATATAAATAATAAGAAAAGCAATAAATTTTGTTGAGGATTCTACATTCAAGGTATTGTACTATTTGCTACTTATATATTATTTTACTATTCCAGGCTCATGGACTCCCTTGTGTGTGTGAGTGTGCTTGTATATATACATATGTGTATATATGTCTATATATACATACATGTATCCTTGGGCTGTCATAACAAATTGCCATGGATTTGGTGGCTTACAACTGAAAAGAAGTCTGGAACTTTCTCACAGCTCTGAAGGTCAGAAGTCCAATATGAAAATACTGTCATAGCAGGTTCCTTTTGGTGGCTCTGAAAAAGAGTCAGTATCATGCCTCTCTCCTACCTTTTAGGGGTTGCCCAGCAATTTTTGGTAGTCCTTAACTGGTAGGTGCATTACTCCAAACTCTACCTCTATCTTCACCTTCTTTTCTCTGCTATGTACTCTATGTGTCCTTTTCTGTCTTTGCTAAGAAGCTCCTGTTGAATTGAGGGCCAGCCCTAATCTAGTATATATTACCTTAATTACATCTTCAAAGATTCTATTTCCAAATAAAGTCACATTCTGGGGTGGCCATATAGTCAGTGGTGGAATGATTGCCTAGCATGTGTAATACCCTGGATTTAAGCCCCAGGACTACACACATACACACACACACACACACACACACACACACACACACACACACACACATCAACAAAAACCAAATAAGGTCACATGCGAGGTTTCAGGTGGGTATGAATTTGGGGAAAAACTAACCCGTTCACTATAAAGTAGATTTAAAACCATTATGTATGACTACATTAAGAATAATCCCTGAGGATCATGAAGGATAAGTTAATTTTGTATTATCAGTTAGTGTTTGCTTTATAACAAGTCAACTCAAAACTCAGTGGCTTAACCCAGAAAACACTAACTACTTTTCACAATATTATGACCATCAGTTCTTCAAGATTGGCTTGGCTGTGACTTGACATATAGCATAACACAGAGCCTTATTGACATGAATGGCAGCTATCTCAGTGTCACCTAGGCTAACAGGATGACTCTGCCACCAGGCTAGCTCAGGTTTCTGTGTATTGTGATGGCCATTAGTTTCTCTATAACAGTCAGAAAACAACTACAATGTATGAATGCTTAAAAAAAAACACTGCTTGTGTCCTATTTGCTAATGTTCATTGGTCCAAATAGATGTCAGAGTGGGAACTTGGTCCCACGAATTCTTAATTACCCAAAGTACTTTCACCCAGTGAGTTTGCTATATAATCTTTAGGGGGGAAAAGCTTTTCTAGTTAGCATTTCTTAATTATTGCTGCATATAGTACATTGGATTGAAAAGAATGGGACCCAGGACTATTTCCCTTATGTAAATTGTAGATCCCCAGGAACTATATAATTCCCCCAAAAGAAGAGTTATAAAGATAAAACTAAGCTACACTTTTGCATTTATCAGAAAGGTATGACTAAAACACCTTAGATTTTGATAAAAAAAGATATATAGGGATTTTAAGAAATAAAGCATAGAACCTTGGGTTATATAGTACAACTACCATTTTTCACTACATATCAAAACTAAAATCTCTATAAGGCTTGCTTTCTATCAAAGTTGCATTCAGAATTCTGACATTAAATTAATGATAAAAATAATTTTAAAATCCATTGAAAAGGGATTCACAAAAGTACTTTACACATACTACCTCATTCAATTTTGTATTAAAAGGTGGATCATTTTACAGATGATGAGACTGAGGCAAAAAGAATTTAAAGTAACTCCAACTGCATATTCTGTCTCTGCCATATTGAGTTTTAGTAATAACAAGGTTATTACTAAACAAGTAATAACAAGGTTATTCTTTTTCCCTCTGTACATTTTTTTCTAGACCTAATGTTCTAGCACAGTAAAGTAAAAGAAACTAAAATAAAATGAATCCTGTGTTTGAGCCCAGGCACTCCCATCTATTAGGTATGTGAGATGAATTGTTTTCATATGTGAAATGAAGACTGGACAAAATCTTTGTTGCTTTACCACCATTCTAAACAGACCTATTGCACACTAAAAAAAAATTAACTCAGAAAAGGAAAAAAAAAAACAGTTGTCTATCTCACCTAACTCCCTAATGACTTATTATAGAAAAAGATTAAATATACTTATTATCTCCTGCTTCCATCCAATAAACCTTTTACAGAAGAATGCAGAAGGAATAGAAAAATATTTCATTTTGAGGTCTGATATCTCTTTAGGATAGATACTTTTTCACAAAGGTTACACAATTTTTCATAGAGGATGGCCCAATGTAAGCTTTATTTTCTATGATCTCTTCTAGTAAGGTCCGCTAAAAATTGATAGCACTTTTGCTTCGCATCTGTTGACATGCAAAAACAAATATATAAAATACTATATTTGTTTTGTTGCCCATTTTAATACTTTTATTTGGAGGAGATTTTTATTCAGCTTGTATATCTGAATAAATCTCTGCAATTGAGATTCTATTCTGCAGAACACCAGATGGCTAAAACACTGAAATGACACCTGCTGAAGGAATTAAATAAAGAAGGAATATTCCCTAAATTTTGCCTTCTTGTGGCTGCCAGCTGTGTGCATAGTAACATGCAAAACAAGTATAATCTACAATGCTGGTTCCTTAAAGATACCATGGGAAGTTGTTAGCACAGTGCCCAGAGACTCATCAAATATTAAATCAGAAAGAATGGATGCAGATAACCATATTTGGTCACCACTTGCAGCATTTGCAGTGCTGGGGAATTAGACTAGGACTCTGCCATCTGTGGGCTTGTTTGAAGTACAAGTGCTGCCATTGACCTATAATGATTTAACATTCCTCTTGGGAGTACAGAGAGTACAGACACATATGGGTTGAATTTGTACAGAAAAATAAAGGAACAGAAATAAAATATGGAGCTTGCTATTTGAGCACTTTTAAGGTCAAGTGCTATGACTCTAGGTGGCCTTATTAAATGAACAGATTCAAGAGGAGATAAATGTTTTCTTGGCTCATGGCTCTATACTGTAGATCATCAGGTTTTGTGTAGGCCTTCATATTGATATGATTATTTGTGAGTTATTTATCCATATCTTTCACATTAAATTATATATCCATGTTTCTTGGAGAGTTAAATGTGCTGGCTTCTTATCATTTGTCATGCCAATTTACTAATAGAGTTAACAATCCCGTATTACTTAATTTCAAACAATTAAAAGGATAAGCATAGAGCTCTGAATCACTTTATACCAGGTCTTAGAGGAGAAAATATCAGCTTCTTAAAAACTAACAAAAACTTGAACTATTTAGTTATAGAAGTCTGTCAAAAAAAAAAAAAAAAAAAAGACTAGGAGTGAAACTAACAACATGGCAGACTCAGAAAACCCTAGATCCTTTTTTACCCACAAACAAATGGATTCATCAAAACTCCTAAATAAATTACTTTTGTGAAAAAGCAGACATTAGCTGAAAGTCTCCTGTTTCCAGGGAGAATTAAAGAACAGACTCACTTAAGCCAGTAGGGAGATGTGCAGAAGATCCTGTTCCCAGTACAAAGCGATATGATCAGGAAAAGATTCATAGTTCCCAGGTTCACACAGGGTGGCAAAGGGGTTGATCCATGCATATACATCATTCCAACTTTTTCCAGGAGAATAGGACTTCCCAGAAAAAGATTGTTTTTCTCTTGCTAGTCTTGGAGATCTGACAAGTCCAGGACAGTCCAGCTACCCAAGAGAGAACACAGGCAGCAGCTTGGGCTGGTAGAAATCACTACTCATTCCTTCTACTCAGCATAGATTGAACAGACAAAAATCCCAGCTCTCAGCTTTCCCCTTTGGAAAGTAATAATTGTTCCATGTGCCCAGCACCCCAATTTCTCTGAGGATGCCCAAAGATCTAACATTTGTCTCTCCAGTGTGGAAGTTTTTAATGGTGTGTCATAATTTAGCCACTCAGGGGAAAGATAATTCCTCATCCTGGTAACAACCATAGATCTTTCCTTGCTGTGGTTCAGCAAAAAGCAAACAAAAACAGAGGTGCTTGCTTCTCCCTGGAGAGGGAAGGAGTTCTAGTGGCCCCTAGAACATCTGGAGGGGCTAATTGGGGATAATCTTCTGTATGAGGCCAGTGCTTGAAAACTGAGAAATGATATGCAGGTACCAACAGAGAGTTAAGGAAAATAATTCAGCAAAAACATCCCTAATAAACTGGATAAATATCCGGGAGCTAGCCTAATGAAATGGACTTATGATGTATTTGACATCAATTCAAAATAATTACCATAAAATTGCTCATTGAAGTCAACAGAATAACACATGAAATTGAAATTTCTCATGAAAACATAAAAAATATTAAGGAATACCAAATGCAAATCGTGAAGCTAAAATTAAAAAACTGAATAGAAAAATTTATTAGAAATTCAACAGCAGGCTAGGTTGAGCAGATGGAAAGATCAGTGAACTTGAAGACAGGATATGGAAAATAATGCAGTTAGAGGAGCAAATATTTAAAAGAATGGCAAAGAGTGAAGAAAGCTTAAAGGAATTGTGGAATATCATTAAGTAGACCAATATACACATTATGGAAGTTTCAGAAGAAAGAAATGGGAAGAACTACAAAATGTATTCAAAGAAAAAATACTTGAAAATGTCCCAAATCTGGGGAAAGAAATGAATATCTAGATCAAAGAAAACCAAACACATCAAATAAGATACCCAAAGAAGTTCATACTAATATAGTTATAATCAAATCATAAAAGGTAAGAAAGATAATTTTGAAAACAGTAAAAGAGACTTCTTACATGCAAGGGAACTCCCAGGATACTATCAGCTAATTATTCAGTAGAAATTTTGCAGGCCAAAAGTGAGAGAAATGATATGTTTAAAATGCTAAAAGAAAAAAAATTACACCTGGATCTCAAAAACATTGTGCTCATCTCCTTCAAAAATGAAAGAAAAAATACAAACTCTTCCAGACAAACAAATGCTGAAGGAATTCCTCACCACATGAGCTGCCCCCCCCCAAGAAATGCTATGGGGCATTCATTCTTCAGTTACAATGAAAAGATTCTGTATCTAACTGTGACCAAAATACTTGACAAGAACAACTTAGAGAAAGAAAGATAACATTTTTTTCTCTAAAAAAAACCATTTGCTTATGTCTCCAACATCAATTTCTATTCTATATTCATATGTGCACATATCATTACATGGGCCTTACTGATAGTAAATCTTCTTTTTTTTCTATTCAGGCTACCTATATTTCATTTAATTGTAAAATTTATTAGCAATAGGTGGCTTATATGTTCTTATGTTTTCTAGTAAATATTTATGGTCTTTTGGCACGTCATAAGCATTTTCAACATGGCAACAAAACCTTTATAATTATTCAGAGTAACTGAATAGAAAAAAATAGGGAGTCGCCTCCAGGAGCAACTGTGGTGGATGGGAAGTGATAACACAAACCTGACAACTCAGGATCTTGTTGGACCATGTTTCCTGGAAGCAGCTATCCATCATGCAAGAGCCTGCTATAGTCTGTTTGATGATAAATTGGGAAGAGGCATTAGAATTGCATTCAGTCCATCTCCAAAAATCCCCATCA
The DNA here is from genome assembly GCF_052094955.1 of Ictidomys tridecemlineatus. NCBI lineage: Eukaryota > Metazoa > Chordata > Mammalia > Rodentia > Sciuridae > Ictidomys > Ictidomys tridecemlineatus. The sequence continues at coordinate 106,601,522 of NC_135477.1, read as the reverse complement.
TCTTAATAGTTCCAGTATTGCTCCAAAGTCCAAGAACAGAGTCTCCTCTGAGACTCAAGGCAAATCCTTAGCTGTGAGCCCCTATAATTTTGTTTTTAAAGATACATGATACAAACATACAATGTCATGGAGTAGACATTTCCATTCACAAAGGGAGAAATAGAAGCATAGAAAGAATGAATGGGACCAAAGGAAGGCCAAAACCCAACTGGACTAACATGAGGTCCTGTAACTCCACATGTTGCTACCTGGTGATAAAATGTGAGGTCCAAAGTTCTTGGACATCCCTGCCCCTTTGACCTTGTTGGGTGCAGTCCATGGTGGTGTTTCTCTTGGCCTATAGCTTTCCTTGGGAGATGTTCCATATTCTTGGCACCTCTTAATTCCTGGAATCTCCATTGCAATTTTAAGTCACTTTCATTCCTTAAAAATTGCCTTCTTAGGGGCTACCTGCTGGGATTCTGACCCTACTAAAAGTTGTCTGGCCTCCCAGGCCTTCCTTTGAAATCTTGTAGACAGACACTATGACTCACTAATCCCAGCATCCTGCATTCCTCAAGAACCAGCACGACTGGGGTTATGCCACTGTCTTCTGGCAGCTTAAGCAGTAGCTGGGCCCCTTTAGGCAACAGTTATAGTGGCTTCTGGGACCCTGGGCATCTGAGCTTGATGAAACAAATTGTGGGAAAACAGCCTTCTAAATGGCCCATTTCAAGAAGAGTCTACTAGGGCTTTCTTCTCAAAGCAAAGCCTTTCAAAAAAGTTTTTGCTTTTAAACCTGTTAGCCCATCATATGTGTGTCTGATTTCCAGAATGCCCCCCAAAGTACCTTTCCCACTGTTTCTGTGCAAAATATTGGTTTCTCTTTAATGGCACTTATCTCAGCAACCACACTTTCCTTGACCCCAATCATATGTGCACTTTGGTGGCAAACTGCAACTTTTAAAAATCTTTCCCCTTTACTTTCTGCTCCTAATTATCACAGTAAATCTGCCAGCAGTACACATGCCTTTGCCTGAATGCTGTACTGCCTTGAAATTTTCTATGCCATTAATCCATCAAATTTAAATTCAGCATGACAGAAAGTCACAGGGCATGGAGAGAATGTAGACAAATTCTTGGCCAGTATGTAACATGAATGGCCTCTTTTCCAATTCCTAGCAGAATTCTCATTTTTCTCTTAAATCTCATAAGCACAAGTTTTATGGGCCATATTCCTATCCACAACATGGTCTTTACCAGAATTTCCCATCAGCTCTGCCTAACATTCAAAGGCTTCTCTAGTGGCCTCTCCAAACTTTCCAAACTCTTCCTATAAGCACTTTGCAAGTGCTTCTAAATCACAGCTGGTATAATCACAGAAACAACCCCATTCTTGGTGCCAATTTCTGTATTAGTCAGCTTTTCATTCCTGGGATCAAAATACCTGACGAGCAACTTAGAGGAGGGAAGATTTATTTTGGCTCATGGTTTCCAGGATTCGGTTCATGGATAGCCAGCTCTACCCCTTGGGCCTGAGGTGAGACAAAACATCTTGATGGAAAGATGTGGCAGAGGAAAGCTGCTTAGCTCATGGAGATAGATAAACAGAGAGAAATAAAAAGAGGAAGGTGCCGGGGAGGAAGGTGCTGACCCTTTCAGGTCCTCTCAGTGACCTATATGCTCCCAAAGTCCATTTTGTTATCAATGGATATATCTACTGATGAGGTCAGAGTCCTCATGATCTAATCAGTCCCCAAAAGCTCCAACTCATGAGACCCAAATCTTAACAGAAGCTAAACAGCAACATGATAATGTGAGAAAGTATAAAACTCATTCTTAAAATATACAGATAAGGGCTGGGGGTGTGGCTCAAGCGGTAGTGCGCTCGCCTGGCGTGCGTGCGGCCCAGGTCCGATCCTCAGCACCACATACCAACAAACATGTTGTGTCCACTGAGAACTAAAAAATAAATATTAAAAAATATATATATATATACAGATAAATACAAAATGTTGTATTACTTTAACAATAGGTAAGTCACTTAATTCTACTTTAAAAGTTTTATATATATATATATATTTATAAATAAAATTACTACAACAAAAAATATGTTAAAACATAAGCCATATTAATAGATATAAATTTATAACTACAGCAAAATACATGTTGTGGAGAGAAGTAGAGTTTTGTATGTAACTTATTATTTCAAAATAATATTACAACTACATGATATTTTTTAAATATGCAAGATATTTGTAATCACAAAAATAATATCCACAGAAGATACTCAAAAGAAAAAGAGAAGCTAAGGTAGGAGGATCACAAGTTTAAGACCAGCCTCAGCAACTAAGTGAAGCCCTAATTTACTTAGCAAGACCCTGTCTCAAAATAAAAAATATAAAATGGCTGGAGATGTGACTCAGTGGTTAAGCAACCCTGGGTTCAATCTCTGGCACCAAAATGAAAAAAAAAAAGGAAATCAAACACAATCATATCAATAAAAATAAGTAAAAACAGCAAAGCAAAGGAGGACAGCAAGACAAGAAAACACACATGAACTATAAGAGTAACAGAAAACAACTAACACAATGGCAATAGTAAATCCTGACCCATCGATAATTAATTTATAAGTATGTTAAACTCTCCAGTCAAAATATTTAGAGTAGCTGAATGGGTTAAAAATAACACCCTATTATAAACTGTTTACAAGACTCTCATTTTTGAGGGCTAGAGTTGTGGCACAATGGTAGAGTGCTTGCCCAGCACATGTGAGGCACTGGGTTCAATCCTCAGCACCACATAAATAAATAAATAAATATATTGTGTCCCTCTGCAAAGCGAGGAAAAAAGTTGTTCTAAGAAAACGACACAGCCATGATAAAGTCAAACAACAACGAGTGCTGGCGAGGATGTGGGGAAAAGGGTACTCTTGTACACTGCTGGTGGGACTGCAAACGGGTGCGGCCAATTTGGAAAGCAGTATGGAGATTCCTGGGAAAGCTGGGAATGGAACCACCATTTGACCCAGCTATTGCCCTTCTCGGACTATTCTCTGAAGACCTTAAAAGAGTACACTACAGGGATACTGCCACATCGATGTTCATAGCAGCACAATTCACAATTGCTAGACTGTGGAATCAACCCAGATGCCCTTCAATGGATGAGTGGATAAAAAAAAAATGTGGCATTTATACACCATGGAGTATTACGCAGCACTAAAAAATGACAAAATCACGGAATTTGCAGGGAAATGAATGGCACTAGAGCAGATTATGCTTAGTGAAGCTAGCCAATCCCTAAAAAACAAATACCAAATGTCTTCTTTGATATAATGAGAGCAACTAAGAACAGAGCAGGGAGGAAGAGCAGGAAGAAAAGATTAACATTAAACAGAGACATGAGGTGGGAAGGAAAGGGAGAAAAAAAGGGAAATTGCATGGAAATGAAGGGAGACCCTCATTGATATACAAAATTACATAAAGGAGGTTGTGAGGGGAATGGGATAATAAACATGGAGGGAAATGAATTACAGTAGATGGGGTAGAGAGAGAAGACGACGGGAGGGGAGGGGAGGGGGGATAGTAGAGGATAGGAAAGGCAGCAGAATACCACAGTTACTAATAGGGCAGTATGTAAAAATGTGAATGTGTAACCGATGTGATTCTGCAATCTGTATTTGGGGTAAAAATGGGAGTTCATAACCCACTTGATTCTAATGTATGAAATATGATATGTCAAGAGCTTTGTAATGTTGTGAACAATCAATAAAAAAATTTAAAAAAAAATAAATTGTTAAAAAAAAAGAAAATGACACCAAAAGAAAAGATGTGACTATAATTATAAAAGAAAAAAAGTCACAAAAGATAAATGATAAAAGGCTGAATCTACTAGGAAAATGTAGCAGTCATAGACACATATGCACTTGACTACAGAGCATCTAAATATATTATGCAAAAAGCAGCAGACATAAAGGGGAAAAAATCAACAACAACAGCACAACAATGAGAAACTTCAATATCCTACCTATAATGCTGGAAAGAATATCCAGATAAATGATCAATAAGAAAACAAAAGACTGAAATAACACTAGAAGAAATTGGCTTAACAGATATGCATTTAGGACAATAGAAACACAGTTCATGATTTTTGTTTTATTGGGGAGGTTGTTCATTTGTTTTTAAATAAAAAATTTTCTTAGCAGTATACATAAAGTGTTCAGTTTACAGAACAGGAGATTCAGAGGGCACAATGACAGGGAAGTACTACAGGAGGATGTTGTTACATCATGTACACGTTTTCATACCTATGTACAGTAAATTTCTTTTAGTTGTAGATGGACCAATTATCTTTATTTATCTATTTCCATGTTGTTCTGAGAATCGAACCCAGTGCCTCACATGTGCAAGGCAGGTGCTCTACCACTAAGCCACCGCCCTAGCCCTGAATTCTTTTATTTTTTTTAGCTGAGGTATATTTTTATTCTTTAATTTATTTTTAACATATACATAAAAGCAAAAATTGTTCATATTCATAGGGTACCATGTAATGTTTTAACACATTTATACATTGCTTAATGTTGAAATCAGATTAAGTATATTTATCTCACATATAACACATTTATCCAATATTTGCCATTTCTTTAGGATGAAAGCTTTTGAAATATTTTATTCTAGCTTTGTGATATGTACAGTGAATTACTGTTACCTATAGTCATCCTACTTTGCAATAGTACATTGTAACTTTTTTTTTACTCTAACATGGTATCCATTGATCGACCTTTTCTCATCCCTCCCCAACCTTACTCTCCTTGTCCACTGGTAACCACCATTCTATTCACAACTTCTGTGAGATCAAATTTGTTAGATTCCATGTTAAATAAGATCATGTGGTATTGTCTTTCTGTGAATGGCTTATTTCACTACCATAATGATTTCCAGTTCCATCCATGTTGTCACAAATGACAGGACTTCATTCTTTTTTATGTCTAAATATTTTTCTATTTTGTTTATCCATTCATCTGTTGATGGACACTTAGGTTATTTTCATTTCTTGACTATTGTATTGACTTAATCAATTTTGTGTCTCTGACAAAATGCCTGAGACAAAACATCTTAAAGGAGAAAAAAATTGTTTCAGTTCACAGTTTTAGAGGTTTCAATCCATGGTTATCTGGCTCCATTGCTTTGGGCCTAAGGTAACACATAACATCATAGGAAAAAGGCCTGCTTGCCTCATGACAGCTGTTAAGAGAGAGAGATAAAGGGGATAGAAGCATGAAACACCCTTCCTGGGCATGTCCCTGGTGATCTCCTCCAGCTAGGTTCCACCTTTTACAGTTTCCACCACCTCTCAATAATGCCTTCATCAAAGGTTGAATCCACTGACAAGGTCAGAGCCCTCATAATCTAACCACAACGCCCAAGCTCCACCTCTGAACATTACACTTTGGGTGCCAAGCTTTCAACACATTAGCTTTGGGGGAATATTCTAGATCCAAACCATAACAGCTAACATGAATAGTGCTACAATGAATATGGGAAGACAGATGTCTTATCAACATACTGATTTCATTTTCTTCAATAATATACCCAGGCATGGGATTGCTGGCTCCTGTGGTAGCTCTGTCTTCAATGGTCTGAAGAACCTCCATAGTGTTTTACCTTAATGGGTTCACTAATTTACATCCCCACCAAAAAGGGTGCAAGTTTTCCCTTATATCCACATTTTTGCCAGCACCTGTTCTCTTTAGTCTTTTTGATAACAGCCATTTTATGGGATTGAGGTGATATCTTTTGATTTGAATTTCTGATAATTATCATGATGTTTACTCAGTTTCCCCCAACTAGGGCAGTGAGTCAGATTAGAAATATTAGAGGTATGTGAAATTTAAGAAATAAAGACACAGAAATAAGTGAAAAGCAGGGGCACAGTGGGATGATCCAGCTTGGATGGAGACTGGATCTAACAAGGGGAACAAAGGTATGGGCATTAAAGGGCTTCAGTGTGAAAAACTTCTTAAGGTAAACAGAATGAAGCTGAAAAAAAAATATGGTTGGGGCTCAGCAGGTTATGCCCATCTCTTCTACATCTAGTCAGCTGGGATTTGAGATCAAGGCTTTTAAACTGTGGATTCCATGACAAGCACAAAACTTGCCTATCAACAGTAGTCACACTGCAACTAGGCACGTGTTTCCCTGGCACCCTCACACCACAGGGTTCCCAAAAGCCCATCTCACTGTCTAGATTTCACATAATTCAAAGCAATTATTTATTAACTGCTCTTGACATCTAATAGTGTCAAACATTTTTCATTTACCTCTTGGTGGTTTGCATGTCTTACTTTGAGAAATGTCTATTTAGATGTATTTCCCACATTTAATTTTTTAATTATTTTTAGTGTGTAACACACACACACACACACATTCACACACACACACATTCACACACACACTGCCTGAAACTCTGTCTTCCAAGTGTTCTAATCTCTTGGTGATGCTTCCCATTGAATTTTGAATTTGGCTTATTAATTCCTTCATTTCAAGGATTTCTGCTTGATTTTCTTTTTCAGAATCTCTATCTCTTTATTGAAATGATTTTTCACTTCCTGTATTTTTTTAATATTTATTTTTTAGTTTTAGGTGGACACAATATCTTTGTTTTATTTTTTGCGGTGCTGAGAATCAAACCCAGTGTCTCATACATGCAAGGTGAGCACTCTACCTTTGAGCCACAACCCCAGCTCATCACTTTCTGTATTTTTTCTCTCATATCACTTCTTACTTTTTTCCTTTACCTCACAAGTTAATTTAACTATGTGTATTCGAAACTCTTTCTCTGACTTTTCTTCCACTGTGGTGGTGATAGATTCTATTATTGAAGTATCTTGGTTTGTTTGGGGTAATTTGTTCCATTATTTTTTCATTTTGTTTGTGTGTCTGCCCATCTAACAGTATGGATGTGAGGCAGTAGAATTTCTACCCTGTGGACTTACTGTGTCCCTGAAGTTTTCCCAGTATCTCATCATTTAGGGAGAAATAATTAATAACAACAACCAATGCAAACAATATATAGCAGTAAACCAAATAGTTCCTGCTATGATGTTTGCAATGTTGTCACAGTGAACAGAAATTGTGTGATCAGTGGGCTGGGGTCGTGGCTCCTAGGTAGAGCATTTGCCTGGCATGTGTGAGGCACTGGGTTCAATCCTCAGCACCACATAATGGTAAAATAAAGATATAGTGTCCACCTGTAACTAAAAAATAAATGTTTAAAAAAAAGAAAATTATATGTTCAGTTAGTGCCTACAATAAAAACAGTTAAGTTTGCAAAGTGGTTTACAATTTCATATGATGGACAGAGAGAGAAAAGAAGTGATATAGGATGTGATGATTATGAGGAAAGAGAGAAGATAGAAGTAATAAATGAAGGAGGAGAGAGGACAGAAGTAATAAAATTAAAGAAAGAATGAAAAACAAAATAATAGAGATTGGCTATTAACAGAAGAAAATAGAGAAAGAGATTGCAGTGGACAATTGAAATAAAAATATTTATATAAAAAATATTTTAAAAATAAAAAATAAAAGAATACAAAACAAAACTGAAACATAATAGTCAAAATTCCTATTTCTCAAAAAAACCCTGATCCATTAAAAATAACTGATTTCAAAAATGCTAGAAATGAGAAAAGAAAATATGAATATGTATAAATATCCATGAATGATCCAGGTCACAATTAAGCAGAGAAAAGGAAAATAAGAAGACAAAAAGCTCTCAATGAAAAGTTAAATAGTTTCAGTTGGAGTTCAAAAGATTCTCAGCTTCCCTTCTCAGCAGTCAGACGGGAATGTCTGGAGTATGATACTTGCTCCACCCTCAGGATGAGGTTGCTAGGGTGAGAGAGGTAATCCTATAGGCAGAACTCCTGGGGGGCAGGGGTAGGCTTAGCTGGGCTCCATGCTTCAGGCTTAGCTAGACTCCAGGTTCTTCACTGGATACCAATTGGTCTGAATGTTCTAAATCAGCTTACCCCCAAGGCCCAGCATTGACAGATTATGCTGGAAGACTACATCCCAGGATCTCCCCTGGGTCCACATATGTGGTAGAAGAGACAATTTTTAGTTCAGTATATTGGCTGTGGACCCCAAGTTTCCTAGTCTAGGGTTCTGTCTCTAGTCTGTCTCTCCTGCCCCCGCCCTTCCAAATTCTTGGCAGGGGTGTCTTTCCCAGCCAGTCCTACAAGCAGCCAGATTAGAAGGGAGGGGACAAGCCCAGTGGGTTTTGGAGACCAGTTGTTCCTGGGTAAACCTTGTTCCACATTTGGTTTATTCCTGGTCACTTAGGCACACTGTATATCATGCAGTGTGGGTTTGCTGCACCTGTGTTTTGGGTCACACTTAGGTTTGTAGAACTCCACTTTCTCAGTTGACAATCCCTGCTCTGTGGCTGCAAAATAATTCCTTCCTCTGTACTCCACATGCCTCCAGATGCAGGTTCTTTCCCATACAAGGCTATTGTGTAGGGCACCTTTCAGTTTAGTTGGGCAGTGTCTTTGATCTCTAAACTCTCTGTATCCAGATGCAACTCATTCTTCCTAAGAATGTGGATCCTTTTAATTCCCTTATCCCTCCTCTGTGCTCACAGAGGAACTGCTTTGGCTGGTGCCTCTGGCCACCACAGCAGCTGTGGTGCCAGATTTCTTTCTTATTTTATTATATCCAATCTCCTGAGGCTCCAATCTGCTTTGAGTGTCTAGTATTAAATTCCAGTAAAAAGTTAAGTTCCTCCCCCACTTTTTTCATTCATCCACCTTGCTGAGAAGCTGCTTGCCTGCTTTCTTGGCTTCATACCATGGAGCAGCCAGGAAAGTGACCTGCTCCATTCTGCCATCCTACTGATGAATTCTTTTGTCACTTCTAACAGTTTGGGTCTGGAGTTTTAGGAATGTTCTATATATGAGACCATGTCATCTACAAACTGACATTTTGGCTTCCTTTTTCCCAATTTGGATGTTCTTTATTTATTAGTTTGTTTTTGTTTTCTTTTGTTGTTGTATGTTTGTTTGCCTTCAACTCCAGCTAGGACTTCTAGAACTATGTTGAATGAAAAGGATTGAAGTAGACATCCTTATCTTATTCCAAATATTAGAGAAAATTATTTCAGCTTTTCTCTATTCTGTATAATGCTAGCTTTTGTCTTCCTATAGATATCTTTATTATATTGAGATACCCATCATAAATTCTTTACCTCTGTCATAGGGTAAATTGTTCCTAGGGAGGTAAACAACCTCACAAAAGTGGGCAAAAATAACTATTAAAACCATCCATGAGTGGTCATTTAAAAACTCATTTGCTCATTTTCTAAGAATAAATTCTTAAGAAAGAAATTTCTGAATTGAAGAGCATTCAGTTACATAAGGTTTAAAATATTTCTAAATTATTCTCAAAAATTAGCACTTCCAGTATTTAAGTATAAAAATAGCAAGTATTAAATACACTAATCAAATAGGCTTCTTTCTTCATTTTAGTCTATCATTATTTACTTTTGATTTTTTTTATTTTAATAGTCATTTATTTCTGTAAACTGAAGTCATCTTTAAGAGTTTCAAGTAATTATTTGACATAGTTGGTCTATATTTTTATCTCCTCTGTCATTGGGATTTTTAGCCAGTTTTCATTATTAATAGTCTGCAAGTGTGCTTTCTTTCCATTTTAATTTGTTTTGTCAGATAATGATTTATCTATCCCCCCCCAAAATAAATACTGTTTATTGATCATATATTTTATGGGTTTATTTTCTACTTCATTAATTTGTATCTTTTGTCAGAATCCCCTCTTCCTGTTTTATTGGGTTTATTTCTGTTAATACAAGAGTTTTCCCAATCATTCTTTCAAAATAGTATATAACTGTAATTTTGGTTTTCACTTTTCTGCCAGGTTAATTTAAAGAAGGGAAAAAAAAGCATTTCTTTGTTGTATTTCTTCACAGCTAATTGCTACTTTGCATCATTTTAATCAAAGAATTTTCAGGTTGGTATTGTCTTCGGGGTTTTCTGTACAGTTTAATTTATAATCAATCTTTATAAATATCCTATAGAAATTATAAAATCTCTGTATTGTGGCTATTGAGAATGGAGTAGTTTTCCTCATTTCCCTTTCTGAGGATTTGTCACTGATATACACAAATGCCTTTGATTTATGGGTGTTGATTTTATATCTTGCTATTTTGCTGAATTCATTTACTAGTTCTAGAAGTTTTTTGGTGGAACTTTTAGAGTCTTCCAGGTATAGAATCATATCATCAGCAAATAGTGCAATTTGAGTTCTTCATATATATATATACCATTAATTTTTTTTATCTAATTGCTCTAGTCAGTGTTTCAAGAACTATGTTAAATAGAAGTGGTGAAAGAGGTCATCCCTATGTTGCTCCAGTTTAAGATTTTATCTCACTCCAGTCAGAATGGCAGCTATGATAAGACAAACAACAATAAGTGTTGGCGAGGATGTGGGGGAAAAAGTACATTCATACACTGTTGGTGGGATTGCAAATTGTCGAAGTCAATATGGAAAGCAGTATGGAGATTTCTTGGAAAATTGAGAATGGAACCGCCATTTGATGCTGCTATCCCTCTCCTCCGTCTATACCCAAAGGACTTTAAAACAGCATACTACAGGGACACAGCCACAACAATGTTTATAGCAGCACAATCATGATTGTGGAAACAATCTAGATGCCCTTCAATAGATGAATGGATAAAAAAAATGTGGCATATATACACAATGGAATATTACTCAGCAATAAAAGAGAATTTTTAAATCATGGCATTTGCAGGTAAATGGATAGTTAGAGAAGATAATGCTAAGTGAAGTTAGCCAATCCCAAAAAGACCAAATGCCAAATGTTTTCTCTTATATAAGGAGGCTGATTCGTAGTGGGATAGGGAGAGGGAGCATGTAAAGAATAGATGAACTCTAGATGGGACACAGGTGTGGGAGGGGATGGGAGGGTGCATCAGATAATTAATGGTGGTGGAATGTGATGATTATTATTATCCAAAGTACATGTATAAGACACAAATAGGTGTGAGTGTTACCATGTATACAACTAGAGATATGAAAAATTTGAGCTCTATATATGTAATAAAAATTGTAATGCATTCCGCTGTTATATATAAACAATAAATAAATAAATAAATAATAAAATAAAATCTCTATATTATGAATAAACATTTTTATATTTAGCAAATTTAATTACATTATTCAGTGTCTTTATTCCCATGTTTTATTTTTGACCATTTAATTAGTCAGAAATAAAGCTATATTAAAATTTCCAATTATATTTATGCTTTGACTAATTTTATCATAGTTGTAATTGTGCTTTCTATATAGAATTGTTATTTACACTGAAAGGCGTATGTATATTCATTTATTTGATACAAATTACATTAGTGGTCAGCACATCTAATTGTTTTATTTAACACTCTTTGCCTGAGGCCTAAACAAGAACAGCACTGTTTCTTTTCTTAGCAGGTGCCTGCCATGTCCTTGTCCATTCTTTTCTAACCTTGTTTCACTCATTCAGTTTTAAGAGTGTCTCTTACAATAGCACAAAACCTAATTTAAATATTTTAAAACTAAATCCAAGTATCTTTAACCCATTCATGTACATTGAGGGGAAAAAAAATCACAGTATCAGCTACTTTGATGTTCCAGGTTTTTTATGCTGTTTCTCACTTTATTTCTCGTATCATTTGTTGTAGTGCTTATTTCCTTGTACTATTTTTCTTTATTAATGTGAAATGTACATCTCTTGCTACAAATCTGGAGTTTAAAAATATTTCAAATATTGATGATACTTACATGTTCATATATAGTCATTAAAAATGAATATGCAAATGATTAGATGATGGTTATAAGCAGCTGAATATTAAGGTAAGAAAAAATAGTAATGGTTCAGTTCAATTTTCCTAAAAATTTATACACTAAAACAATGAGATATTGTTTCTCTTCCTAAATAAAAAATTATAAAACCTATCAATACACTGTTAACTTTGACATAGGAACACAGGTACTTTCACACACTGCTGGTAAGATTTTGTGTTGGTATAGGTGACCCTTGTAATTGTTTTCAAACATTTTTATATGATCACTTTATGACATTAACCAGCTGGTATATACTAAATAAGTTGATTTGAGCCAATAGAGTCAATAGTGGTAGGAAAGTATGAGACAAACTCAGAGAGCATTCTAAACAACTGTCCTGTGTTCTTTAAAGTGTCAATAACATGAAAAACACACTCACACAGATTTTAAATGAAAAAGGACATGGTAACTAATGCAATGCATTCTTTAACCAAAAAAAGGTCATTAATGGGACAATTAATAAATATGGATAAGGTTTATAAGTTAGATAATAGTATTGCATCAATGTTAATTTCTGTTTCCCATAATTGTACTCTGATTATGTAAGAGAATGTATACACTTAAAAAAAATCCTTGAAGAATTTGGGGTAAAGGATATCATATCTGCCATTTATTCTTATAAATTTCAAGAAAAAACAAACAGAAGAGACAGAGCAAGAGACAGAGAAAACAAATATAAGGAAATTTAAAGTTTATGGAGACTGGCCAAAGGGCTTCTGGAATTTTTTTTTTTATTATACTTCCAAGTTTTCTGACTATCTAAGTTAGGAGAAAATATATGTCTAAAAATGAAAAGGAAAACTTGATAAGTTAATTCAAAAATCAGAGAGTCATTCCACTGCATGAATTTATGATTAAATTAAACAAACCATTGAACTAGGAGGTGATTCCTAAAACATACTTATTTTCAAAATGGTTAAGTACAGGTGCATGTAGCCCATCCTTGGGAGACTGGTGTTCGAGGTACCAGCCCAGAAAACTCCCAGTCTTAAAATTTTCCCTCCTGGTAGGAAATTTTGCCCTCCCTCTCCATAACTCACACTTCTCAAGTTTGATTTTTCCACAATGCAAATCTCATCCTGAAGTGGCACCCCTTCTCTCCACAGAAAAGTCTTAACTGGGCTTCTCCAGAAATCTTCACCATGGCTGAAGGGCTGTCAGCAAAAGAGTCTCTGCAAAAGAGTTCAATGTAGATAAACTTCCTATTTTCATGCCGCCCTGCTTTACTTGGCCACCTGCAGGGAAGATACCAGCACTCCAGGTGCTGGACACACCCTTACTAGTTTCTCACAAACATGTATCCAGTATATTATATTTTGTAGAAATGAACAAACAAGGTCTCTGGCCTTGAGCTGGGCTTCACAGAGAAGTCTACAATTTTAAGATAAGTTACCACTTGGGCTCCATGGTAACAGCTGGCAGGAGGAGGAAAGAGGGGGAGAAAAAGCTCTCCCCTTTTTAGGTGTTGCCCTTGAAGGGTTAACTTGCCCAAAACAGTGAAAGAAAAAGCTGCTTTTATGTGAACTTCTGCAGACTGTGAACCTTTGAGCCCCTCCCCTTACATGCTGAGTATAAAACTCTAATGAAACTACCTGAACTCAGGGTTCAGGGGATTGATTGATTACAGCAAAAGCTGTGCCCTCTGAACCTGGCTGCAGCCAAATAAAACTGTTTCCTGCTATCTTTGGTGTCTTGCCACGTCTGTCCCTACAACAAGCCCACCAGGCACCCTCCTCCAGCACCTTAGAATGTTTCACATAATGCAGTACAGAAGGCATGTAGCTGTGTAATATGAAAACACTCATGTTCTTCTTATCTGTGCAGTGAGTATGATTTTTTCCCCCATCAACCAATTTTAGGTTTTGATTCCCACCATGGCCATCACTCAGTTTGGGGTATTTAAGGTTTATACCTGTCTAGCAACAGTATTTTTTTTCCTAAAGAGATTAATATGCAAATGGCAGAGGAAGGATATTATGTGGAGACCAAATACTTTTTGCCATCTATGGTTAGTTGTTAAGCAGATTCGAAAGAGTAGGCTTGTAAAGCTTGAAGGAGGGAACGTGGCAATCAAACAGAATACTTTGGAACAAATAGGACCTTACTATTTTAAAGACATGACATCAAGTATAAGGGAAACTCAGAAAATCATTATTAAGAAAACTATTAAATTTGGGCATCCCCAATAGTAGCACAGGTTTTTTGTATAAATTAGCAGCTACAAAGATATGCCTGTTTGCTTTAGTCAGCTTTTACACTGCTGTGACAAAAGACCTGACGAGAATAATTTTAAGGAGGACATGTTTATTCAGGGGCTCATGGTTTCAGAAGTTTCAGTCCACAAATGGCTGACTCCATTCCTTTGGGCTGAAGATGAGGCAGAATATCTCAGTGGAAGTGTGTGATAGAGAAAAACAGCTGGGAACTTGGCACCAGGAAGGAGAGAGAGCTCAGCTCACACAATATATATATCCCAAAGGCGTACCCCCAGGGACCCACCTCCTCCAGCCATGCCCTACCTGCCTGTAGTTACCACCCAGTTAATCCCTATCAGGGGATTAATGCCTGATTAGATTAAGGCTCTCATAACCCAATCATTTCAACTCTAAATGTTCTTGCACCATTTCTCACATGAGCCTTTGGGGAGACATCTAAACCATCACACTTTTATTCATCAATCTTCTGAATTAGGTAACTTAGATACCTGGCAAGAAAATACCAATGCAGGGGAAGAAGAGCAACAAGACAATATAGCCTGGCAAGCAGAAGTCCTGAGGCAGCAGAAAATAACAGAGAAAAGAAAACAGCAGAATCACAAAGAAAGAAAGTGGAAAAGGAAGGTCAGAGGCTAATGAAGAGGGAGCAAAACAAAATTCTTATGAGACTTTCAAAACAAATATTCTCCAAATGTCACGATGCCAAGAGAAATCTGAACTCTATAAAGTACACACTATTCGTATAGATCAGAGAGTATTTTTAGAATGCAAACACAGTGCTTAATTCAGAGCATTCATCAGAACATCCAGGACACCAGGGTTCTCCCAAAGTACCTTTAATGAGTGAGATTGAAAAGCACAAAAGACTTATGAGACATTTTCTCCAACGTGCTCCAAATATAAGATAATTATTTGCTATAGAGAAATTACTACCAATGGAATAGAGCAATACTTCTCAAGCTTGTGTTTCAAGCTAAATAAATGGGTGTAATTAACTTATGATTGCAAAGAATTTTGCCATTATTCTATCCTTAAATATGCATAGTTGTGAATTAAATAATTTTAATATTCTTTGATTCTATTGTTATCTGACCTAAATTAGA
This sequence comes from Ictidomys tridecemlineatus, assembly GCF_052094955.1. Taxonomy (NCBI): domain Eukaryota; kingdom Metazoa; phylum Chordata; class Mammalia; order Rodentia; family Sciuridae; genus Ictidomys; species Ictidomys tridecemlineatus. Next base: position 106,586,300 of record NC_135477.1, on the reverse strand, counting down.
CAAATTCTAGGGCTTCAACTTATTTTTATTATCAAAATATGGTGCTGGCATACATTTTCTCTCTTTGAATTTGTGTTGTTTATGTTTAATGAAGCATTAAGGAATTTGATGACTTGGTCTTTTAAGAAAGTTATGTTAAATGTAAGAATTTTATTTATCATGAAAACTAGTTAAGTATAAATTGAGATGTGTTAGCCACAGACTGGGATCCTAATTAGAATAAGATGTACTCTATGTTTGTACAAATGTGTCAAAATTGACTCTACTGTCACATATAACTAAAAAGAACTAATAAAATGTTCATGGTGATATGTCAACAGCAAATAAATGAAAATAAATCGAGATATTTTTACTAGTACACAAAAAGAAGTCTAGTAATTTTAAGGAAAAAACTTCTAGGCATAATGTTGAAATTTGGGGGAATTATTGTTTAAAAAGCATCAAGGAAATTTTCACAAAAAGACAATTGCACTTTAGATGAGAAGTGGGTTAATGTTAATGAGGCAGGAGGAAAAAGATCATTGAAAACTTCACTGTAGAAAGTACTACTTTCCAGGATTTATTATTGAGGCTTCACATGCCAACTCACAATGCACTATCTTGACACAGATCATATAAACCTCAATAAATTTCTAAAGCCTATGATACTAAAGGTTACCCAATTTTGTTACAGGGCAATTTCAAAGGTGAGTGGGATTTTTTTTTTCCCTCAATACAAAATAGTGAACCAATTGTTCAAAAGCCTTAACTAACCTAGCCCATATGGAGAAACAGTCAGAATAGAACATAGATTTTTAGGAATTTAAAAAATAAAAAGAAAATGGGTTCCAACCAAGAATCGTGTATCCAGCGAAATTAAGCTTCAGAATGGAAGATGAAATTAAAACATTCCATGATAAACAAAAGTTAAAAGAATTTTCAGCTAGAAAACCATCTCTTCAAAAAATCCTTGGCAAAACACTACAGGAAGAGGAAATGGAAAACAACAATGAAAACCAACAGTGGGAGGTAGGACAGTAAAGGGGGGAAAATAATCAAAGAGGAAAACAAATCAGGTTTAGCAGCATTAATAAACAAATATGGCTGGAAGAACAAACCATATCTCAATAATAACCCTAAATGTTAATGGCTTAAACTCACCAATTAAGAGACACAGGCTAGTTGAATGGATCACAAAACAAGACCCAACAATATGCTGCCTACAGGAGATGCATTTGATAGGAAAAGATATACATAGAGTGAAGGTGAAAGGTTGGGAAAAATCATATCACTCATATGGACTGCAGAAACAAGCAGGAGTGTCCATACTCATATCAAATAAAATAGATTTCAAACCAAAGTTAATCAAAAGGGATAAAGAGGGACACTACATACTGCTCAAGGGAACCATACACCAACAAGACATAACAATCTTAAATATATATGCCCCAAACAATGGTGCTGCTGTGTTCATCAAGCAAACTCTTCTCAAGTTCAAGAGTCTAATAGACCACCATACAATAATCATGGGAGATTTCAACACACCTCTATCACCACTGGACAGATCTTCCAAACAAAAGTTGAATAAGGAAACTATAGAACTCAATAACACAATTAACAACCTAGACTTAATTTACATATATAGAATATACCACCCAACATCAAGCAGCTACACTTTTTTCTCAGCAGCACATGGATCCTTCTCAAAAATAGATCATATATTATGTCACAGGGCAACTCTTAGACAATATAAAGGAGTAGAGATAATACCATGCATCTTATCTGATCATAATGGAATGAAACTAAAAATCAACGATAAAAGAAGCAAGGAAAAATCATGCATCACTTGGAGAATGAACAATAGGTTACTGAATGATCAATGGGTTTTAGAAGACATCAAAGAGGAAATTAAAAAATTCTTAGAGTTTAATGAAAACACAGACACAACATATCGGAATCTATGGGACACATTGAAAGCAGTTCTAAGAGGAAAATTCATTGCTTGGAGTTCATTCCTTAAAAAAAGAAAAAACCAACAAATAAATGATCTCATACTTCATCTCAAAATCCTAGAAAAAGAAGAGCAAAACAACAGCAAAAGAAGTAGAAGGCAAGAAATAATTAAAATCAGAGCTGAAATTAATGAAATCGAAACAAAAGAAACAATTGAAAAAATTGACAAAACGAAAAGTTGGTTCTTTGAAAAGATAAATAAAATTGACAGACCCTTAGCCATGCTAGCGAAGAGAAGAAGAGAGAGAACTCAAATTACTAGCATACGGGATGAAAAAGGCAAGATCACGACAGACACTTCAGAAATACAGAAGATAATCAGAAATTATTTTGAATCCTTATACTCCAATAAAATAGAAGATAGTGAAGGCATAGATAAATTTCTTAAGTCATATAATCTGCCCAGATTGAGTCAGGAGGATATAGACAACCTAAACAGACCAATATCAATTGAGGAAATAGAAGAAACCATCAAAAGATTACCATCTAAGAAAAGCCCAGGACCGGATGGGTATACAGCAGAGTTTTACAAAACCTTTAAAGAGGAACTAATACCAATACTTTTCAAGCTATTTCAGGAAATAGAAAAAGAGAGAGAACTTCCAAATTCATTCTACGAGGCCAACATCACCCTGATTCCGAAACCAGACAAAGACACTTCAAAGAAAGAAAACTACAGACCAATATCTCTAATGAACCTAGATGCAAAAATCCTCAATAAAATTCTGGCGAATCGGATACAAAAACATATCAAAAAAATTGTGCACCATGATCAAGTAGGATTCATCCCTGGTATGCAAGGCTGGTTCAATATACGGAAATCAATAAATGTTATTCACCACATCAATAGACTTAAAAATAAGAACCATATGATCATCTCGATAGATGCGGAAAAAGCATTCAACAAAGTACAGCATCCTTTTATGTTCAAAACTCTCGAAAAACTAGGGATAACAGGAATATACCTCAACATTGTAAAAGCAATTTATGCTAAGCCTCAGGCTAGCATCATTCTGAATGGAGAAAAATTGAAGGCATTCTCTCTAAAATCTGGAACAAGACAGGGATGCCCTCTCTCACCACTGCTGTTCAACATAGTTCTCGAAACACTGGCCAGAGCAATTAGACAGACGAAAGAAATTAAAGGCATAAAAATAGGAAAAGAAGAACTTAAATTATCACTATTTGCAGATGACATGATTCTATACCTAGCAGACCCAAAAGGGTCTACAAAGAAACTATTAGAGCTAATAAATGAATTCAGCAAAATGGCAGGTTATAAAATCAACACGCATAAATCAAAGGCATTCCTGTATATCAGCGACAAATCCTCTGAAATGGAAACAAGGACAACCACTCCGTTCACAATATCCTCAAAAAGAATAAAATACTTGGGAATCAACCTAACAAAAGAGGTGAAAGACTTATACAATGAAAACTACAGAACCCTAAAGAGAGAAATTGAAGAAGACCTTAGAAGATGGAAAAATATACCCTGTTCATGGATAGGCAGAACTAACATCATCAAAATGGCGATATTACCAAAAGTTCTCTATAGGTTTAATGCAATGCCAATCAAAATCCCAACGGCATTTCTTGTAGAAATAGAGAAAGCAATCATGAAATTCATATGGAAGAATAAAAGACCCAGAATAGCAAAAACAATACTAAGCAGGAAGTGTGAATCAGGTGGTATAGCGATACCAGATTTCAAACTATACTACAGAGCAATAGTAACAAAAACAGCATGGTACTGGTACCAAAACAGGCGGGTGGACCAATGGTACAGAATAGAGGACACAGAAACCAACCCACAAAACTACAACTTTCTTATATTTGATAAAGGGGCTAAAAGCATGCAATGGAGGAAGGATAGCCTCTTCAACAAATGGTACTGGGAAAGCTGGAAATCCATATGCAACAAAATGAAACTGAATCCCTTTCTCTCGCCATGCAAAAAAGTTAACTCAAAATGGATCAAGGAGCTTGATATCAAATCAGAGACACGGCATCTGATAGAAGAGAAAGTTGGCTACGACCTACATGCTGTGGGGTCGGGCTCCAAATTCCTCAACAGGACACCCATAGCACAAGAGTTAACATCTAGAATCAACAAATGGGACTTACTCAAACTAAAAAGTTTTTTCTCAGCAAAAGAAACAATAAGAGAGGTAAATAGGGAGCCTACATCATGGGAACAAATCTTTACTCCTCACACTTCAGATAGAGCCCTAATATCCAGAGTATATAAAGAACTCAGAAAATTAGACAATAAGATAACAAATAACCCCATCAACAAATGGGCCAAGGACTTGAACAGACACTTCTCAGAGGAGGACATACAATCAATCAACACGTACATGAAAAAATGCTCACCATCTCTAGCAGTCAGAGAAATGCAAATCAAAACCACCCTAAGATACCATCTCACTCCAGTAAGATTGGCAGCCATTAAGAAGTCAAACAACAATAAGTGCTGGCGAGGATGTGGGGAAAAGGGTACACTTGTACATTGTTGGTGGGACTGCAAATTGGTGCAGCCAATTTGGAAAGCAGTATGGAGATTTCTTGGAAAGCTGGGAATGGAACCACCATTTGATCCAGCTATCCCCCTTCTCGGTCTATTCCCTAAAAACCTAAAAAGAGCATGCTACAGGGACACTGCTACATCGATGTTCATAGCAGCACAATTCACAATAGCAAGACTGTGGAACCAACCTAGATGCCCTTCAATAGACGAATGGATAAAAAAAATGTGGCATTTATACACAATGGAGTATTACTCTGCATTAAGAAATGACAAAATCATAGAATTTGGAGGGAAATGGATGGCATTAGAGCAGATTATGCTAAGCGAAGCTAGCCAAGCCCTAAAAAACAAATGCCAAATGTCTTCTTTGATATAAGGAGAGTAACTAAGAACAGACTAGGGAAGAAGAGCACGAGAAGAAGACCATCATTAAACAAGGAGGAGAGGTGGGAGGGAAAGGGAGAGAGAAGGGAAATTGCATGGAAATGGAAGGAGACCCTCAGGGTTATACAAAATTACATACTAGAGGAAGTGAGGGGAAAGGGAAAAATAATACAAGGGGGAGGAATGAATTACAGTAGTGGGGGTAGAGAGAGAAGAGGGGAGGGGAGGGGAGGGGAGGGGGGATAGTAGAGGATAGGAAAGACAGCAGAATACAACAGACACTAGAATGGCAATATGTAAATCAATGGAAGTGTAACTGATGAGATTCTGCAAGCTGTATACGGGCTAAAATGGGAGTTCATAACTCACTTGAATCAAAATGTGAAATATGATATATCAAGAACTATGTAATGTTTTGAACAACCAACAATAAAATAAAAAAAGAAAAAATAATAATATTGACTTCATAATAATGTAAACTATATTTTCCCCTGGATTTGGTCAATGTTGCAATGCTCCAAAATTTCCACCTATTAAAAAATAATATACATTTAAAAAAAAATAGTTGGCGCTATTGTATATTTATTGTGTTTTTGTTGTTTGTCGCATTTGCCTTATTTTTACACAGCAATTTTAATGAACTTACAGATGAGCTCTTGGAAACAGCATTTTATTTACAACATCAAATAATAATTAAAAGGAAATGGTTTATGATGTTATAATCTATAGGATATGGTTTATAATGTCTTGGCCTAATTGTCATCCAGGAAGCAATGAGATACTCAATAGAATGTAGTAAATATGAATTTTAGGACAAAAAACAATGCAAGTATGTCAGAAATGTAACAATTTAATTTTCATCAAGCCCTACTTCCTATGATATTCCATTGAATATCATAAACTCTGTATAGTAAACACATTGTTATCCCCTTTTAGTAGGAAAGAGATGTTTCACAAGTTCTTCCATGAAAAAAAAATGTTCTGATTTGCAAAGTTCACTGATTTCCAGGGGACAAACACTGCCACCCTTGAGAAATGACATGCTACTAACCTGACACTTACTTCACACGGTTTTTGGAAAACATGCAGGTAATCCAATACAAGACAGTTCTAGGACATACCACTGCTTCCTTTCCATGAAATAGGTTGAAGCGTCTAGTGCCAAAACTTGTGGGCAGGAATACAACTAAAAAAAAAAAAGAGTTGTTTTTAATCATCCATTATTAATTCACAAGTATTCTTACTTGTTCCCTAACTCAAGCACTCTCCAAGTTTGACACTTACCTAGACTCACTGGAAACTAGGATCTACTCCTATAACTCAATGGAGAAAAGGGAACTAGGGGCATGTGTTGCAGATCTATTCAGATCCCATCCTCACCCCCAGACACCTGCTGTAGGTTCATGTAGCCACTTCTCATTTTGAGACTTTGTGGTACATTTCAAGGCACAGAAATACGAAGATCAGTCATAACTTTTTTTTTTTCTTTCAGTACCAGGGATTGAACCTAAGGACACTCAACCACTGAGTTACATCCCCAGCCCTTTTTTATTTTTATTTTGAGACAGGTCCTAACTTGCTTAGGACCTACATTAAATTGATGTTGTTGTCTTTACATTTGCAATCTTCCTGCCTCAGCTTCTCTAGCTGCTGGAATTATAAACCTGCACTGCTCCACCCAGCAGTCTTGATTTCTGAATGTATATGTAAGTGAGGCACCTGGGCCTTTGTACTTGATACCCCCAGTCCATTTGAGGTTTCTGTAACCTATTTCCCCAGTCAGGACCAGTCCAACTAAAGTTGACTCAGTATGGACTCAAGGACAAGAAAGAGGGTTCTTCTCTCAGGGACACTGGTAAATAACTAATAGTGGTTTATTTCCCAGTTATTGTCTCAAAGACCAGTCATCTATGCCCCTACCCTTTATAGGAGGAGATCTTTTTACAGACAATATGTTATTCCACATTTTTATAATATATGACAGTATGAGCTGTTAATAATCTCAGGTTCTGGCATAACATTTTTTTGGTATTTCTAGCAAATTTTTATGGAACAACAAAAATATGCTATTAATAAGTGGGATGGGTGCAAATATACAAACAGATTAAGGAAAATTTTCAGTTAATATGAAAATATTATTCAAATCATATATCTGTGTTTCAGCAAAAGCTTAACTCATATGCATATACATTCCTTTGATAATTCAATTTCTAAACTTTTACCAAAAGAAATCATTCAAAATATACATAAGAGTGATTATCACAGTATTATTTTATCATTGTGAGAAACTACAAAAATAATTATATCAAAATTTAGTAGCATCTGTTCAATGCAACTATTAAATGCAGTTATAGGATAATACCTTATCACAGGAAAGATGTTATAATTCATGGGTTAGTAAAAAATTAAAATATAACATATTTTAAAGAAATAACTTTCAAGTACATAAATGTGTATTTTAATAGTGTTCATATGTGAATAATGGTTTTCCAAAGGTTTTTATTTCTTATATGTATATTATTACTTCCAATCATAAGAAGACAGGAAAATAAAAAAGAAGACTGTTTTCCAGAGGCAGTGATGTATATTCTCTAATTTAATTATCAAATTTACTATGTACCCTCAAGTTTGTATCAGTAATGGCTTTTCCTATGATAAATTTAAAGCTTTAAAGAAAGTAATTTAATCCATTCAAAATGACAGAATCGGGTCTGTCATGGATCAGAAGCCAAAGTCAATGCTTTTTCTAACCCCATGTTTATATGAGCAAGTATCAATCAGTATGAATCACCAGGGCCACCTACATAGTTCTGTAAGTGGCAAGAACTAAACAGCTAATGCTAACACTCCATGAATACCTAAAGCAGATGCACCATCAATAAAATTTCTCAATCATTTGAATTCCCCTTAGCAGATAAACCAACGTTGGGGAAAATTGCTGAATAGAATGGAAAACTTTGGCGTACATAATGACTTCATTGTACTATTTATGTTTTTATAATAGTCTCCATAATAATTAAAAAACATTTTTATGACTAACTGCACAATAAGAAAAAGAAAAGTGAAGCAATTACACAGATAGACATAGTCAGCATTGCTTTTGATTGAATTATATGGCAGTTTTATGTAAAGTTTACTTTCAGCCATCTAATGTACCTAAAAAAATTGGATATTGGCCCTCCTCTGCCTCTGAGCATTCACTACTTTGTTGTATTTTAAAAGTCTTACATCTCATTCATCTAAAATATTACCCATGTAAATGTTAAGGAGAAGTAAAGCAAAACAGCAAAAAGAATTAATATACTGTAAAAACACAACCACTGATCTTATTTCATTTATTCATTCTGCAAACATGCCCTGCTTCATGCAGGCATCGGGTACAACAGGACATACAAATTCCTACCTTCAGGAGCCTTTGTTCTTGTGATACTCTCATCAATGTCATCATAATTGATTTCTCCCACATTAGAAAGGAATTTCCTCATCCTATCACGTTTTTAAAATATTTCACAATTGTTCTTTGTGCTGTTTATGTGACTAATACTCCAGGTTGACAGAAAATCACTACCAAGTTTCATTTTGCGTCTTCTCTCATCCTCTAAGCAGAAGTCTGTTTACTACAGCTTTCAAAATGTGTCACACCTGCGGCTCTCACTTGAAAGAAAGCACATGAAAGCCTGGAGACTTCATTCCTGGAGATATCTAGCAGAGAAAGACTGATCAAACCAAGGACATGCCAATGGCAGAGGACAAAATCAAGCTACAAGGTGGAGCCTACCTCAAGCATTTTCATGTCTCCAGAGATCTTAAATCAGAATATCACTGCTAGAAAGACTCATGCTTCTGGGAATATTACAATTAAATAATTTTTCACTTTTTCCATTTTCTTTTCTCTATTAGTCTGAATATCTATTCTAATACCATGGGACTGTATTTGTCAAAGAGATAAGCAACAGTGTCATTCAGAAGGAGAATATGAGATTTCTTTTTTAAAAAATAAGTTAAATTTAAGAGAGCTGTTTTATTCTTTAAAAAAAAGAGTATGACCCAGTTATTACTGGATAACACTTATGCATTTCTATAATTAAAAAGAAAGAGTATAAATTAGACTTCTGATGATCTATTAAACATATTTTATTTCAATGCATATACATTTGTCCTTAGGTACATGAACAAATCAACATGCTGAAGTGTGCTTGTACATGGTGAATTCTTCATTTTCCTTAACTTCTAGAACAGTCATTTTTCTCCACTACTTAGTTACTAGCACCAAAAGAAGAGGTCTGGGTATCAAAGTAGAGGACAGGTTATATAATCAGCAAATCATGAAAACTATGCTACATTTGTTTCATAGACTCTTGCAGGTTATTTTTATTTGTTCTAATTAATTATACATAACAGTAGAATGAACTTTGCAACATCATATATAAATGGAGTATAATTTCTCATCCTTCTAGTTGTATATGGTGTAGAATCACATTAGTCATGTAATCATATATGTACAAAGGGTAATAATGTCAGATCCATTCTACTATTCTTCCTATCCCATTACCCCTTCATCCCTTCACTCCCTCTTACCTACCCCAAAGTGACTCTATTTTTCCCTAGCCCCCACCCCTTATGGAGAATTAGCATCCATATATCAGAGAAAACATTCAGCCTTCGGTTTGGGGGATTGGCTTATTTCGTAGCATGATAAGGAGCACAGATGTACCAAGTCTCTAAAACTCCCTTTCAAATAAACACTTTCTTAATTTCATACATATTGGGAGAAGAGAAATTGTTTTAATCACATCATATTTTACTCCCTGATCCAGTGAGAAATAATACATACTATGAAACCATTTTCTGCTTCAATTCTGTATTAGCAAACTGGGAGAAATCCCTTTGAACAGATTAAGAGTCTTTAAACTCACATAAAGCCAGTCTGACCTGCCCAGAAACAATAACTTCGAGTTATGCTTTTCTTTTTCTTCCACAATGATCAATTTCTTGTCTTCTAAAATAATAGGCAATCTGTCTATAATTTTAAAGTTCATTTATATTTTATTTGTATACCTCATTTACTAATTTTTAAAAGTCTTTTCATTCATCATTCTTTTTCCTAAGATTTTTTAGCTTCTGTTCTTCCCCCCACCTCCACCCCATGTTTTACTGTAATAGAAGTTTTATGACTTCTTTGAATAAACCTTATTTGGAATACATTAGGCTTTATTGAATCACCAAAAGCACATAATTTGGTAAGATGACAGAGCTAGATATCATTTACTGCATCTTAGATTTTTATATACCTTGTTAGTGTTATTACCACCAGCTCATAATTATACAAAAACTGAATACAGAATTCATGGAACTAGAAATTCCCAAATTAAGTCCCAAAACTTTATTTAATCCAACATGTCCAATCTTCTTCTAATCTTTTTTTTAAAATATTTATATTTTAGTTGTAGGTGAATACAATATCTTTATTTTATTTATTTTTATATGGTACTGAGGATGGAACCCAGGGTCTTGGATGTGCTAGATGAGCACTCTACCCCTGAGCCACAACCCCAGCCCCCTTCTTCTAATCTTACAGAGAATCTGATAATTAGCAAAACTGACTGAAATTGTACTTCATCTCACTTCTGGCAGAAAATGAACTAAAGATTGGTAGTGATCAGGGTTCAAATAGCAGTTTAGATAGGAGTTGTATCAAAGTAAACTGAGATGCAAGACATCAACATTAAGTCAATTTTCAGGTTTGGATCTAGAATGTCATCATAAAGCTTATGTGTTGAAACATGGTCCACAGTGTGTCAAGGTTCAAAGGTGAAGCTTTTGGGAAATTAGATCATGTAGGCTATAATCTCATTTGGTGATTAATAATTTAAGAGGACTACTAGGTGGTAACTGTAGACACATGGGGTGTGGCTAGAAGAAGCAAGTCACTGGGGCATGCCTCTGAAGGGTTGATGTTCTCCCCTTCCCTTTCCTTTCTCTTCCCCTGACACTTTCCTTCCATGTTGCCATGGACTGAACCACTTTCCTTCACCATGTTCTTTCTTTAGAATGTTCTGTTTCACCTTGGATTCAGAGCACCCAGAACAATGGAGTCAGCCAACCATGGATTTTAAAATTGTCAGCCAAAATAAACTTTTCTTCTCTAAGTTCTTCTTGTTGGGATTTGTGGTCACATCAATGAAAATCTGACTAACAGTAATATACCAGGATTCTGAGATCAGTAAAACCAAAAAAAAAAAAAAGTGGGTAAAACAAGAGAAGGGCAGGATGCTGCTCCAATACTGGCAGCTTTATCAGGCCCAGATAACCTATAATGTTAATCAAGAGCTCCCATCTCAAGTCCTGAGTAAAGAAAATGAAGTCTTTCGGTGGTTGAAAAGGGAGTAAGAACAGAACAAGGATTAGTAAACTGCTATACAATCACAAAAACTATAGTCAAAGCTTAGCCCACCAAGCGCTGCCTAAATTCAGCATTAGGAAGATAAGCAAGCAAGAGGGGCACATGCAGGGAATCTTCTAAAAATGCCGTTGAATTTCTGCTGCCATTTAAGCCTGTGAAAATTGGGCATTTCATCTAACCTTCTATCTAGGCCCTTGCTAATTTCACAGAAGGCATTGTGCCAAAAGTATGGAAGAAAGTTAGAAATGCTCTAGAACTGGACTCAGCACTCCAAATTCCCTGTGTCCAACTCAAAGGTGGATCCCTCTGTAGGCAGAAATTCTTTGGAGGCCTAAGCTTCTTAGACTGTGTATTCTGTGGTTTGTTCTAGAGACAGAACCAAGTCAAGAGTAATTATTGTTACAACCCATATCCTAAAAATAATTGAGGTCTTTACAATTTTTTTAAATAACAGAATTCATTATCCCACTGTTATAGAGACCAAAAATCTGAAATTAGAGTGTTGCCTTGACTAATTCCTTTTGGGGGCTCTAAGGGAGAATCTGTTTTATACCCCTTTCCTAACTTGTGGTGGCTTTTGACATCCTTGGTGCTCCTCAGCTTGTAGATGCTTCGATCTCATCCATATTTTTATGCAGACATCTTTGCCTCTGTGTCTCTTCCCTTTCTGTCTTTAATAGGGACAGTTATCACACCTTTCATTAGGCTGACTGTAATCAAGAGTGTTCTTATTTGAAAGCCTTGCCTTACTGCATATGCAAAGACTCCCTGTCTAAATAAAATCAAGTTCATAATATCAGGGTTTAATATTTGGAAGCATTTTGGGAAGGGGAGACATAATTCAACCCAGTACACTTTGCTAAGGGTATATTTACAATCTTTAAAATATATATTTAAAAAATCCTTATGCTAAGCAAAAAGCACGCATCAGGTAATAAGACATTAGGAGCAATAAAACCAGGAACTCTAATTTGAAACAAACTATGGTAAATTAGGAATTAATTATATTTGAGCCAAAGCAGAGGAGAATCACATTAAGAATGGATCCTTTGGGGTAATTAGGTAGTTTATAGCTGGTTGATTTTTTCCTCCAATTAGGGCATGAATTAGCAGTAGTGGAAGACTGGCTAAAATCTATACTAGGTACACAAAGAAAAGTAAATAAATAAAATTAATTATATAACTAAAAATGAAAATAAAGCCAGGTGCGGTAGAGCACACCTATATTCCTAGCTACTTGGGAGACTAAGGCCAGCCTGGGCAACTTAGTGAGACCCTCTCTCAAAATAAAAAACAAAAAAGGACTGGGAATTTAGCTCAGTGGTGCAGCTTCCCTGAGTTCAATCCCCAGTACCTCAAAAAAGCTTGGGGGAGATAAAAAATTTAATAAGTAAATTATGTTTATATTACCTTGCAGTTTTGCTTATTATTAGTTTTTCAGAATTTGCATAGGAGATCTCAACCAAAAGAGATGGATGATTTCAAGGTAGAAGGAGAGACAGGAGCCAAATAAAATGCCAAGGACTATTTTGATAATCATCATGAAATTTTTAAAAATATAGGGAGAAAAATATTATCATAGACCCTTAAAACTTAAGCAAATACCATGTATCCAGTAGCATTTCAAGGATCACAGTAAGTAAATTCCATATCATGACACTTTTATTTATTTTTAGAGTTTAAAGGTATTCACATTGTGACAAATATTACCTTTGCTCTGAGGAGGAAAAAAAAATCAGTACAGGCTGTGCTCAGAATATTAGAAGGCCTGTGAGTAGTTTTGAATACAGATATATTTGGATCTATTCATTAACTCTGAATGTAATACCCAACCAGGGGAGTTGGATGGCTTCCAACAGTTGCAATGAGAAACATGACAACCAAAATGCAATATGCTTTACAGAATTCCTCTCTTCTTCTTTTTTTTACTTGCTTCCTCCTTCAGATACATTTTGAAATCAGCAGTTATTCATTGTAATGTGTATTTCTCATCTCTATCAAGGACAAAATGTTTTACTTATTTTTATAAGATATTCTCACAGAAATATTTAGTAAGTTTTTATGGCATACAGTAATTTAATTTAGTTCTTAAGAGTAATGTTTAAAATGAAAATACCAGTTAATATTTTTATTAAAATCATCTGATTAAATATAAAACATGGAAATAAAAAACAAATATATGTTTATCATTTTTTTTCAATATATATGATACAAAAATATGGAATAAATATATTTCCATGAACTTCTGAAGTATTCAGAATACATAAAGGAAGACATAATCAAGTCAATATAATTTACTCTAGTCTTTTAGGCCAGATGTTATATAAGCTATAGGAAAATCAAAGTTTAAGAAAGTTATTATTTAAAGTGCTTAATCTATATATATATTATAACAAATGAGATAGTTGTTTTCAAAGGTTTAAAAATGCAGTTGGGTACAGTGATACACACCTATTATCCTGGCTGAGGAGCTGAGGTAGGAATATCACAAGTTCAAGGCCAACCTGGGCAACTTAGCAAGACCCTGTCAGAAAAAATTAAAAGAGCCAAGTACACAGCTCAGTGGCAGAATTCTTGACTAGCATGTAAAAGGCCCTGGGTTGAATTTCCAGTTATATATACATATTTTCATAAGTATTTAAAATGCCAATTTTCTTCCAATTTTTAATTCATAAAGAAAATATGTTATGCAATTTCCATGACTATCTTCTTCTTATGCTGTTACAGGGAAAGAAAAAAAAATCAGTTTGAGCTAGCAATTTTTAACTTTAATTCCTTTTAACTTCAGGACCATTGCTCCTTTTAAGAATCTTACTAATCTCTAAATTTTCTACCCATGATATAGTTCTCCATAAATATTCAAATACACATAACCAACCAACTTTTCTATGTAATTTTGGCAAGTCCCCAATTGTAATGAATGCCAGAAGCTAGACTAAGAACCTCTAACCTTGGAATATGCTAAGGAATATTCTAAACTTTGGAAAAGAAGCAGAGAATTAACCAAGATGGAGGCAGAAGGTTTTTAGATCAATTCTTTATTTTTCCAGTGTTCAGAATATTCTCTAACACAAAATAAATAATTTTTGAAGGAATAAATTGTTCTATGAACTTCTGAGTGTATTCAGGGTATAGAAGCAGTTCTGTACAGAGGAAATTTATATAAGATTTTGATCTAGAGGATATAATTTTAAATCCCTTCTTAAATTTCACTGTGGTTTTTGGTAGATTAAATTCTCCGAGTTTCAATTTTCTCATCTATAAAATAAGAATACTAAAATCTGTCCCCAGTTATTATAATTAGTAAGAAGTTTCAGTGTCCTATTATACAATAAGGTAATAAATGTACTGTAAACTTCAAAAAGTTAAAAGAAAGAAATTTGGATGTTTTCACCATAAATAATAACAGCTTGAAGAGATAGCTATGTTTACATTGACTTAAGCATCACACAATATTTACATATAACACCATCACAAAAACATTCCATAAATGTTTTTGCTTTTGTTTCAGTTGAAAAACTAAATTTTTTAAGAAGTGACAAGCAGGTGAGAACTTGTTTGATATATTTCAGTGGGTTTGGCTCAAATCGTTGGAAGTTAGGTTCCTAAAATTTCTGGTGAGAGAATTTCAGGATAATAAATAACTAGGCATTCATATATTTGAAACTTACCAAGATTTGTGTTAAGTTCAGAGAGTCAGTTGGATTCTCACATTTGAGTAGGATAAGCTGATTTTAAGATCTGATCATTGAATAAACAAAGTGCAAGTTCTATTTTTGCTAACATGTATACGCTAAGGCAAAAGTTCTTTGTAAAGCAATACATATTTTCAAAGGATTAAATTTGTTAGATATACAGAAAGCCCTGAACTGTTACTCAGAAGTTAATAAGCTTCATGAGACAAAAAGGGAGAAAAAAAAACAAAACAGGACTGATGAGATGCATTTCCCACACTAGTCAATCTACAAACAAAGAGAAATGAAGTCTAATAAGAAATGGTCTGTTGTAGCAGAATGGAGGCTACAGGCTACAGACAGAATTCACACAGTCAGTCCTGAAACCAGTTGCTGACAAGCAAGCAGTCAAAGAAAAGGAAAAAAATACAAACACTAAAGTAATAAATACAGGTAAAGAGGTGAATTTTTAAATTTTCCTCATGCCAAACAATCAGGCAAGTTAGAGGATGCGATAATATGAAGGTTTTCCTTTTGTGGGTTTAAACAAGCAAGGTTGAAAGAGGTTTCAGTGTCTTTTATCCTCAAATATGTGCAGGCATGAAATATCTGGCTTTAGTTTGTAGACAAGTTTCACTGATGTATCCAACCAAATGAAAAGCTTTAGCCATTGGGAATGCTACTATGAATATTTTCTATTTTCAGGTTGTGTTTTAGCAGCTAGTGGGAGATTTTTTTTTTCATCTAGTACCCTAAGATTCATTTTTGTCTCCTGGCAACGGTTCTCTTCATTTCTCACAAAAAAAGACAATGAAATTACTGTACTTTCATGCCTTAGAAAAAAAATCACCACATTACTGACTTTTTTCACACAAAACTTCAAACAGAACAAATCTCAAAACTAACAACATCCACTTTCACTTTGGATAGATCATAAAGGTCAATTTGTTGCAAGCTGAAAACATTATTCCTTTAGGAGGAAAAAGAAAACATGAAATTAGCTGTCACATGTCTTTACTAGAATAAGGAAATGGGAATGTTCATACAAGTGATACTGTCATCCAGTGACGACCTGGGCTCTAAACTAAAGAGGTTGTGACATCACATTAGAGCATCCATATTGACTAACCCTCCAGCTGATACCCATACACATGGGAAAGGAGCTCAGGGGTATCAAAATAGCTGTTTTTATCAAAATGTCAGGCAAGCCACAAATGAGATGTACTCTAACGAACAGAACTATCTATGCTCAGGATTAAACAGGAGAGAAACAGAAGTGACTTTTTCCTCTTAAGAACACAAGAAAAGCAGAGCAGAAAATTCTCAACTTGAAAAGGAATTCAGTGTATTGTCATACTATCAATACAGATCTTCATGAAAAACAGGAAGTGAATGTGTATCATAGCACTAGAACTTCACAAAAAAAGAATCTCTTTCATAATAATGCTACAATCTATAAATTTTTCACACAAACAAACCAAGGTGCAAAAATAGTTTTAAAAAAAATAGTTTAAAAAAAATATTAAAAAAAAAAAAAACATGGTCAAGGTCACACAGCTAGTAAGTGGCAGAGCCAGGATTTAAGACATCTAATGGCATTCCCATAGCACTGTTCGCTCAGACCAGCATCCCTCATTTTACAACCTAAAATGAGTTAGAAAATGTTTAGGTATCATCCATTCCTATAAATCTCAGACCTAAGTTCAGCCTTCCAGACCTAACGAAATTCTTAAAACTAACCATGAGTAATGGTGAGAGGAAACAACAGCCCCAACTGCTACCACACCATCTTGTGTCTTCCATGTGCCCATGACACTGGGCACAGTGGTGCACATCTATAATCCCAGCTGCTTGGGAGGCTGAGGCAGGAGGATCACAAGTTCCAGACCTTCTTATGCAACTTAGCAAAACCCTGTTTCAAATGAAAAATAAAAAAGGCTGGGTATATAGCTCAGTGGTTCAGTGCCCCAAGGTTCAATTCCCAGTACCAAAACAAAAGTAATTAAAAAGGAGCTATTCTACAACCTCAGATAGTGCTGACAAACTATGAAGTGATGCAATTCTCTGCTAAAAAAAAAAAATAGTAAAGGTTACACAGTGATGACTTTTCCACTGGGAAGAAAATGGAACATTTGGAAACAGACTAAACAAATAAACTGAATGTTATAACTTAGTTCCTAGAATAATTCTTGTAGTGCTTTTGAGATTTGGTGTAATATAAAAGTGTTATAAAATAAAATATAAATATTCACAGGATGAAAATTGTGTGAAATAAATAAAAACTTTATTCAGTTTGGCAGCTGTTTTTAGATCCAAATTTTATTTCCTTGTGGGATAGAAAATAAGATGGGGATACTGCAGCTTCAGTAACCTGTATAACAAGAAGCATATGTAGTTTGAAGTACAAGAAATCCTTTTCATAAAGAGCTCTTTCTGTGGCCAAGACCAACTGAAATTGTTAGGAAAAGTATCTCAGTCTCTAAAAACACAAACTTCCTTTTTCTCAGAGGAAAATGTAGAAGACTAAATGCACAAACAAAAATTCAAATCCCATTGTTTACAAAATATCCTCTTATACAATTATTTTACCTTATTTGGTTATAGAATTTATTATATTGTTTTTCAACTACATATAAAAAGTGCATTTGAATATAAAATCTCCATACTAAGTCACTGAGAAAGTTGCTCCTGTTTCTTTTTTTAAGCTTTTGTAGTTCTTTGAGGACACTGTCCCTCCAGTCACATCAAGGAGCTGAAAATAGGGAAATGGACACTGTTCTCTTTTTTAATTATTGTTCTATTTCTGTTTTTCTGGCTTTCAAATTGATCTCTAAAGACACAGACCTACATTGTCACTATTGTATAAACTCAGTAATATCATTTATTTTTGTCAATGTTTAAAGAACAAAAAGTGAACAAGATCCAAGTAGCATTATAGACTGTGGTTGACTCATCAAAGATCAGTTGACATCTGTGAATAACCTTTCCCCTGTAGGAGTCAAGAGAGAACTGACTGACTCATCTGAGACAATGACATCTTCTACTCCAAGGCTTCTGTCTACATCATCAGTACAGTCATTACTTCAAAAATAAGACTCAATTATCCAATTATCAGCTGTATCAAAGGAATATCTCAGACTTCAGCTTCCTACAAACACCCAATACTCATGGACACTAACTCCTTTGAATCCACCAGGACTAATCTCATTATGCATGTAGCCCTGTTCAACACAGGAAACTTGGGGTCTCTCAAGGTCATTCTTTCTCTCCTGAACCTTAATTCCTATATGACTCTAACATGAGCTGTCTTCCTCACTATTATCCCCATATACAAATACCCATTTTCAAAACTTTTTCACTGTACTTTTAGGAATTCAAGTTTCCAATCAGCCGTAGTCTGTCCTCAACATTATTTAGCATTCACTGTCTTACTATATATAACAGAAGCCTGGCTTTCCTTGGGACTCTGTTTCCCATCCAGTTTTCTAAACCAGTGGTTGTTCTTCATTGGGCTGGGTTGAAGGCAAAGCATGTGCTCTGCTTGACTGTCTCACCTTTGATTCATTGTCATTCCCACCCCCTTAAATCTTGTGTTACCAGACACATCACTCCCTATACTTCATCATTCTGTCATCAACCAATTCTGTGATCATTCTTCCTCATTTTTCAAAGATATCATCTGCTGGCTCCTTGTCATTCTCCCTAACACTAATGCAGTCCTGATGCTTGGTGATCGGAACATCCACAGAAGCTTTACAATACTCTGTTCTGTAAGTTTCTCAACCTCCTTTCCTTAAATTATCTTGATCTTTACCTTACTTCAGTCACTACTCTAATGGGTGGACCCTAGATTATTTATTTATCAACAGCTATACCTCCTCCACAATTTCAAAGTTATGCCTCCCTTCTTCTAAACACCACGTTTCATTTCTTTTCTCTCTCTCTAGTTTTTCATCTCCAGCAATTCTTTAGCCTTGTGCTCAATCTTTCTATCTTCCCAGGATCAATTAAAATGTCAATTTCCTCTTTTTCCTCACTGCTCTGCTGAAATTTCAAATATATTAATAATACTCCCTTTCATATCCTCTCAACTCCCTTACATTTCTGTTGATTTTTCATACTCATTTGCAACACAGCTACCTGATTTAAACACAACTCTCTACTTTCTATGTCTGACAATGACTGGGAAAAAAACCCCATATCATTATGCTAATCATTCTCACCTTAAATGGTACTACTACTCTCAAGTTAGGCTATAATATATCCTGATGTAGAAAAGAAATAGGTTACACAGCAGGACTGAGATTGCAGTCCTTAGAATTGATATTTTCCATGTTCTAAATTTTAACTGAAACTTTGGTCTCGTAGGAAAATCATTGTAGAAGATGAAAGAGGAGGAGGTAGAGAAAGAGGTAAAAAAGAAGGAGAGGAAAAGGGGGAGTAAAAAGAAGTAGAGGAGGAAGAAAAAGAAGAATGCACATAAAAAGAAATGAGAAAATCTCACACTGGTGTCATGGTTCTTGTGTTCACCTGATGAGAAGTTTTACCAATTTGGAGTACATTTCAAGTCTCATGGTCTCTCTTTCCATCAGTAAAATATAAAAATTAAAACTATAAAATACTAAGAAAAAAACCATGTAGAAAAACTCCATGATGTTGGATTTGGTAAGGATTTATTGGTTATAACAACAAAAGCAGAGAAGAGAGAAAAAAATGATAAATTGGACTTCAACAAAATAAAAAAAACTTTTATGTATCAAAGGACACATTCAACAAAGTAAAAAGTGAAACCACAGAATGATAAAAATATTTGCAAATTGTACATATGATGAGGAAAATTAATATTCTGAATATACAAAGTCTTCCTAGCAATTCAATAACAAAAGTATGCAACCTGTACAAAGGATAGATAATCACTTCAACAGACTTTCCAAAGAAAATATACAAATGGCCCATAAGTAGATGGAAAGGTATTCACTCAATCTGCATTAGGAGGGCAATAATTTAAATATACACACACACACACACACACACACACACACACACACACACACTTATATGAAATAGTAAGTTTGGGCAAGATATAGAAAAATTATAAAATTTGTGTACCACTGAAGGAATGCAAAATGGTTGTCAATCTAGAAAGCAATATGGTGTTCCTCAAAAAATTAAACATGGAATTAACATGTGGGGTAGCAATTCCTCTTCTGGATACATACCCAAATTAAGAGAAAGTAGAGTTTCAAAGGGAAAATTATACATCCATTGTCCTACTCAGCTAGCTGTTTATCACTATGACCAATATCAAAGAAAAACAAAAGAGAAAATATTTATGTTGGTTCAGTTTCAGAGGTTTCAGTACATGGTCAGCTGGTTCTATTGCTCTGGGCATGAAATGAGGAAGAACAACATGGTTGAAGTATGTAGCAGAAGAAAGCTGCTCACCTCATGGCAGCCAGAAGGAAGAGGGAGAAAGGAAGTGGCTAGGGACAACATATACCTTCCAAAAGCATGTCTCCAGGGACTTGCTTTCTCCAACTGATCCCCCCTACAGTTTCCACCACCTTCCAACAGTATCATCAAATTATGAATTCATCAATGGATTCATTTGTTAATGAGATTAAAACCTTCATGATTCAATATTTTCCTAAAAGCCTCAACTCTGAACATTGCTGCACTGGGAACCAAGCCTTCAATACATGAGCTTTGGGGGGACATTCCAGAGCCAACCTATAACATTGATGTATATAAAAGCTTTATACACAATAGACAAAAGATGAAAATAACTGATGGATCTACTGATGAATATACAAAATGTGGCATGTACATGCAATGAAATATTACTCAGCTTTATAAAAGAAGGAAATTTTGATACATGCTTTAACACGAATGAATATTGAGAACATTATGCTGACCGAAATAAGTGAGTAACAAAAGGACAAATACTTTATGGTTTTCATTATATAATATACCAAGAGGAATCAAATAAATGGAATCAGACAGTAAAACCAAAGTTGCTAGTATACTAATGTTGCAGAGGAAATGAGTTATTGTTTAATGGATAAAAATTTTCAGTTTGGGAAAACAAGGAAGATCTAAACATGGATGGTGGTAACAGTTGAACAAGAATGTACATGATATGCCACTGTACATTTAAAAATGGTCACAGTGGTAAATTTATAGAATGTGTACATTACAATAAAAAATGAATTAAGTATATCAATAAAGACAAAATGTGTTTCCAACCTTACATAAGAAACACATAAGTAATATGTCAAACTGATTTGTAAATTATCATTATAAATATACTACAAACTGAGATTATGTAAATTATCCAAGTTTACAAGTATAGCAACATCCCAAGATGACCTATCTTAACTAATTACATGCATTGGGGGTATCTAACTTCAAATTAAGTGGCAATTGTAAGTTTTTAATGTTTTACTTATGCTATTTTATCCATATTTCTATGTCAGAATTCTCAGTTACCAAAAACGTGTACTAGTCTTTAGTAACCTAAGAATATGGAATTTTAATTGGGATTTTCCTTATTTTATAATTTTATAGAATCTGTTTTATAATTTGCCACCTTCCCACTCTTAACTAATCAATGTTATGTACTTATTTTTATTGCTGCATTTTAATATATGTAAGTGTGATTTATTATGCCATATTTTTGCATGCACGTAACATAATTTGACCTACTAATCAATCTTCAATGTGAAGTAAGTGATTCTCCAGATGTTTTAGTCTGTATACTTCTCAAGTAAAATTCAGTTTTGTTGTTTCCTAGGACAAAATTTACAATACCAGTATATTATAAACTAAAGATCTTCATGATTACTAACACCAATTTCATTGAAAATTCTCACTGGAGAAACTTTTAGCAAAACATAACCCTGTAGTCTGACTGGGTTCCCCCAAAAAATTATATGCTGAAATCCTACCACCAAGGTGATCGTTTTAGGAGATGGAAAATTTAGGATAATAATTAAGTCAAGAGGGCAGAGCTTTTATGAATAAAATTGGGGCCATATAAAATAGGTTCAAAGGAATCCATTTTCCCCTTTTACCTTGTGACAACATTGAGAAGTTGATATCTGTAAAAGAAATCTACTGTTGCCTGAATCTTGAACTTCTTAGCCTCCATAAATCTAAGAAAAAAATTTTTGTTAGTTTTAAACTAATTAATGACATTTTCTTATTGCAGCACAAAACAACAGATTTTTTCAAATGGATAGAATAAAATAGTTGTCACTCTTATTTTTACAATAAATGCCAATTTAAAATTGCTAAGGAAGTTATCAAAGAAATGCTGGCACTATCATAGCCTATTGTTTAAAAAAAACTAAAATGTCATATTTTATATCTTAAATGAAGTTTGGTTTTTAAAATAACTATTTAAGAATGACCATCAACCATTATTTCACAAATGTTGACCTAGTAATTACCTATAATACTCACATTTCTAGACCTAAAGTAAAATATTACAGATAAATCCTAGGACTGTTTTTTTTTAATTAGCCAATAGATTGTCAATATTATTCAAGCTTATGTCTTCACAATATCAATTATTGTATGATCCCATCTCTTATTTTATGAAGAAAGTCTCAAAAGATAAACTGTGTTCTGTGAGCCAATGGTGTTGGAAACCAAAATGAGCAAGCTGGTATACACAGTCTTTTGGCAGATGAAACACTGAACCTTTTTCTAAGCTATTTGAATCCTGTTTTATTGATTCAAAAATACTTCACTAGTGCAGGGGGATATTTGACCTTTATTTCTTCCAGAAGAAAAAAGCACCAGGCTAATCATGTGCAGGCAAACAATAGTCAGACTCCACAATAAGGCAAAGAAACAAACAGAGGAATAGAATATAAAGGCAGAGATCAGTCCCAGCTTAAAGTGTTAAAAATAAGCCGGTGGCGACAAAGGAGTAATTGCACCACATTTCCATATAGCCAGTGACACTTTACATGTGGGAAGTAAAAGCAGAAGCAGGCTCATTTCAAGCTACCTCCAAGGTCAGGTTGGGTTTCTGGTACATTTTAGCAATTCTAAACACCAAGGAATAGGAATATGTCTCTTCCCTTATAGTGTTTTGGGGTATGATCAAATGCCTTTTACAAAAAGATAACAGAGATCTTACTCATCACTATCATAATGCCCAGAGTGAATGAGTCACCTTCAGACTGGACAGAGTACTATGATGTTAACTGCACTTCAGTGAAAGGTATCCAGTTTTCACCTTCCTTATCCTCAGTCTTCATATCCTTATTGTTTGTGAATCCAGTGAGTATTTTATTGTGTCCGTTTTATCATCTGTGTACAAGGAACATCTCAAAGCTCTGCAAAATCTAACCCGTCACTCAAATGTTTACTTGCTTTTCCTGAGGAAAAAAATCTCAAATAATTTGGGATGAAATCAGTACTTTCATATATTTCAACTATTCTTAAGAGGGGGAAGGAAAATTCAGCCAGGAACATATTTATAATTTGCTGACTTATAATTTGCTAAACCCAATGTAAAAACTAAATCTCATTAGAAAAAGTTTTATCCAAAAAGTTATCCAATGTGATTATATACTCAATGGCATGTTCGACATACATCCTGTTCCCTGTATGTAGATATCCCATGAAAACAAAGCACTTTACACAGGAATGCCCTTTAGAGCTGGAGATGGTAGATGGCATAGCAAATTAAATCAATTATAGGAAGGTACACCAGAACGCACAGACTGTGAATCAATATTCTGTTTTGTTTCCTTGACATTTATTAAAGACTTTCATCAAGTTAATTCTCTTCTCTGGGCCTTAATTTTCTCATCTGCAAAAGAGAACCTCAAATACTTTCTAAGGATACTCACAGATCTGAATATCATATTTTACATTAGATAAAATTATTAGGTCAGAAGCTACATTATAAATAATAAATGTAATACTAGTTACATACAAATAACAATTAAATTAATTTTAGCTTCAATTATGACAAATATTATAGTTCAATTTATGCATTTTCAAATACCATATATTTACATGAACAAGAATCAATTGAGCCAAGGTTGTAGCTCAGTGGTAGAGCACTTTCCCACCAAGTATGAGACACTGGGTTCAATTCTCAGCACCGCATGTAAATTAATAAATAAAAAATAAAAGTCCATCAACAACTAAAATTTTTTTAAAAAGAAATGACTTGAAATTAATTGAAGAAATTACATTAAATAATTTCCTATTAAAAGATAATTTCAGAGTTCTTATCAAAATAGACAACTCATTCTATAAACTGTCTTTTAAAAACTCTCAAACTTTCCTTCTATTACCTATGAAAACAAATTATACATATATATGTACACATATATATACACAGACATATATGCATGCATACACACATAGTCTTCATCTAACATTTCTCAAGGCAAACAAGAATTAAAGATTAAAACAAAGCTATCACAAAACACATGTTGAAAGCTCTATCTGAAGATATCTAGATATGTTTAATCATCTTTACTGTATTTCTATCATAGTATTTATCAAACTGTAGTATATCTTCTTTCACTAATTTACAAAATCCTGGAGACCAAGAATCATGTTTTACAGATCCCCCAGGAGGAACCCAATAAATGTTTGTATAATGAATAAGTGAATTTGTGTCCTTGTATATGCAGGCAACCCTGCAGTTATAAATATGCAATTTACAAATAGCTGGGTGTTACTGCTTCACTTTCTTCTTAAAATTATGTAACTGTTTATTTTTAAATTACAGATGAATTTAATTGCTCCAAAAAATATTTATTGAGCACCTACTATTAACCAGGTATCATTCTAGGTACCTAGGATTCATCAGTGGATACAGAAAATAAGAGAAATGTACATTATATTAGAAGAAAAACAGGAAAATATAAGAGATCGTGCATTCTAAGGTCGGCAACAGAGTGCAAGGGGAAATCTAGTGTGCCAATGGAGTATGGAAGTTTTAAGAAGACTATCAAGAGTTCTTACTTAATAGATGATATATGAGCAAAGACTAAAAGCAAAATCATTTTGCTAAATTTTCTAAACGTTATCCTTTAGGATCTCTGAATTTCTGTGCTATGATAATAACTTTAAGAGACCCTTGATAGATATGCAAAGGTATACTTGTGTTATCTTCCATTTGCAGATATTAGCTCATCTGAAAATGACACATTTAACAACCCAGGTATAAAGAAAAACTGTTTTAAAACTTTCAGAATGATGGCTTTTAATTTCTATTTATTCATTTAAAAAATGTGGAATTAAAAACAATTACTAACTACTCAGTAATAGTGTTAATTAAATTTATTGATTTTTTTTAGTCCTCACTTAATCTTCATGTTGATCTTAGAGGGCTATATCTAAACAATTGTATTTGATTAACCAGCTCTTACACATGGACACAAGAAAAGCAAAATAATCACTTATATAAGTTAGGTCAAATTTCTACTGTTGGGGGAACAAAAGGGGAAACCTAAAAATTACCTGAAATGACTTTGTTTATAAGAAAAATTTCTCAATTCTCACTTCCTTTGAAGTCATGAATGGCCACTAAGGTTAACTCTATTTATTGATTTTTGGGGGGTGGGGGCAATGGTGCTGGGGATTGAACCCAGGGCCTTGTGTATTCGAGGCAAGCCACTCTACCAAGTGAGCTATATCCCCAGCCCTATTGGTTTATTTTGATTGGTAATAGCTCCATGAAATGTTTTGAAAAAGATTCTGAAGTTGCATGTTGTATCTCAGAAAAATGTTTGTCCTTGTTGGTCATGTCCGAAGTTCAAGGGAGGGGAAGCAGGAACCCTGGCACTACCTATTTTTTAGCCAGGACCTACACTTACATGATATATCAGATCCATACTCAGCCTACATTAGCAATTTGTAAGAGCAAACCCTGCAGATGATATCTTCTATACTATAGTCAGTAAACTCTATACCAAAAGTCAATGAGCAGAAATGGATGGAATGAATAATCTAAAGGATTCAGTCATGGAGAAGGTAGAATAATACTTATGTGTCTAAGTATATATTATAAGTATAAGCTGGAAATGGGGTAGATCTATAGCTAAGAGTCATATCCATGTATCATAACCTGTGAAATCAAGACAAGTAACTAAAAACAAGAATATAAAAGAAATATTCACTGGCAATTATCAAGAATACAAGCAACAATAAATTGTGGCAAGGATGTGGGAAAGAAATTCACTTATACATTGCTGGTGGGACTGAAGATTAATGCAACCACTCTGGAAAGCAATATAGAAATTCCTCAGAAAACTTAGAATGGAACCCACTCCTCAGCATACACCCAAAGAACTTAAAATGAGCATACTACAATGATGAAGCCACATTAATGTTTATAGCAGCTCAATTCACAATAGCCAAGCTATGGAACCAACCTAGGTGCCCTTCAACACTTGAACAGATAAAGAAAATGTGGTACATATACACAATGGAATATTACTCAGCCATTAAAAAGAATGAAATTATGGCATTTGCCAGTAAATGGATGGAACTGGAGACTATCGTGTTAACTGAAATAAGCCAGTCCCTGCCCCCACCCCGAAAAAGACAAAATATTCTATCTGCTATATGAATGCTAACCCACAAAAAGGGAAAGGAAGATTAGAAGTTCATAGGATTAGATAAAAAGAAATGAAGGGAAGGGATGGGGGATGAGAATAGGAAAGAGAGTAGAATGAATGGGACACAACTTTCCTTTTCTCATATATAAATACATGACCAATGTAAATTCACATCATGTACAACCATAATAATGGGATCCTAACTAGAACTAGCTATATTTATTTTGTCTTTGTATGATATTTCAAAATATACTCTACTATCATGTAAAAACTATAAAAAAAACAACTATTCATTAAGTAACTTGAATTCTACCAGCAGGTGTTTCAGTCATAATGCCACTTTTTAAAGTGTTTTTGTATCATCCCGTCTTCTTTACTGCTTATGAGAGACTGTGTTCAGCATCTGGCACTAACAAATTATTAGAATTGCAAAATCTATTTTTAACTTACTATGACTAACTTTGATTTGCATACTCCATTAGTCTTCATCTTCAAACCTAGTATTTTTTTAAAGACTGCAAAAAAAATATGTTATTGGAAAGTGTGTTTCTATCATGATAATTCCAAGAAGGAGCTGTTATTTTCAGCTGTGGGGTAGAGCAGCTTCAGGGAAAAAGTCTATAAACAGAAACAGGCCAATAAATGACTATGCCAGAAACAGCAATTATTAAAGCAAAACCCAACATGTTCCCTTTTGTGGTCAAAAAAGAAAAGAAAAAGTCATTATGTGTTTCCTAACCTATTCTATGAAATGTATTTTGATGTGCTTTTAGACAGCAGTATTCTCTTTCCAGCCCCAACACCCCTACTGAGTCTTTCTAAGAACTCTGGTAACTTCCTCTTGTTGAATCTAAATGTTCCTTCTTGGTTCATGCCTTCCTTGAACTCTGCAGCACACACTGCTCCTAGAAAACATACTTTCTTTAATAGATATCTGATTTTCCTCATTCTTGTCCTCCAGAATCTCTTAAATTGTCCATTATGCTATTGAAGGCCTGGCGAACTCTGGCCATTGCTTAGGACTTGAATAATTTCACTCTCATTAAAAGTCGTATTTGGTGTCTTCTTTGATATAATAAGAGCAACTAAGAACACAGCAGGGAGGAAGAGCAGGAAGAAAAGATTAACATTAAACAGAGACATGAGATGGGAGGGAAAGGGAGAAAAAAGGGAAATTACATGGAAACGGAGGGAGACCCTCATTGTTATACAAAATTACATATAAGAGGTTGTGAGTGGAATGGGAAAATAAACAAGGAGAGAAATGAATTACAGTAGATGGGGTAGAGAGAGAGGATGGGAGGGGAGAGGAGGGGGGATAGTAGAGGATAGGAAAGGTAGCAGAATACAACAGTCACTAATATGGCAGTATGTAAAAATGTGGATGTGTAACCGATGCAATTCTGCAATCTGTATTTGGGGTAAAAATGGGAGTTCATAACCCACTTGATTCTAATGTATGAAATATGATATGTCAAGAGCTTTGTAATGTTTTGAACAAATAATAAAAAAATAAATTTAAAAAAAAAAGTCATATTTGGTATTCTGTCTTACTTGAGTTAATCTTTTCATGGACAATAATCCCATTTTCTCTCTACAGAATGTTCCCACGGTGCTAGAAGCAGAGATAGTATCCAGTTTGTAGTTTCAGATTAATTGACAATTAAGATTAAAGTTACAAAGGAAAAAAAAAGATGCTTCTCAGTGCCACTGTAGAAAAACAAAACAGCTAGTTTTCACATTAATTGATGAAGAACTTAACCATAAATACTAGCAGCTAATACCCAAAGTATACCTTTACTCAGTTATTTAAATAAATATTACTAAATGAATGCAAGTTGCTCTGAAGAACCTGACTCAGAATTCTCTAAAAATTTTTGTCTGTTTATTTCAAGCTGGAACTAAACAAAATCTCTATAATCTGTTGACTTTTATCACAATTTTATGTATTTCTTTCACCAAAAGTCAAAATCGCACTTTTTCTACATCTAGAAGAAAATCCAGCAATCTGAGTAGCATCCTCCCCTTGAAACAAGTTGAGCACAGTTTCCAAAGTCTCCTTGAAGAGTGAATGGCACTATTTCCTCTTATCTCTATGCACGGCTCTCAGTAATCTTTTGCATGAATTCAAATGTTGTTTTAGTCTGACCTATGAATAGTATAAACAGAAGAGAGCTGGTCTGAAACATGTGGATATATGAAACTGCTTTAAACTTTCCTATCAAATATGTACATATTATTCTATTATCTAATGATGCATAATAGACAGTCATAAAACTTAGTGGATGAAAACAAAATTTTATCATCTCCTAACTCTGAGGGTGTATTGAAACTTGCCAAATCATCCTGTTTTAGAGTCTGTCATGCTTTACTACAGGTTTTTTTTAAATATTTTTTAGTTATAGTTGGACACAATATCATTGTTTATCTATTTTTATGTGGTGCTGAGGATTGAACACAGTCTCACACCTGAAAGGCAAGTGCTCCACCACGGAGCTACAAATCCAGCCCATTACAGTTTTAATAAAATAATTGCCAGGGTTGGAGTCATCTGTAGACTCAATTGGGCTAGATTTCCAAGAAGCCTTCTTCACTTGCTAGTCTGATACTTCACTTGCACTATCTGACACTGTTGGAGGCTGCCCATTCATCTCTTTGCTGATTGCATCTCTTCACATGGCTACTGACAGTCTGTTGATGTGTTCCTTCCACTGGAAGCAAAGACCAAAAATTTTCAAAGTCTACTGCATATGTGGTTCTAAGTATAGAAGTAAACAGAGCAATATCAAAAGCACCTTCTCATGTTCCCTATGTCTATTGGATATCTACAATATGACAGTTTCAATATAGTTGTATCTTTTACATTATTACTGACTTCCACAGTGTATATGTTCTAAGAATAGAAAAATAAGCTGTACAGTTTCTTGTACCCTAACAATGGAACTTATGCAGCATCTCCTCTGCTACTTTCTATTGGTTGCACAGAATATCCAAATTCAAGGTGGATGGGGGACTACCAAAGAATATGACTGAGGAGTGGTCCATCAGGAAGCTGTCTTTGGAGTTTAGTGACCAATTTCATGTAGCTATGCCTAATAGCACAGCCAAAGAACAATATTCTGTATTGTAAATATAGAATAGGTAGTTTCAGGTAGGACTTAGATCAAACAGAGAAACTGAAATACTCTGGTGATCCATAGAATTTACATGCAACAGCCAGTTTGCCCTCTTACCCTTCGGAGAATTCTTGGTATATCTATTTACTGAAATATGCATAAAAATTACTTATAAGCATGTTTGTTGCAGAATTATTTATGAATATAATAAATCAAAAACAACCTATTTGCCAAAATGGTAGTTTAATTAAATTATGAAACATCAATATCATAAAATACAAGTTACTAACTACAAGAACATTCTTAAAATAATTAATGGGGGAGATGCTCTTGTTACTAAGTAGAAAAAGAAGTATTAATATCATATATATTGTTTTTAAAATATTTTTTAGTTGTAGATGGACACAATATCTTTATTTATTTATATATGGTGCTGAGGATGGAACCCAGTGCCTCACATGTGCAAGGCAAGCAGTCTACCACTGAGCCACAACCCCAGCCACAATATCATGTATTTTTAATCATATAAATATACATGTATATTTACGTGTTTATATGTATACACACACAAATATATATATATATATATATGCACTTTATATGTTGAAAAAATATAATGCATCCAAATATTTATAATAATTTTATCTGGGTGGTAGGATTATGGAAGCTTTTTTAAAATTTTTCTTCCTTGTAGTTTTCCATATTTTCTCAATTCTCAATAATGTTTACTATTTTTATATCCTTTTAATTCTTAAAGAACTGTTTATAGTCAGATTTTTGATGGCAAGAGAAGGACAAAAAGGGGGGAAAAAAAACCTCACCTTAAACTTTGTTTAGAGTAATTTTTTTTCTCTGTAGCCAAGAAATCAACATTTCATTAAAGACATTCTTTATCTCTTTCAGGTTATACTAGAGAATAATTTGGTACAATGAAGTGATAATACCTCACGTGAAAAAGTTTAATGCATTTCAAAATGTAATTAAATTTTAGCCAACAGAATAATGTCTCAATTCAGAGTTTCTGGCTTCACATTGAAGGTGGCAAACTGATACACATCTATTTCTCCTCTCTCCCAAAATTCCACCAAAAGGACTGGCAAAAAATGAGAGAGAAAATTAAAGCAGCATTGGAAAACCAAAACCGTTGCTACTGCAGACTAGAAACTTTGATATCTCACTAAGAGTAATAAATGAAGAATCAAATAAATTATAGCCCCAAACATAACAAACAGGCATAAGATTATGGAGAGAGGCAGAAGAACAGAATAGAAAGCACTCGATGTAGAGTTTGAAATATAGAAAGCCCACCAGTAAATCATGATTTACTAGTTTTATTAGTTTTGCAGCTGTTCGTATATTATGTCAGTAGCTCAAGACTCTTGTGAGTACCATGCCTGCTAGACATCTTTACTTTGAAGGCCCCCAGACATCTCAAATTCAACATATTCACAAATTCATTACTTTCCCTCCAAGACTTGCCTCTGTTTTGTGTGGTCCTGATCAGCCTCAATGTCATCTTCACATCTTCCTCTCCATCAGTCACCACACTCCTCCAGTTGCTGTCCTCTAAGTCTCTCGTGTTCACACCCTCTGTATCCTTGACTCATATTTTTATCAATGCTATCTCGAAAGACTTTTTAGGTTTTCTCCAGACTTTTGCACAGCAATCAATTTCCTGGTTCTTCATGCTTTTCTTTTTAAAATTTTTATTCTTCGCATTTATTTTTTGTATCCACTGTAATAAATGGATACACTTTATTTTTAACTGAAAATAATGTAGATTAAACAACATAGTCTATCAAATTTCAAGCTCATGAAAGAAGTTTCCAAAGTAAAGAGTCAGTAACAGGAAACAACTAAGAGTTACATATTTTATATGATAGAATATCCTTGTCTATCTCCATTACACAGACTCCTTTTGTGAACTTCAAATTTGGTACTTTTATTTGTAGCCCAGGCTTCTCTTGCCTGGGATGCTCTTTCTTAGTCTGCACTAAACCTGCATGTGCAGGCCAGCTTACCACCATGTCCAAATCAAATGCCCATCCACAATCTCTGAAAACTAACTACATACTACATATGAGTGCCCAATTGTCCGGGAAGATATGTCATCAGAAGAAGAAGAAATAAAAAATGGAATTTTAAAACAGAAACTAAGAATATAGCAATGGCTGGCTGAGAAAATGGTGGTACATTGCAAAGAGTGTAGAGGCTGGGCAAGACAGGGGTCAAGTGAAGAGAAAGTCTAAATAGTAAAGATGATAATTTCAAGGGATATGAGATTTAAGGTAATGAACTGAAAACTGAAGCACAGTTAAAGAGAAATAAATTTTACTGGAACAGATTCCTAAAAGGAGAACTTCTCACTGTTTTTGCCAAACATGAGAGCCAGAATTTTGATTTTGGTATTCTTGTCAACCTGCGAATCCAAGTATATATGTCTTTTAAATCTCAAAGCATGTGTGGAAAGATGTCTTTAGTTCTGGTCTTGTTTATGTGTGAAGAAGATTTGTGAAGAATAATTAAGCCTGTATTCTGAAATGATAACTATATGCTGATCATTATATATACTTGTACAACAATAAACACACAAAAATACATTGCCTTTATGTTTTGCACACAACAAAATGTACATACAACTGTGAGCTCTGTTAGGGTTTGAATCTGGGATGTTCCTCAAAGGCTATTATATTGAAGTAAAGGTTTGGTCCCAAATGCACCAATGTTCAGAGGTGGGTCTTTGGAGAAGTGATTGGAACTTGAGGGCTCTGTCTTCATCAATGGATTAATAATTTGGAGGCATTATTGGGAGCTGTAGGAGGTGGGGCTTAAATAAAGAAATAGGTCCTCAGGGGGTATGGCCATGGGGACTATATCTTGACCCCAGCCCCTCCCTTCTCTCGTTCTCCTTCCTGGAGGCCGTGAGTTCTGCACCTTTCTTCCCTACCTTTCTGCCATGATATTCTGCCTTGCCTCAGGCTCGAAGCAGTGAAGCCAGCTGGCCATGGACTGAAACTCTGAAACCATAAACTAAAATAAATCTCTCCTTGTTTAAGTGTTTTTTTTTCTTTTTTCCTTAGGTATATGTCACTAATACAAGCCATGGTACTACTCTCTCCCAGTATTTCCCCCTCATGTAGGGACTGGCAGGAATCTCTAGCTAAGATGGTCAGGACAGGTCCAGGCTGCTCCATCTGGAATCCTATCATATATCCAATATTACTCTTGTTTCAAATCCATCACGTTCTACAGAGGAGTGTGGACTCCCATTTCAGGACAAACGTTATTAAGCTTTAGTTTACTTAGGACATTTTCAGTGTACAGACTGATATACCACACGGGTGTGTGCTTGGTCCACATAGTCTCTCAGGAAGGCCTAATCTTCTGCTCTGTTGCCTGGATTTATTTCTGGCCTGTGTTATCCAGCAGGTTTTAAAGAACATTTTTTAGGAAAGGGGTCTTTCTCTTGGAGTCTAAGCTGAAAACAGATCTTATAAATGATTACTCCCTTAGAAATATGGTCAAGCATATTATACAAAATTAAAACCCTGCATGTTATTGATTAATCACTTATATGGAAGGGAAAAAACAGTAGAAAAAACACAATAGGGAAATTTAAAATACCCAATTTTAAATTAATGAATACAAGAAAAATTTATTAAATGTATATTTTTTTATCATGATCACTGATGGAATGATAAAGGGAATTATCTCTAAGCTTGGGTCTATGCAATGCAGACTTAACCACTCCATGACTGTAAGCCTGGAAGGCGGAAAAGTTTGAGAACTTCTAACAAAAATGTTTAGCCTCAGAATTTAAAATCCAACTGCTGGTGAACTTGTGACTACCTAGATCCAATAATGGCCACTTTAACCAACCAGTTCTGAACTGATGACCAATCACTTGTTATTGTGTGATGTGGTGGCTGATGCTTTCATAAACCCCCTTAAATTCAGTCTCAGAAATAATCTTCACAGGTCGTTTTCCTCCTGTATACCAAATTCAAGAAAATCTTCAATAAATTGCACTAATTATGAATTGTTCTTTACCTTAATGATCGCTCCAAGTCTTTATTTTTCTTTCCTTAGTAACAAGCCCTGATCAGAGAACCCAATCAGTATGGTTATCAATTTTACAGAAGCTGTGAAATATTTTAATCAGACATTAAACTCCAGATTTCTGGCCATATTTTTCTTGTTAATCCATGCAATCCCCTAGGTATCCACTAATGCTTGATTTTTATGGCCAGTGATTGCTGCAATATCACTTCCTTTGATGTTCACTAAAATCACTTATGTTCCTCGGTCTGGAAGAAAATGGTAGGCTGCAGAGTTATATTTGTTATTGTTTAATTTATTTTGCAGCGATTTTATTGGATCAAATTATATATTATATATGATAGTATTTATAAAACTGTGAAAGGACTATGTAAAATGTTACATTATTGTCATTTTAAAGAATTCTGTTATCAAATGTGGAGAAGTGAGAGAAAAGGCAAATGAGTGACTACTATTCTAGAAATGGCATCATTTTGATTCTAAGTACCTTACCTCTTTGACAGCTGTGGCATTTGTTTCCATGGCTTTTTACCAATATGGCCACAATCACACCTCTGAAATGAATTTCCATACTAAAACTATGAAATGTCTATTGTACTTTCCTCGACCCACAATTATATAGCAGATGGTGAGAATGACTCAGAATAAATTTGTTGGATCAATTTTTAAAAGACAGAAACAGTCATCCAGACTGTTGACTACCTTGGCACTGAGCCTTATGGATGGTTGGGAGGAACTGTCATTGCATGAATATGCAAATAATTGAAATTGAACTATGCAAGGGTGGAGAGGATATTTTGAATCATTAAGTGGCTCTTCCCAGCTTCTATCAATGTCTTCACAGTGCCAGCTGACTTCATTAGAACAGAAGCATTTTTACATTCCAATTTTTCTTACCTTTCTTGATAACATTTTCTTTTAACAGATTTAGCAGTGACTATTGCATAAATCACCAATTTTCAGAGCTCTAAAGAATCCTAGAGGTCATTGTATTCTACTCTTTGTAGAAGACAAAATGAGGCTAAGAAGGATTAAAGACACAAGGTGACTTTCTCACAGAGAGATTTCCATCACCAAATCCTTTTCAAATCCTCTTCTTTGCCCACGTTGAATAATTTTATTGGCAAATATTATATATCACTTATATTAAAAGACAAATACCTAACATTTAATTTCAACATTTATTTCTGGATTTGATTTACCTTATTCTAAACCAGGTAAATAAAACAATGTTAAATTAAATAAAGATAATAAAGAAATTTACAGAGTATAGGCAGCTATTGTATTGACTCATTATAGAAGGGATACCTTCATATTTGCCCAAATAACTCCATCATGATTATCAAGCTTTTCAAATAGAAGCAGTACACAGGAACATGGAAAGGAAACAGAACTCTTAGTTCTTGAAATAGTAAGCTTTGAGACATTTAGGAATCTTCCTTCCCATATCTAATATGTATAGGTACCAGAAAGACCTAGAAAGCATTCCCATCTTGACTCCCAAAACCCAAAGTCATAAATGGAGAGTTTAGTTTCTTCCTACTTGCATTACAGCTGTCTCTGAAAGAAACTAAATAATGGAAATCCAGCAGTCCCTTTCTTTTTGGATGCTCATCTCTTTGGAAAGGAGAACAAATCCAACCAATTTTCTGTATTAGTTTCCTGCCAAAACTGTAACACACTCATAAACACAGCATCTTAAAATAATACAAAATTATTATCTTACACTTCTAGAGATCTGAACTCCAAAATGAATTTCACTGGGCTAACATCTAGGTGTCAGCTAGGCCAGTTCCTTTCGCAAGCTCTAAAGCAGCATTCATTTTCCCATCTCTCCCCATTTCTAGAAGCTGCCTGCATTCCTTAGCTTGTGGCCTCTTCCTCCTCCTCAAAGCAAATAGTGCAGGATTCCTCTTGACTTCTGCTCCATTCCTCTAATTCTGATTACTTCTTTCTCTAATTCTGATCTTTTTCTCTCCTTCTTATAAGAACCTATGGGACTGTCCATATTGGGATATCCAAATAAACCAGGACAACTTCCCTGTCTCAAGATCTTTAATCACAACTGCAATGTCCCAAAGTGACATATCCACAACTTCCAGGAAATGGACATCTCTGAGGGACTATTATTTGGCCTACCACAGTTTCCTACCTCCCTATAAAACCATACTCTCAATTCTAGAAAGAAAGGCATTATATTTTCTAAAGAAATGTATCTTGGTCATAAAGCTATCCTACCCTTTTTGTTTTCTTCATCCAAACCCAAACAGGCCAGACAGAATATCTAAAACATTGTGTTTTAGGGGACGAGTGGAATTGGGAAAAATAGTTCAGAATCTTTGAGAAGTGGGAAGAACCAAAACAGTAAATGGAAACTGGAGTCTGAGTTGAGAAGAGGCCAAATCACTTTTCAAACCAAAGGGAATTTTTGTGGCCTAAATAGCTGAGGTTAGTGTTGACAGTGCTTTAGACTCTCAGCTAGAACTTTAGCTCAGATGTACAGAGATACTATAGAATGTCTACTGTATTTAAAACTGTTTAACATAGTTAAAGATTAGGCCAAATTTACATTTCCTACATGAAATATTCAGTGCCTCATAGTCTCCTCTCACCTCTGATTCTCTTCTTAAATTACACACACACACACACACACACACACACACTTGTATAATATGGGCTCATTATATATACAGCTGGGTTATCTTTCTCAAGTGTGGGGCAAGGATTTTCATGCCCTTGTACTAATATTCAGGCCCTTGATGGTTGGCAGGCCCTTGGGCCTATGGTGACCACCTTCATCATCATTTTTGGTTTAAGTTAGCAGGTGAGAGATAACTTTTCCAGCCTGACCATGGCCTGAGAGGGCTCTCGAGCTAACCCACTCAGACCTACATCCCCCTGGGGAGCAGCCCTTCTGTAACCTGCAATATATTCCATTCAGCCCTCTGTCCTGAGAGCTCACCCTATTTTCTGCTACAGGATTTTGTTACCTGCCATCATGACTGACATGCTGGGATTTAACACAGCATCCATGCTACACAGAAACTGAGGGCAATGGGTGGAAAGTCAACCTCCAAGACTCTTTCTGATTGATGGAACTACACAACTCAGTTGATTCGTTTATAACTCTGCCTTCACATTGGCCTCTGGTTTGAGTCTTAAATAAAATCCCCTACCTTCCTCATTCATCTCAGCTCATCTAACATCCACATACCCATGCATGAAAGTATACACACACACAAACACACACACACACACACACACACACACACACACAATTCTGGACTAAATTCAAGAAGAGGAAATTGGTAGATATAGATCTAATTGCTTCGCTCTCTTATCTCCTTTGCTTTTTCTTCCTGTCACTTTCCACAGATAGAAAAGGATAACTTCTGTTGACTTTCCCCACATAATACCTTCCTTCTGATTCCAGTCAAGCTTTAAAGGCATACTGGGAACATTTCTTTTAATTATAGGAATATTATATGACATGAGCTATCCAAACTCTGTTATTAATGAATTAATTTAGGATCTAGAAATTTAAGAAATGCTTTTACTAATATCCTATTTAACATGCCAGATATTAAACATTATCTTAGCAATATTCTTCTTATAACTTTTGTACCAAATCCTATAGAAGACTCAGTGAAATAGTGTAAAACTCTTATGCTTGAAAAGCAAAAGAGGAATATCTTTTTAAAATGCCTCTGAAAAAATCATTAAGGTTGACATCTCCAGTGACCTGTCATGTGATGTCATACACACTTATTATAATATGACACAAAGGGAAGTCAAACTCTGTGATATTCTTCCTCTGAAACCATAATCTCAAAGTAATCATGAAGAAAACATCAGACAACCCAAATTGAGACATACTGATAAGTACTCCACAAAATTCCCAAGGTCATCCAGACCAGGAAACTGTCACTGACCAGCAAAGACAGAGAAAGATGATAAGTAATACACTGTGATGACCTGGATAGTCATCCCAGAACAGGAAGAAGATATTAGTAGAAAATCTGATGAAACTGGAAAAGGTCTGGTGGTTAGTTAATAATAGTGTGCTAATATTGTTTTCTTAGTTTTGAAAATGTACTACGGCAGTAGAAAATCTTATTACATGAAATTGGAAAAAGGGATGCCTTGCATTTTCCTTATAACTTTTCTAAGTCTAAGTTCATACCAAAATAAAAGTATATGTAAATCAAATGAAAAAAAAAGTCAGAATACTATTTCCAGGATTAGGCTAAAAAAAAACCACCGTACCTCCATCTTTTTCAGTCTGCCTCCAGAGCCCTGGAGAAACAAGATGCTGTGTTGTGAACAGCCCTATCTGAGGTTCTTTTGGAGAGGCAAAGAGCTGGCCAGGTCTTAAGGCTGCCACAATCACACAAACCGTTTAAGAGTGAGATGTTCCCAGCCTGGCTGACACCTTGATTTCAGTCTTTCAGACTCTGCGTGACAAGAATCCAACCAAGCAGCACATGGATTCCTGATCCACATTAACTAGGCAATAACACATTTATAACTTGTGAAAAACAGAACCGTCAAATTTAGAACCATCAATAAATGTCAATAACTTCAGCCATTACAGATCAAGCTGTTATTGGTAGAATGGTTGATCAATAACTGCTGGAGTTATAATAAAAACAAGGAAGAGTTATTAAATAATAAAAGTATAAAAGAAGTTATGAAACAAGTAAAATCATAAGTTGCTATTTCCTACTTTTCAGATAGTAAGGATAATAATAGGTATTGAAAACAGGAAGCCTGGTCTTTGATTAGTCCTCTAACAAAGTCACTACATTACAGAGGCATGAATGAAGGAAAGCAAAGAAATTAATGTGAAAACAGGAATTTAATGCTTCCTGTATCTGTACGTTGTGCAGGTGCAGGCAATGACAGACTTGTCATGGTGTTTGAAATCCTGTTTACACACAAAGAACTCGGGGAAGAGGAGGTCTGCTATACCAGAAATTCCTCACAAATTTTTAGAGATAAATATTTCTACATTTAGTTTAGCCATTTCATTTTAAGCCTGAGTCTTAAGGAGTTATAAAAAAGGAAGTCGAAACCTAGTACAATTTCATCACATATTTCCTATTTTTCAGTGATTTAAACTGTGCTTCTTAACAAATACTAAATCTTTAAAGCAAAAGCATGTCAGAAAGGCTACAACCATATCTGTACTAAATTTGGAACTACAGTGTTCCTGCAAAAAAATCCTACTTTATTTCTAACTGTAATTACAATAACAATTTTACCCATTCCAGAAATTAATTTCCTATTAATGATATTCAATAGACATTCCTCAGTCCTTTAAAACTAATTGAATATGAAATCTCAGCAGGGAATAAGAAAGAAAATGAAAAAATTTTTAAATAGAAAAAAAATAAAGAAAATAGAATAGAAAAATTTAAGCAAAAGAATTAATAAAAAATTAAAATGAAAAGGTTGTAATTCAAGTAAAAATTGAGGCTAGGCATTCCTAAAACATCAAAAATGCAATTCGACATTTAGAAGATAAGAAAACCAAAAGCTTGTCAACCAGAAGACCACATGCTCAGAGGGCAATCTAGAAACGTCCATTAAAACCCAAAATGCACAAATCCACTGACTGCCAATCCAACTTCTATACATTAATGTTAAAGAAATAGACACTCATACAAATTTATGTGTAACATGGACTATCCATTGCAATCAGTTATACCAGCAAAAAATATTACATATACTAGCCAAACTTTGAAAATAGGCAAACACTCAGCAACAAGGTGTCCCTCAACATTTATACAATGAAAACCACTTATTAGAAAGAAGGAGCTCCATCTCTGTGCGTTGCTTTGAAAAGGGGTTCACAGTGAAAACAAATGAAAAAACCAAGTTGCAGAGAGGAAGTATATATGGTCTCCCTGAAATATTCTTTCCCATATATCTAAGTGGTTTGTGTTCTCACTCCCTCCACTCTAGGTACAAAAGCAACCTTCACAGGGGGAGAAGGGTCTTCCTTAACCTCTCGTGAAACATGACACCCACAGACAACCTCCACCCCACTCTACTTTTCTGCCCACACGCTTGCACTCCTTTCCTTCCATCAGATGGCATATTTTTTTCTCATTATCCTGCCTCCTCCCTGAACAATTCCATAAAAGCAGGAACTTGATGTGTGTTCCTAAGACAAAGCCCAGTGCATAAAAAGAAATCAATTACTGCTTGTTGAAGAAGTAGATGGATTAATGACCCCCTATTAGCACATGAGAATAATAAGGAACAAAAGAGTTGAATGGCTTTTCTGAATTTATGCAGCTAATGAGACCTGATACCCCAGGTATTCCAATTCTGAGCCTGTGCTCTTAACTCTTTCAAGACCCAATATTCACAAACACACTCTTACCCTCTTTTTTCTCATTTTTTCTCTTCTCTCTCATGAAAGCAAGGAACACTAAGCATTTGATTGTTCTATTCCCCAGTTCAAGGCACATTGTCAATATCATCAAACTGGTTGCAAGTTGGTGAAGATGTGAGGAAAATGTACACTCTTACGTTACAGGTAAGACAGCAAATTGGTGCAACCACTCTAGAAAGCAGTATGGAGATTCCTCAGAACACTTGGAATGAAACCACCATTTGACTCAGTTATCCTACTCCTGGGCATATATATCCAAAGGACGTAAACTCATCATTCCACAGTGGCACAGCCACATCAATGTTTATAGCAGCTCAATTCACAATAGCTAAGCTATGGAACTAACCTAGATGCCCTTCAACAGATGAAGGGATAAAGAATCTGTGGTCTATATACACAATGGAATATTATTCAACCATAAAGAATAATGGCTTTATGGCATTTTCTAGTAAATGGATGGAACTGGAGACTATCATACTAAATGAAATAAGCCAGTCCCCAAAATCAAAGGCCAAATATTCTCTCCTATAAACAGCTGTAAACACACAATACGGGGGAAAAGGGAAGAAGTTCATTGGATTAGACAAAGGGGAATGAAGGAAAGGGAGGGGGAGAGAATAGGAAAGATAGTAGATTGGATCAACATTATCATATATACATGTATGATTACATGACTAATTTAATTCTATATCATGTAAAACCAGAAGAATGAGAAATTACACTCCATATCGCTATAAAATGTCAAAATACATTGTATCATGTATAATAAGAACAAATTTAAAAATTGGTTGTAAGGTTCAATTCCCATTTTTCCCCAAAAGTCCCCACTGTAATGTGTTTAAGTATATCTTCAGTTATGTATGTGTCCTTGAAATGTATGTAATCCTATCAACTATTAATTTTTAAGGGCTCTATCTTTTATTTTGTGGCTTTCCCCCTCATGTATCTCCCCTTTTTTATTCTCTACTGCCTGTTCTGGGAAGCCTTGCACCTGCTTGTTTGGAGCCTTTGTTCCAACAGGACCTCCCCCAAACATGGAAACCAGAAGCATTCATTCCGGGCCTGCCTAGGAGTCTTCCTCACTTATCCTAAGAACTCTTTTCTTTCATTTACTGGGATCAAATAGCTCTTGGGAATTTTTCTTAGAGCACATCTTTACAATTTTCACTCCTATAATTCAGTTCAAGTACTCCATGACACTATAGTGCTTCCTGAAGCAGTTGGGACTTTGTTGACAGAATTCACAAAACTGCAATCATCTTGACAACTTCATCCTGTCAACATAATTCAGGCTCGACCTGAACGGCAATGCTCAGAACAGGCCAGAAGTATAGTCCCCACAACCACTTAATCTTTGGCCTCACTACTAAGGCGGCCAACAAGGGCACCAATTAGCGGTAGAGCTGAAAGTGGATTTAGGTGGCTTTTACAAACTGCAAAAGATCAAAGGAAGAAGAGAAAAGGAAAGGAGGCAGGAGGGTGTTTCAGGGTTATTTCTTTGATAAAAAATAATAGAAGTTCTCTCCTTCAGGCTTTTAACTTTATGGCAAAAAGTAAAAAATAAAAAATAAAAGAGGAAAGGAAGAGAAAAGAAATGTTCCCAGCCAGCCAGCTAACCATAAGTTACTTTCATTTCATGAAACACAGACATTTTCAAACAACCAGACTCATTGAAATTCAGTTTTTATTATGTACGTTTTATGCATCGTAGGTAATGGCTAGATCTCTAGACCTTTCTTCCTTCTAAATATCTCATATTTCAGGATGTATAGAGAGTAGTAGGGAGTCAAAACTATGAACATATTTGACCTGAGTCATTTAATGAAGTCATTTTCATCATATCAAAGTTGTGAGTCTTGTTTTTCTACTCTTATTTCTAATTCATTAGAATACCTGTTTTGTTGTTTTTGAACATCAGATGTATTTTCTTGGTGTTATCTATGACAATGTCTCCTTGATAGAGTCATTAACTATCTCTGCAAAATGATGAAAATATAACCTGAAACTGGACAGGCTGAAACCATTAACATGTTATCCAATTTCAGTCCTGGATTTCATTTTGAAATAGAATTATTGGAGGTATATATAGGAAAATGCCTCCTCATCCTGTCTCTCCTATTTCCTGGCTGTATCCTGGGGTAGTCACCTACCACCATTAGCCTCCATTTGTCTATCGTCAAAACCTGTTCTGAAATCACCTCATGTCTATGGAGACTACAGAACAGACAAATCTCTCTCTTTTTTTTGTTTTTATCAGTGTTACAAAACAAACCAAAAAAAAAAAAAAAACAATAGTAGTGGAGTGGAAGAAATAATTATGATTTTTCACATTAGTATTGGAATCCTAATGTGAATCCTAATGTCACATTAACAAAAATATAAAATAAACATACATAGAATGGTAAACGAATGCAATTTATAAAAGCAATTATGAAGTAGCAATGTTAATAAAATATGGCAGAAAATGATTTTGCAATCGCTTTTTTGTATTACTATAGTACCTATGTAATGTGGTCCCCTCTGGAGATGACTATAACTTTTCTTTTATTAACTGCATTTTTTTCTCTAAAATTTTCTGAGCAGACCAAATGTGCTTAAATTTTAATCCTCAGTCATATAAAATAGATACGCAGTAATAATACTGCAAATTGGAGTAACTAAGTCATGTTTTTCTTAACGACCTTATACAGTCATGGACAGGACAAGAGGGTTTGGTATAACAAAGACTGCATATATGATATCTTTTATTTCATAAAATACCATTGCAGCTAAAATACTGCAAAAACTTGTCCAAGGAATTGTATTAATTTTGTTGGAAATCTACTACAATTGGTGATTAAATGAAACACGCAAAGAGAAAATCAGAAGTACTGTTCACACCTACCATAACCTTAGAATGCATTGCTCTATTTGTAGCTTTCATAAATCCATCTCCCTGCCTCTCATCATCTAAGTGCATGTTAGAGGCATCCTGTCCTATACCAAGAGTTTGTTCCTCACAGCTGCCTTTCCTGAATGAAGGGGAGGAAGCTGAGAAGGAAAGAGTTGTGATAGACATAACTCATGACACATTTTTGATTTATTGTGCATTCCAACATCCACTTTCACCCTAAAATACTTCTCCTTGTTTTTGTTATCCTGCCAATGTTGAAATTCACTTCTTCAAAATATCTTATACCTGGGGGCTGGGGCTGTGGTTCAGTGGTAAAGTGCTTGTCTAGCATGTGTTAGGCACTGGGTTTGATCCTCAGCACCATAAATAAATGAATAAATAAATAAACAAACAAACAGAATTCCATTGACAACTAAAAAAAAAAATCTTAGACCTTCCAGGCCAGTGATGCATGCCTGTAATTCCAGGGGCTCAGGAGGCTGAGGCAGGAGGATCCAAACTTCAAAGCCAACCTCAGCAACTTATCAAAGCCATAAGCAACTTAGTGAGAGCCTATCACTCAGTAGTTAAACACTCCTCAGTTCAATCCCCAGTACCAAATATATGTATTAAACCTTAGAAGGGAACATCAAGCTGTCCCTTTAGTCTTTAGGTATTTTTAACCCAATACCTTGTAAAATACCTGAATCTGCAGTCAAAGAGTCCTAAAGTGGTAAATTAGCCCCATGAAAACCTCAGATATACTGATTATCAGAACATAAAATGCTTTTGTTTTTTGCACCCAAATTTTTAAACCACCATATACTTACTCAATGCTTCAAAAAATATAATTCTTCATTCTTTCCCATTATTCAGCTTCTCTTCTGGTCTTCTCAAATACAATCTTCCTTTGCCCTTGCATGAATATCTTTTCAATCTATGTGATTAGTCACAGTCCCTTCTGCTCCAGCAATATTCTCCTCATATGTCTCTTTTTCCAAATGTATCATTCTAAGGAATATATATATATATGTGTATATATATATATATATATATATACACATACACATACACACACACACATACATACACATATAATAGATAATTTGTTGAGTTGAGTTGACCATTTTAGCAGTTGCCATTTAATTTGTATTCCTTTACCTTCTATGTTCCCTGTCTCTGCATCAAGAAGTCAGAGGGCCCATGAAATTAGAAGTT
Source organism: Ictidomys tridecemlineatus (assembly GCF_052094955.1). NCBI lineage: Eukaryota > Metazoa > Chordata > Mammalia > Rodentia > Sciuridae > Ictidomys > Ictidomys tridecemlineatus. Next base: position 106,542,052 of record NC_135477.1, on the reverse strand, counting down.
CTTTTTATCTCAAAATGCTTATGTTACATTCACCAAAGATGGGGAGAAAGGCGAGGATGCGTTTCAGTGTGCCATATGTGGGTATAGTTCAAGGCTGCTAACAGGACCACGGTCAGCAGGTTTCAGAGAGCTAGAGACAATTCCTCATTCCCAGGAAGAACTCAAGACAGAGGAGAGGTGGGGGAGTGTATCAGGACCTCACAGGAGAATAGGGATACTGAATGCCAGGAATGAGAATTTGCAGCATCAGCAAACATCATGTGTTCCACTTGGAGATCTTTGCTTGACCCTGACTGTACAAGGGAGGAAGTCACATAATAACAAATGGAATTGTCCACAAATCAAGTGAGATGGCTTAGATTCAGATTGATTTAATTTAAAGAAAATAATAAAATGCAATGTTTCCTGTGTATCTGTGGCTTTAATTTCATGCCAATTGAAATCTCCCTTCTCATGTTAAAAAATCATCTTTTCTATCTACTTGTCAATATTCTGTCCTGTTTCTCTCATTTCCTTCAACATCAATTCCTCCAAAGACAGTCTATACCAACTCCCTCTCTTTCCACATACCCCTTACAATTCATTTCACATCTTCCACATCTTCCATTGATATTGAAGGCTTTTACTTCAATATCATCATGAAAAAAATATTTCCAATGATCCCTCCTCTCTTAATGGCTGAAACCAATGGTGTTTCTCTTGCTATCTTATCAGATATTCTGTAGCATTGAATTCCTCTTCTCCTTGTCTTGTTTCTGAAACTTCTCTCAATCACTCATTATCCTCTTCTTCCTCTCCTTGTCTCTTAACTGTTTCTGCTCTGCAGAATCCTTGACCCTTCTCATATGGGAACTCACTCATTCCATATCTGATCTCATTGATTTTTGTGACCACTTCAAATATTCCTCGTGTTGATTATATTGTGCATACATAAACATATATACCCTATATATAAAACTTCCCTATTGCCTCTCACCATCAAATCACATGCATTATTACCAAGAAAATATTTCCAGTTTCATATTCCTTGCCTTGTCAAAACTTGCACGAATCAAATTGAACACATCTTTTACTTTTTAGAATTTCTTCTCCATCTTTATTATCCAATTCAGTTAACCAGGAAGGATAGTCTTGTGAACATCATAGCAGAGGTTACACATAAAGGCGATAAAGACAAGAGTGAGTCACTTCGGTGATCTTCCTACAGTTGATGCAGAGGACTAGATTTTGGTTTTTATTTTAATACCTCCATAATGAGAAAGAATCAGTAAGAATCTCCATTCTCTCATTTCCTTTAACTGACAGCTAGATTTCAATGTCCAAGATGATCTCTGAAACCACTTGATGATTTCACTGTTAAATTAAGTTCTAACTGTGTGGAGGCCCTTCCTTATTGAAATTTCAGACTGTTCAGTAACTGAAATTTCAGGGTTAGCCTATCATAGAATTATTGTCACCACAACAAATAGAGGTCAGAAAAAATAGTAGTTTTGCACAATGAAGTCACAAGATCACACAGCTACAGTCATATGCAAACTTAAATTTGTAAACAGATCCCATGGATTGGAAAATCCATCTTCTTTCCACTCAGCCATGCTCACCAGGCTCATTAATTTACACAACAGTTCTTCACATTGCTATCTATGTATCTTTTATTCATGCACAGGATTCCTTTCATTAGGAAAACATACTATTCCTCCCCTCACTTGCTCATATCCAGGTACCTAGTTGAAGCAAGCAATCAAACAAACTGTGCAGAAGAACTAAAGCAGTTGATATTAAAGGAACATGAACAAAAATACTAACTACCCACTCAGTTTACTTCAACACAGAATAGAATTACTAGAAATGGTTGTTAAAAACAAATTCCTGGACATCATTTCAAACCCACTGCTTCTGAATTTGTATTTTTAAGTACACGTCACATGTGCATCTAACTGTAAACCCAAGTCTCCTAAGTTCCTTTGTCCAAACAGCTGATATTTATGGCACTTCTTAAATCTACACAACCACAGAAAATTTTCACTGTTATAAATTTTGTCTTCACAAAAGTTGAATGTTAATGGAGATCCTAAATAAATAATGAATTATAAACGAAAAAAATGTACGTTAGAACTCAGGAGTCTATTTCCTGATGTAGAAACTTCCTATAACCTCTTTTATATTCTTAATGGTTAATAATTGCTAACATATGAAGTAAATATGTTGTTACTATGTAGAAATTTACCTCTAATAAGGTTAAGAAGAAGATTCTCTACTGGAATTCAATTATCTATTTTGCAAAAATATTTTTAACTGAAAAATGAGTGGTTTGTGTGGTTTATTTTTTTAATTTGATCGTAAAAGTAATCTAGCTAAAATACAATATGAACAAACATATAAACATGATTGTAAGATTTGAGGGGCACAATTTATAGAATGAATCTGACAGCACAAAGTGTTTGTGTACAGTGTGTGAACTATACCTTAGAAATATCTGTCTTCACTTTTCACAAAATGCAAAGAAAGCAAATGCCTATGCCTGGCTGCTAAACCATATATATAAAGCTGCTTGCTTTATACATGGTCCAGCTGCCTTTGTGCTGGATTGCCATAGACCATCTGGTTGGCATTTATTCCACATAGAGGATGCCAACACATACCCTGAACAACAAAACATTCACACAACTATATATTTTTATCCTGGGGAAATTGGAATTTTAGGTATGTGAAACCAATTAGTCCCTTACAAAAGTGTTAATCTATGCAAATCTGAATATATTGCATATTCAAAGCCATTTCCCATCAAAATTTTCACTTACATAAACACAGCAGCTGATAGAGAAGACTATTAAGAATAGAATAAAAAATGTTCAATAGTTTAAGAGTCATGATTCCAACAGATCTTAAGAATGCTTGTGCCTCATTTTTTGGATCCAATTGAATAACAATTATATGTATTTCTGAACCTGTATGAATCTGATAGTTTGCTAAATTCTTCTGTTAATTAATCGCACAAAGGTATATAAGGTTTTTTTCGGCTTTCTGAATAAAGCACTCAACTCTTTTTCATAAATAATTTATGTAGATAGGCCAGACAGGGAGAAACATAACTTATATTAGAAGACAAACAAAAGTTTCTGACATTAACCAAAAGACAGATGTGGTATCCATCAAGATATGCCACCAAGAGGGGGCCACGTTAGAATGATCTAGCTATGTCAGGGACCAGACATGGTGGCTTTGTTACCTAGACAGCATGAAAAACACACAATTCACCAATGACTAGATTAACATTTGCGTTAGGCTCAAACTCTACATAACTTTGAGAAGTAGCAATTTCTTTTTTCTTTTACTAGTAAGTTACTAGGATTGTGAAAATAATGTTTACATTGGAGACTTTACCTCATGCTCCCTGCTTTCTATCAGATTTTTTCTCACTTATTAATTTAAAATTGTTTTAAAGAAGTATTCATATGACTGCTTCCATTTTAAAAAACTTTGGCTATGCATCAGGATGTATTGTGTTTCACAATCAAAACCTGCTTAGAATTTTGTTTTCTATTCATTCAATGTCTGCCGTCCCTTTTCCCATCACTGAATCCCCATCTGCTTACTTCTGTCATTTGTGTAAACAAGTTAACAGAGGAAGAAATTGCCTTGAGTGCTTGGTCACTCCTATAATGTCTTAAAATGGAAGCCCCCTATCACAAAAGCAGAGCTTTCTTTTAACAAAGGAAATTTACTCACTGAATTAAGTGTTTTGAAAACAAACTTTTTAGCTTATCAAATTTGAATTCTTTCCCTAAAACCATATAGAACTATTTTCTCCTAAATCATAAACATAAATAGGACTTAAAAATAGACTATGTTCCCTGATTATGTAAATCCTCTTTGATAAAATGACCACAAAGATCTTTACATGGAAAGTGTGATATGACAGAGAGTTGTTATAATGTGAGTCAGGAAATTTGGGTTCAGCCACAGAATTATCTATGCTACTTTGGAGTTAATATAAATTCTATGGTGCTGAGTCCTATATGTAAAAGAAGGATGTATAAAAGAATCTATGTTTCCTTGGAATTCTAAATTTAATGATGTAGAGCTTATATCTGAAACATCTAGAGATATGCCTTAAATTACCTACAACAATGCCTGACGTACAAATAATCAATTCTAGTTTGAATCTGAATACAGAAATTTCTCTCTATATATATTTTTTTTAATTCTGAATTAGTTATATTTTTTAAAAAGACTACAAGTTTAACCATACCAAGTTCTAATCTTTTTTAACAACCCCTATCTTCTGACATTTGGAAGATTAAACATGTGTTCAATAAACAGAAATTTATGACAAAGTGCACTACAGAAGCCAGGCACTTCTGATTGGAATTGAGTGTATGTAGTCACAAGAAATATACTGTTATTTTTTTTACTTGACAACTAACTGTCTCATCCATGAAAGTAACTGAAAATTGCTATATTGTATGATGAAGTACAAAGGCTCAACAATTATTTTTTCTAGGAAAACACTCATTTTTTAAAACGTGGTAGATTGCTAAAGATGGCATCCCAAATACTCTTGAGAATATTGCCTTCAAACAACTCTGCTTTCATTAGCTCTGCTAGTACATGCTAAACTGGACTATTATAAAAATATTCTTTCACTATGCACATTTATAATACTAAATTTAAATCCTAGTTCATGGAATTATTTATTAATATAGGTCAGGCATGTACAAACCCTCCATGATTTAGTAGCTCTAGTTATTAACCACTTCCACAGGACACACCATTCACCTAGCAATGGAATCAGAGGTTATTGCTTTCTATAATTTATCCTACACATTTGATTTTGGTGCCTTCTCTTAAGCTCCTCAAGTATCATGATAGAGGTTATTTTCTTTCCTCAATGTCTTCCTTTACTTTCCTTCCTTCGTAGAAGATATTGAGAATTTCAACAGTGCATTCAGTTAACACATTAAGTTTCAAGTTTTCAGAATGAAACCACAATTTGAACCAGTTATTCCACTCATCAGCATATGTCCAAAGGACTTAAAGTCAATATACTATAGTGACACAGCCACATCAATGTTTACAGTAGCTCAATTCACAATAGCTGATGTATGGAACCATCTTAGATGCCCTTCAATAGATGAATGGATAAAGAAAACATGTTACATTATTCAACCATAAAGAAGAATAACTTTATGTTGTTTTCTGGTAAATGGATGAAACTGGAGACTATCATACTAAGTGAAAGAAGTCAGTCCCAAAAAGCCAAAGGCCCAATGCTCTCTCCAATAAGCAACTGCTAACACACAATAAGTAGGGTTGGGGGGAGAATAGAAGTTCATTGGATTAGACAAAGGAAATGAAGGGAAAGGAGGTGGAATGGGAATGGAGGTAGAATGGGAATAGGAAAGACAGTAGAATGAATCAGAAATAACTTTCCAAGGTTCATATATGAATAAACCACCAGTGAAATTCCACATCATGTACAACCACAAGAATGGCATTCTAATTAGAATAAGTTGTACTCCATGTATATATGTCAAAATACACTATTGTCATGTATACCTAAAAAGCCCAAATTAAAAATAAATAAAATTCCAAGTTTTCAATTCTGAAAATATGTTTAAAAACATTGACATGGGGGCTGGGGATGTGGCTCAAGCGGTAGCGCGCTCGCCTGGCATGCGTGCGGCCCGGGTTCGATCCTCAGCACCACATACCAACAAAGACGTTGTGTCCGCCAAGAGCTAAAAAATAAATATTAAAAATTCTCTCTCCCTCTCTCTCTCTCCTCTCTCACTCTCTTTAAAAAAAAACAAAAACATTGACATGGGTATATTAAGTTGGAAATCATAATCTAGAGCTTACATATTCTTCACATATTTTCATACATAAATATACATGATATATATATATATATATATACCCAAATGCTCTAATCATTTATCTATTACTTTTATTAAAGGAATATAACTTTGGAAACATAGAATTCATTTCTAAGTGACTAATGGTATATTTTTTTGCTCAACCCAAGTTTTTTTTAGGAGTCCTATATATGACATAATGGGACATAATGGATCAAAAATAGAAGAAAGGAATAAAGAAAGCATAAAGAAAATATGGTATATTATTCATCCTACAGATGAATGGATAGGGAGAAATAATTTGATAATTTAACATGAAATCTTCAATCAGCAGTAGTTTCGACAATTCAGTAATTCTCCCTGATGAAAGTTACCCAGCTGTCTTTTCAGCCCAAGGCCCAATGTCTGTCAAAGGTCATGTGCAAAAGCACACTGGCTTTACTAATTCTGAGACTTCAGTTTAAAACTTCAACCCCATCATTTAGGTACTATGTGGTCAGTTCATGATTTTTTTGTTTTGTTTTGTTTGTTGTTTTATACCAGGGATTGAACCTATGGGTTCTTAACCACTGAGCCACATCACCAGTCATTTTTATGTTTTTATTTTGAGACAAGGTCTTACTAAATTGCTTAGGGCCTCACTAAATTTCTCAGGCTGGCCTCAAATTTATAATCCTCCTGCCTTAACCTCCTCAGTTGCTGGAATTACAGACATGTGCCACTGTGCCACCTCACCTAGCATAAGTCCATAACTTTTGATCATAACTAACTGCACTTCATAAAATATGTCTAATGTACAGTACCTACTGTACTGTATTATTCATTAAACGTATTATCAATTAGGAAATCAAATTTCTTTATTTTCACTAATTATAAATTTTAGACTATAAGCTCAAATATTTCAAAAAATTTTCATCTTTGTCTTTTTACTTAACAAAATTAAATTTGAATCCTAACCCCTTGTAACCAGGATACAAGAAAATTCAATCTATCACAATTTTAACTGCCTTGCACACCTCTAGGATCACACCAAAATCCTGGAAGTTGATCCAAGTTTGGGATAAAGAGGAGGAGGGATCTTTAATCACTATAATATGATGGGTTTTATTCATTTTTTTCATTCTCATTTTTTCAAGTTATCAACAGTTCCTTGAAACATGGAGCACTAAACTTCTCCTCCTGTGTTCAGAAAATGCAGTCTGTTGAGTTTAGTAAACTGATGCCTACAGGTTCCTGTCCTAAAGAAACCATACAGCTAACTGCTTATGGACTGCCACCTTTCCAAAGCACCATCACAGATGGCTCTCAGGTCCCCTATTCAGTCAAATTTCATTCTTTTTCATTTGAAGACAGTTATGCAGTCTCATTTGTTGAAAGGGGTATCTTTCCCATTCAGTATTCTTAGTACCTGACTGAAGATCAATCAGTTAACAAAAGTGCAAAATGGGTTTATTTTTAGGCTCTCTATTCTGTTCCATTGATCAATGTGTCTGATTTTATGCCAATATTATCCTGTATTAATGATTGTAGTTTTGTAATACATTTTGAATCAGAAAGTTGTGAAGCCCCAAGTTTGTTTCCTATTACTACTTTATCTTGTGATGGTCCTTTTGTGATTCTATATGAATTTTAGGATCTTTTATGTCCATAAAAAATGTTACTGGAATTTTAATAGGCATTTCACTGACATTTGTACATGACTTTAACAGTATTAATTCTTTCACAACTATTTTGTTCTGATACAGTAAACATGAAAGCAGCCATGGATAATATGTGAGTGAGTAGATATGGCTTACCTCAATTAAACAAAAAAAAAATTATAAAACAGTCAGGATGCTGGATTTGGTTCATAAGTTATATAACTGTAACATGAGGCCTTCTGTAATACAAAAATTGCTTGAGTACTGGGAATGCAGAATTAGGTTCCTCACAATGAGGCAGTTCGTGTGCATGGACTTGCTGGGTAAGGGTCCTAAAGATGCAACCACTTCTTGGTGGAATATTCAAAGAAAGATTATGTCCAGCTCCTTTATATCCTTTTTAAATGTCTGAAAAATAGACACTAAAAACATATCCAATTATATTATGTCTTTGATTAAGGAAAGACAGATCTTGATTAATAACAAACCATAACAATTTCTGTGACTCTGACAAGTTCATACTCTGTTTTATTGAATTTTTATGGAAATAAAACCATACAGAAATTTTATGTGAATTTTTAAATGGTTAAAGATGGTGTGTCATGTAATAGCATGATCTAATTATTTTAAACACCACAAATAAATGGTCAATTCATAAAGAATTTTTCAAAAAACAATATTAATTCTTCCCATACATGAACACAGACTATCACTCCATTTAGTTTTTTAATTTTTGTTTAATTTTGTTTTGATGTTTTGTTTTGTTTACTGTATTTGAAGTTTTCAGTGTGCAAGTTTAAAAATGTAGCAGAAGCCTTCATCAAAATATTTATTTCATACATGAACTTTATTATATGGATATAAATTGTTTTCATACCTAATTTGTTTTCTTTAAGAAGGGGGTTTGAATTTCATTAAATATCTTTCTAAGCTATTGAGATGATCATGTGCTCTTTTTTGTTTATTCTGTTAATATGGTATATCACATTAATTGATTATTATATGTCAAACCATCTTTGCATTCCAGGGTTAAATCTCACTTGGTCATGGTGTATGATCTTTTGAATGTGATACTGGATTCAGTTTTCTTGTATTCTGTTGAGGGCATTTGCATGTATGTTCATCAGGAATGCTAGTCTATAGTAGAATTCCTAACATTATCTTTCCAAAGGATTTGCACATTTGCAGAAGAACAACTCATTATTGACTTTACACTATATAGTTCTCTACCCTAAAAAGTGTCTAATACAAAGAATCTAGTTCTCTGAATGGAACATGAAGGAAAGAACAGGGCAGCAAATGGTTCATGCAATTAAAATATATTTTTAAAACCCTGCTATAATAGTCTTTGATATTCTTGAGATCAAGAAAATATTTTAGGAGATAGGAAAAGACAAGATAGTGGAATGAAACTAACATAATTTCCACTGTACATATAAAAATATACCAATAAATCTCACCATTGTGTACATCCACGAGAAATTAATTTTAAAAATAACTGTGTAAATGGCAGAAAGATCATTAGAGGGAAGGAATCAGGGTAGAGAAATGGAAGGGGAAGGAGAGGTACTGTGGTCTGAATTAGAATAAGATATATTCATGTTTGTCTAATTATGTCAAAATCGATTCTATTACTATATACAACTAAAAATAAACAATTTTTAAAAAGGGAATATTTTATATGTATTATCAACATTTGAATCTCTAACCTAGCACAGTGCCTATAGTGTTAAACACATTTGAATGGCTGATAACTGAATCAATCAGTGAGTGAACAATTAAGTAAAGGTGGCACACTATCTTGAGATTCTAAATTTTGTTATTGTTTGCTGAAAATATTGCCTAACACACCATCTTTTAATGATCTGTAGTCATATAGATATATAGATATATCTCCCCCATTGAATTTGTGGCAAGTCCAATTTCCTCAAGGGGAATCCAAAATAGTTTAGAATAAAGAAGCCAACAAAAGTATTAAAAGAATCTCTAAAACTCACAACAATCACAATAGTCTGAAAACAAGATATTTTTCTTTTATTTGTAGGATTAAGGCCTTTAGATTTGAATGCACTTGTTATTGATTTCAGATTGTCTCAGCTTGGAAGACAAGATCAGACCCTGAAAGTCTAAAGTAGGAGTCAACAACTATTTCTGTAAAGAGCCAATACTAAATTCTTCAGTCTTTGCGGGCCAAAGGATCTCTATACAACTATCCATCACTGTCACTGTAGCACAAAACAACCATAAATAATGAATGACTGTAAGTGAGTGAACATGGTTGTGTTCCAATAAAACTTTATGAAACCAGGCAATAAGCAAGATTTGCCCAACCCTGTTCTGGAATGTAGAATTTAAAAATAAGGACCACAGAATAAAAAAGAAGTAACATAACAATAGTTTTCTACCTCTAAAGTAATAAAAACAATAATCTTTCCCTAGAGCCTAGAGAGAAAGGGAAAAGAAAGAAAATTTACTATAAAAATAATTATTTTTTTTAAATGTTGCAAAAGAAAAAGCTGAATGTCCTTAATGGACTTTCTGTGCCCTCAAAGCACAGCAAGGATCCAGAGAACAGGAGGTAAAATTTGTTTCTTGTAACTTTAAAAAGAGTGAGATAGTGTATATCTAGGACAAAAAATGAGCTGCTGTGGAATAAAAATGACAACAGCCATGAGAGCTACCTGTTGCTTTCTGCAGGGGGTTGCTATGCCGCAAAGTGAAAAGACATCATGGCAGATAATTTGGGTGTACAGCTAAGGCTCGAGATAGCTAAGCATAAGAAGATAAGCAGTTTCTGACACCTGAAGATATTCCCTGGGAGCATGTGCTAGTCAGCTTTTCATCAATGTGACCAAAACACCTGAGAATAACAACTTCGAGGAAAAAAAGGTTTATTATGACTTGTGGTTTCAGAGGTCCCCATGGTCAGATGGCTCTGAGGTGGAAACATCATGGCAGAAGGACCTGGCACAGGAAAGCTGCTCATTTCATGGCAGGCAGGAAGCAGAGAAAGAGACAGGAAGGAAGCAGGGACAGAAATGGTCCCCAAAGCCATCCTTCAGTGATCTGTTTCCTCTAGTCATGCTCCAGCTACCTATCATTTCTAACAAATCCATTCAAATTATTAGCTCCTTAAATGGATTAATTCACCCATGAGATCAAAGCCCTCACGGTTGATCGTTTCCCCCCTGAACACTGCTGCACTGCCTAACACATCAGCTTGGATTCAAGCCATAACAGAGCAAAGACCATATATAATTAGTTTTAAGAAAATAAGCCTTTAGTTACCTTCCCAGAAAATAATAAGAACAGTGGGGAAAAAGGATTTGTACAAAAACAGAGAGGTGGCCCTCACACTCAGTGAAGATCAGACACATCTCCTCCTTGTCCTGTAGCCAAGGAACAACCTAGGGAAGTAGAAAACCTGTGAGAGGTGAGAAGAGGCCTGCAAAGAATGTAATGTGGACTCGATTGAGTAAAACTCTCAAGCTGAATGAGTAATTAAACTAAATAAAATTTTAAGCAACAAGTGACTAATTTACTATAAAGTTTCAGAGCCCCTGAAACAAAGTTTCCCATCATAAAAAAATAAAATAAAATTAGCACTCATCGTTTGCTGCTTTTAATTTTAAACAGTTGGTAAGAAAATATGCAGTTTTTCCATTCAAGTTTGTCTCCGTCTGTAATGCCACCAGAGAACTGATCATGGTGTCCTTGCCAAGTCTACTGCTGTTGTAAAAAGCCATAAAAGAGTTCTTTTACATTAGCTAACGTCTAAGCACTGCTTTACCATTTGAGTTGCAAACTTACATAATGTGCATACAGCTATAAGAGGCAGACACTAATATTAGGCCCCTTTCATGGATAAGTAATGGAGGCAAAGAGAAGTCACAATATTTGCCCAAGATCACAGGGTTAGTAACAAGCCAGGATTCCATCTACAGTAAGTCATTAAAATTCTTCTAAAGGACAGGCCACCTCTTTCTCACAGAGCTCAAAGATCTTTCTTTGTTCTCTTCCTATTCCTGACAGACCCTAGCACAGAATGGTTCTGTAATAAATCATTATTCTTTTTGGAAGTCCCTGAATTCATATATTCACAGAAATTCATTCACAAGAACTGTCTTGAATTTCTCTTTATGAGCACAGGCACATCTATATAAGTCAAATCATAGATATAAATTTTGTTAGCTTTCAAGGTGAATAAATTACAAAAATAATGATCCTGAATTTCCATAAAGACTCCTGCATATAGGACCAATTGCAAAAGGGAATGAATGGTTAAACAAGGCTTGGAACAGCACAGGAACTCAGGAAAAAGGAAGATTATGAACTCATGGTAATGATTCAGACTTGTCTTGACTACTGCACATACAGTCAGCTCCTTAAAGTTCAAAAGCACAAATTCACCAGGTGAATGAAGAATTAAATGAGACACAAAATATAGCCAATTAGAACTGATCAGTTTTATGTAAATCAATCTATAATTAGGCTTTTAAGGTTCATTAAAATTCCAGTACGGCCTCATTCATTCCTGAGGCCAAACAGTCCTGTCACTGCAGACACTGTCACGATTGCTTCCAGGACCAGTTTTCAGGTCTAGTCCAAGGTAGAATCTCGGGCTCTATTCTGGAGCAGAATTTAGTTATTAAGAATCCATAAAATGAAAATTTCTGAGAATCCTTGGAAATTACATGAGAAAATGACAATTTTTTTTTGTGCGAGAACTACCAATAGAGACTTCACTACTGTTAATTTGACTTCAAAGAAACATGCCAAGCTTTAATTGTTGAGAAATGTGATCATCTTGTAAAAAGTATGAGCACAGTGTTGCTATTTTTAAGCAAAAAAAAAAAAAAAAAGCCTAAGAATTCTGGGTATGTCTAAAAACTTGCTGTCTACTTCATAGATCTAAAATCAAGCTAAAAAAAACAAATAAGCAACAACAACAACAACAAAAAAAAAACATGCAGCCATTCACTAGAGACATTTCTCCAGTAGATATATCACAACCAAATAACATAGGAGTTTTATTTTGTACATTTCTAAAATTAAGCATTTCTTTGATCTGCTTATATTGTATATTATCACTAAATGTCATTTATTGAATTAATTTTCAGATACAGTATCTGGTATTTGAGGTAGAAGTTCCATGAAAGATTTAACATAGTGTTAACAAACAAAAAAAAAAACTATACATAAAAGGAAAATGCTACGGTAAGGAGAGACTTTTGAAGAATATGCTGTCACATTCTACTTCATTATAATCCTTTTCGGGGCATCTGTAACCCTGTTGTGAATCTCACTCAGACAAAAGGGAATGTAAGTCTCATTACTCTGAGGTCTTATTGGGGGCTTGAGAGCTCCATATTTTAAAAAAAAAGTGAGCTACAAAGGAAGGAAATACCAAAGACCAAGGGATTTACCCTGGGAAGGCAGAGGACATCTTAGGAAGGCATTGTATATGAAAATATATATAAGACTGTGAAAAACCCTGCAAGCAGTCTTCCCTTTTATGTTCTTACATGCCATCTATGATCAAAATTTTAATGTAGCAGTGGACTGTGTGTTCTATACTATTATCAGATTGTTTTTTTCACACTTATAAAAACAAAAATAGATGAAAATATATACCTATATAAAAATAAACACAGAAATTCAGGTTAATTATTATTTAAAACCTAAAGCCATCTATAGACCACAAAACTGTTAATAAAGTTAACATTTACTATATTATTTAAGTAAGAAAAGAAACAACCTGGCACACAAAAGTATAATATTATGCTAAATAACCATGACCTATTTCTTAGATCAATAGTCACTTTGAAATTAAGAAAAGCATTTCAATAAGAAAGACAATTAAGCAAAAGAAATATGAAAATATCACTTTGTATTAGTCTGAGTTCTCCAGAGAAATGAAACCAATAAGATGTAAATACACACACACACACACACACACACACACACACACAATATGGAGAGAAAGAGATTTATTTAAAGAAATTGGCTCACAAAAGAATGGAATAAAAAATCTATAGGGTAAACTAGAAGTCTTGAGACCCAGGAAAAGATATTGTAGTTCCAGTTTCAAGAATGCCTGCTGGCAGAATTATTCTTATTCGGGAAGGGTCAGTGTTTGCTTACAACTGATTAAATGAAGCCCAACACATTATAGATGGCAGTCTACTTAAAATCCACTCCTTTAAATATTTATCCCATTCCACCAAAAAAAAAATTACAACAATAACTAGAGTAATGTGTGAGTATTTGGACAGTGTGTTCTAGCTATGATGACACATCACACACCTGTTTTTGAGAGCATTTCTACACCCTCCAGTATGTGTGTGTGTGTATATGTATATATATATATTACACTTATACACATATAACATATTTCCAGTTAAATATACAAAAAACACATAAGATACAGAACATAGCAAGTAATACAGATATGAAATAAGTATAAAGGTTATTAGAATTCATGGTTTCGTACTGAAAATAAGCTTTTCAAGACTTGTATTTACTTGCTTTTTCATTTGCACTGAAATTGACACAATTAAATGTTAACTTGAATATACACTGTGCTTTTCCTGTTGGAGGTTATCATTTCTAAAATAGTATAACTTTGACAGCAGGGATAGTTTACTGATCTACATGAAATATTTAGAATACTCAAGCCCCTGCAACTGTAAGATGACATTTGTCAAGATCAATAAGGGTTCTCATGTTTCTAAAATATGCAACTGAATGTTAGAGTTTGCTTGGTAAACGTTTTTCCAGTGACTTAACTTGGTAAACATTTTTCTAAACATTTAAAATGTTAAGGTAGCCTCAATTACTATTTAGCATTCACACTTTATTTTATTTTCACACTTAGCATCAGAGTTCTTTAAACATCATCATTAATCATCTGTAAGTGTTTGACAACTTTCCTCAACACCTTGTGAGAGGTCAGTTCTGTTACTATCATTCCTATCTCCCTCAGAACCTTTAAGGTATTCATCTAGATACAGAAAATACTCGATATGTCTTATATACCGTCTTTTTTAATCATAATCTCACCCACCAATAGCCTTCACACTATCACTTGACACATTGACAAAATCTAGAAGATGTCTGCTGCTATCCTGGGGGAGCATATTTTGGATGCCTACCCAAAAGTGACTGAATTAAGAAAGTGATTTTTAAACAACTTGGGCTAGCACACACCTATAGTTCCAGATAGTCCAGAGGCTGAGGCTGGAGAATCACTTGAGCCAGGAATTCAAGACCCACCTGGACAATATGGTAAGATTCTGTCTAAAAATTAAATGAACAAACAAAGTTACCTTTTTTTTTTTTTGCCAAAGTGTCTTAGAAGACTTCATTACAGCAAGTTAGATTGTTAGTCCAGAAGATTTGCATTCTCTCATGTCAAGTTGGATTGTGATCTCCACAGTGTGAATTGAAGAAGATGGAGAAAGTCTATGTATTTATAGGAAAAATAAAATATTGGAAGGAGCAAGAAAGAAGGAGGGAAGGAGAAAGGAAAGGAGGTAGGTTAGAAAAAAGAAAAGTTGGTTTACAAAGTGTTCCCTTACAATGATATCCTATCTAAAAGCTATATTTTTTTATCTTTTCCTATTATAATAAAAAATCTCCATTGTAGAAAGTACTATTACTTTAATTTAAAAGTAATCAGAAACAAAGATATAGTTTTAATATTTTGATTGAAATATTAAATGTACCACTACTGCAAAATGAGATTCTGATTATTTTTCATATTATTATTTAAAATGTCTATTTTTAGAATGTGGGTGTAGCTCAGTGAGACCTCAGCACTGAAAACAGAAGATTTTCCTTTCTTTTTTTTTTTTTTTGTATCAGGGATTAAATCCAGGGATATTTAACCACTGAGCAACATCCCCAGCCCTTTTTATTTTTTGTTTTGATACAGGGTCTTATTGAGTTGCTCAGAGCCTCACTAAATTGCTAAGGGTGGCTTTCAACTTGCGATCCTCTTGCCTCAGCCTCCTGAATCGCTGGGCTTACATGCACATGTACAACCCAGCAAGAATCTTATTTTTGAAAAGGTTATAAACCACTAGCATAAAGGAGGAAAACATTACAGGCATATACATACACACATACAAACAAAATAGAAAAATTCTTATGCTTGCACAAGTATTGTAAAATACATTTACACACAAATATTTAGGTTGGTTCTTACTGAATTTTTTGTCCAATCTCATTTTTTTAATGATCTTTTACCATACACAATTAATCTTGGACTGTCAACAATATAAATGGATATTCCTTTACTTTGAAAATGAACAAAAGTTACATGATTGAGGCAAACAATTAATCTTTATAATTCATAAGATTATGATTTGAGCCTTTTCTTAGATAAATAGAGTCAAGGAAGGAGAATGGAAGGACGGAGAGGGAGAGGGAAAGGGAAAACAGAAAATTAAATAAAGTAAATCAAATTCCACAAATGTATGACTGTCAAAATGAACCCAACTACCATGTTTAATATAATGTTTTAATTAAACACACATAGACACACACACATATATAGACATTTTCAACGTGTTTATGTGTGTGTTTCTATACATCTATTCTTTTGCCTTGAAATAGGGTAAAGAAAATCAACTTAATTTCTTTCCAAATATTGAGTGTCTTCCTAATATGATTAAAGTTATCTCCCATGGTGGAATTAGACTGGTGTGACAAAAGAGTCATCAGATACATAGCCACTCTTGCTCTTGTTTAGTTGCATTTTCTTTCTATCTCTCACTGGAAGGAAAGGATAAGATAGGTTAAAATATGCCTGATTTCATATGAGATTGTAATGAGAAGCATTTGCAAGAGATAAGAAGAGAAAGCAAGTCTAAGCACTGATTAAACAGCAAAGGTTACCGTACAATCTTCATTACTATAATAAAGTTATAAAATAGAGAACAGATATTATTCACCAAGTTTCTAACTTGAAAATCATGTTGGCCTTGTTAACAAAGTAGCTTATTTTACCAAAGAGACATAGTAAATGTTATTCTCTATTACCTAGAAAACAAAATAGTAAATGAGTATAACTAGTCATAAATATTCATGAAATCAGGTAATTATAAACATAACCATAGCTTTTTGATTGTTTAGAACTGGACTGATTACCATATGAAAACCATTCCTTTTTGAAAGAAAGTTCTTTCCATTTAGATATTCATACAGGGCACAACAGTTCTTGTAGCAGATTCATAATCCCTAATTTAAAATGCAATACAATTAATCTTGGGAGGGCAAAAGGTAGAAATGTCATTTTCCAAAGCAGTTTTACTAAGGTTACAGACAGTGACCTGAAAAGTAAAAAGGCTATTAAAAAACAACAGTGAAAAAACATACTTAAAGAGTTTGTATTGCAACACATTAAAAAAAATTCACCTCTGAGCCCTAAATATTACTATAATTTTACTCAAGAAACTTCAGTAATTGTAACAGTATATAAGATTTGTATCTATCTCTAGTTTGAACTAAATTTTAAAATGCTTTATAGTTTAAAGAGAAAAGCATTCAATCTTTCAGAAGAACCATTTATGCCATTCTGCTAACAGAGTACAAGGAAACAGTAGTGTATAATCCATTCATTCATTCAACCTTGATTTAATGCTGATTATGAGTAGGCATTAGTGTTGTATGCTCCATCCCCCCTACAGTTAAAGGAAAAAAATTTGAGGGAGAAAATTAAGACAGGCTGGTGAGAAAAACACTTTAGAAAAAGTAGGTCTTTGCAGAAGGGGAAAAAAATACCTTTAAGAGTATCTTATAGGAAACCTATGTTGAAGCACACAGGAGTCACCTAGAGTAACCTAGAAATCAATGCTGTCCATAACTAAGTTTCTCACACTATAAGATGAAAATACATAAGGGGAGATGACTCTCTCTCAAAAGTAAATCTGTTCCTTCCCCCACCACACTTAAAATTCTTCAAGAGAAAAAATCCAAACTCATTAGCATGGCACACAATCTTGTATCTCTATAATCAGACTTTCTTAACACTAACTCATGAGGATAATGAACTACTCACACAATACAGTCTCTCCAAAGATTAGGACAAATAATTGACAGCGAAAAGTGACTTTGCCAGAAAACCCAGAAAGAGTAAAAGTGCACAAGAAATTGCTAGAACTTTGAGGAAATGTTTAATAAAAGAATAGGACTTAAAGCGACTCTGTCCCCAGAAACTAAAAATCACAGCCCTCTGTTTTTAAAAATAAAAATTTTAATGAAAATTAAAATTGTTATCTGAAACAAATGGGACAACCTTATCTATGATCCAAAACAAAGGGCTGCCTATAGGGAGAAATAAAATTTATGATAGAAAAAGATCAATACTTCTTCATTAAGAGTCCTGAAAAAATCAGATAAATTTAATATTTAATAATGAGCTAGGTTTTTGTTTTTAGTGACATCCCCATGATTGGCAAAGGCAAGAACAAAGAACTCTACAAAAGTGGCAATAAACAAAAACTACAGTGTATCAGTCCAAGGGAAGCTGCTGGACCAAGGATGAGTAGCACCCCATCATTCTTGATTTAATCTACATACATATCTACTGACTTCCACCAGCCTCCCTCCTCAATCCTTGGTGTCTGTTTCCTTTTCACTCAACCTTTTCTGAACCATTTTATCCTTCTAGCCTGGTACACTATGACTCCAGCTCAAGCTCCCCAAACCCGATTCCATCATAATTTTTCTTCTGTATTCCCACCTCATATAGGGATACCATCTCCTCAGCTGACCAATAATATAGACTTCTCTTATCCCAGAGGCCAACTCTGGTTCAGTGTCTTCCAGCCCCTCATCTCTCCTATCTCAATGCCACTTACGTTAATACATTTTTATTATCTAATACTAGCCTCTCAATTGTTATTCTCAACTCCAGAAATGCCTTTATCTGACCCATTTTCCAAATTGCTGGTAGATCCAAATCCTAGTAATTACCTTGGTTGTTGTGATGGTTTCGTAGATGTGGGTGTGTATATGTGAAAATTTCAGTGTGCTTATCTTAAATGTACTCCATTTATTGTATATCAAATATATCTAAAAAAATCAGTAACCAAAAATATTTGATCATGTCCGTGCCATCTTTTTGTATTTGTTCTTTTTAGATATGACAGTAGAGTGTATTTTTACATATTATACATACATGGAATATAACGTTCTAATTATGATCCTATTTTTGTTGTTGAACATGATACGAAGTTACACTGATATTGTATTCATATATGAACATAGGAAAGTTATGTCTGATTCATTCTACTGTTTTCTGCTATTCCCATCATTCCTCCCTTCTCTTCATTCTCCTTTGTCTAATCCAATGAATTTCTATTCTACTCTCCCCCAATTTATTGTGTGTTAGCATCTTCGTATCAGAGAGAACATATGGCCTTTGAATTTGGGGGATTGGCTTATTTCACTTAGCATTATACTCTCCAGTTCCATCCATTTACCAGCAAATTTCATAATTTCATTCATTTTAAGGCTGAGTAATAATATTCCATGATGTATATGTACCACATTTTCTTTATTGATTCTTGTGTTGAAGGGCACCTATGCTGGTTCCATAGCTTAGCTACTATGAATTGAACTGCTATAAACATTGATGTGCCTGTGTCACTGTAGTATGCTGATTTTAAGTCCTCTGGGTATATGCCAAGGAGTTGGATAGCGGGGTCAAATGGTGGTTCCATTCCATGTTTTCTGAGGAATTTCCATACTGCTTTCCAGAGTGGTTGCTCCAATTTGCAGACCCACCAGCAATTTATGAGTGAACCCTTTTCTCCACCTCCTTACCACAAAAATACTTGAGCATGTCTCTTCCAGCTTTAAAATTCTTCAAGATGAAGTCTATATGCATTAAATGGCATGCAAATTCCTTCATAACTAGATTCCATTCCATTTAACCCATCTATCTTGTGACTATTCTTACACTATCTGTACTAGCAATACAGAATTGCTTCTATATCCTCAAGTATGAGATTTCTCTCTTCCGATCGCTCCTTCCCTCTCTCTTTGCTCCCACCATTTTGTAGATGGTTCTTCTTCTTTTGCAAGAAACACTGGCCCTTCTCTATTCTTCTAAATACTGCTTATTCTTCAGGATTTGGTTTGGGCATCATCCCATTGGAAAGATCTCTTTCCTCACACTGTGGTTAAATGCTCCTCCAAAGATCCCTAGTCACCCTTTTTAACAATCAATTATAGACTGCTTGCTTCTGCCTCTCCCCATCAGACCCTTGGTTCACTGACAGGTGAGGTGATTAATGATAATCATCCTCAAATCCTCAATTTCCAATATGTGCCTGGCACATAACATATATACACAGCTCATTTTTATAAACTGCTATGTTGAAAATTGGTCGATGGAATTAATTTATTCTTAGTAAAAGGAAAACTGACTATGCAGATGAAGTAATTATACTTTATTCCTAGGAGGAATGCAAAGACCGAAGAAGAAAACAGTGATGGTAGTAGAAACATTCCATAAATTATCCAACAGACTCAGAAAAAGGCTGTTCATGCTTGATGAGGTGTGAAGGTCTTAGGAGTGGCATCGACACACACATATTCATTCCTAATCTCCTGTATAGAAGTTGATTCCTCACTGCCTCCAAGAATGCCAGAAAATAGATAAGCCTGTTTAGGAGCCACACCTACACACATGGATTAGCCTGTCCTCAGAGACATGTTTTCATGGGTAGAGCCGGGGAAGGACAGAGTGCCTATAAAGGTCTATGTATTTTCTCCCATAAAATAACATATTAAACATTTTAAATCCAATATATCTTTAAATATTCCTAAACAAATTCAGCAAATAAATTTCACTTTTGGCTGTGACTTTTGTAGATTGTTCTGAAGATTTGGAGTGCTGGGCAAAGGCAGATCACGGAAGAATACCTCAAGATATTAAAGTTTTAGAAAGGACAACAGCACTCCATGATTCATACATTTGAGCTACACTTACTGCTTTCCTTCTCAAATTTTTCATTCTGGCTTATCAGAGGACTTTTTCCCCCCCTCTGAGACCTATCACCAGTTCCATATTAGAAGAAGAACCAGAGTAGAATATCCTTTACAGTGTTTCTCCAACAAAACGCCTACATAAAAAAAGGAATAACATGTAATCTTAAAAAATAAAAATAAAAATCAGGGGCTAGGGCTGTAGCTCAGTGGCAGAGCACTTGCCTAGCATGTTTGAGGCACTGTGTTTGATCCTCAGTACCACACAAAAATAAATAAAATAAAGGTGTAGCATCCACCTACAACTAAAAATATTTTCTAAAAAAAATAAATAAAAGTCAGTGAGCAGACAGTACTGTTTATAGTTTTATTGGTATGTAACATTTTCTTTCAAAAAGAAACAATCTATAGAAACATTAATCAGACATTTCAAAGTATTTCTTAATAAAAGGAAATCAAGTCATATCAAGTAGATAAATTCTTATTAAAAATATGACACTATCTCAGTTTTAAAAAGAATAAGGGAGGGGGAATGGGTTAGAAATGATGGCGGAATGAGATGGACATCATCATCCAAAGTACATGTATAAAGACACAAATTGGTGTGAATATAATTTGTATACAACCAGAGATATGAAAATTTGTGATCTATATATGTATTATGAGTTGCAATGCATTCTGCTGTCACATATAATAAATTAGAATAAAAATATTTTTAAAAATAAAATTTAAAAAAAGAATAAAGGGACAGGTGAAACCATTTTTTATGAGACAAGGTATGTTTTATCGAGATCCTTTCATCAAGATTTCTCAGCATTTTACCAACTTCCAAAAAAAAGTTTTTAGTCTGGTCTTTAATCAGATAGACCACAACTAAATTCTCGAAAGCCATTTCAATGCTGTTTCTGTTAAGACATTTTACAGCTATCATAACTCGTGCATTGTGGAAAGCTCTTAGTCTGTCACATATCTGCTTATGTTACAGAATTTACATTGTCATTTAAGTTTGGAGAGTTAAGAGACTTCTGCAAGTCTGTTAATAGCCCGTATTCCACTTCAACTCTATAAAAGATTTTACAATTTCGTTAATCCCTGCAACCTCGTTTTATCTGCAATTCAGTAGTCATCTCATATATAGAAACTGAAATAAAAGACAGTACTGGATAATTAATAGTAATTTTAAAACAGGCATATCAAAATTATTTCTGCTAAATTTATATGTAAGTTTTATAGATACTTCGTGTGGATAGATGAATACATTTTATATTTAATGTCCCACAGGTTTTATTTCAACTATTATACAATCTTTGAGCATGATGTTCATACCTGTATTCACTTATAGAATTCTTTGAAGACCGTGATCTTATCCTAACTCCCTTAAAAACCATGGATATCTGCCAATTTATTAAAATCTCAACCTGAGAATCTCCATGGCCCTGATTTACTGATAGAGAAATCCAAAAAAGTAATTGGAAGATGTCATATAGATTTCTTCCTGTTCCTGGCAATCCACAAAACATGTAATGTGGACCAAGAAATGTGGTATATGTTTAGGATATAAAGATGATTAAACTGTGATCCTGCTAGAAAGAAAAAGTATCCTGTGGCAAAGATAAATAGATAATAATTTGATGAATTAACTAATCGACTAAATATTAAGTTCAGCAATATGAAGATGCACAAATATTTGCATAGAGGAATGAATAATGAAATTGATAAATAGGAAGGATGAGTAAGTACAGATAGTGGTATTGATTGTTATAGAAGTCACAGAGAAAGACAAGATAGAATCAAGTTGTAGCATACACAAGACACTAACACAAATATGGTATATACCCAGAACTCCTCAAAAAAAATTGTCAGTGTTAGAACTTAGTATTTAATGCAGTGAACTGAATTGGGTGAAGGCAACAGGGAGACAAAATAAAAACAAGAGACTCAATTGTTTTAAGTGCAATTAAATCCAATGGGAGAAGGACCAGGTGAACAATACACATTGAGAACTAACTGCATTGCCAGGGACTGTGTTAGTTTTGTTACACACAAGTTATCTCACTTGATCCTGCATATCTCATTTCATCCCCATTTGACAGACAATAGAATTAAAGCTTAGAAAGAAGAAACCACTTGCCAGAAGCCACAGAGCCCAAAGGCAGCAGAGTTATTCCCTCTGCCCCACAACACTAGCTTCACAAGGTTTTGGAAAGTGAATTAGTTAAAGTAAACCAGAGACCAATACCAACTTCAGAGCAGTGGCTCTGAACTGGCAGCATCAGTGTTGTTTGAAAATGTTCTAGACATGCAAATTCTTATCCCCACCTCTGACCTTCCGAATCAGAAACTATTTGAACAAGTCTAGATGATTCTGAAGATAGTAAATTGGAGGTAAAGAACAGACAATTAAAAAAAAAAAACTTCTGAAGTGGCTTATAGCCCCATTTTTACCTCTGCTATCTTTGCACTAGATGAGCTTGCAGAACATCACCTGGGGCATTGTGTCATAAAGAAAAGCAAAGAATTTCCATAGAAGAGTAATTCCTAAATGTTAACGTGCATGGGAAGATCTTGTTAAAATGCAGATTTCAATTCAGTGGGTCCAATAAGAATCTGAGATTCTTTATGTCTAATAAGAACCTTGATTTTGCAGTTCTGAGAACTGTGTTTTGAATAGCAAAAATATTGGATACAAAGTTATGTTATAAAGACATAATTTAAACATTTACTATTTTTAAATTTTACACTGGCAAAATTGGGTACAATATGAATTTATATACATTTTATATGTAAATTAATATATACTATAAATTTATACAATATATATTATATATAAATTAATATATATAAATGTCTACATCAAGCTACTTAATATAAGCATTATCTCACAAAACTATCATTTTAATGGTAAGAACATCTGAAATCTACAATCATTGCATTTTTCATAAATACAATATCTGGTTATTAATTCTAGACACCATATGGTACAATAAATTTCTTGAGCTTATTCTTCCTATTTAATTGAAATTTTGTATCCTTTGACTAACATCTCCCCAACCCTCCCCACTATTCTACTCTACTTCCATGAGATCAACATTTTTATATTCTATAATATGAGATCATGTAACATTAGTCTGTGTCTGACTTATTTCACTTAGCATAATATCCTACAAATTGTGTCATGTTGTTGAAAATTATAGGATCTTATTATTTTTAATAGCTGAATAGCATTATATCATGTGTGCTTGTGTGACTTTTTTTATTTGTTCATTTATGTTAATTCCATATCTTGGCCATTGTAAATAGTGCTGCAGTAAACATGGGTGTAAAGGTGTCTCTGTCATGTTGTTTCCTTTCGGTACATACTCAAGATAGCTGGATCATATGATAGATCAATTTTTAATTTTTTTAAGAAACCTGCATATTGTTTTCCATAATGGCTGTACTAATTTCCATTTCACCAACAGTATACAATGGTTCCATTTTCTTCATATCTTGCCAACACTTGTTATCTTTCAATTTTTTGATAGTAGCTATTTTAAAGATGTAAGGAAGAATCTCAATATAGTTTTACAAGCTTCTATATCTTTACAAGTTAGCTGGAGTGGTTCAGTAACCCACAATGGAAATGCCAAGAACAACCACTCAGAACATTAGCTCACTAGAAAAACAGTAGAGTATAATGACCCTTAAGGAAGAAGTTCCTCTAAAGCTTTTAGTCGGACATTTATGGATCTGAAACTTTTTCCTTCTATCTAATGCAAGTCCTCTTGCTGCAACTTAAGCTCAACTTTTCGTTCCAACCTCAGTAGATATAGGAAACAGCTGACTCCAGTCTGCTTTAAATATTTCCTTTCAATCAAGCTGACCTAAGTCACAATTATTTTAGGCTTTTCACCTTTCCAGACGAAGATAATTATTTGAGTTGATTGCCTGAGGGAATGACAGATGACTTACCATAGCATCTAACTCAGTGAGGTATTTTAATGGCTTTGAATATCCAAGGCAACCAAAAAAAAAAATCAAAGTGAGCAAACTAAACAAACAGTTAAGAATGCTGTGATATAGGAGGGACTGCATGAGAAGATCCATCAAATGTGGTGCCACTGTGGTATTTATGGCTTTGACAACTGTCACTATAGCTCCAGCTCAAATCTAATGGCACCACTTATTACTTTGCTACAATATGCAATTTAGACTTGCACTAACTAAAAAAGTGCCATAAAAATGTTATTTGTTGTATGGTTCTGAGCAGACTCTCACTGCAACTCTCAATGTAGAGTTTGAGTGGTTTATGATAAATGAAATAGGATGATACTTCCTCATTGGGCTTGGGCAATCTCTCAAGTTTCTTGTTTTCTTTAATTTCAGTTTTTATGTTTCATTAAGTGCACCTCAGGCTATTGGGACTACCCCCAATGCTAAAGATATATTCCAATAGATGTTTGGCAAAGTAGTATAGCAGAAATTCTAGGCAAAGCAAAAATAAATGAAATGTAGCCCTGCCCTTAAGATAGTTGACACTGAGCATGAAGGGCAACAGAGTACAGTAGTCAAAAGTAGTTTCCGACCATTTATAATCTAGTGTTCCACTCCCAGCCTTGCCTCTTCCCATCTGGGCAGGTTACATAATCACCTCGATTTAACCCCATTTATTCAAAACTAAGGGGGTTGAGGCAAAGACAAAATATTTACATGGAGCTATGAGGAGGATTTACTATTTAATATTTCTGAAGTATCTACAAGAGAATCTTATACTTTATAAATGTGTGGGTGTTTTTAAAATATATATATATATATATATATATATATATATATATATATATATATGAAGTGATCCTTAACCCACAAACATAAGTGTACTGAAAGTCCAATAGTCTTCTGTATTTTGCTAAAGCTAAATGAAATTGCTCTTTGCCCCATTCCAAATAGGATGCTAATGGATAGTTAACTTTCAGTGAATTACTTGGTCACTTCACCACACAAGTCTGAATTTGAATCTAAGTTCTTAATGATTCACCAGATGCAAAGCCATCAAAGAAAGGGATGAAAGGAATAAGTATTTGCTTTGTTTTGCTTTCTGTGATCTCTCTCTCCTGAATCATCCATCACCTCATTTCCTTAATCCTTCCTCTAGGCAAATAATTGAGATGTCCCTCTTCTTGTCTGTGGGTCTCATAAGGTATAGAGTGTCTCAGTCACTTGCTTTATGTTTATGGAAAAAAATATTTAATTCCAATTCCCTACTCTCAACTACTTAAAACTACTCCAGAACAAGAAAAACAGTTCCTTTACTCCTGAGTCACTCCAACCTTGACTCCCATAAGCCCTTCACTTTGCATCCAGGGCCGACCTAGAAGCAGCAATTTCTCTACTGCACTCAAATTGGTGATCCACTAACTGTTGCCCAATCACTTCCCCTCTGCTGTTCTTTCCACTTGGTTCCTACCACCCACCAATCCCTAGGAGCTAGTCTTCCTGTGATGCAAAAAGAGAATCTTTCCCTCTTCAACCCCTTTACTATTTACATTAAATCCTGAAGTTCACTCCATTCCTCTGAGGGCTTAATATTTTAGAGACTAAAGTAACACATCCACCTTTCCTAGAGGCTCACTTGACAGCCTTGCAGCTTGAACGAGAGAGAGAGAAGAAAAGAAGAAGGGAACTAAAAAGAATAAAAGTGACTTCACTGCTTTAAAAAAAAAAAAAAAGGCTATCCAGAGTAGTGTACCTGTAATCCCAACTATTCAGGAGGCTGAGGCAGGACAATCAATCACAAGTTAGAGGCCAGTCTCAGCAATTTAGCAAGCCCCTGTCTCAAAAAGAAAAATGTTTTCAAAGGGGCTAGGGATACAACTCAGTTGTATAGTGCCCCTGAGTTCAATTCTTGATACAAAAAAAAAATAAAAATTAAAAAATAATAGGCAGGGGAGAAGGAAGACTAGGAGGAGGAAGAAAGAGAAAGGCAGGAAGGCAAAAGCTACCTAGAAACATATATACATGCATAAATAATCTTAATGCAAGGTAATATGTTCTAAATATAAGAGAAATTATGCAATTTTTTGTGGGGAAGGGACTGGGCCTCATTCATGCTATGCAGTCACTTTGCCATTGGGTTACAACCCAAACTTCAATTATGGGAGTTTTTAAGGGAAGAAATCCCTCTAGATAGAATGGGGGGTAGGTCAGGAAAAGCTCTGGAGATATAGCATTTTCAAAGGCTGCTGTGAGAGATATGACAAAAAGAGATGGGCATAAGGATTTGGGAAAATGCTTGAAGCTAGGAAAATCCACTGTCTTTTTATGAAAGACAAGTAATTCTGTTTGCAAATGTCAAACACCATACTTGTCTGCAAGAAGTTTCAACTTAGAATAAACCATTGTCACCTTTTGGTTACCCTAAATAGGCATAACCACAAATTATGCCAGTGAACCTCCTTACCGTTACCAACAGTCTTTTAAGGTCTCCAGAAAAAAAAAAAATGAGGCTTATATAAAGAGTCAAAAATGATTCTGAGAAAACTTTTATGTCAGTCAGTTTTACACAGGTCCATTAGTTAAAAAGAACTAGGCCTTAATCAATGTGTTGTAAGAATTAAAGGAGCTCTGGTTTGTGAAATCATCATGTTTGACTTCTGATTTATTTTAAGGTTACAGAAAAAAAGAACATAAAACTCTTATTCCCACAAGTCCCTGACTGCCAAGCAAAACATCTTCCAGACACAACATAAGGGAATTGATTCATGCATAATAAATGTTTTTTTCATTATGACCACTGCATCTTCCTGACCCCAGTGGCTCTGCATGGTATATAGTACTGAGATATTCTGAGCAATGCACTTTATTTCTTCCCAAAATACATCAAAGTATATGCTGTCATCAGTCAATTTGCCATGTCATTTTGCTTAGATGTTAAAAACTTCTCTGCTTTGTTCACTTATAGGTATTTATCAGAATATCTTTTATAGGGTCAGAATTCAATCCTGATTGAAAGAAAATAGAATAAGCAAATGGGGATTTTAAAGATGAGAGGTTTCAAGTTTAAAATAAAATGATATTGAACTAAGAAATGTATTCAAGTACTGTTACTTGCAAGCATCTTTCAATATAAAATACAGAAAAATTAACATGCAAAATTGGTCTCTCAACTCTGTTAAGTTAAAAATTTCTCCCAATGATGTTCTTATTAGGTTTTTTTTACTGATATCTTAGCACAAATCTCTCATTTATCTGTCATCACTGCTTTTTGTGGGATTTGCATTATATTAGCTTTTTCTCCATATCATATTTGCAGATCTTAAGCCGAGCCCACTAGAAAATCTTTCTGGAGCTTAATGAAGAAGAAAAACATTGAAAGATGAAATCTAGAAAACTGAAAATCCACAAGGACACTTTTTATTTCCACATCTTTTTTCTTAAAGCTGGAAGAATTGCCTGATAGCTAATGTTTTCTCTATCAAAAATTTAACTCTTTAAAGCATAATTTTAATTTTTCAATTACCTCCATTTATAGTTCTTCTCGGTGATAACACCAGACTCAGAAAGCTCCTAAGTATCTCTTTATCTCCTAAGGTATATATATATTCTTTTAAAATCACCGTAACTGTGAAGTAGTGGTCCAATAGTTACTGGACCATAAGTTCGAACACTGAAACAAGTTAAGCATTATCAAATTAAATACGAGGTATATGCACATTCATAGGCTCTGCCTCAACTGTAATTCATATTTTATGTGGCTCTTTTGGGAAGGGGCTCTAATTGTGGGAAATTATCTGTATTCAGGAGGATATGAGAGCTTGTGGGGGTAAATATACAGACATAATGCTAATTTCTTTTTAAAAACACAAAAAGAAATCTGTATTCATGCAGCTATATAAGTCTCCATATGTAGGTGATTGACTCAAAAGTAATACACAAAAGAAAACAGATAGTTACTGAACATTTACTGGTTCTAGGACTGTGCATTTTCCAAATCATTGAGGAACTGGAGTCCAAGAACCAAATCGATACTCCACAATTCTGTAGATTAGAAATAAAGGCTTTACTGTGTCTCTAACAAAGATATTGAATACCTTCAAGAAATACATTTACTATTTCATCAGAAACCAAACAAGCAACAGCATAACTTCCTGAATTTTGTAATTTTACTGATATCTTAGCACAAATCTGTGTATGGTACCAAAATATGGCTATCATGACGCCCTTTTCTACCAATAGGGTACCTAGATTCTACCATCATCAAAAAATCCTGAAATATTTATAGCTTTGTGAAAATATGGCCATGAATATTTAAATATAAATTTTTCACTACTGTAATCTATTTTTTCTCCTATCTTCTATAAGCTGTGGTCATTCATTCATGCTTTTCAGATAGAGAAATACCTACCAATTCATTGCTTCTCTTAAAAACTCCAAAATTTCAGGTCTACATTCCTACCATTCTGACACAGGCCGATAACAGAAAATCACCTTATGAAAAAAAAAAGTATAAATATTCCAGTTTCTCTTAACAGCCCATTGCAAGGATATTCTCCAAATATTGCTTTAACTTTTTTTAAAGTTCCTTTAAATTAACTATCTTTGTAATGGTTGTGATAGTGGTTATTATAACATCTTTTAAGTTTTAACGTGTAGCACATTATCCCAAATTCTACAGAAAAAGTATTTCATACCTGCTCAATCTAATTTTGCTATGCAAACCACAGAAAAAGGAGAGAAAGGCAAGTAATTCATTTGTGATGGTATGCTTTACTGAATTTCTTTTGTCTTGTCAGTTACAGGTATATGTGAGTTAAATCAGTTACAAGTATATATATATATATATATATATATATATATAATATATATGTCCATCAGTGCTTCAGTTCATGGGGGATACAGAAGCAATCTTACCTTTCCCCACCAAGAATGTAAAAGCTCATGCATTGTAATGGGTATCTGTAAAGCCACTACACAATGTATATATATAGTTTATATATGTATATATAGTGTATATTATTTAGAATTCAATGAAATAAAATTTTGCTCTTGGTTTTTCTTAACTAAGTTAAGAATGAGGAGTCTCTGCTGGTTTCTTGCTTGTCTTCTTGCTAGTTTTATGTGGAAATCACAGTGCCTTTTTAATGAATACATAAAGTTCATATGGCAACTTGGGAGAAAGTTTTCTTATATCTGTATTTTCAACTCACCAAGGCAGTTTTTCACTGACAAAGACATGAATACTAGATAATGAAGCAAAAGTGTATGGCAATCATGACGCCCTTTTCTACCAATCCCTATCACACCTGTTCCAACTCCTCCACAGCTGTTACTACTGAGGTTTAGAACATTTAAGGATTTCACTATAATCCTCTTCCTCCAAGCAAGCTTTGTTCCTATTTTTCCCCCCACTCTCCTTCCCTCTGGGAAACTTTTTCTTCTCTTATAAAGTGGCTGCACTTTATTGCTCTCCTTCCTTTTTCTTATCATCTGCCTTCTGTCACAGCCCAGCTGGGAATTGATTGAAGGAAAAAAAAAAAGTGAGAGTTGGAATTGTTTCAAGTCATTTTCTTCTGAGCCTTAGGACACCACAGGAACTGATTCATATACTTCTCACCTCCTTGCAACCTTCTCTCATCTCTTCCAAGTACTAGTCTAAAACCACAGAACAGCGTGTGGCCGTCTGTCACCAAAGGAAATGCATAGTCCCAAACCCCATTATCACCATGACATTTGATGCCCTAGACAGTGAGACTAATGTATTGCCTTTGCCGACACTTGTCAAGAAAATTATAAAATGTAATCAAGTTATCCATCTTTCTGTGAGCTGTGCAGTGTCTGCTACTACTGTAATTAAATGGGATGTGCATTATTGAAATAAAGGATATCAGCTAGGTGTCAGTGAGCCTCGTGCTCAGTCTGCTTTAAAAACCTGCTTAGGAGTTCTAATTCAAGATTTTCCCTCCTCCATCTAACTACAAAAAGTAAATTGGTCATTATGAATAGGGACTATACCAAGTATTTTAACCACAGAATAGGAAATACAAGACAAAATTATCATGTCAACTGTAAACTTTCCTCTAGCCTTCAATTCCAGCACAAAGAAATAAATAATATCAAGCCTCAAGAATTGTTTGATATAAACTAAAAAAGTCTTTTGTTAGTCATTAACAGTAATGTAGAGACTCTAAATTAGAGGTATGGGAGTATGCTTGAACTATTGTACTGGAAAACCTAATATTTCTCAAGAATAAATATGAAACTATACTATAGTCTATCAACATTGTACATATATTCTACACCAGATAAGCCCTGGTCATTTCCAATAGCTACAGCAAAAGAAAATAAAGTGAAGATAGCACTATTTTGAAAGAAAACAGGTAAGGAGGCATGCTGCTGAATTATATATGTTTTTATTTATATTCTCTTTTTTATTAACTAGCTTCAAGGGAAATGCTTTCAACATTCATTATTATAGCCTTGAGCTTGGCTCCTTTATGTAAAGTGATAAACTGTTTTAACTGTAGGTATTGCCTTATGGGAAATTTTTACTGAATTTTGAAGTTTAAACTGTCAGAGTTGTCACTCTGCCATTATATGGAATTGAGCAAGAGTACAAATGCTTTCTAGTTGTTAGAATCCAGATGGATTGGAAGCACAATGAAAGCAGATTTTGACACACTAGCAGGGGAAAGGGGGATAATTCTATGAAAGTATGAAAGTTAACATAAATATATATATATATTACATAAAATAATTTATTTTAGCTTTAAGCAGTGCTATTACTTCCACAAGTCTGAAAAAGTACCTAATTTAATTCTCTATTGCATCTCTCTAATTTACAAATAGCTTAGCAATAAAAGGTTCAGTGAATTGTATTATAGTCCTAATGTTGAGCTGAAGCTTTACACTACATATGAAATTCCCTACCTTCTCCCTGCTAATTTTATATCATTGCACTTCAAGATTTCCAGTACAGGGATAATTATTAATTTACCTGAGAGTTTTGAAAGAGAATACCAAATATTCTTCAAGATACAAATTCTTGAATTTCCATTGAGGGTGAGCAAGGAACTGCATTTTCAACCTCTCTTACAATAAGTTGTGGTTATAAGACTAAGCTTAGGTGGCTGGTAAGAGGACAGAAATGATAACTGTCACTTCAGAACATATTCTTATGAGGAATTCCCACCTTTCCCTTCACCTATCCTGTTGCCTTCAATACACATACAGTGCTGGTGAAATAACTGCCCATGCATACAAGGGAATGTTCTGTAAAATGGTAGACTAAAAAACAATGGGATCTTGGTCTTTAAACACCCTCCTAGACTGAAATTAGAACTAATGAATGAATTCATGAAGTTGCAGGATAGAAAAACCAACATATGAAAATGAGTAGCATTTCAATACACAAATAATGACCTGGCTGAAAAAAAATCAAGCAAACAATTTCATTTATATTAGCATAAAAAAGAAAATAGCAATAGGAATATAGTTCAGTAGTAGAGCACTTGCCTAGCATACACAAGACCCTACATTCAATTCCTAGGGCCAAAAAAATTAAAATAATAAGAACACATTTAAGCAAGATGAAAAATGGCTACAATGAAAACTATAAAATATTTTTGAAAGAAATTGAGAGACAAATAAAAGAATATTCCATGTTCATGGATAGAAAGAATTAAACTTGTTTAAATGTACATTTTCCAAAGAAACATACATATTTAATAAAACCCCTATCAAATTTTCAATGACATTCCTCACAGAAATAGAAAACAAAGTTCTAAAATTTGTATGGAACCTCTCCCCCCGACACACACACGCGCACAAAACAAATAACTAAAGCAATACTGAGAAAGAAAAATAAAATTGTAGGCATCACACTTCCTGACTTTAAGTTATATTACAGAACTATATTAATAAAAACAAAAACATTAATCAATGGAACAGAATAGAGACCCTTCATATAAATCAAACATGTATGGTCAAACAATATTCAGGAAAGGCACCAAAAGGGCACTATCTGGAATGATAGAATCTTCAACAAGTAGTTCTGGGAAAACTGGATTTCCACATACAAAATAGTGAAATTCAACCCTTATACTGTGAAAACACACACACACACACACACACACACACACACAATGAATGAAAGACATAACTGTAATACTTGGATTTATAAAAGAAAATACAGGGGAAAATGTCTGTGATATTGGCCTTGTTAATGATTTTGGTGTTTCACACCAAAAGGTAAGTTACAAAAATAAAAATAAGTAACATGACTAAATTAAACCAAAAAGCTCCCCACAGCAAAGGAAACAACCAACAAAACTATAAACTAGGAAAATATAACTATAAACTATATAATCTGGTCAGGGTTAATATCCAAAATTTATAAAGAACTCTTAGAAATTTAATGGCAGAAAAGAAATAACCTGATTTTAAATGAAAAAAGGATCTGAACAGACATTTTTCTAAAGATGTTATTAAAAATGACCAACAGATGCATGAAAAGGTCCCCAACATCACTAAATGTTGTGATGGACATTATAACCAGTATGAGATGTCATCTTGCTGGTCACAGTGGTGCATGCCTGCAATCTCAGAGGCTGAGGCAAGAGGATAATAAGTTTTAAAGCCAGCCTCAGCAACTTTGTGAGACCTTATCTCAAAAATAAATAAATAAAAAGTGTTTGGGGGGAAGGGAGATAAGATTATGAAAGTATGGTTCAATACCCAGTACAAAAAAAAATGATTTCATCTCACAGCTGTAAGAATGACTAATATCAAAGAGAAAAAAAAAGAGAACAAATATTACTGAAGGTATGGAGAAAAGTGAATTCAAGTATATTATTGGCAAAAATACAAATTAGTACAGCCATTATGGATAACAACATGGATGTTTTCAAAGAAATTAAAAGCAAAATTACCATACAATCCATAAATCCCCCTTCGGAAAATGTACCCAAAGGAGATGAAATTACCACCTCATAAAGATATCTGTATTCCTGTGTTGACTGCAGAACTATTCACAATAGCCAAGATATAGGAACATTACATGCTCATCCATGGATGAATGGATACAGAAAATGTCACACAGACACACAAAAACAGCAAGGAAATCCTGTCATTTACCACAATATGGAAGGACCTGGAGGATACGATTCTAAGTAAAATCAGCCATATACAGAAAGAAATATATTATATGACTTAACTAATATGTGGAATGAATATTTATATATAGATATAAATATCTAAATACATCTGTGTGTGTGTGTGTGTGTGTGTGTGTGTGTTGTAGAAAGCGGGGAAGAGGAAAAGCAAGGAGAGGGAGACAAAGGGAGAGGGAGAAAAAGCTAAAATATACAAAGATATGAAACAGTGGTACTATTGCAGAGGGGGAAAAAGAGAAGAGGAAACAAAATAGAAACATGTAGCTCAAACAAAACAAAATAGCAGATATGTGGGATGAAAAAGTCTAAAGCACTAATGTAGAATGTGAAGAATAAAGTTAATTAAGTTCTAAAGTATTAGGGATTTTGCTGAATAAGTAGATTTTTAACTACCTTGTCACAGGAACATAACTGCAAGATAGTAAAGTGTTTACTATAGTGGAATTGATTAAAGTGTGTATTATCTATATGCATCCTACAACATCATGTTGTAAATCTCAAATATACACAATAGATTTATTCAGAATCAGAGAAGGAGGTCTAGTTTTATGATGCTGATACACTTCAGAAAAAACTTTTTAAAATCATATACTTTGCCTAGGAAAAATGTTCCTGCTAATCTAATAGCAGTAAGGTATGCACTTAGGACATTGTTAATGGATTCATATTTAACCTTACAAATACTTTTCATTTTCTCTTGTGGCCAAACACAAATGTTTTAAACTGCTCTTGAGGACTCCTCATAAATTTATAAGAGCAAGCAATCACCAATAGAGATACAAAGGAAAAAAATAGAAATTTAATCTCAGAACTTACTTTCTGGCTTAGTTGAGACCAAATAGCCAAGACTAGCTATTATTAAGAATAAAAAATCTTTTCACTGCTATTTGAAGGCCAGTCTCCCTACCATTAACCTACACTTTTTCAATATAGCTTATATATCTTTAGTGCTCAAATACATGAAAATTACCAATGCTCAAATCAAATTACCAATGCTTCAGCTAAAA
This sequence comes from Ictidomys tridecemlineatus, assembly GCF_052094955.1. Lineage (NCBI taxonomy): Eukaryota > Metazoa > Chordata > Mammalia > Rodentia > Sciuridae > Ictidomys > Ictidomys tridecemlineatus. The sequence goes on along the minus strand of NC_135477.1, from coordinate 106,507,403 downwards.
AGGGTGGAAGACAAAAGAAAAATATGTATTATCTATATAGCAGTGCAGTATTTGGTATGTTGTTAGGCTTTTGTAATTTGATCAAAGAGAAAAAAACCTTGAATATTTTATTATATTCAAGCTGATAGACACACCATGTAAAAAAAACTCTCATAAACTTAATAAAATTATTATTTCTTTCTTATTCCTGAGTGCATAATTCTTTCAGTCTGCTTGAGAATAACTACTCATCTACTTCTCCACAGAGCATGAACATTTCAACAGACATAAACTAATATAAAGATCACATTAAGGGGATTGAAGACTTTTGCTTCTACTCAACAGATGATGGAGAACCCCAGAATGTGAATATTTATGCAAATTTCAAACACAGAAATTGCTGGTTCCTGGAATCATATTTATGCATAGCACACCCAAATTGAATTCACTGAGTGGAATTCTTTTGACAGAATAAAATAAGTCGACCTAGGGTCAACATAAAATAAAATAAAACATGAAAAGAGGAGTGAGAAGGACAAATTATCCCAAATAAAATAATAAAGACTGAAAAATCATAGATAACCATCATAGATAGCCATCAATTTTGCAAAACCAATGCATTAGAGACTCATACTATCCAATTTCTCAGAGTTCCTATCACACTACTAGCACAGAATAAATTGAACATTAGTTCATTGAACATTAGCTTCCTCCCTCCTGCCCACACTCTTCTTTCATCCCTTGATAACTTTTGTTTGTTTAATTTCCTGTACTGCCTGCTTCTGTTTCTCCGTGACAGAGATCACGTGGGCCCTTCTGTGAGCCCTTACAGGGATAGCTTTGTCTCCACACTCCCTCACACTGTTTTCCCAAAATAGGAACAAAGACATAGATGCTGTTCCTGCAGTGGACACTACCATGCACAGACCAGATTCCCTCTTTCAAGAACCAATGGAATATTCCTCCATGGATACTTTTTCCCATCTCCCATCTTAGGGAAATCCTCCTAAGACTAGTTTCACACTCGACTGTTTTCATTCCTCCATCAAATGCCAAACTCATTGTATAGTTAAGCTTTCTTTCCTACTGTTTCTAAATGTTTCCACTTCTTTAAAATTTATCTTCTGTATTAATATTAATTAAACTTTGTCTTCAAATGTTACTGATGATCTTTCTCAATGGATTTAACTTTCCTGTAGCAGTTACCAGAAATGTCATACCGAAATTCCTTCATTTCCAAGACTCTGCACTTGTTTTTTCTTTGTGCTTCAATTTCCTTTCCTGTAAGGAAGATTAAATGAACAAATACACTTGAAATACAGCATATAGAAGCTACTCAATAAATATTTTAGTTTTTATATCTAAAACATCCTTTCTTCCATGTGTAGTTTCAAAAGCCAAGATATCAATGGATAAATTATTGTACATATTTCACCACTCAAATGGCAGTTTATTTTCATAATTCATGACTCCCAAATGCATCTACAATCTTCACCTCCTTTTTATACCCTCAACTCACATTTTCTTGTCTTAGTACTTTAGGTTTTTTAAATTACAAATTATATATATTTGTCATGTACAGCATGATATTCTGAAACTTATGTACACTGTGTTATGGCAAACCAAGCCAATCAACAAAAGTATTACCTTACATAGTTATCTTCTTATGGTGTTAACACTTGAAGTCTACCCATTACATATTTTAACTTAACCACCTACACCCTTCATTTATGTGTCTTGCCAGGTTTATAGACATACCAAATCCCAATCTTCAATCTTCTTATCTCCAAACAAGCTCTTCTTAGCAAACAGTTCTGAGATTTGAGATGTTTTATTTAATTTTGGCTTTCTTGACATCTATGCCTCATATACAATAGGTAACTTAATTCCACTGATCCTTATTTTACAATGTCTGAGTTTTCTGTTCTCTCCATTTCCCTACTTCAAATTGAAATCAGCCCATACATTAGAGCAACAATCTGTTTGTTCTTCCCCATGGTCCCTATTCCTTCTCAAAGCCCTTCATCACATTGCTGTTAAACCACAATTCCTAAAGCACATCTGTCAACATCATTGTTGCTAAAGGCCATGATTCACTCCTTGGTCTCTGCTTTGCTTATGTTCAGCTTTAGAGGTCTCTGTACCTGTGAAACTTTTCTTCTTGCTCTGCTATGACCTGAACCCCTGACTCCCACCTCCTGCTTTGCCTTCTTATTCTACACTGTGACACACTGTGTAACTCCCCACATTTCTACTCACTTTATCTAGAATTCAAGATTCATCCCCAACTCTTGAATCAAATTTCCTACAACATTTATCAAATTTTGTTTACCCGAAATATCCCCTTACATCACCCAGAGAAATAATCAAACAATTCTCAATTCTGCACAGTTTCAGGTCTTCTTTAATGTACATGATATTCCATCTTCAGCATTGCTATTGCCTTATATTTTACAATGCAAAAAAAATAAAAAACAGGGCATGAGGGAAGTGATCAAATGATAATAGATCATATGTGAAAGGGGAAATATTAAAAAGAAATGAGTTGAATGCCGTTTACAGATATGTCCCATTTTAATAAATCAATGAGTTATACATTCGAGTGGTTTCCTTTGTTTTTCTTCAATAAAAAACTCAAGATTAGAAAAGACATTATGACTGCTGTATGTATATAGGTGACTCTATGACCAGTGTGATTCTACAATCTGTACAATTAGAAAACTGAGAAATTATACCCCAATGATTCAAATGTATGAATTGCCAAGATCATTGTAATATCATGAATAGCTAATAAAAAATTATAGTTGAAAAAAACTCAAGATTTAAAAACTGAGAATACTCTAAATATGGAAGACCTGCTACAAAAAAATTGTGTCTACTTCCTAGAATTTTGCCTAGAATCAGTCCTTAAGAGAGGAGGCATGAGAAAATATGAACTCATTACAGTCAGTAAGAATATGGGAACAGAGAGTGCAATATCTTTCTGAAATTGACTTGAAGAACAAAGACTGCAACAGAATGACAGTCACTAACTTCTACATAGATCTCTCCTCACTATGGGGAAGCATAATTCCTTCAGGCACTATCTCAACTTAAAGGAGATGTCCCTTAAATCCTTCCATTTCTCTTAAATCTGGCTGACTCTATAGTGGCCAAAGCCATCTATTAGTAACAAATTGGATTTCTCACATATATTAATGTCAAAAGAGTGGTGTGCTGAGAAGACAGCTGGTACCAGTTACAAATTACACTAGATGGATCTTCCTTTATAAATTAGCTGGGCTCTGGTTTACAAATCAGTCTCTTCAGAGTCTGGTTACTGTGAATCAATTCATCAGTGTGTGAACAACTTAAAAGTGCTGGTAGCTAAGGGAAGAACTCTAGAATAGAGTGAGGAAAAGAACACAACAGTGTGAAAACCATACAAATCTGCTTCCATACAAGCCCTCATGGAAATACTAGAAGAGTAGAAGAAAGGGTAGAAACAGAAAGTACGTAATCTCTGGACCCTAGAGGAACTGGATTTAAAAAAAAAAAAAATGGCATTAGAGCAGATTATGCTAAGTGAAGTTAGCCAATCCCTAAAAAAAAAAAAAAAAAAACAGAGGCCAAATATCTTCTCTGATATAAGGGGGATGACTCAAAATGGGATAGGGAGGAAGAATATGAGAAGAAGATTATCACTAAATAGGGAAGAGAGGTGGGAAGGAAAAGGAGCAAGAAGGGGAATTGCACTGCACGGAAGAAGGAAGGAGACTCTCATCCTTATACAGATTACATGTATGATGATGTGAGGGAAAAAAAAAGGTAGAGAGAAGTGATGGGAGGGGAGGGGAGGGGAAAGGGGAATAGAAAGGACAGCAGAATAAGATAGACATTATTATTGCTGTATGTATATACGTGACTGTATGACCAATGTGATTCTGCAACCTGTACACTCAGAAAAATGAGAAATTATACCCGATGTGATTCAAATGTATGATATGTCAAGATCATTGTACTGTCATGTGTAATTAATTAAAATAAATTTTAAAAAAAGAAAAAAATTTTTTTTAAAAAAAAAGAAGAGACGGAGGAAGGAGAGAAAAAAGAAAAAAGAAAGAAAAGAAAAAATTCTTTGGTAATTCTTAGACGAATGAGAAAATACATCTCCATATATCAAGGAACAGCACAGTTTCAACTCACGTAATATTCATTCTACTGTTCGTATAAGTAGAGTGTTTGAAGGAATTTTTCCTCAGAAATCACTTTTTCCTAAATCTCAATCTTTATCATTTGAGTAGAGCTAAAACCATCTCCTCTCTACCCTCAGCGTGAGCAGCAATGTCACAGCATATTCAATTTATCTACCCAAGTTAACTGATTCTGGGAAGCTCTTGACTCATAGAATAAGAAGGTTTTCTGCATGATGACAACGCTACTATAATTTAATAATGGAATTACTGAGTCTACACCACTACAAAAGAATTCTGTGCAACACCAATTCAGGGACCAACAGGTAAATGACCATAAAATTTATCACCCAAAGTAGAACATTTTTGCCAGGACAGATGCTAAACAGGTTGCCAGGAAAAAAAAAAATCAGTAAATCTAGAATATTTCCCCATCCTGAAAAAAAGCAGAGCCAGAGTCACTAGACCAAGAAATTGAGATAAGCAGACTCTTCACAGTATAAATTGAATATTTCCATCTATGCTTTTAGATTATGGAGCCAATATATTCCCAATTTTGCTAATTCCAACTGGAGTATGGATTTTACTCTCTTAAAATTTAGTTGATTTGTATATAAGACTATGAAAAAAATCTCTGTCTTCCAGAATAATTTAAGTGAAACAATGGTACTCAGAGGCTAGGAACATGGGGAAGAAAAGGAACCACTGGACATCCTGTGTTAATGTCAATCTTAGGTAACTCTAATAATTAAAAGTAAATAACATCCATGCTCAGAAGATATAAGCACGATATACAAAATCATACAAATTTTAGTGAAACAGATTTTGCTCGGGTGCTTACTAAATCAATCAGGTCATTAATCAGTGTCCTCCAGGTTAAAGCAATAAGGACAAAGGTAACACATGAATTAAAATAATCTGCTATAGGGCTCATTCTTATTGATCTCATCAACCAAAATAGAACTTCTGTTAGAATGTCAGGGAGCAGGAGCCTGAATATCATACAGAACATTGTCAACTGCTTCCAATGGTTTGATTAAATAGTTTCATTATTTAAAGATCCATTCTTCAATTTTCCCATTATAGCATGTCATGTGGCATCTACATATTGAGATTACCATGAGAATGGATGCAATTATTTTTCTAAATAGTTCAGGCTTCAGAAAACTCAATAAGAATATTATGAACCAGGGTCTGGGATTGTTGCTGAGTGGTAAAGCACTCGCCTAGCACATGCGGGGGCCTGGGTTAGATCCTCAGCACCACATATAAATAAATAAAACCTAGATATTGTGTCCAACTACAACTAAAAATTTTTAAAAAAGAATATTATGAACCAATCAAGCTTTTTTGGATTTTCATGTTATTACAGGTATAAGAGTCAAAGACAGGGCTGACTGAACAGCTGCTCTGGATGGGTTTCTGTCAAGCCATCTACACTTCAGTGGAATCTTAATAGTACTGGGCAAGTGAGAATACAAAGGAAAGAGGTCTAGTGAAGGTGAAAATGTGCAAGAGAGTCAGAAAGTCTGGTTTAAGACATAATTTTACACATAGGTCTGAATAAACTTGGAGGGGCCACATAAATTTTCTAGGCTTAAGTGTTCTCATTTTTAAAATGGGAGTCTTTAACAGTACATAAAATGCCACTGCTGAAGTCAAAAGGATTTGATGTGAGTTGATATAAAATGGGGATTTTTTTTGAAGATTAAATGTATTAATATTGAAAATAATAATATGAATTTATACTAACATTGAAAAAACATGTCTAAAATAAATTGTTAACTATGTATACCCCAAATAAAACTACAATTTTATTATAATATAAATATATAAATATAAATATGTATATTATATAATTATATATTTTATATATATACAGTTGTCCAAAATTATACACAATTGTGTTCTTTGGCAATGAGACTGAAATGAGTGGTGGGGAGGACAATGACATATTGACTTTACCTGTAAGATTGAATTTTATGAAAATATTATTTAGCTGTGCAGTTAAATATACTTTTTAATTAAGAGAAAGTTTTTATCCTATGTGACTGACATAAGGATACTACTAAATGAGAAAGATGAAGTAAAGGTAAACTGGTTTGGGTGTCAATTATTGTTTAATTGGTATTGAACATGTTGAACTTACAAACTACCCAAATTCATGTTCATATAGACATTTAACAAAGCAAGACTAACACCTAGGTGAAAAGTCAGAGCTAGAGATAAATTTAAGATTTTTGTGACATTTGTCAAAATCATATGATTACATCTGTAATCCCAGCAGCTTTGGAGACTGAGGCAAGAGGATCATGGTTCAAAGCCAGCCAAAGCAAGCACTAAGCAAGTCAGTGAGTTCCTGTCTCTAAACAAAATACAAAATAGAGCAGGGTATGTGGCTCACTGGTAAAGCCCCCTGAGTTCAATCTCTAGTACCCCCAAAAAAATCATTATATGGAGATTACATTAAAGGAGAGAAGAAAGATAATTAAAACTTACCTTAGAAAAAAATCTATTTCAAGAGAATAAGAGGAAGAATAGGCGAAGATTAAATAGAATAGTCATAAAAATAAAACATGAATTGGGATATAGATTTACCACAAAATCCCCCAATAGACCAAACAAGGAGACAGAATTAATTGATGGGTGGCCTACACTCCTTAGAGCAAGATTTTAGGCCTGAGGAAAAACACATCAGTCATGAGAGATAAATTCCAGCAGAATGGAAATGTTTTAAGAAGCCATGTTGTAAGAAATAAGGAGTTAAGGGCTGAGGTTGTGGCTCAGCATTAGAGCACTTGCCTAGCACATGCAGGGTCCTGGGTTCAATCTTCAGCACCACATAAAAATAAGTAAACTAAGAAAAAAAAAGAAAATTGAAAACATGATAATAACTGCATACAATGCATAATTTTAGATTTTCTTTTGCTATAAAAGATCCTGTTGGGACAATTGGTAAAAATCACAGTAAGTTATGCAGTTTAAGATCACATTATTTCAATGTTAGTTTCCTGATTTCAATAATTATAGTATTTATGTAAGAGATTCCATATTTTTGGAAATACACAACGAAGTATTTACAAAGAGGGAAATATTGAATCTGTAATGTATTCTTAAATAGTTCAGAAGAAAAATCCCTGCACGCGTGTGTTTAGAAAAAGAAAAGACAGATGTCATAAATGTTAATGTTTTGAAAATCTGGGTGAAAGGTATCCAGGAATACCAAGATTCTTGCAATTTTTCTAGAAGTCTGAAATTGTGTTAACTGACTTTGTGATTTGAACTTTAATGTTGTTAAAATTAAGAAATTAAGCATTTAATGTATGAAAGAGTAAAAGAAATGACACCAAAATAAAAGTGACATTAGTAAAGATTTAAAAAAAATAAGTAAACAAAAATAAAGGTATTTGTCTATCTACAAATAAAAAAAATTTAAAATGAAAGAAATAAGGAGTTAAGTAAAATAGTTAAGTAAAATATATGGAGTTCCAGAGTGAAGATTAACAGTAAATGAATAAATAGAATAAAGATACCTCAGAGGCAGGATAATTGTAATTTGAGATCAAGATATCTTTCCCTAGCTGGGTGTGGTGGCACACACCTGTAATCCCAGTTTGGGAGGCTGAGTCAGAAAGATCACAAGTTCAAGGTCAGCCTCAGCCACCTAGTGAGGCCCTAAGCAACTTAGCAAGACCCTGTCTCAAAATAAGAGTTGTTAGATATATAGCTCAGTGGTACAGCACCCCTGAATTTCAATCCCCTGTATCAAAATTAAAAGTCTTTTCTTACTCTAATATCTTTGAAGACTTCTCAGTGCTGTGTTTACCCTGTCACAAAATTGTCCCTACCCTTTGGCCCTAGCCTATTAGCCAACCTCATCTCCATTGCCTACAGAATTAGCTTTGATCATTACTTGTTCGCTCCTGTAGCAGGCTTCAAATATTTTGGATGCCATTTTTTTCCCCATATGAAATACCCTTTTGAGACAATTCTTATAATCTGGGTAAATTCTAACCTTTCTTCAGGATCTTCTGCAATTTATGACTTATATTACACTATTTTTGTACAATCTATATTAAGCAATCCATGATAGTCGTAATAATGATCATTAAAATTCCAAATGGCTCAACAAATCTGGCCCAAAATAGTGCTTAGAATATATATGTGTGTACATGTGTGTATTTAGATATATATTCAAAATATGTGTGGGTATATAGCAGATATATTCTAATATCAGCATATATATCGATATAAAACATTATCTTTTTAATATTTGTAAAAGAGCTAAACAACATGTTTACTATTTCAAAAGGACTCTGCCAAGATATATTTTAATTTTAGAGATCATAAATTGTGTCATGTCACTTCTATATTTGCCAATTTATTAACTCAGCGCATAAAGTAGGCCACCAATGAATACTTAAGAATTTAACTTCAGATCATCGTTTGGTTGAGCTGTGTCCCCAAATGATGATTGTTCCTATCATTTTATAAGGATTTTTTTTCAGTTTTTTTTCTATCTCCTTTTTCTTTCCAGGTTAATTCAGATATAACTCACTTCATTTAATCTAGGAAACAATCAATCTTGAGATACACTGTCATTTCATGCAGCTGTACACTACCAAGCATACCATAACACATGATCCTTAATAGGATGCATTCCAATTCCAAAGATGTTAAGAAGTGAAAATAAAAACAGTGTCCCTCTCAGCATGAATGCAGTGTGATAATTCTTCTGTAGAAGGTTTTGTTCTAAAATATTGAGAACTAACTATTGTCAAATATTGGGTGAGCTTTATAGGTTTTTCCTTAAATAAAATATATATATTTATGGAGATAATAGTTTTAAGAAACTTCAATCTTATGTCAGATTATCAGAGTTATACCAAGATAATTTATAAAGAGGTACTATCTAAAAGATATTTAAATGAAGTTACTGTGTCTAAATTATTTACTGAGTAATGGCTTAGGAGCATTGTAAAAAACTGCTAATTGATTACAATCAGATAAAACTTCTTTATGGATTTTTATTATTTTTATTTGAATTGTGATCTGTGATCTAGAAAACTTCTATTGATTTTTTTTGTTGAAGGCACATATCAAATTTCTGCATCATTTCTCCCTAACTAAATCTTTTCTTATCTTCAAAGAAGAATTTAAAAGTAACTAAAAACATTAACTAGATTGGAAATGGTAAACAAGTACTGAGTCCATAGAGCCGCATTCACAGGACAAAACTCATGGAGAGATCTCTGGGTATCATGAACAGCAATGTCTTTGATAGCCAATACACCTACTGTACATAATAGCACATAGCCAGGAGACTCTATAAGCAATGAGACCCTGATGATTCTAAGCCCTAAAGCCCTAATAATTCTCAGGAAAGAATGGTCTTTTTCTACAAAATTATGAGACATATAAACAATTGAAGATTTAGCTCAACTGTGACAAACAAAACTTACTGAACTCTTCCTGGAGGTCAGTCAGACATTCAAAGCACCCATATGTCCTGATGATTATCCACCAGCCAGAGAAGCAATTGCATAGAGCCTCAAAAGAATGACTTGGTTTGATTGGGTGACCTGATTTCCTTTTGGGCTAAAAACTATTTCAATTGCTAGACAAGTCCTTAACCCATCTGCTGGAAGTTTTCCTATAAATTACACAGAAACCAAATTCCCAAAGGCTTAGTACTGACCAGGGAACATTAGATTTTGTCTTGTAGTTGAAGAGGCTCAACTATGCATTCACATTTTTAGTAAATAGCATTTTACATTTTTCTAACTGAATTATTTAACTTTAAATTAGCTCTTTCACAAGCACAGATTTGCAAAGCCTCAGAAACTACCTGCTATAATGATTTCTTATCTCTGCTAAGACTTTTCATATTTCCATAATAGATTAAATAAATTCCACTTGATTGTTGAGGGCTTTCCTTTATGTTTGCCAGATGTAAATTTATCTTTATTAATGCAGACAAATCCACCAAACCAAAATGTTAAGCGGTCCTATCAGCTACATGTTTATATTTTCATAATTCAAACAAACTTTTATGAGCTCTAAGAATACTGGTGTACTTGGCCTTAGCCCGAATTATTGAATTAATAATGTCAATGTAGAATGCAGTGTTAGGATCCTGTAGGGAAGGAGGAGACTGTGATCTGCAGACTAAATCAGGCCTGCTGCCTGTTTTTTGTTTTTGTATTTATTTTGTTTTGTTTTGTTTTTGTATCACCAGGGATTGAACTCAGGGGAACCCGACCACATTCTCAGCCCTGTTTTTTATTTTTTCTAGAGACAGGTTCTCACAGAGTTGCTTAGCACCTTGATTTGCTGAGGCTGGCTTTGAACTCATTATTCTGTCTCAGCCTCCTGAGCCGCTGGGATTACAGGCATCACCATGGAGCCCGGCCTGCCTGTTTTTGTACAAGCTGCTAAGAAAGGTTTTTAACCAGTTTAAATGGTTACACTGTAAACTGTTATACAAGTATCTACATAATATCCTTGATTTTGTCTCTTTGCCCCCCAAAATTAAAGTATTAACAACCTGGCCCTTGACAGTTTGTTGACCCTGCTGTAGAACATCAAAGTTTACATTAGGAAGTTTTCCTAGGCATTATGACCTTATTCCTGATGGCTATTGCTGCAAGACTCATGCAAAGTGCACCCTAACCAGCAGCCACACAGCCTAAACTTACTGCTGTCAAAGTCCCTACAAAGCAAATCACTGTCCTTCTCAATGGAGAAAAATCTGTGTTTATGCTATATAGATGCCCCAGAGTCCAATATAATGAAAAGTTAAAATGTGGCACCTGGATTCTATAACTCTCAAATTCCCAATTCAAAGATTCAGTTATATTTCTTCATTATTCTTTAGGATTAGATTCTGTAAGAGGTCTGTATATCACAGTCATCTTCATAATCGATTTCTGTGAAATTTTATTCTAGACCTTATCAGTAGGCAGCAGAGGAAAAAGACAGATGGTTATCACAACATGCAGACAATTCTCTCTGGTCATAGTTATTAGAACCATACCTTGTTTTTCCTTTCCTGTATCTCACCAGTCATGAGGCATATTCTCAAAAGTATAATCCTCATATTTTTACCTAACCTATTATCATACTGTTCAAACAAATCTCATTAGTTTTTTATCTTGTTCCTCTAAGAACTAAACATATTTTTTTTATTTTGATTGTGAACCTTGGTTTGCTTTCTTAACAGATGCATTTTTACAAGAGTGCAACTCTTAAGTCTTGAGTTATTTAGCTAATAAGATTGAGGGGTATGAATAAACTAACACAAACACAACCTGAGATGTAAAATGTAGAATTGCACCAGATGTACACAGAGCGCTGAGGAACCACACAGCTTCCTAAAGATCAATAGGTGGGAGCAGCTTTCCAAAGGGTGTATCTATAAAGAGCTGAGCTAGGATTTGAGCTCTGTACTGATGCCAGGCAAAATGCTAAAAATAGAACTGAATCCTATAACTCCAATTTAGATAACCAACAATTTCCTAACACATATAGATCCTAATAGTTTACATTAGTAAAAAGAAACAGTGATGTTTATTATTCAAATATACAAATATTGAGCTGATATACAAATATTGAGCTAATATTATTTTAAAATGAAGAAAATTAACTAGATAACAATGGGTCCCAAAATAGAGATACTGCTAGGAAAATCTGCTGGGCTCATTTTATATGCATAATGAAAGAGATGACCTTCAAAAAAGAAATGAAATATATTAATCCCAACATCGTAACATCACTTAGGCCATACTTGATGAATATTTGTAACCACTTTCATGCCCTTGGAAAAGAATGTAACAAATGCAAAGCACAGCAGTGGAATTGATATTTTTGCCATCTATGAGGTAATCTCAACTTTACTGACATAAACTAATCTAGATTGGAAAGTAAATACAAGAAAATAAAACAAGATTTAAGTTTCAAAAGAAGTTTAATTTGAGGCTTAGCATTGGCTAAAAGGTCACAGATTACATCACTATGTGCTCATTTAATCAGCCCTCAGCTTCAAAGCATGTGGAAGTGGTAATAGCAAATCTTTTCCAAGTGATCTCATATACTTAAGTGTTTTTTATTCCCCATGCCCATAAAACAAATGAGGAGAAAATCACTCAGGAGACAACTTGCTCTCACGGGCAAGTAAACTGTAAGGGACCTTGTCAAACTTTAACCGCTGTTTACTATTGAATTACCAAAGACAGTTGGTGCCTTACATTCAATACTACACTTCATGGAATGTGTCCCAGCCTTCTGATAAGTGAAAAAGTGGTCATTAACCACACAGAAGCAATCAGCTCACCAGTAGAGTGCTGCTCTGAATCTTAACAGAAAAGAATTAAAATAAACATTCAAGTGGAAAAATACTAAAAGACAGAAGGGAGAGCGCCATCTTCTGTTCCCCATAGCGATGCTGGATCTATTTGTTCAAAAGAGAAAGAAATGAGAGAAAAAGAAAATAGCCATGTCTTCAATTCCAGCCGAGATCCTATATTAGAGTTTCCTGAAATATTTCAAGAGAAAAGGGTTTCTGCTTCAGAGAAAAAAATTATCCTAAAATAATGAAAAATCCTTCATCCATGTTGAAAGAAAGGTGATGATTTTCTTCCTCACAGAGACATTAACCCTGTTTTTCGATAAATAAAATACACAAAACAATATCTCCTTTCCATGTAAGACATAGGATGTATCACAAAAATAGTCTTTGCAACACTACATCCCAAATATAATTTCTAAGTTATAAAGTTCTCTCTCTTAAGGACATGCTGTGTGTGTGTGTGTGTGTGTGTGTGTGTGTGTGTGTGTGTATGCTCATTTTAATTTTTAAAAATCTACTCCTATGAATAATAGGTAACACATTTCCTGGAGTTCACGATTATCATTCAATTAACCACTGATGCTTACAATCTAGGCAGATTATTTGCCATTTCCCCACATAACATGAAAGGGAAAAATGATTTATAGTGATTTAATGGACCAGTAAAAAGCAATTCCTACATGGAAAACATTCTTTCAAATGCAGCTTTATTATATGTATAATAGTCAAGGTCATGGCTGGGGTTAAAAAAATTTAGAAATAATTAGGTTGTTCTTTTCAAAATAAAAATTTTATGATACACATAATTATATTTGGCAACAAAAGAATAAAGTGTGTGTTTATGTCACTTGTACTTAATTACCTATACTATCCCTTTCACTGTGTACTACTGCCTACAAACAACAAATCAAATTCCACAATTTTTAACATTATTATGTCTGGCTCTGTATTCACATATTATTAATATCTATGCCAGAATATCCATTGGCCATTGCCTATGCTCTGCTCCAGCAATCAGAATAACAAAGAACTGCCTGTTCTTTGAGAACAGAAGATATTGAAATGGGATGCAGGTCAGAGAATAGCCAAAAGACGGACACAATCTATTCAATTTTTTTTTACACTTGTCATAGCAGATGTGTGTTTGTGGATGAAGGATCATATTCCAGGTAGTGTTTCTTAAGGGAGTATTATGGAAAAAGACATGGGATGCTTAGAGGATACTAAAATTCAAAAGCAAATGTTAAAAGGTTTGTGGTGACTCAGGTTTATGGAGGCAGCTACTTACACTGTCTTCACACAGCAGAATTCCCACATTAAACACACTTAAGATAGATCCTTTGAAGAAAATCATAATTTTATGCCGAAGTCTGGCTTGGCACAAATCAGGAGCCACTTGTCAAAAAGAAACTAACTTTATTTTTAGAACTACAAACGCCAAACAAAACAGCTCCAGGGAAAAACCCTCAGAGCCCAACTGCCACCACCGGCTTCCACAAGCCTCTCTCCCCCACACCAGCCTTTTCCTCCCACAATCCTCCTCCTCTTGAGGCCGATTGGCTGGGTTGCGTGGGCAGAGCCAAAGAAGTCACCCAATGAGCAGCTCCGTGGAGGAGCCAATCAGCTAGATGTTGCTGGGGCAGCTGTGAGCCAATCATCAGCTGGCAGTCTGAAGGGCAGGGAAACAGCCCAATGAACATCACCGCAGAGGAGCCAATCAGCTAGATGTTGCTGGGGCAGTCTGAAGCTTGCTGGCAGCTGGAAGTTTGCTGGGGCCCCTTTGGCTGTGGCTCTCAACATCTCCCCCTCTCTGTTTAAACAACAAGCATGTGGCTTATGGACCGTGTCTGCCTTAGGTTGTCCAATACATATGGTCCTTACCCGTCTTCGGATGAGCTGACCTCAGGGCGTCAGCCTCCTGTCTTAGGTTGGTACCATTGTAATTGGATCTTACCCGTCATTGACTACCGGTCCAGTACAGCCACACCTGTGGAGAGGTCTCAGCGGGGGGGGGGGGGGGTGAGGTTCTTTGCCTCACCTCTGTTGACCCCCAAATTTTAGCTGAATGATCATGACAAGCAGAAGGGAGGAAGATATACCAAGTCAATTGACGGTTCTGTAAGCAGTTCAGTGTAAGTTCTGTAAGCAGTTCAGTGATGGCTATTGCAGAAACTGTAGATTAGTTTTATCTTTGTCTTCACCGGCACAGGGATGAAGATAGGAATTCTGGCAATAATGACTAAAGAAAAAATTAGGTAACATTCCAGAAGACACTAAAAGAAAACAATTTTCTTAACAATTTATATTATCTTCATCGGCACTGGGATGAAGATAGAAATTCTGGCAATAATGGCTAAAGAAAAAATTAGGTAACATTCCAGAAGGCACTAAAAGAAAACAATTTTCTTAAAAGAAAACAATTTTCTTAACAATTTATATTATCTTCATCGGCACTGGGATGAAGATAGAAATTCTGGCAATAATGGCTAAAGAAAAAATTAGGTAACATTCCAGAAGACACTAAAAGAAAACAATTTTCTTAACAATTTACATTATAGTGAAGAGAATTATTAAATATAATGAAAACTAAAGGTGAGAGTAAACAAACAGATCTGTTAACCTCCTTTTTTGTTTACATATTAAAACAATTCTTAACAGTTATTTACCCAATTTAAATTAAACCATTTAAATCACGTGAATAAAAAAAAAAAAATATTTGGATCCATCTTTTCATGAGCGCTCATCATATATGATATATAGAAATATGTACATTGGACATACGTACATTCAAACATATAACACAAAACACAAGTGTGCACACATAATATAATACATACAACACATAACACAATAGTAAAGGCCTTATAACTTTTTACAGGTAAAATCTCTATTGCAATGTTTAAAAACTCTATAGTCAAAAAAAAAAAATAGAACTGATCAGCAAAACATTAACCTAGGTCTGTATGAGCTCAAAAAAATAAAATAGAACTTCATGATATGGGAAAGGGCAATAATAAAATAGATATTGAAAAAAGCATCCTGGTTCTGTCGCAGATGTAAGGATAGCCAAATTGGAGTTTTGGATATCAGCTATTATGGATTTGAGCTAAATCATCTTCTTTTTGGTCTGTAGAAATCGCTTTAGTTAATCTCTCTGGAATCCAAATCGGCTGCTGTTCTCTCTGTGGAAACACAAAAACAGACCCCCGACTCCAGACAATCACTGGGTCAGGATTTTAGTTAATCTCTCCGGAATCCAAATCAGCTGCTGTTCTCCCTGTGGAAACACACAAACAGGCCCCCGACTCCAGACAATCACTGGGTCAGAACCTTGGTTAATCTCTCTGAAATCCAAATCGGCTGCTGTTCTGGGTCAGAACCTTGGTTAATCTCTCTGGAATCCAAATCGGCTGCTGTTCTTCCTGTGGAAACACACAAACAGACCCCCGATTCCAGACAATTACTGGGTCAGGACCTTTCCATTGTCCTGTTAGAATATCTTTCCAAAGTACCTTGGGCTTATGTACATTTTTTGGACACATATGCCTTTCTGCAGCACTAAGTCCTGATGAATCCAAATTTAAAAAGTTTAGAGTAAAAAGCGTTATTTTAAGTTTATCTTTGGGGAATATATACCCCTTCCCAATTCCATCTTTTTGCTTTAATAAGTACATTTTAATAGTTTGATGAGCTCTTTCAACTATGCCTTGACCCTGTGGATTGTATGGGATTCCTGTTATATGAGTAATGCCAAATGATGAGCAAAATTGTTTAAAAGAAGTAGACGTATAACCAGGGGCATTATCTGTTTTTAACTGTTTTGGAATGCCCACAGTGGCAAAATTTTGTAAGCAATGAGCTATAACATCTTTAGTTTTTTCGCCGGCATGAAGGGAGCCCATCAAAAATCCAGAAGAAGTATCAATTGTAACATGCAAATATTTTAATTTTCCAAATTCTGGCAAGTGTGTGACGTCCATCTGCCAAATATGGTTAGGCATCAATCCTCTAGGATTGACTCCAAGATTAACTTGTGGTAAAAAGGTCACACAATTTTGACATTGTTTTATTATTTGTCTAGCTTGTTCCTTAGTTATTTTAAAACGCTTTTGTAAAGTATTAGCATTGACATGGAATCTTTCATGAAAATTTATAGCTTCTTCTAGTACAGAGAAAATATGTATGTCACGTGTAGTTTTATCTGCTAAATCATTGCCTAAACTAAGGGCTCCAGGCAATCCTGTATGTGCCCTGATATGTCCTATAAAGAATGGATCTTTTCTGTCCCAGATTAAACTTTGTATAGTGGAAAACAAAGAGAAAACAGTAGAAGAAGGGGAAATTCTACCAGCATCTTCAAGGGATACTATAGCATTAACTATATACTGGCTATCAGAAAATAAATTAAATACAGAATCTTTAAACATCACAAAAGTTTGTAATACTGCATTAAGCTCTACCTTTTGAGCTGATTGTTTGGGTACTAAAAATGTAAAAGTTTGATCAGGTGTAACTATTGCTGCTGTACCATTATTTGACCCATCAGTGAATATATTTGGAGCATTCATGATAGGTGTTTTTCTTGTCATTTTTGGAAAAATTACAGGATGCAATGACCAAAAAGACAATAAAGGATTAGATGGTAAGTGGTTATCAAATGAAACATTAGATTTGCACATTATTATTGCCCAAGTATTTAACTCATTAGCTAATTCATCAATTTGATTCATAGTATATGGAGTAATAATTTTATGGGGAGAAATTCCAAACACTGCCTTTGCTGTTTTTATTCCTTTGAGTATTAATTGTCCTACAGCCTCAGGATATCTAGTAAGAATAGTGTTAGGAGAATAAGATAAATGTATCCATAATAATGGACCTTCTTGCCAAAATACTCCTGTAGGAATATTTTTTGTTGGTAATACAATAAATAATAAAGGCAAACTTATATCAATTCTATCCAAATGCATATTTTCCATATATGTTTCAATGATTTTTAATGCCTTTCTTGCTTCAGGCGTTAACATTCGGGGTGAATTTGGATCTGATGGACCTTTTAGGATATCAAATAAAGGTCCCAATTCTCCTGTTGGAATACCTAGATAAGGCCTTATCCAATTTATGTCTCCTAATAACTTTTGAAAGTCATTAAGTGATTTGAGTTGATCTACTCGTATTTGAATTTTTGGTGGACGGACCATGGTTGAGGATAATAGAACTCCTAAATAATTAATTGGAAAATTTAATTGCACTTTATCTATTGCTATCTCTAGATTATAATTTTTTAATAAGTTTGTAAGTGTGGCATAACATTCTAGCAATGTGTTTTTAGCTTTGTGTGCCAATAACACATCATCCATATAGTGAAATATTTGTAGTTCAGGATTTTGATTTCTAAGTGGCTGGATTACTTTGTTAACATAAATTTGACACATAGTTGGGCTGTTAGCCATCCCTTGAGGGAGTACTTTCCATTCATATCTCTGATCAGGACCTTCATGATTTAGTGCAGGGATAGTAAATGCAAAACGTGGACTATCCTCAGGATGAATTGGAATTGAAAAAAAACAATCTTTAATATCTATAACTAAAACATACCAAGTTTTTGGCAAAGCAGACAATTGAGGAATCCCCGATTGAGCAGGTCCCATAATGACCATTTCATTGTTAATGGCTCTTAAATCTTGCAGTAATCTCCATTTACCAGATTTCTTTTTGATGACAAAAATGGGAGTATTATGGGGAGATACAGAAGGTTGTATATGTCCTTCCGCTAATTGTTGTTTGACCAGATCATGGGCTACTTGTGTCTTTTCTTTAGTCAAGGGCCACTGAGGAACCCATACTGGTCTTTCTGATTTCCATGTAATTTTTATTGTCTCAGTGGCCCTTTGTGAAAATCCAACCCATGTCTGTCTGTTCCTTGATCTATTTGTATTGGTGCTGCTATACATTGTTCTTGTCTTTCTAATCTTTTTCCTTTCCTAAAACCTTGTCTAGCCATAATAGTGGGTGCATTTTGATTGATATTATTTGTTAATGTCAAACCTAATTGATCTAAGACATCTCGTCCCCATAAATTTACGGGAAGATGATCCAATACATATGGCTGTATAGTTCCTTCACATCCTTCAGGATCCTTCCAATCTAATAGCATTGCACTTCTATCGGGATTAGTCGCCACTCCTAGGCCTCGAAGCGATTGAGTGGCTTGTTGTAATGGCCAATGTTTTGGCCATTCTTGACGAGAGATGATGCTAAGATCTGCACCTGTATCCAGTAGCCCATTAAATTCATGTCCTTGAATATTTAGTTTTAGCATGGGGCGAGAATCTAAATTTAAAGAAAGCATAGCCCAATCTACACCTGTGGAGCCTAATCCCTTGGAACCTCTTTCTACAACATGACTGGAAAATTTATCATGTAGGCTTGGTATTATTAGTAACTGTGCTATTCTATCTCCTGGTGAAATTACTGATATACCCTTTGGAGAACTGGCTATAATTTTTATTTCACCTTCATAATTGGAATCAATTACCCCAGGACTTATCAAAAGTCCTTTTAGAGTAGAAGAGCTGCGTCCCAATAATAAGCCTACTGTTCCTTTGGGAAGAGGTCCTTTTACCCCTGTGGGAATGATTTGAACTCCCATCTCTGGAGTTAGTACTGATTTGGTGGAGGCGCAGATGTCCAACCCTGCGCTCCCTCTGGTTTGTCTGATGAGGGATCTGATGTGCTGGGCACTACCCTGATGGGGTTGCTGGGGTTGCTGGGTTCCTCCAGTGCTCCGTATATTTGTGGTTTGGGGCCCCGGAGCATTGGGGCCCCCTGTCCATTTTTTGGCAACGGAGCCCGATGCCTTTGTCCACGATATTGTGGATAAACACCTTGTCCTTGTTCGTTTTTTGATAATGGAGTACCCTCTATGGTGGTTTGAGGACGGTATTCATTAGCCCAATATAATGGAGTACCCTCTATGGTGGTTTGAGAACGGCATTCATTAGCCCAATGTCTCCCTCTACGGCATCGTGGGCAAATACCCGGTATTCTACTTGTTTGATACCTAGTTTTGTTAAACCCTCCTCCTATGGGGCAATTCCTTTTAAAATGTCCTGTTTGTTGACAATTGTAGCATGTTCTTGGCCTGGCATCTAAAGCCTGTTTTACTGCAGCTGCCACAATTTGCCCTTGTTCATTAATGTCTCTGGCATCTAAAACCTGTTTTACTGCAGCTGCCACAATTTGCCCTTGTTCATTAATGTCTCTGGCATCTAAAGCCTGTTTTACTGCAGCTGCCACAATTTGCCCTTGTTCATTAATGTCTCTGGCATCTAAAGCTTGTTTTACTGCAGCTGCCACAATTTGCCCTTGTTCATTAATGTCTCTACATAATTTAATATATGTGTTTAAATCTTCATGTTTCCATGGTCTAATGATATCTCTACACCAACGATTCGCTTGGTCATAAGCCAGTTGTTTTATAAATGGCATTGCTTGTTCTGTATTCCCAAAAACTCTGGTAGCTGTTTGAATAAGCCTATCTACAAATTCAGCGTAAGGTTCATTAGCTCCTTGTATTATCTTAGATAATTGACCTTGTAAACCTCCAGGTTCTTGTAAAGACTTCCATGCCCTAACTGCATCTACAGCAATTTGTAAATATACACCAGGATCATATGCAAGTTGTTGCTGCCGATCCTCATAAGGTCCCTTTCCTAACAACATATCTAGATTTCTCTGAGGATAACCAGCTGCTGCATTTCGACTAGCCGTCTCCTTGCAAAATTCCTCATTGGCAACCTTCCATAACAGGTATTGTCCTCCATTTAGCACAGCTTTACACAAACTAGCCCAATCTGCTGGCGTCATGCTTAAGTTGGTAATGGATTCGACCAAGCTTACAGTGAAGGGTGCTTGAGGACCATAGGTTGCTACAGCCTCTTTTAGCTCCTTCACTGATTTGAAATTTAAACCCTGGTAAGTTCGCTGCCCTCCTACCTCAAATACAGGGCATACTTGAGATCCTGTCTCAGGATCCAAACTATCAACTGCGGGGGTTGGGAGTCTCTTAGCATATGGAGGTGGTGCTGTTGATTGGACACTTATGCCCTCTGGTGATAGAGTGCTGTTAGTAGCAGTCTCCTGTAGAGGCGGTGCTGTTGGTTGGACACTTACGCTCTCTAACAAAAGGGTCTTATTAGCAGTCACCTGTTTTAACTTTTCCCCTGATAGATTTTTCTGCTCTAAACTTCCTTCCTCTGTCTCACTATCTCGAAAGACCTTCTCTTTTACTTGAATCTTTTCCTCTTTCTGACTAGCTCGAGCTTTTACTTGAATCTTTTCCTCTGTCTGACTAACTTGAGAGACTTCCTCTTCTACTTGAATCAATATGTCTTCTTCTTCCTCTACCTCTGTCTGAACTGAAGGCTTTGGACTAAGCAAACTAGATACCAACGTCCACAATGACAATGTGCCAACTGGCAGAGTCCCTGGGTTGTTCTTTTCTATTCTTTTTAAATCTTCACCATGATGGTTCCATTGTGATATATCTAACAACTCCTCCTTAAAAAGCCATGGGCTATATTCTTGTATTATATCAACGTATGCCCTGACTGCTCTTGATTTTACTGGGAAGCTTCCTTCCTTTAACAATTTACTTAACAGTCTTTCGGTTTGTTTTTTACTAATTGCTGATCCCGTATTTCTACTATAATACAACCCAGCAAGATAACAGCAAATAAAACCGAGACAGAATCCAATAAAAAGGGAACCACACAAAATCATTATAACAGCCTTTCTATCCTCCTGACATATGTATCCGTCCTTTCTCCCTATCTGTTCCTCAAACGCAAATAGTTTTTCCTCAGATGTGAGTGGTTTTTCTTCCCTCTTACTCATCTCCAGGGACAGGAAAGTTAAAACAAAAACGAAGCAAAACAAAAGAGGAGACTTAGAATGGCTCCCCATCCTCTCGCCCTGCCCTCAGGGGCGAGCAGTTTACTTACCCTCAGTTGCTCCCCGTACGGGCCACCAAATGCCGAAGTCTGGCTTGGCACAAATCAGGAGCCACTTGTCAAAAAGAAACTAACTTTATTTTTAGAACTACAAACGCCAAACAAAACAGCTCCAGGGAAAAACCCTCAGAGCCCAACTGCCACCACCGGCTTCCACAAGCCTCTCTCCCCCACACCAGCCTTTTCCTCCCACAATCCTCCTCCTCTTGAGGCCGATTGGCTGGGTTGCGTGGGCAGAGCCAAAGAAGTCACCCAATGAGCAGCTCCGTGGAGGAGCCAATCAGCTAGATGTTGCTGGGGCAGCTGTGAGCCAATCATCAGCTGGCAGTCTGAAGGGCAGGGAAACAGCCCAATGAACATCACCGCAGAGGAGCCAATCAGCTAGATGTTGCTGGGGCAGTCTGAAGCTTGCTGGCAGCTGGAAGTTTGCTGGGGCCCCTTTGGCTGTGGCTCTCAACAATTTTAGGTTTTGCAAAACTTGGTTTTAACATTATCCTAAGGTTTTTGGTCTGGTTTTATGAAAGCAAAAAGTACTAGTGAACTCAAATGGATAAAAATGTATTTAAAATTGTCTCCATAGCTTCTGTGCCTGATAATATCTAAATATAATAAATATAGCTTTGTGCAAACACAGAATTTACCTCTTAAACCCCACCCACACAGACGAAAATGAAAAATATTCAAAAGAAAACAACTTGGGATTTTAAGATACTCCTTTCTCTTTACATGTTCCATATTATTTAGAGATTAAAAGCCAAGGATTCAGATGAGAGGTGACAAATATAGCAGGGCAATGCCAAAAGCTACAGACTCAGAAAAGCAAGATGATTCTTAAGCCCCACTCGAGAAAGAGTTAGGAATTGAATGGATCTGGTACTTCTGAAAGTAAGTGTGAAGATTAGAATGGGAAACAGAGGAGTTGAAAGTTTATGTAAGAAAGAGGAAAGCCTTAAATCCCACCTCCATGAAGTCAGGTGGCTTCCCTGATTTGCCTGTCAGGCAGCTCGAGCCTGGACTGAAGAACTCTAGGCTCTGGGATCCAGGCACTAATGAGAAGAGCATGTACTGAAAACAAGAAAATAAACTGAGGGAAACCTGCTGCTCCGATGCATCATCAATCTCCTGCTTAACTTGACTTCTGTGATGCAGCAGACAGACCTGTGTAGTGGCACTCCCTGCCCAAGCAGAGGTGAGAAAGATCTTCTCTTGGGAAATTGATCATAGGATAGAGAATATGGAGATCTGGAGAGTCAGATTCCCCAACAAAGCAGGAAGCTACTACTAATCACCCTAAAAGGAAGCCCATGGCTAGACAAGTTCTGCTCAAGAACTACAGCTTCCCGTCAGCTTTTTAGTTAGGGATTACCAAGTATTTTTAGGGATTTCAAAAGTCCCCCCTAAGAAAGAAGAGAGAAAACCAAGAAAGCAACTCATAAACTCAAATCGGGGGAAAAAAAAAAGTAAAAAGTAAAAAAAATAAAATAAAATCTCTGAGGGAAACAAACATAATAACAAGAGAAAACATCCAAAATCTGTGCTAATACCTTCTGAAAGAGAAGAATTGCATCCATGCATCCATAAGGAATAATGGGTGAATTATTTCATGTTTTAGTCTGCTTTTTTGCTTTTGTGACTAAAGGATCTGACCAGCACAACTGTAGGGGAGGAAAAGTTTACTTGAAGGTTCACAGTTTCAGAGGTCTTAGTCCAGAGAAGGCCACCTCCATTCCTTGGGGCTCAAGGTGAAGCTGAACATCACGGCAGAAGACTGGGGCAGAGGGAAGCAGCTCACATCATGGTGGTCAAGAAGCAGAGAGAGACTCCAGCTCCATATACAAATATATACCCATAGTCATGCCCCTAATTAACCACTTCCTCCAGCCACACCCCACCTGCCTCTAGTCACCACTTAATTAATCCCATCAGGGATTAATTCACTGATTGAGTTGAGACTTTCACAATCCAATCATTTCTCCTCTGAATCTTCTTGCATTATCTCACACGTGAGCTTTTGAGGGACACTTCATATCCAAACTATAACATATGGTACATAAATTACACCTGGATAAGTCATTTTAATACATTCAAAAAGCTGCACATGGTGGCATGTGCCTCTAATTCCAGCATCTTGGGAGGCTGAGGCAGGAGGATCACAGGTTCAAAGCTAGCCTCAGCAATTTAGCAGGGCCCTAAGGAACTTAGCAAGCCTCTGTCTCAAAGTAAAAAAAAAAAAAAAAATTAAAAGGGATGGGGATATTGCTTAGTGGTTAAGCACTGGTACTAAAACAAAGAAAGAAAGAAACAAAGAAAGAAAGAAAGAAAGAAGAAATACAAAAGGGTTGTGTTAAAACTCTTAGAAAATTTAAAAGAGACATTTAAAAATAAAAATTCAATGAAAGAATTGAAAGATAAAGTTGAGATCTCTGAGAAAGCAAAGCAAAAACCAAATAAAATTTTAAACAAGATGACATTTAAAAAATAAAATTTGAAAAAGATATTTTAAAATGTGATCATTTCAGGAATTCCAACATCTTACAAATTATTTCTAGATATATAAAATATACAGTAGAGATAATGCAGACAAGAATGTTATCAACAAAATCAAACTTCCCCAAACCAAAGGATATGTCCCTAAATGACAATAATAATGACAATAATTCCCTGTACCAATATCCATACATCATGAAATTGCAAAACATCAGATATAAATAAGTAGACATTAAAACTTTTGTGGGGGGATAGGTCACATAAAAAGCCTGGGGATCAGATGGTGCCACAGTCTGGCTGGGCAAAATAACTGGGGGGGGGGGGGGAGACAAGCAACTTGTGAAGGTTGAAACATCAAGAGCCACTTCTCTGCTGGACAGCAGAGGTATATATACTTAATTATACACAGCTTAACTCAATTAACATAAACTAGATACAGCAGTCAACCAATAAGGAATCCTTATCATCTTAATGGCTCGCTGGTGTTGCTTCACAAACAACTGCTCTTGGAAAAGTGCCAGGCACCATCTTGACTTGATTTCAGCCCTCAACATCTCCTCCCTTTTGTTTAATTAAACAACAAGTATGTGGCTTAGGGACCATGCCTGTCTTAGGTTGTCCAATACTACATATGGTCCTTACCCATCATTGGATGGTCTGACCTCAAATCGTCAGCCTCCTGTCTTAGGTTGGTACTATTGTAATTGCATCTTACCCACTTTGACTACTGGCCCAGCATTATTTAGCCATACTTGTGGATAACAACCATAGTGGTTTTTACACAAACACCATAAACAACTTGCCGCAAGCATAAGGGAGGAGGATACAAAATGCCACAATATCAAGCCATTGACTGCTCCAAGGGAGAAACCCCTGGAAAAACTGTACCACAGATGACACCATCAGCAAAGATACTCCGGCACTACCACAATTTGCTGCACCAACAAATAGTTCACAATGCATACAAGTGATACATAGTAATATGTCCATTTCCTCCCAAAGTAAATCGACTCCTTGATTGAGCATCACTTGTTGAGTTACATTATTCATTGATGCATCACTTTATACAGTTTGTTGTGATAGCTATCACAGAAGCTGTAGTAGCAGCAGCAGAAACAGCAACAGCTGTGATGATGGTAACTGTAATTCTGAAGTCTCCTTTGGTTTTCAGTAACATTGGAAATCCCTCCACCCTCATCCTCATCAGCACTGGGACGAAGGCAGGAACTCTGGCAATGATGGCTAAAGAAAATCGTGTAGCATTCCAGCAGGCACTAAAAAAACAACCTTCTGAACAATTTAGTACATTATCTCAAGGTTTTTTACATTTGAAATAGGTCTTAATGGTACTCATTATTCATTAGCCTCCAGGTGTGGGAGAACCATTGTAGCTAAATTGGAGTTCTGGATATCAGCTGTTATGGATTTAAGATATTGCTAACCCTGCATTTATCCACAGGAATAAGGAGGAGTCCCGTGGCAGCACCTGCAGCAAATAGGGAAAAACTGACGACTCATTAGTTATTGGCATTGGAAATGGCCAAACTTCAGGGATGCCGGCGCATCTTCTGCTGCTGGCTGTAGCGTCCCAGGGCAGCCCCAGATGGCCCCGGGGAATGTCCCAGACTCAAACTGCCACCAGGCACAGGGAGCAAGAGCCTGTGAGACTGTGCCTCCAGGTCAGGTCTGGGTTTGGGCTCACAGCAGTGGCGTCCTACTGGGGGGGGGGAGGGGTGGAAGGGGGGAAGGGTGGCCACTGCCACCGCTTGGAAAGTCTCTGCTGGGCTGTGACCAGCTCATGCACATAGCAGCCACCGAGCCGCTTCACGCACCTTCTGGTAAAGAAAAGTGTTTAGTAGCAGCCTGTTGCAACTCTCTCCCTGATAGTCCTTCCTCCTCTGAACTTTCTTCCTCTTTCTGACTAGAGTTCCTGGGCTTTTATCAACGTATGCCCTAACTGTTCTTGGTTTTACTGGGGTGCCTCCTTCCTTCAGCAATTTACTTAACACCCTTTCGGCTTGATTTCCACCAACTCCTGATATCATACAACATACCAAGACAAAACAAGACAAAAACACACTGTATCAATCTTCTCCATTTTCTCTTAATGGCCATTCTTCCTCTCCCCTTCTCTGCTTCTAGGGACAAGCAGCTTTGCTCTTGTCCTATCTATTTCTAGGGACAGGCAGCTTTCCTTGTCACTTACCCCCAAGTGTCCCAGGGCTCCCCATACGGGCCACCATCTGACACAATCTGGCTAGGCAAAATAACGAACCAGGGGGTGACAAGCAACTTGTGAAGGTTGAAATAGCGGGAGCCACTTCTCTGCCGGACAGCAGAGGTATATATACTTAACTAATTACACACAACTTAACTCAATTAACATAAACTAGATACATCAATCAACCAATAAGGAATCCTCATCATCTTAATGGCTCCCTGGTGTTGCTTCACAGACCACTCCTCCTGGCAAAGTGCCAGGCACCATCTTGACTTGCTTTCAGCCCTCAACAAGATGGCTTTAGATTTGTCAACACTGACACCAGAATTAAAAGAAAATGGACAATGGATTCAAAATTATGAAAAGAAAAGTATTATTTTTCCAATATAGATTTCCATATCCAGCCAAGTGTATGTCAAACACAAAGACAAATTTAGTGTTGTAGAGTTCTGGAGCTCAGGTCAGAAATAGCAAGTGAGTCTCACTGGGGTACATCCAAGGTATGCAGCAGGGCTGTGCTCTTCCTGTTCTAGGGGAAACCCTTGCCTGTTCCAGCTCCTCAATGCTGCACCATTCCTTAGCTCCTGGCCCCTTCTAGCTTCAGAATCAGCAACCACCATTTTAGTTTGTCTTACCATGTATCATTTGACACTAATCCTTTTGCCTCTTCCTCATTACACTGGCCCATCCTGGATAACTTGGGGTCAATTTCAGGCCTGCTAATCAGCAGCTGTAATTGCATCTACTAACTTCATTTCTCCTTGCCATAGAGGGCCAGAAGATAGACAAATTCAGGTGCCATAGTTCTGCCTATCACAACATGTAAAACTGAAAATCAAGCATGTCGTTCATTTTCAAACAGAGGTAAATGCCAAAAGAACTAGATGTTGAAAGTCGTGGTGTCTATGGAGAAATCTGAGAGTAGAAAGAGAAGGTGCAGTTATTCAATAAATTATCTATAAGAATTACTTTCATAAAGTGAAAAATAATGAATATTTGTAGTATATTTTTCTTCTATTCTCAGTACCCATCAGAGACATCCACAATAGAGTTTTTTTGTTTGTTTGTTTGTTTTAATTAGTATTGGGATTGAACCCAGGGGCACTTTACCACTAAGCCACATCCATAGCCCTTTTTTTTTTTTTAATTTTGTGAGAAAGTCTCAGTGAGTTGCTAAGGGCCTCACTAAATTGCTAAACCTGGCCTCAAATTTCTAATCCTCCTGTCTCAGTCTCCCAAATATCTGGGATTATACGCATGCGGCACTGCTATAAATATTCTTCTGAAACCATTATCACAAGGTTTTGAATTTGAAGTCTTTGAAGTTGCAAGTTTTTGTTAACAGAAGAAAAATCCATTGAGTCTGTAGGGGAGGTACTGTAGGAAGCTTGGTCTTTGGTGTCTTTTTGTCATAAAAAATAATCATCATGAAAAAGTATGAGGGTAAGCCAAATAAGCCTTTCTACAAGAGACCAAATGACAGTATTTCAGGCAGGAAGGGGTAGAGGACATTGGATTTGTCATGAGAACTAGGAATGAACCTGGTGAGGGCCTGGGGAGCCAGAAAGTGGCAAGAAGGAGTCAGCATTGAGACTGCCAGTCCTACATACAGTCCACCTCAGAGAAATTTGCACCAGGAGAAGCAAGGCCTACAGACCGTCGACCACAAGTCCTGCGGTAGAGGCATCTTAGCTGTTCTAGTGGATGTCTGGTGAGTGCCTTCCATCAATGCCCTTGGATCATCCAGGAAAAGTGACATGAATTACTGCCCCATTATTTTTCAGAACTCGACAGTCTGCCCCATGATGAAAGCTGTCAGTAGATGTCCCTGCAACTAGACAGTGCTGAATTACCCACATTACATGTTGCTGCCTTTGGAAAATAACTTCATAACCTGTCTCATCCTTGTATACCTCCAACAATCATCCCTCCCTCTGTCACAGGGTTTGCCACCTCCTGTACAATAGTCTGGTTCCTTTCTCATCTATATCCCTCACTATAATGTGGAATCCTGAATGCCAGATGATATGTCTTTCATCTCTATATCTCTAGCAATCACACAGATCTGATACAGGAGGTATTTAACAAATGATCACATAATGAAACAAGTGCTTAGGATGTCCCCATCTAAAAATTATCCCAAAATTGACATACTGAATGGTTACAGATTTCTATTTAAAAAAAAACTAAATCATCTGTGTTAGCAAGAATTTAATTAACAGGATATTCCTTTAATCTGAATGTTTATAACAAAATGACCTAAAAAATACTGAAGTTGGTTTTCAAATTCAGTCTCTGTTTTTTCTCTTTTTTTCAATACCAGAGATTGAACCCAGGGGATTTAACCACTGAACAACATTACTCATCCCTATTTATTCTTTATTTTGAGACATGGTCTCACTAAGTTGCTTAGTACCTCGCTAAGTTGCTGAGACTGGCTTTCAACTTGCAATCTTCCTGCCTCAGTTTCCTGAGCTGCTAGAATTACAGGTATAACACACCTGATTTGATCTCTTCTCTTTTAGATGTGTATTACAATTATTGCTCAAAAATTAGATTTAGGTTCAAATTCTTCATCACATCAGGGTAACATTAAATTATTTTCTTCTCTGTGGCATTATTTCTTCTTTTACATATTGTAAAAATAATACCTACTGCAAAGGATGATGTATTAATGAGATGATATAAATGTTCTTAAAATAGTATGAAGATTAGATGTATATATGTAGTACTAAAACATGTATTATGAGATTTCATGATCATACAGAACAATATGAAATTCTGGAGCAACTAATAATCCAGGTCTTCAACATTATAAAACCATTGCTAACTATAGGAATAAATGGTTTATTATATGCATATTATTGTGTTAAGTGAAAATATGTTTTATAAATCAATTTATACATATTATCCCATTTAAAGATGATACATTTAATTATTTACTTGAAATTTAAAAGTACATTGCCTCCTTATAAAAGAAACTTACAACATAATTAATTCAGGAAATCCAGAAAACAGAAATTACAGCTACTACCCTAACATTTAAGAAAAATAAAAGGAACATTCAAATATAAATTTAAAAGAATAAAAATGTTAAATCAACATTAAATATTCATGTCTGGTTTCAATATTCAGAAAATGTCTCTTAGTCATTTTTTTCCAAATGAGTTTGCATATGTTGAATTACTAATTTATTCTCCAATTTGGTTCAGATGGGATTACAATGGACAGACAATGAAATCAAGTATGTTAAATTCAGATTTAAAGCCTAAAAGATCTAAGAAATACTGGGCTGGGGAGGTAGAATGCCTGCCTAGCATGAGTGAGACACTGGGATGGATTCCCAGCACCACACAAACAAATAAAAGATTTAATAATTATGGAATAAATTATTGCATAACCATCAACACGTACCACAGGAATTCTCTCCACCAACTATATACACAAAGTTATCCCCAAGCAATTTGGAAGGTCGAAGCAGGAGGATTGCAAGTTCAAGGTCAGCCTTAGTAACTTAGCTAGACCATGTCTCAAAATAAAAAGGGTTTGGGGATATATCTCAGTGGTTAAGCATTCCTGGGTTCAATCCCAGTACCACAAAAATACCAACAGTTATAGTAATAATAATCATGCAACTAAACAAGAACATTTACAAAGTTGTTATTTTAAAAATTGTTGTAGTATTTGAAGAAGGCAATTGAGTTCCATAGTATTACTAAAAGACTGTACTTTTTAAGTTAATAAAGTGCATATAAATTATGAATGTTGTCTCTGTAGAGCTTAAATTTCTTCAATGTTGTTAATCCTTAGACATCCATAATCAGTGTCATTCCCAGGGACAGTGCAGCTCTTAATAGCATAATTTTAATTTCTCTCTTTACCTACCTTGATGCTCTATCCCTCCAGTTTCCAGGACTTCCATTTGCCCTCTTTTGCTCAAAACTTCCTGTCCTGTAGGACTAACTCCATACCAAGACCTGGGCTATGTCCTTTCCATGCATTATCCCAAATTATCCTCACAACAAGTTCATGAGGTAAGTAAATGGTACAGGATTTTAAAAGTCAGGATTAAATAACTTTCCCAGTATTTAGATAGTTGCTCAGTTGTGGAGCCCAGGATCATAGCCAAAGTTCAATCTTAATCACCACACTCTAGGGTCTTCAATTCTTTTTTTTTTTTTTCTTTTGACTGGAGATTGAACCCAGGGCATTTTGCCACTGATCCACATCCCCAGATCATTTTTACATTTTTGTTTAGACACAGGGTCTCACTAAATTACTGGGGGTGGTCTTGAATTTGCAATCCTCTTGCCTCAGCCTCCTGGATTGCTGGGATTACAGTCATGTGCCACCACACCTTGCATATTCAAACCTTTCTTAGCTTAAGAACGAATAATCAAAGTATACGTATGAAGACAGGAATTGGTGTGAATATACTATGAAAACAACCAGAGATATGAAAAATTGTGCTCTAAATATGTAATAAGAATTGTATTGTAATGCATTCTGCTGTCATATAAATTTAAAAATTTACATAAAAAAGAACAAATGATCATTTCAGAAGCTCAAAACATACAGTAGATAAACTTAAAACAAAACTGTTTCAATTAGGCTGAGAGGCTGAAGATCTGAAGTTACTCCTTTGCCTTATCCTTTGGAAGAAACAGCAAGGAAAGCAAGCTTTAGTTGGCTTTTTAAATCCACTGCTCTCAATCTTTCTTTCATCCAAAATGTACCTGTTTGGGCCAATTTCCTCCCAGAGACTTCAATTGAAAACCATGATTTCTTCAGTGAAATATGTAGCAAATGCCTTGTAGGCCTTTAATTTCCAGGGGCAATGTTCAGATACCTGGCACTTCCAAGTTCCTACCAACTTCCATAGCCTTTTTTTTTTATCACTGAGGATATATGTGAAATCAAGCGAAACTTAGAAGTAGCAAGTAGTTAATGTACCCAGAACAAACCTCAAGCAGTAAAAGACAGGCCTGGCTGGACAAATGCTCAATCCCCCTGTTTCTCAGACAGCCTTATGGGGCAAGCACCTGTAGCCTGAGGCAGCAATCTCTCTAATGCACCATGCAGTGGCTTTTCCTCTCCTCTTCTCTACTCCCTGCTCTTTCACTTTTGAACACTAATGTCACCTGGTAAACAAACTGCCTCACTTAAGTCCTTGCCTCCAGCTGTGCTTTCAGAGGACTCAAACTGAATTTGATATGCTGAAGATCAGAGGACTTTCCTAAAACTAAAGGAATCTGCATCACATGGTACCATAACATGTCTATTAGGGTCAGAAGCAGGAACAGCAGCTCTTCCAGAGATCCTTCTCACCTCTAACCTCCGCATCCACCTCACTAAAGCTGCCATGGCCCCTCAACTGAAAAACTACAGATAGAGTATAATAGAGACTTTCACTAATGGATACATAGTACTTTATCATATTCCTATAATAAATTAATATCATATCATGCCATTGCTCTATTAGGATATAAGAAATATATAAAAATAAAACAAGAACTTGTCTTTGCAATTCTAGGTTTTTAACAGAAGTCTAGTGAAGAAGAATAGAGAAGAAAACAAGAGAGGCGTGAAGGGGAACATGGCACCAGAACCCCCAAATCACCAACATGATTGCCCTAAGGACAATCTGAATTGAAATCTGTTGTTGAAATGAAAGTTACAAATGTGAATGCACAAGCCCTAAAGCAAGCAGCAGTTCAAGATTAGAAAGTGCAGCTTTCAGAGAACTCTAGAGAGATAACTCAATTAGTTTAGTCATGTGTGCAGATCCTTCTAAGCAGAGTGTTGCAAAATCAAAATTTTATTCTCATAAATGACTCACAACATAAAATTTGAGTTTTAAAACTTAAATACTTAAACTTTTCAAAAAATTTAACACATACCCATATTATCAAGTTAAATTGTCACAGCTCAGCTGTACTTTCTAACTTATTTTACATGTCCATTTTATATCTAAAGGATTAAATTATAAAACTACTGTTCTACTCTCAAGGTTGAGTAGCATAAAAATAAATAGTCCTGGAAAAAAAGAATGTAGGATCATGAATTAATATCTTGTGGATTTTAGTTATTGATGTTTTGACTTGACATAAAGGACTTCAAACCCTACTATTATCTAAAATTAAAATGTTTTTCTAAGAAATTTTCATTATTTATCTTTCTAGTAAAGTCAATTTGGTTTGTTCAATATTTAACACTTAATTTTCTTACTTATGTAGAAAATGAAAATTAATTTGAAGTACTTAGCTGCAATAAAAAAAATCTACTTAAAGATCTAAAATTATAAAACACATCATTTTAAAGTAGCATTTCTACTTTGACTGAATATATGGGGGAAACATACATTTTTTAAAACCAAATTAGTCATTTAAAATGTGACTTATTTTATTCACACTATTTTGTGTTAGAAATCTGAGTATCAACACCTCTCCCTTACCTTATCATTACTCAGGAACCATGGTACAAAGATTTATTTTCATTTTTTACATGCTTCATTTGAAATCTTGTCTCATGACGGCTTCTGAAAATACTGTTTGTTTCAGGTAGGAAATAAACAAGGTAGAGACGTCATTGAAGGTGACAAGCTGGCCATGCAGATAATGTCTTTGTTCTGTGCAACCACTTGAGGAACATCACAATCACGATTCCTTTTCTCACCTGCATCTTCAGAAACTTATTCTTTAACAAATGCTAATAGAATAATCCAGTTTGGGTGACTAATCTGTTCTAATCAAATTTTAAGAGGTTAAATAAAATGCCATGTCAACATTTCTTTTAAGTAATGATACATTACTATTAATGAGGAAGAATATTTTATAAGCTCTGAAAGCAGATACTATGCTTATTTTGTTGAATAATGTACACCGAAACCCAGATACGAAATAGATGCTCAGAAAATATTTGTTGAATCATTCAATTAATTTATTTGCTGTTGGAAAAAAGAGAATCTGTTACTTATCTCCCTGACAAAAACTCTGTAATTAAAATCATAGACCTCAAACCAAGACCTCTTAGAGTTAAACTAAGACCATACACTGCTGAGCTGGGATGGCAAAGCATCCTTCCCTAATATAGAGGTGCATGAGCAATAAGATCAGAATGCTTGTGGGGCCAATAAGGACTCTCCCCTCCCAGCATGAAGATGAAGGAAAAGTTTGAGCTCCTGTTTTTCATCTTCTCTGAAAACCTTCTCCATATCTGATAATATCATTTTCTGTTGCTGGCATAGAAAATAGTTGCTTAAGGTTTCAAGTTTCTTAAGTGACACACTTTTGTTATGCCTCTGTGATTCTATACCCCAGCAACCCAAGTCTCCCAGTGACACAGTTGGAAATCCTTGCTGGGGTGATGTCTTCAGTTAGCTAATCTCCTCTATTATACATTCACTCTTAACAGTGTTGCACTTAGGTTCTAGAAGCAGTGTACCATGCCCTTATTTCCTGTCATTACTATGTCTGATGTTCTGTTAAGGCAATAGTTTTGAATAGTCAATAGCCAGCAAATGAGGTGAGATTTGTTCCTAGCTTTTGGTTATTTTACACTAAGATAAACCTCAAGGTGTGTGACAGTCTTCGTTTGTCCCAGGATTCTGGTTGTTTTGAAGCCCAGAAAGCAGGGTTCATCAACCATTTAGTTGTATGAAGATACATTTGTTTGATATCATCTGTCTCGGAATTTTGAAAAATTTAATAATTTTGACATAAATCACAAATGCATGTTTAGTGTATCCTTTATTTGAAAGTAAATCTGCCTAAATAGGGATGTATTTTTCCATTTTCTTTTTATTCAGCTTCCTATTTCTTTTGTCTCCCTTTACTTTCTTTGATGATATTCACTAGCCAGTGAAATTAAATAAAAGGTGAAAAAAAAGTTGAGTGAACTATGAATCATTGGTTTAATAAGCTTGATGGCAAGTTACACATTAGCCCTATTATCACACTGATTTTTTATCATTTTTCTTGCTGACTTAAAGCAATAAATGGAGTTCTTCCTACCTAGTAACTATTGCTATCTCATAGTAATTATATTTTCCACAGTACTGTATAGCTTTTTGAAATATCTGCAAAGTAATTTTTAGATCTTACAGTAACCAAAATTGCAGTTTTAATTTCTATCTCAGCATATGATGAAAGCTAGTACTGTGTTTGTATAATCTGTCAGTTTTCTATTGTGTAAAATATATATCATATGGGCATGTCTACTAACTCCCAAAGGCTAAATGGAGTCTGCCTGAGTGTCTAAACACAGTTTTGGACCTATGAAAGGGAATAAATGAAATACAGACCCAAATTCCAAGCCTAGAATACAGAAATCATTTTAACATTTAAAAAAAAAAATCACAGCAGAGTGCCAGAATTACTTCTCTCTGCTTTTGTATAGCACCCCCTCCTGTCAATTTACTGCTGTTAACTGCAGTATGTCCTCAAGCTGACCATGAAGGAAGTTAGTTTTCCTTAGTAGTTTACCATTGAAGAAAGTATGCAAACATAAACCATTATTTTAGCAGTTGTGAAAGTATTTGTCATACTATCAACATGGAAGGAGTATTTTCCAATTTTTTTCCCTCCAAAACTTAATCAAATCACCGCAAAAACTATATCAAAACAGTGACATACACAAGTTTTAAGTATATGAAGAAAAACAAGAGCATAGAATAAAGCCTAGTTCAACATCATTTGAAACTGAAATTAACCTATTAGAAATTTGTTCCTGTCTACTTCGATCTTCTTGGAAACTTTATGATACACGCTACAGAGAATCTATTGGATTCCAGATAGGCTACATAACAGAATATAGAGAATATATACATAGTACATGTGCTACATACATCTTACACATCTCTTTAAAAAATAAAATCCTTGACTGTCTCACATCCCATCTAGCCATACCTTGGTACATGTACTTTCTACTCATATAAACTTTCCTTATCAAGATTTATTATTTTGCTTATGTCATTCTTTCCATCCATTCTGTCTTCTTTTTGTGTCCTCCACTCTGTTGAATGTTACCTAAGGAAACAATAAAACTTCCACCTTTGCTAAATTTTCTAAACACCTCCCTAATCTCATTTTATTTGCTCACTCTGCCACATTTCTCTGCCTGTTCTCTCTATATTTGTGTTCATTAAGGAATGGAAATTATGATCCATAGGAATGCAAAAGGAAAATATCAAAACTTCTAAATTATATTTA
Source organism: Ictidomys tridecemlineatus (assembly GCF_052094955.1). Taxonomy (NCBI): domain Eukaryota; kingdom Metazoa; phylum Chordata; class Mammalia; order Rodentia; family Sciuridae; genus Ictidomys; species Ictidomys tridecemlineatus. The sequence continues at coordinate 106,471,974 of NC_135477.1, read as the reverse complement.
TATTTAAAGTGAAAAACAAAGTTGACTAACATTTAATAAATTGCTAGGTAGTGGTGCTCTAACTTGGCCCATAAGATATGTGAGCACAATCACAGAGCATATCCCAAGTATCTGGAGAGAGGAATGGAGGTCCCACACCTCAGAGAGGCTGTAGTGAGCCTGAGTTTACAACTTGGATAGATGTTTTGCAGTTCTTCTGTGCACGGTTAATGAACATATTAAAGCCAGGCGGGGGGGGGGACACAAGTCGCTTTAAAATTACTTCCCATAAAATCAGTGTAATGAAACTTTAAATAAACCTCTTCTTTGGCTTGAAAATAAATGACTTCAAACTGGTATTATGTATCTCACATTCTAAAGAGATCTGACAACAATTGGACTTATGGCTAGTTCTGCAGATTAATAAGAGTCAGCAAAACCAGACCTATTCACATCCAAGACTCTTGACTAACATAAGTTAACAGACTTTATTTTTAGAGAAGTTATAGGTTCACAGTAAAGTGAACAGAAGGAAAAGAGATTTTCCATATTCTGCCTGCCCCCACACGCCTCCCCACCTGGCATAGACTCCCCTTTTGTCAACATTCCTCACCAGAATGGTACACTGCTCACAATTGGCACATCATTATCACCAAAAGTCTATAGAATACATAGTGCTTGATTCTTGATGCTTTACATTCTATGAGTTTCAACAAACATAAATTACATGTGCCTATCATTACAGTATCATATGGAATAGTTGCAATACCCTAGAAATTTTCCATGTTCTACTTGACCATTGCTCCCTCTCCTTAAACCCTGTCAACCACTTTACCATCTGCAGAGTTTTACCTTTTCCAGAATGTCAAATAGTTGGAATCATGTTGTATATCACCTTTTTAGACAGGCTTCTTTCACTTGGTAATATGCACTTAAGTTGCTTTCATGACTTTTCAAGGCATGATAGCTCATTTCCTTTTGTTACTAAATAACATCCCATTGTTTGGACAAGCTAAAGTTTATCTATTCATTCACCTACTGAAGGACATCATAGCTGTTTCCAAGGTTTTTTGTTTGTTGTTTTTGTTTTTGTTTTCACATCTTCATACATGTATTTTGTATAATAGTGTTTCCAAGTTTTAACAATGTGAATAAAACTTCTATAAACATCCGTGTTCAAGTTTTTCTGTGCACATAAATTTTCAACATGTTTAACTTCATTTTTATTGTTTTCTTAGCAAAGAGTTCTAAAAATGCAAAAATTATGTCAAAATTGAGCATTTATGTCTTTTATTGCAAAACAACTTATTTAAAAGTATGTATGTAAGTATATAACTTGCTAACCAATTTGCAAGAATACCTACTCAATGTATTTTTTTAATATCTTTGTTTTATTTATTTATGTGGTGCTGAGGATCAAACCCAGAGCCTCATGCATGCAAGGCAAGCACTCAACCGCTAAGCTACAACTCTAGACCCTCAATGTATTCTTATTAGCACTAAATATTATATTTTTTGATATTTGTTAAATGGATGACAAAAATAGAAGTATTTAAAAATATATTGGTTCTTATTCTTTTATACCAACAGGGACTATATTTGATATTTCTTATGTATTTCCAATGGCTACTTTAATGGTTGGCCAAAAAATAGATCTGCAATAAATACTTATTGAATGAATATTTTAAATAAAAACATGCAGTTTTTTATTAGTAGTGAGATTTAACGCTTTTGGCTTTGTCATGTTTTCGTTTTTTATAAAGGGACTTTTCATGTCTTTTATCTATTGCTATCTTAGTGGTTTTTACAATTAGGATAAGGCAGTTTTGAACATTCATGCACCAAGTCAGATAAAATCAAAAAGTCCATCAGATGCCAACACTTCTAACAAGAAACACAATTTCAATGACAGACTGCAACCTACAATTGCTTATGTTAATCTGCATAAACAAAAATAAATGGCATAAAGGGAAATCAATAATTAAGACAAAATATTGTTCTTAAGTTTATATCCTAAAATCAGAGAATATTATATGCCCATGAGCCACTTTTTAATGTATTATATTCTAGACCACAACATACAAGGCAGGTGTTTCCAGTTGACTTCTCCTGTGGTGTTTTTTTGAGTCCATCTTGAGCTCTTTCACTGGGCCCTTCTGACTTCAAATCCTATGGCATGGAGGATACCTAGAATATGGAGGATCCCTAGAACATGGAGGATCCCTACTGCTGTGCTCCATGTTCCCTGGTTTTCATTTTACACATACTCTATTAGAATTCTCTCATTCTCTTTTGGTTAAGACCAAATGAATCTATTCTTGCATGCTCTCTCTTGTGGGACTTACTTTCAGTGCACAGGAAACAAAATTCTTATAGTTCATTAAAACTTGAGGTAAAAACTGACTTCCAGCTTTCCATCATTGACCATATTAGCTTTGTCAAATATGAGTCAGTCAGAATGCCCACCATAGTCTGGTATGTAGGTTGGGATTCATAGAACCATAGCAACTCTTTTTTTAATATATTTTTTAGTTGTACATGAACACAATACTTTTGTTTTATTTATTTACTTTTATGTGGTGCTGAGGGTCAAATCCAGTGTTCCACACATGCTAGGTTAGCACTCTACCACTGAACTTCAACTCCAGCCCTTCATAACAACTCTTTATAAGAAAATTTTCTCACAAGTCAGAATTTTCACTGTTCTCTTTATCTTTGATATAGTCAAGGGAGTGAAACATCATTGGTTTGTTTCTTGACATTATTATTTGTCATTTCTGACTATGATGCTCTGGCTTACAGTCTCATGCTCACATTGGTACCTGCTATCAATTGTATTAATGCCTTAATAGAAACTGAGGCAATAACACATTCTTTACACAATTAAATAATGCACAATGAGGAATCAGTACAGCATTCTTTGATAAGCTAAAGCCATACAAGTACAATCCCAGCACTCAATAGATAATTGCTACATGCACAGAATGAAAAAAAATTCAAAAACTAAAAGGAGAAATGCAAAATGGAAAAAGAAAAGAAGGAAAATATGTAATAGCAAGATAATGATAGTCTGATTAGAAATGCAAGCAGAATTTTTTTAAGATTTTTTAGTTGTCAATGGACCTTTATTTTATTTATTAATTTGCAGTGCTGAGACTCAAACCCAGTGCCTCACACATGATAGGCAAGCACTCTACTACTGAGCCACAACCCCAGCCACAACAAGCAGTATTTTTGATGAATGATACCTCTTCATCAGAAATAAACTTGATTCTTATAATTCATTCGGTGGGTCATCTTTAGCAACCATTCAGCAGATCATCTTTAGCAACAGACTGCACAGAGAAAGAGAAAGCCTGAAATCCGACTTATCTCTCTTGATTGTGAAGAAAACATTGGTAAAAAAGAAAGTCCACCATGTGTGGTCAGAACTAGCCAAACTCAGTTAAAATCCAGAGAGTATGGCAACTGTTTACACAGTCCATATAAATAGTCATCCTGGGGCACAAAGCAGGATTTAGAGGAGTGGGGAGTAGATCTAGAAGGAGAAATAGAAGACAATCTGCTCATTACAGAACTTTGTAGAAAGCTTCCAGTGCAATTAAGAATTTAACCAAGAGATCAGGATTTAGCAATTGCAAGTTTCTTTTACCTAATGCCTAAATCTATGTTCCAGTCAGTATTCAGTCATGAATAATACACATAAGGGCATAGGCCATTCAGACACAAATTCTTAGATAAAAATTAAGAAGATCAGCCAATTTGGAACTATAAGATATGAGCCCACTTATTTTGAAGCAGTCGCATTATTTCTTCTTTAATGATAAAGCATAAAGTAAAAGATAACATTTTTTAACTATTTAGGCAAGTTTAAGAATCATGATTTTAAAATTTTTAATCAAATATCTGGATCAATTCACCTGATAATGAGAGGGGATAGCCTCATCTTTTCAAAACTATGAGAACAAGACCAGAATACAAACACTTTTAATGAAGATTTTCCATCTGCTGATATCAGGAAAGTACTCAAATCAAAGGCACATAATAAAATGAGTACCAGACTAATACTCAAAATGTCAAGAAGGAGATAAAATTGTAACAAACAAAACACCAGGCAATCTATGAAAAGTGCTTCCAACAGGCCCAGTTTCTAGGGCTTTAAAGAAAAACAAAGTGTTTGTCAAAATAAAAACCTTGTAGATGTCATTTGTCTGAACAAATGAGAGCTAGGATGAGAGAGCAAGAGAAAGTTTGACTGATGACTTTCCAGTTCTCACGAAACAGAAATACACTTTCTAAAGTTAGCTTCCATCACATACCCTAGTATTCATGCAATAAATTTACTTTTTTAAAACATTTTTAGTTGTTGATAGACCTTTATTTAATTTATTTATATACTGTGCTGAGAATAGGACCCAGTGCCTCACACATGCCAGGCAAGTATATCACCCTTGATCCACAGCCTCAGACCCATATTTACTTTTAATTAAAACATTTAAGTCAGTTCCTACTTCTACAACCAAATAACTAGTAAATAACTAGGATACTCAATAATTTCTATTATGTCTACTGTATTAAAATATATTATAAACCTAAATTTAAATGGAAGAGTATAATGTTCTATAGCATAGTAAAATATCTTTGGAAAATAACAATTTAATATCTTAAAAGAATTAGTGGAGAGGATTTAAAATGTTCCTAGCACAAAGAAATGATACATGTCCAAGGTGATAGATGTGTCAATTACCATAATCTGATCATTACACATTGTATACATGTATTAAAGTGTCAAACTGTGCCACATAAATCTGTACAACCGCTGTCATTAAAAACTAAAAATACAGTTCAAAAAATACATGTAAACTGAAATCACAATTTTTATAAGAATTTATAGGAGAAAATCCTTATAACCTTTAGTTAGGCAGAGATTTCTTAATTGCAATACCAAAAATATAATCCATAAAAGAAAAAAAATGACAAATCATACTTTATATAAGCAGAAATATTTTGCCTTTCAAGTGAACCATTAAGAAAATGAAAAGATAAGCAATAAACTGAAAGAAAAGGACTTGTATCCCAAGTATGTTTATAAATGACTTTTGGGTTATTAAGAGAAAAGCAACAATAAAAATAAGCAAAAGATGTTACACACTAATAGTCTTTAGGAAAATGCAAATTAAAACCAGAATAAGATATCATATCACATCACATGCACTAGAATGGTTATATAAAAAGACATAAATAAATGTTGGTGAGGTTGTTTAAAAAAAAAAGGAAACCTCATGATTTTCTAGTGTGTACAATATTTTACATAAAAAATTTGAAAAATAATTGGTAGGATTTTTCACAAATTTTAAACAAATGTTATACATTAATAAATATATATGTTAATTTGTTACATAACAACTCAACTTCTAGATTTATCTACCCAAATGAAATTAAACTATGTAGACACAAAGACTTGCATTAAAATGATCCTAACAGCATTATTCACAAAATGGAAAAAGTAAAAACACCTCAGATACCCATCATTGAATAAACAAAATATAGTACACCTATACAATGGAATATTATTCAGGAACAGAATACTGACACATTCTAAATATAGATGAACCTCAAAACTACAAAGCTCAGTAAGAGAAACCAGAGATAAACACTTCACGCTGCATAAGTAGATTTATATACCATTTCATACAAGCAAATCTAGGAAGCCAAAATCATACCAGTGGTGGTCTATCACTGAGTAGTAATGGAGATTGACTGCAAATGAGCTTGAGAGATCTCTTCAGGATGATGCAAACACCATAAAACTGAATTGTAATGAAACTTAGCACAACTCTGTATACTGACCAAAAACTCCTTGGACTGCACTCTTAAAAAAACAAGTGTGTGTGTGTGGGGGGGGTGTATATGTGTACCTCAAAAAAGCTATTTTTTAAAAAATGACAACTAACTAAAGCAATCTACTCAATACTCTTATTCCTCACTCTGAGCAACATATTTTCCTTAATTTTGACTCTCCTAAGTAAGTGAGAAGAAAAAACCTTTCAAATGGAGTATAAATAAGTTCTTCATAGGCAGACATGTGTCTCATCCCTGTAATCCCAACAACTTTGGAGACTGAGGCAGGAGGATCACAAGTCTGAGGAAAGACTCAAGAACTGAGAGAGGCCCTCAGCAACTTAGCAAGACCCTGACTCATCGTGAAAAATAAAAAGGGCTGGAGATGCAGCTCAAGGGTACAGTCCTAAGTTCAAGCTTCAGTATAAAAAAAAAAAATCTTTGTTTCCAAATAATAAAAGGCAATACAGAGTTAATTCTAATTTTTTTAAAAAAGTATCAATGAATCTATCTGCCTTAAATGCTTTTATTGGTTCGTTTTAGTTACAAATGATAATAGGATTCATTTTGACATAATTATCAAAGTGTGGAATATAAATTGATTCTAATTCAAGTACTTCCCCTTTTCTTCCCCTCCTCCCTTCCCCTGTTCCCTTCCCACCACTTTACTGGTCTTTCTAGTATTTACTTACAGTTGTTTTCTGTTTTTGTTTTTGTTTTTGTTTGTAGTGTCTTGTGGATGTACATGATGGTGAGATTCACTATTGTGCATTCATATATGTACTAAAGAATATTAGATCAGATTCATTCCATTGTCTTTCTCTATCCCATTCCTCATTCCATCTCTTCATTCCTCTTTGTCTACTCCAATGATCTTTCTTTTATTCTTCCCCCTCCCCCTTATTTTGAATTAGCTTCAGCATACCAGAGAAAACACTTGATCTTTGACTTTTGGGACCTGGCTTCTTTCATTTAGCATGATAGTCTCCACAGCCATGTATTTACCAGCAAATGCCATCAAGTCATTCTTCTTTACAGTTGTGTAATATTCCATTGTGTATATACACCTTCTTTGTTCATTTAAGAATAACCAACCTAAGTTGGCTCTATAGCTTGGTTATTCTTAATTGTGCTGCTATAAAAATCGATGTGGCTGAGTCACTGCAGTATGCTGATTTTAAATCCTTTGGATATATACTGAGGAATAGGATAACTAGGTCATATGGTGGTTTATTCCTAGTTTTTTGAGGAATCTCCATACTGCTTTCCAGAGAGGTTGCACAAATCTTCAGTCCCACCAGCAATGTATAAGTGTGTACCTTTTTCCATACATCCTCACCAACACTTATTGTTAATTGTATTCTTGAAAATTACCATTCTGACTAGAATGAGATGAAATGTAACTTTGATTTGCATTTGCCTAATTGCTAAAGATGTTGAACATTTTTTTCATATACTGTTGACCACTGATAGTTCTTCATTTTGAGAGGTGTCTACTTAGTTCCTTTGCCCCTCATTGATTAGGTTTTGTTTTGTGTTTGGTTTTTGTGTTTGTTTTTGGTGTTAAGCTGTTTGAATTATTCATATATTCTGGATATTAATGCCCTATCTGAGGAGCAGGTGAAAAGATTTTCTCCTATTCTGTTGCCTTTCTTTATGTTTTTAATTGTTTCCTTCACTGTGAAGAAGATTTATAATTTGGTGCCATCCCATTTCTTAATCTCTGATTTATTTTTTTGTGCTGTAGGATGCCAAGGCCAATGTCTCGGCTTGGCACCAGAATCACGAGGCACTCACAGCTTTGTAGGTTCAAACAGCAATTCTTTATTCCCGCTCTCACACCGCCTCCACACAGGTCCAGGGGCAAAACACGTTCTCCCGTCTCCCGCACAAACCACCTACTCCACGAGGCTATCTCCAAATCCCATTTTAATCTCACGAGAACTCAACGGGAACAAGCAGCAGGAACACCCTAATCCCAGCAATAATCTTCAACTTCCAACTTCCCTAAAACCCATTATCTTAAACTGGCAACGCCTTAAACTCAAGGAGCCGGTTACTTCCTCAAACCTGATCAGCTCTAAACCCGGATCTGCCTAGGTCCTTGAGCAAGGTCACCTCATTAAAGCATGCATGCAATGTCCCATCAAATGTCCTCTAAGCAGCATGGGGTACGCTTGGCAAGGAAATTTCGATGCGTCATTCCTACTTAGTAATGGCCCTCAGCAGTAGGAGTTTTACTAAGGAAGTCAGTTCCTAAGCACACATGTTGAAATGTTGAGCCTACATTTTATTCTAGCAGGTGCAGAGTTTCTGGTCTAATACCTAGGTCATTGATCCACTTTGAATTGAGCTTTTTATTGTGTGAGAAATAGGGGTTAATTTCATTCTACTACAAATAGATTTCCAGTTTTCCCAGCATTATTTGTTAAAAAGGCTATCTTTTCTCCATTGTCTGCCTTAAATGTTTAAGTAGCCACATTGATCATACAATTTCTTGAAAATTTAGAAGGCATTGACTAGTGGGAGAAAAATATATATATATATATGTATATAAGATTTGTAGGTAGTAGTTAACCTATGACCCAAAATTTATAACTGTATGTTACTGATATACTTGCTTTCTTTCCATTTTATCTTACTTTTAAAAATCACTCTGTTGCTGAGGGCCATTACCAAGTAGGAATGACGCATCGAAATTTCCTTGCCAAGCGTACCCCATGCTGCTTAGAGGACATTTGATGGAACATTGCATGCATGCTTTAATAAGGTGACCTTGCTCAAGGACCAAGGCGGATCCGGGTTTAGAGCTGATCAGGTTTGAGGAAGTAACCGGTTCCTTGAGTTTAAGGCGTTGCCAGTTTAAGACAATGGGTTTTAGGGAAGTTGGAGGTTGAAGATTATTGCTGGGATTAGGGTGTTCCTGCTGCTTGTTCCCGTTGAGTTCTCGTGAGATTAAAATGGGATTTGGAGATAGCCTCGTGGAGTAAGTGAATTGTGCGGGAGACGGCAGAACGTGATTGCCCCTGAACCTGTGTGGAGGCGGTGTGAGAGCGGGAATAAAGAATTGCTGTTTGAACCTACAAAGGTGTGTGGTGGCTCGTGATTCTGGTGCCAAGCCGAGACCTTGGCACTCTGTGTACCCAGAGTAACAGATAAATACAATTAACCTTCAAAAACAAGGGAGCCACACACAAGAGAGAGAGAGAGAGAGAGAGAGAAGGAGAGAGAGAGAGAGAGAGGCACACAAGAGCATAGGAATGTGGCAGAAATGTGTCTTTTTCTTAAATCATATCCATCGAATCCCAGAACCTAACCTAATGACCCCTTTTTCTTCAACTATCAAGATCCAATTTTCTTGGTACTTTCTTTCAAATTACTCCTTTTGTCACCAGCCTCACACTGCATGTGTCTGGGTGGTAGCCCAACATTTGTTCCACTTTCACTATAAAGTGAAAACTGATCCAGGACCTAGATTTGTGGTCCTGTCTTTATTCCTTTCCCAAGAAAATACCATCAGAAACTAAGACTGACATTGACCATCTCAATGAGAGAACAAAACAATAACCAGTATAAAATCCAATACTCAATATATATCACATTACTGTAATCGTTTTTTAAGTGTACAAAAGGGATACTGGTGTTAAGAAACAAAAAATACTTAAACAATGACTGCATTTAAATTAAAGCTCTACATGAATGTTCATAGCACATTGTTCACAGTAGCTTAAGAATGTACACAACTCAAGTGTCCATTAACTGATGAGTTTTCAACAAATTGTCACATGCGCGCACACACACACACACACACACACGCACGCACCAGAATATTCTGGAGCCATAAAAACAAATACTGATTTCATTCACATTGGTGAACTTCAAAAATCTTATACTAAGTGAGCAAGCCAGTCACAAAGGAGCACATATAATGCAGATCCATTCATAGGAAGTATTCCGAACAGGAAAACACAAAGACTGAACAGAGTTTGGTGCCAGAATTTGGGGGAAAGAAACTTGGGGTTGATAGTTTAATTGGAATAAGGTTTTCATGTGAGATAATGAAAATATTTTCAAACTGGATACAAGTAGTAATTGCACAATTGTGAATTTTCTAAATGCTGTAAGATTGTACATTTTAACTGTAAAAATGTTATGTCATGTGAATTTGAACTCAAAATTTTAGAAAAAAAATTTTCAGCCATTTCTTCTTTCTGAGGACAGTGACATAATTCAGATGAGTGCAAAGCTATTTCTATGTCCTCCTCTCTTCTATCTACAGAGATAGATGATAAAGGAAGAAAGAGAAGAAAGTTCAAAGCCTGTGTTAAGTTCTTCAGTGTAGCTAATGATTTGTTGCAACCTACCATTCTGAAGCATAATCAAATGTAGAAGAAGCTGAATAGCAGGTAGAACAGTTAATTACCACCCATAACAATTAGAGCAGGATTGGGGGGGGGGGCGGCTGTGAGGGACCACAGCACAGATAAGAGGCCAGAGCACATGGGGGGAAATGGCCTATGAGAAACACTTGATGTTGGAATGGCCAAATGTCACTGAAAAGCAGGGATCTCTAACATCCAAATACATTGCATAAACAGTTTGGTTGGGGCAAAGAAAAAGTTATTGATTCCCTGAATTGCTGACACAGCAGAGGGAAGAGAGCAAACACTGAAAATGAGACCCCAAAAGATTAGGAATTTAGAGCCAGAAGATATCATAAAAACTGAAAAATCATGTAAGAATTCATAGGAATCTAGCTGTGGCATTGAACTCATCTGAAATTTCTAATAAGAATATCAAGGAAATTTTATGTAAAGAGGTCATGAAATGGGGTCTTTAACTGGCATCTGGGATATAATTAATTAACTAATATACACAAACTATATGGGCATATCTTGGCAAGCAGCACTACCTACTAATTATAGCTCTAATTAAATACATTAAAGAGCCATTATCAATTCAATGTATTTCATTTCTGGGGTTTGGGATTATAGCTCAATGGTAAAGCATTGACCTAGCATATGTGAGGCACTGGGTTCAAATCTCAGCACAGCAGATAAATAAATAAAGTAATTAATTAAAAGTCCATCAATGTATTTCATTTCTTCAAGTAAAGTCTCAAACTGAGTTTGATGTGCCAATAATCTTAAACCAAAGATGATAATATGAGAAAAATATGAAAAATTCTTTGTATACCTTTAGTCTGTTAAAGCATTGTCTTCTAAGGGACTGCATTTGAAATATCTAAGATGTTTGAGAAGACTGCAGATTTCAAAATTGTCTTCAGACCTGTTAAGTCAGGATCTCTTTGGATTGGCCTGGAGACATGCATTATAATATCCTTCCCAGAGGACTCTCATATCTGCTAAAGTTTGAGAATCACCACTTTGGCTTTGTGATTTCTAACATAATGGCTCCACTGGGATTTAAACCTCTTAATTATGCATGTTTACCTAAAAATAAAAATAAGAAAGATAGCTTTTCTCTTCTTTAATATATGGATTGGTCCAGGCATTTTTTGTGAAGTAACCTGAAGAAATAAGTTTGATATCACATCAGAAAGAGTTTTATGATCTCATGCTAGCACACTCCTTTATTGGCAGAGTAAAGGAGTTAGTCACTTCCTCTGGAATGTCATAATGCTATTTTGTCTACAAAAGCAATATTATGAAATGGTACGTTGTTAGAGTCTGTAAACAAGTCAGGATGACGCCTGGCATTTTGCCAGGGGAATGTTAGAGTCTGTAAACAAGTCTGGATGGCGCCTGGCAAAATGCCAGAGGGAGTGGTTTGTGAAGTAAGGCCAGCGAGCCATTAAGTGTGGAGATTTCTTATTAGTTGACTGATGTATCTAGTTTATGCTAATTAAGATAAGCTGTGTGCAATGTATAAATACCGCTCCTGTCCTACAATAAACGGCTCCCATTCCTGCTGTATCAGTTGCTCGTCACCCCCCAGTTATTTTGCTGCAGCCGGACTGCAGCAGTACGTTATTTATAATATTCTGTAAAGACATGGGAAGTAACCAGAAAATTCTTCTCCACCACAACAGTTTCATTAGTTAGCTCAAGACAATCACCAAAGATATGTCCACTTAAATATAAGCCAGGCACAGTGGAACACTCTGGTCATCCCAGTGATTCAGGAGGCTGAGGCAGGAGGATTCTAAGTTGACAGCCTCAGCAAATTAGTGAGACCCTACGCAAATTAGTGAGACCCTTTCTCAAAATAAAAAATAAAAAAGGCAGGGTATGTGGTTCTGTGGTTAAGCTCCCCTGGGCACTCCAATCTCTGATATCCCCATCCCCCTCAAAAGTTAAAAATATCAGTGAAGAATTATTATTTTTCAAACAAATCAAGAATTTCAAAACTGCCCATCTTTGTTGGGTAAACTACATGTAGCAAATATCCTTGACAAAGTAAATATATAAGTCACTTGACAATAAATCTGATGTATGAAGGTGTGAGAGACCAACTTGTTTTCAAAATAAAATGGAATATTTTGAAAACAAATGCTTGGTAATGGTTATATTCTTATACAGTTTTCTTGGTAAAAGCTGATGTATGTATATGTCATGTAAAACTTTCACATCTTTAATTTTAAACATTTAGAAAAAAATTTTAACATGTTTTAAAATTCTGAAAATAAAAAAGCTAAAAAGATTACATAACATTTTGTTCTAATATAGAATTATATTTTTAACTAGGATACCACAAAAAGTATCAAGAAACATGAAGACCTAGTACTCTTTAATTTAAAAACTTGCACAATCTACAGGAGAATTTTTCATGAATTTCAAGCTTCATGAACACGGTCTATAATACTTCTCTATGTGAATGATGTATTTGTTATGTTTATGAACTATGAAATTAATGAAAAGCAAGTTCTGAAATAAACTCACCTTAAAATCAGAACTTCAAGTAACTGTCACAAAGTGTTAAACCAAAATTTTCAAAAAGATTGAAATACTTTATTTCCATTAATAATAGTACTAGTATTATCAGTGAAGCAAAAATTTTGCTTCTTTAAATTTTTTAACTATTAAATGTTTATTTTGTTTGTCTTTGTGCTTTAAATTTCTATTTTTGTGCATTTTACAATGTATAACTATTTACAATATAATTTTAGAATGAATAACAGTAAAATAATTTGGAGATATGTGCCTTAAAATTTTTTACTGATAAGATGTACAACTTGGAAAATGAGGAGACTACAGCTTCAGATGGTGACATTTAGTTACACAGTTATAGTTTTCTTTTTAAGTTAAAAATACTAGTAAAGAAAGGGCAAAAACTCTTTTCTAAGGCATTTAATATAGAACCATGTGATTTGCATTTAAGTGAGTTGGCAAAGTTTATGTTGGTAAGACTTCCCCCACCAACAGCCCATGTTCAGAGGTTGGCTTTCTCAGAATAGCCTCTGGTATCTCTAAGGCTGAACAACTCTGTAACACAAAACACTGAGTTGCCTACCGCTGTTCTGCAGAGATAACAGCTTATCAGCACTGTGATAATCATATCTGTGTGAATTTCTTTCAAATCTATGGCTTCCTACAGTTCAGGGAAGAAAAAAAAATCCATAAACTATCCAGAAACCTTTTGATTTAGACCAAAGTCTCAAGAATTGTTGAGCCCAATTTAAGTTTTGTAGCACCATATTTTCAAGCATTCAAGATGCCCTTTGCTAAAAATGTTTTCACTTTGTTTCTCCCAAAACACCAATGAACATTACAGATAACTCCTTTCTTTATGAATTCTAAACTTTATCTCACAGGTTTATTTTTCGAGAAGTGTGCAGCACTAAGGAATAGTCACTCTGCTCACACATCTATTGACAAGATTTTAATCAGAAAAAAAAATTGTAAACAAGTACAGCTTAAATGGGAATATGTTCATGAAGGGCATAACAGCCTATCTGCTCCTTTACATTGGTGCTCATGGGGTATATTACAGGCAGCTTCTTGTCTTTGTAGACTGAGCCTTCGGTCTTCTCTGACACCTGTAAAAGGATTTGTTAAACACAGGTTTTAGGCTCACAAAATGGACATTTTATTGTGGTTCACATTCTATTCCCAATATTGTTAGCTGTAACTTTTTTCTGGTCTTTTAAAAAATGGAACTTCAAAACTTAATGAAAAGATTATTTGAAATGAAATATGATAAGGATCTTACGTGCAGAGGGAGTCAGCAAAACTCTGATCTTTCATTTAATTACACTATCCTTTACATCACTCTTTATTTGACCTCTGTAGGCAATTTTTCAATCATTGATAATTCATCCCCACAACTTTTTCCAATTCCAATATCCCTGGAAGTGTTATTAATAAAATCTGAATATTATCTGATTTCCTTTTGTGTGTGTGGTGTGGGGGCAAAGATTGAACCCAGGGACACTTAACCAGTGAGCTACATCCCCAACCCTTTTTATTTTTATTTTGAGACAGGGTGTCACTAAGTTACTGAGGCTGGCTTTGAACTTGCTATCCTCCTGCTTCTGTCACAGGAGCTGCTGGGATTATAGGCGTGCATCACCATACCTAGATGCTACTATCTGATTTCTTGTGGGCTCAATTTGTTTTTTGTTTTGATTTGCATGATTGAGATAATAGTATTGGAAATATTACACCAATATATGATTCATGACCCCAAAAATCATGTCCTCTTACACCACTCCATTACTAGGTATTAACCTTGAGGTTTATTGTACCAGGAAACTGATGGTGAGTTCTCAAGAAAAACAGAATAAAAAAAGAAAGTTTTTGTTTTAAGTAAGTTGCCATTCAACAGACCAAGGAAGGAGATTGACAGAAACACATTGAAAGGAGTAGGAAGTAGGAGTAGGAGTAGGGAGTCTCAAGATTCAAGAAAAAAAAAATGAGATGCCAGAATTCTTATTTCTCCCACAGTTTTTATTTAGCAAGAGGCAATGACATGAAAGCATCAAAGAGTACAGTTGAAATTAGACAGGCTTTACACCATCACTACAGAATCTAAGAGCATATAAGAGAAAATTAGCCCTAAAATATGGAACACCTGTAGCAAAATGAACACAGGGGCAGCAGAAAGTGCCCTTCTCAAAGGAGCTGTGGTAACAGCAGAGGTAAAAGCCTTGGGGAATAGTAAGTGCCTTTGACTTCACAGGTAATGAAAATTGTACAGGCATTCACCCGTGTTTTGGGCCAGAAAGAACTGAAGCCAGTGGGCCTGGCAGGGCTACTATGGTGAGAGTGAGATGATTCAAAGACCTAAGGCTTGATGGATAACCTGACTGAGTCGCAGAGAACTTGCAGGAAGGAACAGCAGGTTCCAAGATGAGGTCAGGTCAACTGATGGAGGCAAAAATTTCCCTATCAACTTGACACAAGGCAGCAGATGCATACTCATAGGCGAAGTAAGACAAGAAAGAACCTACAAAGGGCAGAGGACTTCCACTAACGCAGGTCACCCTTCCATCATCTCAGGAAAGACAAGTATACTTCCTCCCCACTCCAGAGGCATTTTAGAAGATATAATGGGGAGGAAAGTAACAGAGTTAAGAGAGATTAGAACTTTAATGGAATGGTTATCATCAGTGTTAGATAGACTATACATATATTTTAAATCTGGAGAATAATCAATCTTTAAGTGTCTATATTAATACTCAACAAAGTATTTCAAAATAGAAAAATTATATATTTGCTAAAACTTGCTGAGGGCCATTACCAAGTAGGAATGACGCATCGAAATTTCCTTGCCAAGCGTACCCCATGCTGCTTAGAGGACATTCTATGGGACATTGCATGCATGCTTTAATAAGGTGACCTTGCTCAAGGACCAAGGCGGATCCGGGTTTAGAGCTGATCAGGTTTGAGGAAGTAACCGGCTCCTTGAGTTTAAGGCGTTGCCAGTTTAAGATAATGGGTTTTAGGGAAGTTGGAAGTTGAAGATTATTGCTGGGATTAGGGTGTTCCTGCTGCTTGTTCCCATTGAGTTCTCGTGAAATTAAAAGGGGATTTGGAGATAGCCTAGTGGAGTGGGTGAATTGTGCGGGAGACGGCAGAACGCGTTTGCCCCTGGACCTGTGTGGAGGCGGTGTGAGAGCTGGAATAAAGAATTGCTGTTTGAACCTACAAAGCTGTGGTGACTCGTGATTCTGGTGCCAAGCAAAACTAAAAAATTTAATCTCATTATAATAAAGAAGTTAATTCATCAAAACACCCTAACAGTTCTAAAAGTAATGCACCAAATAAGTAGTTTCAAAATAAATGAAGTAAAGTCTGAAAGAACTGCAAGGAGATATATATAATTTACAATTAGTTACAGATTTCCATATCTATCCTCTCAAATACACACAGATATATAGAGAGACAGATGCATAAAGTTAGTAAAAAATGTCACATTTTTAAATTATGTTTCCCCAAAGTTCACATACTGAAGTCCTACTTTCCAGAATTCAGAATGTGACTTCATTTGGAAATAATGTTGTTGGTGTTATTATTTGAGATCATACTGAAGTAAAAGAGGAGCCTAATCCAATATGTCTGGATTGGATTAGGAGGAGGGGAAGTTTGGACACAAAGACAAAAGCACTGTGATAACACCATATAAAGAAGCTAGGAGAAAGCCTTGGAACAGATCCTTCCCAACAGTCTATAAAGAAAGACCCTATTGACCTCCTGGTGTCAATTTAACATACTCAGATTTGTGGTACTTGGTTACAAAAGTCCTGTAAATAAAATGGTGACATAGAAAACTTGAATACTATCAACCAGAATTTGAGCAAATTGACACTTACAGAACACTCCACCCAACAACAGCAGAACATATATGTTTTTTAAATACAAAGAGAACTTCAACAAAGACCACATTCTGTGCCATAAAATCAAAGACAAATCATGCAGAGTGTGCTATCTGACCACCAGACAACTAAATTAGAAATTGCTAACAGAAAGCTTTATTTTTTTTCTTTTTGACATATAAATCATTATGTTTCAGTACTTGTACATATTGTAGGATGTGATGTCCATAGACTTAAACACAGTGAAGCATTTGGGAGAAGCCAAAGAAAGGGTCTTCCATTTTAACTCAGAAAGGTATAGGGCAAAAGTTACATAAAATATATATATGTTTTTGCAGAGAGATGATTTGGGATTACATTTTACAAATATGCAGATAAACGCACTCCAATGTGTATTATTGCCTTGTTTGTATCTACAAATATAATAACAGCATTAATTATTTTAACAACAAAAGAAAATTTTTGAAGGTAGAAAAAAAAATACAATCTGAGTGTCTGTTGCTCAGTTACCAGTATTATAGTATAATGGTTTACTGTAGATTCCAGGATACTCTGCATTAACTAAAAAGAAACCAACAAAGGTGGATGTTTTAACAAAAACTATCAATTTTTAAAGAAAGTGCTTAATCCCTTTCACACATAACAAACATAGCAAAACTACTATCATTTTATATTTGCATAGAAATTTCAGCTTATTAAGTAATTTCTCATATACTGCCTTATTAAAATTTCAATATGCCCATAAAAGCAACAGAATGAGGATCGTGCTCAATTATCAGAGGAAAAAAATTAAGGCACAGAGATACTAAGTAAATGTAAAATTTGGAGCTAGGAATCAGTTTTTGTCATGCCTAAATCGTTGAATTACTCATCCGTGTGTAATTTACCATGAGCATTTTATTTAATCTAGAAATGGAAATTTTAAATGTGAAAGAATATTAATTTATCAACATGTTTTATCCTATAACTAAAATATGTCTAAATAAAATATTGTTCCAAATTACTTCTTGAAAATTGAGTAAGATCTATGTTGCTTATTATGGTCACAAAGTGACTGAGGTACAAGTCTAAAACAAAAATCACATCTGGTCAGAATACAGGAAAAATAGCCCATTAATTTTTTTCATATGCACCTATCTAATATTCTTTTCCATTGTTAAAATCCCATTATAGTGCAATCAATATAACAAATGCAAAAATAAATAAATAAAATGAAACAAGCTTTGCCTCATAGCAGATATTTGCATTATATCCATGAGAATTTGCTGTTATTAAATTAGCTGCAGGAGAGCTTTTTTATTGCTTCCTAAATGCAAGAGGAATATTCAGACCAAATAAAATTCAATTTTTAACAACTAAATATTACAGTAAAAGAGGTCAAACACACCTCTTTCTAATATTGCATGAATGCAACTTTTGATACATGGTAACCTTTAATTTGCAATTAAAAATGAGAGCAAATGCTTGCCCTACATTTTAGTTACTCAGATCTCCCCACAAATAAAAAAGATATTAAAATTGCATGATACTGAAGTTTGTGTAATGAAGAAAATGATGAACTGAGTAGGCTGAAGAGCATATTGTTCAGTTTTTTGCCTTGTTTATTGCTTATATTATTATCTCCATTAACCAAAACACTGGACAAAAGCCAAAATAACCCATGTACTACAGAGAAAAAAAAATGTTGAACTTCGAAGCCAGATGGAGCTGATTTTTAAACCAGTATGATAACTAGAGTGAGGTGATTTCAAAAAAATTGCTTCATCTTATCTGTGAAATGGAGATAATAATAGCTATTTTATGTTTGAACAGCTTAAATAAGAAGTGAGTAAAGCACATGAGATGTTTCTGTGCATAATATATGTATATTGTTACTATTGCTTATTAAGCTACTACTTCATAAAATTAAAATTTTGCTCACAGAAGAACTGGGGAGATGATAATGGATTTTTTGTTCTTCTTATGTACATATTTCTAAATACTATTCTTTTTAAAATTCTCAGTACTAATTTTTTCATTCATTCACCAAATATTTATTAAATTCCACCTATGTGTCAGGCACTATTTTAAGCATTTGTATATAATAGGAAGAAAATAAAAATCCTCAGTCTCATGGAATTTATATTTTTGTGAAGGAGAGTCAATAAAAAGATACATGTGTAAAATACACTGTACATTGAGTAATAATGGGAGCTAAAATAAAAGAACAGAATAAGGAATAGGGCTGGGTACTGCTGTGGCCAAGAGTGAGGGGCTCAACATGCCCTATCCGAGCTTCCACTGAATAAGTAACATTTATTTAAAGTCATACAGGAGAAGAAGGAAGAAGCTATGTAAATTCGTCAGATACAGTTGCATTTTGAAAGGAAAGCTAGTTAGATTTCTAGATTGATTGGATGTAACTTGTAAATGAAAGAATTAACAATATATAGATTTTTTAACCTCAGGAATTAGAAGAATGCAATTACAGTTTGTTAAAATAATAAAGATTATAAAAGCAGTATATATAGGGGCAAACCATTGGGAGCTCCATTTGGAAAATAAATCAGAGAAAACTGTTAGGCATGTAAATAGAGATATCAAGTAGCCAATTAACTATATGAATCTGAAATACCAGAAAAAGGTCATCCTGGGACTATTATTGACATAATCACAAGACTTATTAAGATCTTTAAGACTCATTAGAAAATCACTATATAGAGAAATTAAGAGGTTCAAGAACTATAATTAGGGTCCTCCATCATTTAGAAACAAGGAATTTAAAAAAAAAATAGAGGACTAATGAAAAGAGGTCAAAATGATAGGAGAAAAACAGGAGAAGTAGTTGTCCAGGAAGACAAACAAAAATGTATCAAAGAGAAGGAAGAGATCAGTGTTGCCAAATGCTTTGGGGAGTTCAAGTGTTATGGGGTCTGAGAAGTTCCAATGGATTTAACTACAATTGATTCTAGATTTACAAAGAGGTAATATTCCAATTGACTGTATTTACAAGTCATTGGTAACCTTGCCAAGCATGTTCTATTAGAATGGTAGAGCAAAATACACACTATAATGAATCAAAGAGACACTTAGGCAGCAAGTACAGAGAACATTTTCAAGGAGTTTTATTACAAAGAGAAGGAAAGAAATTGGTGGTCGTAGAAGGAAAAAAGTAAGAGTTTAATTGTGGTTTGGGGTTGCTGTTGTTGGATTTTTTACTTTTTTATTTCTTATTTATTTATTTATTGGTACTGGGGATTGAACCCAGGGGCACTTATCCAAAGAGCCACATCCCTAGGTCTTTTTATATTTTATTTTGAGATAGGGTCTCACTAAGTTCCTTTAGGTCCTCCTTAAGTTGCTGAGGCTGATTTTGAACTCATGATCCTCCTGCCTTAGACTCCTGAGCAGCTGAGATTACAAGTATGTACCAGCACCCAGCTTTGTTGTTGGTTTTAAGATGAAAAATATCCTGCAGGTTGTGTACTGATAAGAAAGGTGCATTTGATGACAAAACCTGATTATGTAGGAGAGAGGGAACTTCTTAGCACAATGGCTTTAAGTAATAAGACAAGGGGATGAGAGATGGCACAAAGCATACAGATAATGAGTGGTAAGAAGGTAATGTTGTGAATGCTCACTGCCTGTATATACAGTGGAGGAATCTTCTAGAAAGTCTCAATTTTTTTCTAATTTCCTAATAACTTAGAAAACAAGATCAGTAGATGTGAATGAAGTCTAGTGGTTTTGAGAAAATAGAATAAGATATGAAAAGATAGTTAATGAGAGTAAGAATGAAACGGACTTGAGAAGGAAGTGTGACAGTCTGGCAACACTGAGGGTTGAAGGGAGGTAAGGGATCACAAATTTAAAATTTAATCGTGACCAAATAAACAAAGTGTGTTCTATACATACAGCTTTAAAAAGGAATAAAATTCTGACCCATACTACAACATGAATGAATCATGAAGACATTATGCTCAGGGAAATAAACCAGTCAGAATAAGACAGGATTTCACTTAATCTGAGTCCCTATAATTGTCAGATCTCTAGGAACAGAAGTAGAATGATGGCCTTCTTGGGCTGCAGGAGAGGAAAGCAGGGAGTTGTTGTTTAAGGGATGTGTATTTCATCATGGAAAGACGGAAGTTCCAGAGATGAATAGTAGCGATGGTTGCACAACAAAGTGAATGCATTGGTACCAATGAACTCTACACTTTAAAATGGTTAAAACAGGGAATTCTATGTTTATATCTCTCTCTATGTAGCCAGATATACATAATCAAAGTTCTAAAAGCAATTGGCCAAGCAAAAACATAAAATAAAATGGAAGCAGACTACACAGTGATGTATTTTTTATTCAGCCATGTTTAGCTAGGTGGATAGTGTAGCAAAAGAGATGGATTCAGACAACCCTGCTGTTTTGCTTTTCAAATTCAAGTAAGAAACCACTGCATGATAGAATATGTAACTTGGAAAAAAAATGAGTGAACTGGGGATACTGAGGGGATTGCAGGCACCAAAATACTGGTGGAATTACACCTGTTAGGATTGAAAGATTCCAGAACATGAGCTGAAAATATATACATTAGGTTCTCACAAAGAGGAGTGCTTCAAACTGAAATTATAGAGGTATTTACATTATATGTATTGACAAAACATAAGAGACAGCCATGGAAATGAATGATTCAGAGTTGGCTGATGACAAATATCATTGGAGAAGAGAAAGTAAAGAAACAGGCTAAAGTATTAGAAATATTATCTATATCTACACAGATATTGAATTATAATGGCAGTACATTGCTAAGAGTGTCAATGAGCCAGGAGCTAAAATTTCAGGGAATGAGAGGTATGGAGTCAGGCAGATGAAGACAACAGATGACTACATCAAGGAAGAAGATGGGACAAAATAGTCTGAGAAACAAGATTTAAAGCTTAGTATTTGCAGGAGGAAGTAGAAGAAAAACCAAGAAGCAACAAAAAGGACATACATTCCTTCTGCAGGCTCAGTGGTGTAAAGCATGGAAAAAAACTACAGCCACTACCTGATAAAGCTGCAGAAGTGTCCCTCTTCAGTAAAGCATGACATTATTGTTACATTTAGAAAATAAAAGTAATGATAAATGTTGGCGAGGATGTAGGGAAAATGTACACTATACATTGCTGGTGGGACTGCAAATTGGTGCAATCACTCTGGAAAGCAGTATGGACATTCCTCACAAAACTTGGAATGGAACCCACTCCTCAGTGTACACCCAAAGAACTTAAAATGAGCATACTTCAATGAGGCAGCCACATCAATGTTTATAGCAGCTTAACTCACAATAGCTAAGCTATCGAACCAACCTAGGTGTAGATTCAGTAGATGAGTGGATAAAGAAAATGTGGTATAGATACAAAATAAAATATTAGTAGTAAAAAAAAGAATGATTTTATGACTTTTGCCAGTAAATGGATGGATCTGGAGACCATCATGAAAGTAAATTAAGCCAAATCCAAAAAACCAAAAGCAGAATGTTCTCTCTGATATGAAGATGCTAATCCACAATAAAGGAGGATGGGGAGGGAAGAATAGAAGTTCATTAGATTAGACAAAGGGGAATGCAGGAAGGGAGGGGGAATGGAACTAGGAAAGACATAGAATGAATCAGATATAACTTTCCTATGTTCATATATGAACACACAACCAGTGAAATTCCACATCATGTACAACTACAAGAATGGGATTCTAATTAGAATAAGTCACACTTCATGTATGTACATATGTCAAAATGCACTCTACTATCATGTATGTATAAGAATAACCAAAAAAATGGTCAAATTCAACCAAAGAAGAAGAAGAAATCATCACTGTCAATGATGCCAGGCATGGTGACACCTGTAATCCCAGTTCCTCAGGAGGCTGAGGCAGAAGGATCAAAGTTCAAAACCAGCCTATGCAACTTAGCACAGCCCTAAGCAACTTAGAGAGACATGTCTCTAAATTTAAAAAAATAATAAAGAAGCCAATGAAAAAAGGGAAATATGCCAGGGATCAGTAATAAAGCTCAACTAAAACCCCAAGAACAAGTCTGTAGTTCAACCAAATCAAATGCATTTACTTCATACAACAAGGAAAGACACTTGAGGAAACATGGGATACAGTTTTCCACAAAGCAGGAAAGAAAGGCATGTTTTATAAGGGTTGGGTCCCTACTGAAGGATTTTCAGGAGAACTGAAGGAAAGCAGAATCAGCTCTGGACTGATTATTATTTCTGCAGTGGAATTCTAAAGAGCAAGAATTAACTAAGTCTTAGGTGCACCACGAGGCAAGAGTGGCATGACAGTTGGGTACCCTCCAAGTCATGGGTGTGGGTAAAACAGCAATTATTTGAAGAGGGGGTCAGTGTGGTATTTTTTAGTTGCTGCACGACTTCTCCAGAAATACTGTTTCCTGTTAACTTTGTAGCTGGCTTTACCCTTGTCTGACCTCACAGCAAGATTAATGGCAGGGGTACTCTTTTCCCCTTTTAATCTGAGTTAATATTCATTCTTTAAGCCTCAGACAGGCTTTGATTCTTTCACTGAACATGACTTCTAGAGGGCACATTGCAAGAGATTCTATGGGGCAGGAGGGAAAGATGCGACCAAAAGAAGATCAAAGTTTAAGATATTAGTAATGACCTGGTGGATGTTTTCTTCTTATCTTGATTATTAGTCCTGACTGTCCTGAGACACATTATGAAGACAAGGCTGTGAGGGTCAGAAGGGAGAAGCCAGAAAGCTCCTCGGGAGCACACCAAGCCCTGCAGTGCTCACCTGGCCTCTGCAGATACAGTCCCACAGACAAGGGGGCTTATTTGGAGTACATGGGCTCTCTCTTCTGTGAAAAAGAACCCAATAGAAAACAGTGAGTATAGATATCTTCATATATCAAAAAAAAAGCAAAGGAAAAAATTTTAATTATTTAAAAATCAAATTTCAAAATGCTGAGCAATTTGAAGTTGTTTGAGATAAAGGCAAACAACACAATATCCAGCATATTCTCTGAAGTCATCCTGTGTTATATAGCAGACGGTAATTAATGTTAATATCGATGTCTCTCAATTAGCAAAAATTTAGATATTATGGTGAGTATGCTTTATGTAAGACAATAAGGTGAAGCCAGAATATATTTTATATTTTCTTCTATTCGTAGTAAATGATTCTTCTACTTCACCAGCTCCTTTTCCATTAAATATATTTTAAAATATGTTCATCATGAACTATTACTATAAAAGTATTGACATTGAAAAACTAAAGCCTCAGCTACCCTATCTGCAGACAGATTCATATCTCAAAAATTGCCCAGCAAGTGGGCTGGAAAATAACATACCCCAATATTCACCTTCTTTTTCTCAGCATGAGGTATCAGAAGAAGTCACTCTACTACCACCATTCTTCAAGGAAAAATGCTGGGGAAAAAAAAAATGCAATCTACAGTCTATTGGTACACACAAGGTGGAACAACTTTATACTGCTAAACTCATCTTTGTTTTGCACTTTACTTCCTAATTCTTTGTGCATTCTACAACTTGCTTCTGACAAATGCCCTTTGAAGCAATGCAATCTCATTTTTCAAAGGCAGAAACTGTCCCTCCAGGGAGTTTAAGAAACTTGCCCAAGAATACGTCACTAATGAGTAGAAACTGTACGTTGGTTCAGGCCTCAGGCTTCATATCTGAGCATTTCTTGGGTCAAGGAGGAACAGGCAGAGGTTGCATGAGTTTTTTAGGGAGGGCAACCATGACTTAGTTTCTCTCATGCAATCAAGGAAGGGAAACAATGAGGCAGGTCAGGAGAATCAAAGGTGTCTACACCTCAAGCATGGATGAGAGACAGGAAGAAACCAAATAGAACGAGACAGATTCTGTTTTATTCCTTCTCTTTCTCAGTAGAAAGGATAAGGATATCCTAGTCCTGCCAACTGGTCTCACTTTAACAGAATTCATCTGAGCTTGACCTTAGAATAATTCACTCTTACCATCATTCTGCTTTGACTTCAATCACTGTGCTAAAAATTAGTTCATTGGTTTATATTGGCCAAGTTACAGAAATGCATCTCATGTGCAAATTGGATGGTATTTGGTTCCCCTCGTAGAAATTCTGTTTCCATTTTCACTTTTCTCATATTTCATGATCACAGTCCTCTACATAATGTCTCATATTTAATAAAAAGTGAGATCTTCCCTTAAATAAGACCCCTAAAGGTTAAAAATCTAGTTCCTTCATTGCCTTTAGAGATTACCTTCCCAATTTAGTTAGGTCAAGTTCACTGGCCTGTATCAAAATGCAGGACCTAAAGAATCTTCTGAAAATATAACAGACAGTTATTTATCAATGCCATGGACAACAAGTGGAGTCAAAATGCAAACACTAGTTATTACCTGTCCCTTAAATATTCTTAAAATATGGGGCTGGGGCTGGGGCCTATGGGTAGAGTGCTCACCTGGCTAGTGTCAAGCACTGGGTACCATCCTCAGCACCACATAAAAATAAAAATAAAGGTATAATATTTTATATGTATATAATTTTATGAATATAATATTATATATATAATATTCTATTATACATAAAATATTTATATATATAAAATATATTTTTAAAATATTGTTTCATTTGTTCTTTCACTTAGCAACCATAGTGAGCACCTGCTGCATACCAGCACCTGTCTTCAGGAAGTTTACAACCTCATAGGGAACCATATCCATGTGAAGAAATGTGGTGAAAAGCCTGTAGGTTGTGGTGGGAACACAAAAGACAAGATGGTAAATGGTATACTAGATTATCAGAAAACTCTTTGCAGCAGAAATGACTTTTATATGGATCTTAAAAGAAGGTTAAAAGTTTGTTATGTAAATTGGGAGGACTAAAAACTACAACATAGGGATCTTTGCAATAAAACTACATATGAAGCTGGGTATGGTGGTGCACGCCTGTAATCTATGTGGCTCTGGAGGCTGAGAAAGGAGGAGTGTGAGTTCAAAGCCAGCCTCAACAACAGTGAGATGCTGAGAAACTCAGTGAGAGCCTATCTCTAAATAAAATACAAAATAGAAATGGGGATGTGGCTCAGTGATTCAATCCCCAATATCCAAAAAACTACATGTGAGAGAATCCAAAATACATGGAATGGAGCTCACAGATAGATTAAAAGAGTAAGAAGAAAAATCATAAAAAAGGTTTGATGCCATAAAAATAAACTTGTGCTTTATTCTCTTGGATATATCCTTATTCATCAGGCCAAACTAACAACTATAACTATCTCTACTTTCAATAGTTAGAAAGCAATTTTATATTA
The DNA here is from genome assembly GCF_052094955.1 of Ictidomys tridecemlineatus. NCBI lineage: Eukaryota > Metazoa > Chordata > Mammalia > Rodentia > Sciuridae > Ictidomys > Ictidomys tridecemlineatus. The sequence continues at coordinate 106,446,078 of NC_135477.1, read as the reverse complement.
ATATTGTAACTGACTCAAATGTAATATGTGAGAGGGTGGGACAGTAGTTTGAAATAGCATAGCAATCAAACTTCATTGTCAGATAGTACTTATTGCCCTTAATTGTTTCTTGCTCCATGATTGACATTTTTTTCTGTGGTTCAATGATCCAAGATAATTACACAGTTCAACTTTTGTTACATATCTAAGCTTAATAATTATATATAGGGATTGAAAGATTTATTCTGCATTTGTTGTGAATATTATATTGCAGGTAATTTCCTCCAGGTTCTATACTAAACACTTTGCATATAGAATTAAATTTCATCCTCGAAATACTTAATTAACATTGTTTTTCCTATTATGCCAATGAAGAAAATAAAGATCAAATTTAAATAACTGATTCAGGAACATGCATCTTATGATTAGAAAAATTGGAATTTGAATCCAGGTCTCTTACAAAACAGATACCATATTCCTAATGATTAATTTGACTCAGGAAATATAAATACAAATAACCATAGTTTCCTTCTTCAAGGAGCTTATAATTTTATGGTATAGTCAACTGCAAAATAGACAACAAGGAAACGTTGGATGAACACCTACCATGGACAAGCTATTGGGTATGTCTTTATGAAATGGAATTTGCTAAATGGAAAGGGGAAAGGGGAAAATAATATTTCAAGCTAAAGTGATGTATGAACAAGAGCACCATGTTTGTATTAAAACCATAAACGGGGCTGGGTTTGTAGCTCAGTGGTAAAATACTTGCCTGGCATATGTGAAGCACTGGGTTCAATAATCAACACCACATAAATAAATAAATATATAACTAAAGCTATTCTGTCCATCTACAATAAAATTTTAAAAAAAAACATAAATGGGGCTGGGGTTGTGGCTCAAGCCGTAATGCACTCACCTGGCATGCGCGGGGCGCTGGGTTCCATCTTCAGCACCACATAAAATAAAATAAAGATATTGTGTCCACCGAAAACTGAAAAAAAATATTAAAAAATATTCTCTCTCTCTGTCTCTCTCTCTCCCCCTCTGTCTCCTCCTCTCTCTCTCTTTAAAAAAAATAAAAATAAAACCATAAATGGTTCCATGGAACTATGAGGTCTAATAGTTATTGTCAGGTCATTACACCAGAATATATATTGTTTATCCACTGTTGGGACCACTTGATATGGGCCTTGCATCAACATAATCCAAAAGAATATATTTACATTAGAGATCGATGATTTGCACAAATATTAAATTGTGAACTGCAAGAGTCCCTGGAAAAACGTATTCAGAAGTTTGCAGTTTCTAAGAGCTTCTAAAAGGGGCAAACTTCTATTAGTATGCACAATGTATGCATTGGTCTTTGTCTGAAGCTGTAAATACAATTTATTCCTTAATAACTACAGACTTTCAACATTAGTAATCAGGAATTTAAAGTTTATGTATGTAAAAGGGCAGCTATTAAGGGAGCCAGCCCAATTCTGCCTATGTGTCAAATATATATATAATACATGTATATAACATAATATAGCATATTTATATTATGTTATATACATATATAACATTATATATGTGTATAAATTTTGAAGAAACATCAGAGATTGCCTGGTATATTCTCAAAATTATAATTTTCAGGATTGTAGAATATGATTTAGCTTTATAAAGTATAACAAAAACAACCAGAAAAAAATGGGTGAACATATTAAGAGAAGTAAATAAATTTTGACCAAATTTTCTGGGTTTATAGCATACTAAACTAGAAAGTGCAATTCAGAACTGATTATAAAAATTTTACTTAATCTAAAAACTAATAACCTTTAAGCTGGGTTGTTTAACTGTAAACTAAACACCAACACAAATTAACACCCACCCCACAAAGCCACTCTGCCAATACCACCACCAATAGAAGAAAACTTTAATGAATTCTATATGGAGATAGCTATTTGGGACCCAGGCATTTGTAACCCTTTCAGCATTGCTCCTGCTGAGACAATCACTGAAACATATTTTTCAAAGAACCATATAGTGACTGAGCTTGGAGAGGCCACTTAACCCTGATCTGAAAATAGGGAAGCACTGTTGGGAACACAGCAGTAGAATTTGTCAATTCAATCTCAGTGAGAAAAAGTCTTATGTTATTGAACATCTCCTCTTGATGAGGCAGATACTATCATTAAAAGCTTTTTTTTATTTTTCAGGGTGAGCTAGTTCTTTCAAATAAAGAAAATATTCTGCCTCCACCCGCATGAGAGATTAAAAGAGATTTGAGGGCTAAAAGTTCTCAGTGTCATCTATGTCTGCCCAAATGATTCTTTCCCCAGTGTCCCCAAGTTTCCCCTTTATTGCTCTTACCTTAAAATAATAGACCAGATAAGGTTTAGCTTTTAATTGGTGCTGAATTTCTGTACCCTTTAGAGTTTGTTCCATTCTATATCCTCAGCTGTATTTTCCCTGCCACATTAGAAAATAAAAGCAATTTTAAACAGTGTTCTAGGCTGTTTGATCTTTCAATGCATTCTAAAAATCACAATTTTTTCCTTTCCCTGTAAGTGCTTTCTAGGACTACAACTTTTTATAAACTTATTTCTTTTTGGCAACCCATTGCCCCAGTTGACTATTCTTGACTGTGACTTGCCCTCTGCCTGCCTCTCATCCCATGCCACCATTATTGACACTGACATGAACTGTTCCACTGTATGTTGATAATGATCTAAGTCCCATCCCCAATAAGTATGTTCTCTTGAAATGGGTAAGCAGTCCATCTCCAGTATCCCTCCCACACATGGTTCCAATTATCAGACAGGCCCTGGTCCAAAAGTAACAAAGTTTACAGATTTGTTATGTGAGGATGATGAATGGATCTGTTACAAGGATGTAAAGGGAATGTTAAGAAGCCAAGAAGTGCCGTGGTGTGTCCTGGAGCAGGTAACCCTGAGCCATGTCTACATCTCTAGACCTAAAGCAATGATAAAATGAAAAACACCCACCTGAGCCAGAAAGAGAGATAGGGACAGAACATAAAAAAGACAGAGAAAGAGGATATTCTGTAGCAGGACCACCTGAAAAGAGTTGTGACAATTTTAGGTCAAAGATGCATCTAACTTGTGGCAATGTCACAGGTAGAGGAATGCATTTATTTTTCTTTCTCCCTCTGAGTTACTGCACTTATTCTGACAGTCCTAACCCAAACAGAAGCCACAAGTTAGAAGACCCCACCAATTCATTCCCTCCAGGTTAGTCTGAGAGCACACCGCATGGTAGAAAAGGAAAGATGGTGGATCTGAATGACCAAAAACAGACCCTGCTTAGTATCTGAAGTTCCACATTCATAAATAAATTTGATCAGATGCACAAGTTCAGCAACACACAGAACTTTGTTCCAGCCATTCCTCTTCCCAGGTCATAAGTGTTGCTATGCCTTATTATTAAATTGTCTACACCGAGAATAAATAAGAAAAAATTCCTATCAGTAAACACAAAATAAGGGTAAATAACATAGGTACTTTCATTCAAAAATATTTTTATCTTCTAGTTGCATAAAAAATAAAGAATATGTACCTCAAATATTTCCATGACATTTATCATTTTTCATATTTTTTATGTTTTTTCTCCTTTGAGTAACTTCAGTTGTAGTTCTAATCACTCTAGAGTTATCTTTCTTAGGTTAACTATAGGTTAATATAACTATAACTATAGGTTAACTATAGGTTAATATAATACTTATGTTTTCAGTTAATAATATATTTCAATCACTGTCAAGAATATGCTGATAATTTTGATCCCTTTTTATAAAGGCAAAAATTCAATGTATGTCAACAAAGGAGCACAAAAACATGATGAAAAAAATACATAGAAGTGAATGTACTTAAATAGAACTTTAAAAGAAGTAAAATGTGCCTGATGTCTCTGTTTTAAAAAATGGGGGGGAAGAATAATTACAACAATAAATGAAACTCATCAAAGCAATTATAAAAATAAAATCCCATGAATTCATAATTACATTTTTTAAATAAATTCATTGGTCTTCACTGAATATTTTTTTAAGTTTCACTGAATATTGATAAGGAAAAATATCTTTGTACTGAGACTGATAAATAAAGAAAAAAATTAAGTATTTGTTCTCAGTATAAATAGTATTCTGGATACTAAAATATTGAGATAATACTTTTGAATAAAAATTCCAGGCAAAAAATACACAAGAAATAACGCAGTGATAAAATCACTCTTTTGGCTCTTCCTCTTACTTTTTATTCTCCTTTGTCTTTCCCCCTCACCTCCTCTTGCTTTCTCTTTCCTAACAATTCAGTCCTAAAATCATCAGGTGGGGAATTTCAAATAGGTTTCTAGGTTGGAGATGGGAGGGAGACCCATGGTGTTCAAGGCAAATGTCATCGGCAGCACAAGTGTTTCAATTTTCTATTGCTACCTAACAAATTCCTGCCTCACAGTTTCTGTGCAGCAGGAGAGCAGGCATAGCTTAGCTTGTTTCTCTGCTTAGGCCTCAGAAGGCTGGGACTAAGTTGTCAGCTGGAGTTTTGGTCTCATCTGACATGGGAAGGATTCACTTCAAAGATGACTCAAGTAGCTGGCAGAATTCTGTCTTTGTGACAGTACTCTGAAGGAAATGATGTCTTGCTGACTGTGGTGGGAGACCACCACCAACTCCTAAAGAGCTCCCACAGTTTCTTTTCATACAGAGTTCTTCAACATGACCACTTGCTTCCTTATAGCCAGCAAGGGTGAGAGACTCTAGCAGGATAGCCCTACAACCTTATATAAAGTAGATAGCATAATTATACCATCATACATAATGTCACAAGTCCTACCCACAGCCAGGGGGAAGGCATCATCCAATGTGCTGAATTTGGAGTGTCAGAAACCAAACATGATGTGTCAGGACCCAAACTCCATGTAGAGAATCATCAGTGGCAGGGAGTTAGAGCCTGAGCATTATTCCTGCTTGGGAAATTTTCCACTATTATTTCATGGAAGAGATTGTGCATCCCTTTGGTTTGAATCTCTAAACCTTCCTCTAACTCGATAAATCTTAAATTTGGTCTTCTGATAGTATCCCATAATTCTTGGATATTCTGTTCATGGTTTTCCCAAGCAGGAAGAATGAATTGGAAAATCAAATACAAGAGGCCTATAGAACACCAAATGTAAAAAATTAGAACAGATCTACACCAAGACACATTATAATGAAAATGCCTAGCATACAGAATAAGGATAGAATTTGAAAGAGTGCAAGAGAGAAAAATCAGATTACCTCTAAGGGATTACCAATTCAGAACTCAGCACATTTTACAACCCAGACCCTCAAAGCCTGGAGATCCTGGAACATATACCAATCTCTGAAAGATAATGGATGCCAATCAAGAATCTCAAATCCAGCAAAGCTTCAGATTTGATGATGAAATAAAAGCCTTCCATGATAAACAAAGGGTAAAGAATTTACAGCAAGAAATCCTGCACTACAGAACATTCTTGGCAAAATATTCCTTGAGGAAGAAATGAAAAACAACAATGAAAATCTGTAAAGGGAAGAACTACAATAAAGAAAAAGCCAACCTAAGGAGAAACCAAGTCAAGTTAAATACCAACAATAAACAAAAATGGATGGGAATACAAATCATGTCTCAATAATAACCCTGAATGTTAATGGCCTAAACTCACTAATCAAAAGACATAGACTGGTAGATTGGATTTTTTAAAAAGACCCCAAAATATGCAGCCTTTCAAAGACTCATCTCATAGGAAAAGATGTCCACAGACAGAAGGTAAAAGGTTGGGATAAAATATACCATTCACATGGACTGCAAAAGCAACCAGGGGTTTCCATCCTCATATTAAATAAAGTATATTTCAAGCCAAAGTTAATCAAAAGGGATAAAGATGGATATTTCATACTGCTTAAGGAAACCATTCATCAACAAGACATAACAGTTATAAATACATATACCCCAAACAATGGAGCATCTGCATTCATCAACCAAACTCTTCTCAAGCTCAGGAGTCAAATAAACAATAACACAATAACTCTGGGTGACTTTAACACACCTCTTTCACCTCTGGATAGATCTTCCAAACAAAACTAAACAAAGAAACTACAATCAATAACTTAGACTTAATGACATATATAAATATATTATCCATCAATGAGCAAATACACTTTCTTCTCAGCAGTACATGGATCCTTCTCTAAAATAGACTATATATTATGCCAAAAAGCAACTCCTAGTAAATACAAAAAAGTAGAGATACTGTCCTGCATTCCATCAGACCACAATGGAATGAAATTAGAGATCAATGATAAAATAAAAGCTAAAAGCTACTCCAACACCTGGAGATTAGATAATATGCTATTGAATGAATGATGGGTTGCAAAAGATATTGAGAAGGAGATTAAAAAATTCTTAGAGGTAAATGAGAAAACTGATACAACATATTGAAATCTCTGGGACACTATGAAAACAGTTCTAAAAGGAAACTTTATTGCATGGAGTACATTCCTTCAAAGAAGAAAAAGTCAACAAATAAATTACCTACCATTACACCTCAAAGCCTTAGAAAAAGAAGAGCAAATCAACCCAAAAGCAGTAGAAGACAGGAAATAATTAATATCAGAGCTGAAATAAATAAAATTGAAACAAAAGAAAAAATTGAAAAAAATTGACAGAACAAAAAGTTGGTTCTTTGAAAAAATAAATAAAGTTGATAAAACATTAGCCATGCTAATGAAAAGAAGGAGAGAGAAAACTCAAATTACTAACATTTGTGATGAAAAAAAGAAACATCACAATGGATATTTATAGATATTCATTTATAGATATCCAGAATATAGATTGTAAGGAAAAGAATGAGAGAGAAAACTCAAATTACTAGCATCCATGATATGTTTTTGTATTCAATTTGCCAGAATTTTATTGAGAATTTTCAAATCCATATTTATTAGAGATATTGGTCTGAAGTTCTTTCTTTGATCTGTCTTTGTCTGGTTTTGGAATCAGGGTGATACTGGCCTCGTAGAATGTGTTTGGAAGTGTTCCTTATTTTTCTACTTCATGAAATAGTTTGAGGAGTATTGATGTTATTTCTTCTTAAAAGTCTTATACAACTCAGCTGTGTATTCATTTAGTCCTGGGCTTTCCTTTGTTGGTAGGCTTATGATGGTGTCCTCTTTGTCCTTACTTGAAATTGATCTGTTAGATTGTGCATATCTTCCTGATTTAGTATGGGCATATCATGTGCCTCTAGAAATTTGTCGATGCCTTTGATATTTTCTATTAGAGTACAAATTTTCAGAATAATTTCTAAGTATCTTCTATATTTTTGTGGTGTCCATCTATTTCTATGAGGAATGTCATAAGAATTTTGATCAGAATTGCATTAAATCTGTGAAATGCTTTTGGAAGTATGGTCATGTTGATAAGATTAATTCTGCCTATCCAGGAGCAAGGTAGATATTTCCATTTTAAGTGTTAGTGAGGATGTGGGGAAGAGGTACACTCATACAATGCAGGTGGGACTGCAAAATGATGCAGCCAATATGGAAAGCAGTACGGAAAATTCTTGGAAAGCTGGGAATGGAATCCCCATTTGATCCAGCTATTCCACTCCTCGGTTTATACCCAAAAGACTTAGAAACAGCATACTATAGGGACACAACCACATTGTTTATAGCAGCTCAATTCACAATAGCTAAATTGTGGAACCAACCCAGATGCCCTTCAGTAGATGAATGGATAGGGAAATTTTGGTATATATACACAATGGAATATTACTCAGCATTGAAAGAGAATAAAATCATGGCATTTGCCGGTAAATGAATGGAGTTGAAGAATATAATGCTAAGTGAAGTAAGCCAATCCCAAAAAACCAAAGGCCAAATGTTTTCTTTGATATGAGGAGGCTGACTCATAATGGTGATAATGAGGCGGGAAGAGGGGTTGTGGGGGGGCGTGTATGGAATGGAGGAACTTTAGATAGGGAAAAGGGGAAGGAGGGGGAGGGAGGGGGAAGGGGGTAGGAAAGACAGTGAAATGAGATGGACATCATTACCCTAAGTATGAAATTACTTTGTGTACAATCAGAGACTTGAAAAATTGTGCTCTATATGTGTAATATGAAATGAATTGCATTCTCCCATTATATATAACAAATTAGAATAAATAAATATTTTTTAAAAAATAAAATTACTCAATAAAATTGGAAATCTAGTTAAAAAATTTTTTAAGAAACTGATTTTATTGAATCATAAAAATTTTCTGCACAATGGGACAGCAGAATATCTATAGCACAGTAAGCACCCAACAACTATTCTAATATAAATGGAAACATAATTACAAAAGAAGCATAGAAGCCAGCCTGGAGGTCTTGCTTAAATCATGCATATTTTCTATTTAAAAATAGCAACACAAGAATCTCTATTGAACTTTCACCAACAATTGACAGGTATCATTGTAGCCAATCAAAGGCTGCTAAACCTGAATATCAGAGAATGTAATGTAGCTTGCCCAAAACTACTCATGTTACTGCTTGTAGTCAAATGAACAGCTGTGAATTAAAAATTCAAGTTTCCAAAAGCCTTTGTGTTAGTCTGTATGTGGAAATAAATGTAATCTTCAGAAGTGAGATAGATGGAAAGAGCAATTCAAAACAAGAATAGAGAGGATCAAGTTTCCTGCAGAGTAAAGAAACATTACAGAGCTATCACAGTTGATAGAGTGAATCTTCCAGGTTTAATAGTTTGTCTGAACATTTTTCCTGCTGGAACTTGTTTTAGAAAATTCAAGCTGGAACATCCTCTTTAGAGGCAGACATGTCCTTTACTTTGTCTATACTCAAGGTAGTAGAAATCGGCTTTTTACGGTAGATCCATAAAGTTCTCTTGAGAATGAGTGGAATGCCTCCCAGAAACATTGCTGTCTTTAGGTCTCATAAAATGACCTCAATATCTGGAATTAAAAGGTTGTATCATCTCATCTATATGCATTCTCCATCTCAGAGAGATCACAAATGACTTCTACCACACAGTCACCATGGCAGCTAAGAGAGAGAGATCACATTCCAATACTTCAGTTTAGAGAGGTCTTTCTGCTGTTCCATTTATCTTGCATTCTCTTACAGAACAAAGAAAACGGGTTCAAAAATTGACTAAAATTAAATATTCCAAACTTTCCTTGATCTTCCTTTTCTTCTTACCCATCTTCCCTTCACATTCAGTTTCCTATTTCTTATACAAATGTACAAAACTGAACCTGCAGTAATGCATTTCTGAGCTGGGGGAGGGGGGATGAGGGGGTCACTAGATATTTAGTACCAGAGTTTATAATTGTGGATTTAAAAATAATCTTCAGAAAATCCATACAAATACAGAATGACTTTCTAATAAGTTATATGAGGATTAGGGAAAACAGTTCAGATTCTATTTTTATATCTTACAACTTTCTTGAAAATAATTAAACTTTTTTAAAAAAAGCTGCAGGCTAGCACATCATGTTATTTTATGAAATAAATAAGAAAATTCCTGTAATTGGAATTTAGATGTTTATAATCTCAAACTTATATTCTTTTAAAAAGCTAATAATTTAGATTTAAAACAGGAAGCAAACATGAAATTCAGTTTAAAAGAATCTTGACTGCCCCCTTTAGTTTTCTCAATATCATCCAATAAATAACACAGTCTCATTTCAAATCTCTGTGTGTGTACACAATTGAAGTGATATCTTGTCAAACCCAAAGCAAACTTAGCAGTTTCTAAATAGAACTTAAAGACATATACCTTTCCACAGACACAGTCTTTTTTTAAATTTTGAACCTCAGTAATTGCAAGGACTTCAGACACTTGAGTTAGCTCACTAGACTCAAAACTAATTTGGCTCCTGGAAGAGGAAGGCAGGGAGGAGGAGGGACAGGCAAAGGGAGAAACTGGAATGAAATTGATCAAATTATGCTTTTATATATGAATATACCACGGTGAATTCTACCTTTAAATATATCTACAAATCACCAATTAAAACAGCAAATTAATAAAAGGAAGACCAGTAGAGAAACGAGAATAAGGAAAGAGAGGAGGAGAAGGAAAAAGGAAGTACTGGGGACTGAAATGGAGTGCATTCTAAGCAACAGGATTATGCAAAAAATGAACCCCAATACTATGTATAACTATAATGCACTAATAAAAACATTTTAAAAAACTTACCTGACTCATTTTTACCTCTAAACCTTTGTACATACACTTTATGTTACATGAATTTTCTATACCTTGTGCTCTCCAGTATGGTAGCCATTAGCCACATGTGGCTTTTTAAATTTTAATTTTAACTAATTGAAGTTGTAAAAAACTTTAAATTCCAGTTTTTTTTTTCAGTCATTCTGCATCATTTTGAATACTCCTCAGCCTCGTGTGGCCAGTTTTCATGCTATGAGATGGTACAGATACAGAGCCCTTCCATCATCACAGAGATCTGTTGATTAGAGGTGAATTATTCTGCTTTTATCTTTGTGAATATTACTTTCCCCCAGCCCCAGGAACCACTGTAAAGATGCCCTAGCTAAATTTCATGTTCCTTCAGAGTTTCTGCTCTGCTGTTGAGACTCACTGTCCTAAACCCTATAGCTCTTGTTTTAACAGCCACTTAACACTTCAATACTACCCTGTATTATTAAGCTTTTCTGCACCTTTTCTCATCAGCTGTGTTTATTTATTCTTCAAATGTTCATTAAATGTCTCACATGGTAGTTGCTGTTCTGAGTTTTGGGAGATAAAGTTCATCATGACAGAGAAGGGCATGAGCTCCTTCCTAACAGAGTCAATATTTCTTTGATCTCTATAGTACCTGAAACAAAGTGAGAACTCAATAAGTTATTAAAGGAGATACCTAGAAAGTAGTTACTGAGATTTAATACAGAGATTTAATTTTTAAAAAATAAGTGAACTACAAAAACAAGGAACATTTTGACACCAAGAAATTTCATGCCTTTCCACTAGGTTTACATCCTGAATCAGAAATGGTCATTGAATCACTTACACAATGTTTCATGGTTATCATTTATGAAAGCACTCTACCCACTTCATCATTTTTAGAACTTTTTAATATGAGTGAGTTACTGGGGCAATTAATGACCACCTATACTATCTATTGAGTTATATGTTGAGCTCTTTCATAGGACAGAACATTTATTTTAATCATAAAAGATGAAGTGCATTAGTTGCAGTAAAGATAAAGTTACTTTAACAAAGTGAAAAAAAAATAATTTTCTTCTCTCATATAACAATTCCAAGTAGAGTACTCAAGGTTGCTGGAGTGGTTCTGATCCCCACATCCTTGAGACTACTGGTCCTTTTCATCTTATTGATTCACCACTCCCCTGAGGAATAAGGAAAGAGAGGAGGGGAAGGAAAAAGGAAGTACTGGGGACTAAGGTATTATTTCCACCTGAGTAGTTGAAGTTGGCTCTAAAGCACATTATGTTCTTCTTACTTCCATGGAGAAAGAGGAAATACAGAATACTTATTATTTTTAATCAAATAAGAGGAAAATTGTTCAAACCACTTCAATTCCCATTCCACTTGTGATAGGTTAGTCTGTGAGCACCTTAGATCAAAGATTCTATGAAATATAGTCTCTACATTTGTAGTGTCTACATCTTGGTGGCTGTGTATGCTCTCAAAGAGAATGGAATGGCATGAGTAGAGGGAGAGAAAAATCAGTCTACCAAAGAAGTTACTTTAGTTGTACTACCTGAAGACACTAATGTCCTAGTATAATTTATTCTGATCTCTGAAGACATTTATACATAAAACATTAAGGAATTCCCAAAAGAATTAAAATTCTAAGCACATGTTCTGTTCAGAGCTTACATTTTTTTCCAAAAATTTACATATGCCATGAAATAGGGCTGATCAAAGTAATCTTATCAGTTAACATTAGATAATAACAAATACTGTTGACTTACTATAGTACAATTTTATAAAATATGTACAATACGTGGAACTACCTCAAAGAGCATACGACTTCAAAGGAGACCAGCAGAATGAAGCATATTTAGAATTATAAGTACACAGTGCATTTAACTTTAACTCAGATAAAAATTATGGAATGAAAGAGAAAGAAAAAGAAACAGACAGAGCTCAACGGATCAGCCATGCTTTATTAAGCAGTGACGGGACACACATTTTCAAGAGGAAAATGCCAACTGGTTACATTAAGGGTTTGAGTTTTATAGGGTTCAGTGAGACTGAGTCACAGCAGAATGTGTCAGTTGGGCAGTCAGGGGACAGTTAAAGATCCAGGAAATTTTGAAAGTCCAGAGCCCATTTTTCTCCTTTTCTCCCTAAGGGGTTGTGTTTTTCCACAACCCTTCATCTCCTTCATGAAAGATAAAATATATATCATCTTTTTTTTCCCTTTTTGAATCCTCAGCATCTTCCAAAGAGTAACTTCAACTCCTTAAAGGATCCTCTCCCCATAGGAGAAAAGTTGTATCTGAAAATCCCTAATGCCTGAGTATGAGTTTATTCCAAGTATTATTCTCCAAAAAAAAATATTCACATTCAGTGGGAGTTTTGAGGGGAAAGAACCCAAAAGACAGAATCTGTAATGATAGCATTTCAGGATTTAGACCCTTACAGGATGCATATGTGTAATAAAGTCTGATCCTTACTGGGTCTTCCAAGAGATATAAGGAATTACCTCATTATCAACACATAGCCTGACCCTCCTACATTTATATTATTTGACAATGTTTGTATCCTGGCTTTCTTGCACAGCTTCAAGAGTGTAAATTTCTCTGGAAAAAAAAAGCTTTCCCACTAACTACATTTTGACATTGTCACCAGAGACAAACTATTGTTTGATGTTCACTTCGACTAAATGTTTATGCTCCTGGAATTGTAGTTTATGACAGTGACCCAGAAAACTGTAAGAATATTGCCTGCTACCAACCTTGAAAAACATCATATTGAACCCAGTCCTTGGCAATGTCACTCAGACTCAAACATGAATCCACTCACTTGTCAGACTATGGCAACTAGGTTGCAACTAATATAAATAGATACAGAAATAGATAAATAGGAACCTAGAAAGAAATGCAGATTGATTTTCCTTTCTCTGAGTCCCATATTCAAAGATTGATTTAAAAACTCATTGTTTGGGGCTGGGTTGTGGTTCAAGTGGCAGAGTGCTCACCTAGCACATGTGAGGCACTGGGTTTGATCCTCAGCACCACATAAAAATAATATTAAGATATTGTGTCCATTTAGTACTAAAAAATAAATATTTTTAAAAAAACCTCATTGTTACCGTATCAGAAGACTTTCAGGAGTAAAATTTTAATAAAGAACAAAATGGTGTTCCATGTTTTTACTGTCACATATAACAATAATTTATTCTAATCTCTTGCATTTCTGACTTGATTTGAATAGCCCAACAGTTTTACTTAAATGGAATCTCTTGTTGATTGCATTCAGAAAGCACCTAGAGCTGAAGTCATTGAAAGGCTCTCCTTGATTAATGTCCAAGATGGCTCATATACTACACCTGAAAGTGACACTGGCTATAGGATAGCATATCAGCTAGAGCTGTTATCCAAGGTTTCTGTACTTCCTTATGTGCCTTTGCAACCTGGTGACTTCATTCTGAGAGCATCTACTCTTAGAGACCAGAAATGAAAGCTGCCATTCTTTTAAAGTATAGAACTGAAAACAGTATCATTTTTGCATATTCTAATGTCAAAGTAGTCACAGAGCTCACCCAGGTTCAAGGGGAAGGGCTATAGCCTCCATTTACTGATGGAGAAGTGTCAAGGAATTGGTGGATACATTTAATTGGTCACACATGGCTATATACTCACCACAGATGTAAGAAACATTGAGGAGATCATTAAGAACCCTTTTTAATTGCCAGATAATTAAACTAAAAGTGATATTTCAGAACAAAATAATTGACTTTAAATTACTTCAAATGAAGTTCATCTGTACTCCAAGGAATTTCAAACGTCCTGTTATGATTATTACTTTGTAAGTTATGGAGTTCTCTTCAACAGAAAGGAAAAGCTTGAAAATTCAAGTGAGATCCTAAGGTAGCAATAAATATAAAAAACAAAAACTTAATGGTTAAATTCAGAATACACTAAATTGTAAAGAAATAAAAAGTGAACAAGTCTTTCATGAAAAGGCAACAAGGATAAATTTAAATTAATACATCAGCTACCACCTGTTCATCATTCAAAGTGAATTTTAAGTAGAGATCTAATTTCCCCGAAGATATTCCAATCAAACATAAAACATTTGTAAACAAAAAGGCAGAGACAGGCTGCTTGCCAACCCTATTTTCTCTTTCTGGACCTGGGGAAGACTCCTTTCTCTGCTTCCTCTTGCAGTTAGTTAGGTTCTGAAATGTGTACAAAATTGATGTATGCCAGAAAGATCCATAGAACAATCTATTCAATTCTGCATGCTTTCTCGATTCACTTCATAGCCAAGCAGATGAAATAGATGCAATGGGGGATTCCCAATATCCTTTAAGGGTCAACAGAGGCAAATTACCTTCTGATAGACATTTGCTCTGTTTCCATCTGACACAGGCAAGAAAAACTAATCCTTGACTGCACAAAGATACTGACATCTAGGAAACTCTTGTTAGAATCAATAGCACCAAATACACTGATTAATATTGGAAGTACAAGTTAATACCCCACCTCCATCCTGAAAGAGACACTCTAATCACTTTCTTTGAAATGCTTAATGTATTTAAAATGCCAAGTTGATAGGCACCTTAGAATGTCATCTAGCTGATCTAGTTTCTTGACATCAGGAACCATGCATGACCACCAAGAAACAATACAATTATAAATATCCTGACTTAGAGAAGCATACATTGTGAAAAACAGGAGTGTGGAATCCTGTGTTGCCATGACAACAAGGACCTAATTTCATTTCCAAAGGATCACCAGCTCCTGTATGAAAAATAAACTTCTCTTCCAAGCAAGGTTTTTTAAGTTGTGCCCAGGAAGGAAAGTATTGCACATCTCACTTCAAATAACTGATTACATCTTTTGGTATCATCAATACCAATTGTGACCAATAGTAAAAAGCCTCTTTGGTTTCCTCAAGTCTCCCTAAAATGTGCATGCCTACAGAATGAAACTTCCAGATAACATTTCATTTCCTCTGCCAGGGAATAAAGTAGCTTTTCCTTGAATGGTAACAATCACGCAAGCTCAGTAGTTTCCTGAGAATGAAATGTTTTGATCCAATAAGCTAACCTTAGGAATAAACTCATATCTCAAAAGTCGTGCTGTTTTCAATAAATAGACTCTTCAAGATTACATGATACTGGAAGTTTTTGAGGTTTTATGACAGTAATATTATAGTTATAGGTCATTTTAGAACTACAAGTAACCCTCCACATTGTTCAGCCCAAATTCTTCATATTATAGATTAGAAAACTGAGATTTGAGGTGTCAAATAACTCAGCTAAAGTCCTAAAATTAATTAATATTATTTTTTACTATTATACTGTTTTTGTATTCTCGAGGTTGATACTATGTTTATATATACTATGTTTTCCATTTAAAATAATCCAAGTGACCAAACTCCCAGAAGTTACTTTGGAATGCTTACAGGGTCGCTAGTGCAGTCTTTAAGAAAATGTTTAAGACTTTTTCTCAGGGGATGGGGGATATTTAAGTCTTTTTTCTAGAGGGTGGAGATAGTGTTTCAACTTTTGTAAAAATTTTACATCAACACGTAGCAGTAGCTTCTAAAGTAATCTTTCTATCTATGAGGATTTTATAAAAGAATAAATTGATCTCTTAACTATTCAAAATCTTTCTCATCTTTTGCTCCCCTCTCAAAAATTGATAATGTGAAACTTTATTAATTGTAATAGGAAATGTCTTATCTAATAAAAATTCCTGAGCTGTGGCTGTAGCTCAGTGGAAAGAGCACTTGCCTCGCATATATGAGGTTCTGATTTCGATCTTCTGTACCACATAAAAATAAATAAATAAAGGTATTGTGTCCATCTATGACTAAAAATGTTTTTTAAATTCCAAAATTATATCTAATTTAAATATAATAATTTTAAGTATACCTCTTATATATATTGACTAAGCAATCCAACATTAAAACCTTGCCTTAATGAATATACAGAAATGATTTTAATTAAATTAATGAAGTACCTGAAATCTAATTTATGTATTTATAAATAGCAATTACAGTATATTATGTTTAGAGTGTTCCTAAGCTGAGTGAAAACAATTCATTTACCTAATTAGGTAGACATGCCATTAAAAATTCACTTAATTAATTTCTTGGCAAACTTTTTTCACTGAAAATGGAAAGGTAAATTTTTGTTAAGCACTTATTCAATTAGTGTAAAATTATAATTAATAAAATTCTAAAAATAAAGTTTTGTATATTAATAGTGAGAACATTTAAATGACAGAAAAATATTAAGTGTGGGGGTAAATAGTTTCCTCACATTTTCTAAACTGCAAAGAATAGGAAAGTTTAATGAAAAAGCTTATAAACAAATATGTCCTTTTCCACCAGCTTCTTGTCAACTCTATTTTTGAAGCACTAGCATTAAAAAAATGATCAATTTAAAAAACAAACTCAACGATACCCTGCCCTGGATAATTTCTCATAAAATTTAGATGAATTCAAACTATGGAGAAAGGCTAAACTTCCCATCTTTTATGACACGAGCACCTTTCTTTTCTGGAGTTTCCTATCCTCCGTCACTGTTTACCTACCTTATATCCCACCCAAAAGGGTCAGATGATAAGTAGATCATGCCTCCCAGGTTCCCCTCACTCACATAAAAAAAAAAAAGCTGAAAAAAAAGAAAAGAGATTTAGTTTACATGCTATTATTTGCCACGTATTAGAAACAAGTATATATTCTGGATGAAAACAATAGGTAAGGTATAAAGATTATCTACCAGCTAGCTCATTTTCAACACCCCATCTATAAACAAGGTTTTGCTTGTTTAACAAATGTCTTCTTTTTAAACCTGTTTTCCACTCTGGCAAAGTTATTATGGCATTGGAAAGATATTAGAATACCCATTTTGTTACAAAATAGAAATAATACATACCAGAAGGAGAAAATAACTTGGGGATCAGGGCATTTATGTTTATCAATATAGTCTCTTTACTGACATATCTGTGTTTTGATACTGAGAGGATACCAGGAATTTATAATAAAAGAATAATGATTATAATAATTAGAACTAGAGACTGACAAAAGATATTTGTCTTATTTCAGTGGAAAAGTTCTTCATACTATCATGTGATTTTTTTGTGTGGTTTGGTTTAGTTTCAAAATATTGCTTCTTGCTCACATAATATAGTTAAACCAGCAATAAAGTATTTATAAGAACATTTAAAATGCAAACTTTATTTTGAAATTTAGTTCACTTGTTACTATAATCACAATGTCAAGTTTTCCCAATTACATTCTCTTCGGGATGTCAGGTTCTAACCCTAATGTGGGAACATTGGAATCAATCCATCTCTTTGTCAGGGTAGTGGTCTTGGTAAAGAAATTATTAACTTCAACTCTACTTCTTCAAAACCTGGCCTGAGAGTTGCTTCAGAGTCCTGGTACTGCTAGGCCATGGAGCCTGTGTGGTTGCCCCACCGAGATGCTCAAGGAGACCCAGACCCACAGCCAGCCCACGGAGGAGGAGGAGGTGGAGACCTTCACCTTCCAGGGAGAGATTGCCCAGCTGCTGTCATTGATCATCAACATTTTCTACTTGAACAAAGAGCTCTTCCTGTGGAAGCTGATTTCCAATTCCTCCTACGACCTGGACAAAATCAGATATGAAAGCTTGGCCTTTCCCAGTAAGCTAGACTCCGGGAAGGAGCTTCACATCAATCTCATTCCAAACAAACAAGACTGAACCCTCAGGATTGTGGATGCTGGAATTGGAATGACCAAGGCCAAATTGGTCAGTAAGCTTGGTACTATGCCAAGTCTGGGACCAAAGCATTCATGGAGGTTTTGCAGGCTGGCGCAGACATCTCCAGTTTGGTGTTGGTTTTTATTCTGCGTATTTGGTTGCCAAGAAAGTGGCTATAATCCCCAAACAAGGATGATGAGCAGTATGCCTCAGAATCCTCTGCAGGGGGCTCCTTCCCTGTCAGGACTGACACAGGGGAACCACTGGGTCATGGGACAAAGGTTATCCTACATCTGAAAGACCCAACTGAGTACTTGATGGAAAGAAGAATAAAGAAGATTATGAAAAAACAAATCCCCAGTTTATTAGCTATTCCATTACTCAGTGGAGAAGGAACCTGATAATGAAGTCAGTGAAAAGGATGCTAAAGAAAATGAAGATAAAGAGGAGGAAAAAGAAAAAAGGAGACAAACTGAAATTGAAGATGTTCTGATGATGAAGAAAAGAAAGATGGTGGGAAAAAGAAGGAGAAGGAGAAGAAGACGATTAAGGAGAAGTACATCAGTCACAAAGAACTCAACAAAACAAAGCCCATTTGGACCAGAAATTCTGACAATATCACTAACAAAGAATATGGAGAGTTCTATAAGGGCTTGACCAACAATTGGGAAGATCACTTAGCAGTGAAACATTTTTCCGTCAAAGGACAGTTAGAACTCAGAGCTCTTCGTTTTGTCCCAAGACATGCTCCTTTTGACCTCTTTGAAAACAAGGAAGAAAAAGAACAGCATTAAGTTGTATATATGCAGAGTTTTCATCATGGATAACTCTGAGGAGCTAATCCCTGAATATCTGAACTTCATTAGAGAAGTGGTGGCCTTCGAGGATCTTCCTCTAAATTTTTCCCATGAAATGTTGCAACAGAGCAAAATTTTGAAAGTCATCAGAAAGACTTTGGTCAAAAAATGCTTAGAACTGTTCACTGAACTGGCAGAAGATAAAGAGTACTACAAAAAAATCCTATAAGCAATTTTCTAAAAATGTAAAGCTTAGAATATATGAAGACTCTCAAAATTGAAAGCTTTCAGAGATGTTAGGATACTAAATGTCTGCTTCTGGGGATAAAATGGTTCCTCTCGAGGACTGTTGCACCAGAATGAAGGAAAACCAGAAACACATCTACCATATCACAGATGAGACCAAAGATCAGGTAGCTAACTTTGCCTTTGTGGAGCATCAGTGGAATAGTGATTTGAAAGTGGCCTACATGATTGAGCCCATCTATGAATACTGTGTCCTACATCTAAAGAAATTTGAGGAGAAGACTTCAGTGTCTGTCACCAAAGAGGGCTTGAAACTTCCGGAGGATGAAGAAGAAAAGAAACAGGAAGAGAAAAAGACAATGTTTAAAAACCTGTGCAAGATCATGAAGGACATCTTGGAGAAAAAGATTGAAAAAGTGGTTGTGTCAAATCAATTGGTGGCCTCCCCATGCTGTATCATCACAAGCACATATGGCTGTGTGGAGAACAGTGACAGTGAATGGGAGAGCAGTGCCTGAAATTAGGATCCCTGATAGCTTCATAGCTGTGGCATGTGTGGTGCCACAGCACCAAGTTTCTGTGCAAAGGTGCAGGATGCCTAGTTGCTATGGTAATGCCCTCCATAAAGAGGCTCTGTGCTACAGTCTTTTCAGCCTAGACCTTGATATTATGCACACAGCTTCTGGGAATAAAGAAACTCTCTCGCTAAACAACCATAATGTTTCATCAGCTCTGCTGCTCCTAGGCGTGCTCCCATAACAGTGGACTTTCTTAAGAGCTACACAAAGCTTCTGACATTGCACAATTGCAACTGTAGTATGTAACTGCATAATGTTACTAACTCTGTAACTTTCATGAATATAAAGAATAATGCTTGCACAGTCTTTAACCTGATTAATGAGATACATATAATAAAGATTGCTGGCGTAATTTTTTAGACCTATTTCTCCATCAGAGAGCAGTGCTCCACCCAATCCCAGCTATTATCTTCAAAATCTGCCTACATGAGTGTTTTTTTAATCTCCCATCACCCCTCACCAGAGCCTGCTAGTTTGGCCACACTGTTCTCTGCTTGACTGGACAGCAAACATGGAAAGATTCATGAAAGCTCAAGCTCTGAGAGACAGTTCAACAATGGGCTATATCACAGCCAAGAAACACCTGGAGATAAATAAACCCAACCACTCCATTATTGAGACCTCAAGGCAAAAGGTGGAGGCCAACAAGCATGGTAGGTCTGTGAAAGATCTGGTCATCTTACTATATGAAACTGCACTCCTGTCTTCTGGCTTCAGTTTGGAAGATCTCCAGACCCATGCTAACAGGATCTACAGGATGATCAAACTTGGTCCAAGTATTGATGAGGATGCTCTCACGGCTGGTGACACCAGCCATGCTGTAACGGAAGAGATGTAGCTCCTGGAAGGAGTAGAGTAAGCCTCTGAAGAACCACTTATACATGTGTTCCCTACTTCAGCTTCATTCCTGATATGTTTTCAAGGATTGTTTTGTTCTTTGTTTTTGATAGCATTTATTAAATAGTCTGTATGGCAGGACAATAACTACTTAAGGGGGAGATAAGATTTCTTTGTACTTTTAAGTGGTACTGTAATACTTTAGGCACTAAATTAGAATTAGTGATGCTTTTTTTCTAGTTTCACATTGGCTTATTTTAACAGGTTGAGATGTTTGTTCTAAGACATATAATCTATCATTAACTTTGTGGTCTGAAGTGTTTGCTACCAAGTTTTTGTTTTGCATCCCTTAGTAGAATAGACCAAATCTTTTGTCCCTGAAGTGTTCCAAGATAGACCTTGATCTTTAAAAGAAAAAAAAAAATTGTTAAACTGGCTGGAGTTTCATCTTGTTAGGATGAGTTTCATCCACTTTTTAAACTTTTTATCCCTCATAGTTATCTATTGTGTATATACTAGTCCTCTAAAATCAATTATGTTAAACTGAAACAACTTGCTGGGAGGAACTCTCCAGGGCATGTTTTCCAAAGAAAAGTATTTAGAGGAACAAAACTTAAAGCTCTCTAGGTGTATTACAAAGCTGTTCAAAAAGTAACTCAGTAAGGGTTGTGAATGGAAAAAGTAGTGCCCAAGTCAATATTCTGCTTTAAAGAGTAATTAACACAAATTGGTCAAAAATAAAATAAACTTTAGTCTGAGCATATCAGCATCCCTCTGTAGAACAGAAGTGGTCATAATTAAAATGTTTTATGCACAACATTGAAAACTAATGAGATGAAAAAAGTTGAGGGACAGAGTAACTATCACCTAGGAACTGAACAAGAGTAAATGAGCACAAATCCCTCTTAAATAATAAGGAAACAAACAATTGTGCTCCATGGGTGCATTTTTAAGCACTAAGTGAAAATGATCTTCTAAACTTGCCTATTAACACTAATTTTATTATTTCCATTATTTTCAGATCTGTGTATGTCCTGCAGCATTTCGATGTTCAAGTAAGGAAATATAAGTAGTTCACTTCATACCCCAGCCAATGTTCTGTGTGTTTCCCACACCAGTCCCTTAGGGCTACTGGTAGCTCCTCATAGCTTTCTTTTCCCTGAAAGGAATATAGAGGCTACTGCAGATTAGAATCAGAGGTATAGAGGAAACAGCATCCAAGATTCTTGATAAACAAAAGTTTCAACTTGAACTGTAACTGGTGATCTGATTTATATTATTTGAGTTGAGATGTTTAGAGGGAAATTTTTCAATCCCTATTTTAATACTTACTGTTGTTTAAAGATTGAAAAAGAACAGTAAAATCCACTTCCTTAATTTTACCAGGCCACCAAAAAATCACCATACCAGAAAAGCACAACAGCCAAAGAACTGGAGTTTAGTCCCCCAATGTGAACCATGAAGTCTGTAGATTAACTTCCCATAAGGAGAGAATGTAAGAATGTGTATGAGGAGAGCTGGAAAATAACACATCAGAACTTCTGAATCTAATGAAATGTTAGTCTAAGGATTTTATAATGTAGCTTGGCATACTGTTTGATCTAGCTCATATATTACACAAATGTGTATATAACTTTTTTATAACTTTTTGCAATATTATTTAATTATTTCACTCCATGATAGTTTTTACTATCATAGTATAATTCTATTAAGAGTTCTGAAAAGTATTTGTAGAAACATTGGATATAATGAAATGACTCAACAAATAGTGGCAAAGAGTTTTATGAGAAAAAAACAGAGATGAATAAATTGTACACATTTGAAAAACATTTTAATGCACTGAAAATATATTGTGCTGCCTTTTATACATGCAACATTTGAATTAATAAAATGTCATATTTTCCCCAAACATCTTTATGTAAACCCAAAACTTATAAAATTAGCTCTGAAGAACTTCACATATCTATGCACATTATATCATTCCATAAATGAAAATTAATTACTCAAATCATTTATCATTTTTTAAATAATTTAACTTTTATTTTAAAGTTTATTTGTTTTTATGTGGTGCTAAGGATTGAACCCACTGCCTCAAGCATGCCAGACAAGTGCTCCACCACTGAGCTACAACTCCAGCTCTACTCAATCATTTTGTGTAGCACTGAGAATGTCTGAAAGCCTGATGTTTAGAAATAAAATGGGCAGCCACAATAAAAAAGTGGATTACAAATAACAACAGTATTCCTTTGGTTATCATCTCCACCACTATAGTTCTTTCTCACTCATTTCATTCTTGCTAATTAAGATAAGAAAGAGAGTAAGATAAACAAGTGTAAAATACGACTTGTTTGAGGATATACCATGAATTTAAGCTAAGTGTCACCCACATTTTCTCTGTAGAAACTTAAATATTAAAATCTATTTAATTTTCATAATTTCTTAGAGTGCCACAGACCAACTTTTGCAAAAAAATCAAGAATATCTCAGATATCCCCATTGTTGGTTGCCCCTATTTAACCTCTAGCATTTCCAATTATCAACTCATCCAGTAGCCACAAAAAGAAAAGAGCAGAGAGTGTCATAAAAAGTTAAAAAAAAAAAAGCCCATAAGCAAACCACATCAAGAAGAATTAAAAAGAATAAGCTAGTTGCCTAGAACTGCCCTCCTCTTTTCTTTTACTTTGAGATTATTTATCATAATTTCACTCCCAAGAATCATGTCCTTTCTCTATATCTAACACTCAGCATATTGCTTCTTGGCCCTGAGATAATACCCACTCACTCTGCCTAGCAGGTCTGGCCACCTCTGGCCATCTAGTTGTACCTCTGGGGCCTGTCCTCCATGATGACTCCCCCAAAAACAACCACCTCTCCAGGCATTACAATATTAGGAAGGTGGGACCAAAAGACACTGAGCCTTAGCCATTTTCTCAGAATTTGATCTTTTTCTGATCAAATATTGTTTGGGGGATCTTGTACATGTTTTTATCTAATCCTAACACAATACCAGAAAACTAGTAAGTCTATCAAGGGAAATGCCAAAGTTTCTATGGTGGTAATTCTACTGCATTCTTCTTTTCAAGATAATTTACAACATCTCAGTGTGAACACACACACACACACACATAGAAATAAGGGGGACAGATGATTCAAAGGTATTATTTAACTATTTTAGATAACAATAACCTGAACTAATTACTTGTGCTTCTGATTTTTTCTATTTAAAATTTATTTTTAATAAATACACACACACTCTTGTAGTTTTTATAATTTTCTTAAATATATATTTTTAGTTGCTGATGGACCTTTATTTTATTCATTTATTTATACATGGTCCTGAGAATCACACCCAGTGCCTCACACATGATAGGCAAGTGTCCTACCACTGAGCCACAACCCCAACTCCAGTTTTCTGAATTTTTAGCTACAGAAAATACTATACAAATCCTTTTGTTTCATTTTTATCCCAGAATAATAGTTCAAATTGAGAAGACAGCAAAGCTAAAAGACCAGAAATGAGTTTCACACATAATTGTTTTGTTTTATCGTCAACATCCTTCACCTTAATCTGCTGGATTTTCCTGAAAACCATTTTAAAAATATGTAACTTGTGCTTTCACTCCTCCTTCTTTTATATCTATATAATTTCCAACACTTCCTACACTGCTGTACATATTAATTGTATTTTTATTTAAACATATTTTCCATTAATATTTTAAACCTGTAGACCATTCATTATGATACGCTATTTGAAGTAAGCAACTGAGCTCCTAGAATAAGTTTATTACACATTAGGGAGAATTTTCAATAATACACTTGATAAACTATGGGACTGAGGACCTCTGCTGGAAGTTTTTTATCATGACATTTTTTTTTAACAATAATACTGCTAGGAGAGAAGAAATTTATCTTCTTTAATTTGAAGTATTCTTTTTTATTTAAAAAACCCCTTAATTGCTTTCCTAAAACTTTATTGATTCTTTCATGTTTTCAGAAATATGGGTCTTTCATTTTCATGTAAGTTGTTTTATTTACATGAAAGTTAACACTATTAGTCAAAAATACATTTTAATATTATTGTTTTAAAGTAAATTAAATATGTTCATAAATAATACCTTAATTTTCATTTAACATGGCAGTTGCATCTGCAACTAGGAAGGTGTACATGTAGGTATAGTATAGATATAAAGAAAGATACAAATGTATCCTCACAAAATAGAACATGGAATTTAATGTAACATTGAATTACAAGTTAAAGGCATAATCTTTCACTTTTCCAGAAACTAGAGTTATTACATACACAATATGTTCCTATATAAGACTTAGGAGCCAAACTTTTAATCTAAATGACCAGAGCAATTATTTAAAACTTGAAGATTATGTTTAATAATTATGTATCAATTTCAATATTATTTAACATTTGGAAATGTAATTTCATTTTCACATCATTTCACTTCACCATTGTCTTTTACCTGTACATTAATTCTATTATTTATGAATTCACAGGTTATGACTGGAAAAGACCTCTGATCCTGCCTCCCCAGACCTCACCAAATCACTGAAAGGACAGAGATAAATCAATATCTCAAAATTTCTATCCCTGATTCACAGAAAACCAGTTGGAACCCTGGCTTAGAGTCCCCCCAATCAATGACAAAGTATAAACTGGCTTTGGATGCATGTGCTTAACTGTCTCTCTCATCTTTAGATCCACTTAAAGTTCTCACTCACTACTCTTGGATCCATCTTAGCTTGGATTTTAACCCTGTTCTCTGATCTTCAAACTGATAGGTACATGCAGTAGTTTTTGGATTGCTTCATAACAAATAAACCATAGCTTAGTAGCTTAAAGAAGTTTTTATCTTATAGTTTGAGTGGTTCAGAAAAGCTTAGCTCAGTGGTTCTAGCTCAGTGTCTAACAAGGTTGCCATTGAAATATCAGCTGAGGATGTAGTTATCTGAGGCTTGATGGGATCTGGAGGATCCTCTTGTGACCTCAAATGCAGAGAAATTGGTGGGAAGCTTCAGTACTTCACTATATAGAGCTCTCTGGGGGATTGCATGTAACAAGACTTCTCCAGTAGAAAATAATATGAAAGGAAAAAAAACTCCAAACAGAAGTTGTAATCTTTTTGTCACCTAATATCTGAAGTGATTCTTCCGTGGAATTTTTGTCAGATAGACCAACTCAGGTACATGGAGGGAAGGGACTACATGACAGTGTAAACACTAGGAGGTGATGTCATTGGGTGCCAACTCAGAGACTGGCTGCTAATCACTGTGTTTATTGAGTGTCTTTGTTACTAGCACTCTGCATTATCTCATTTAATTTTTACAACAACCCTGAAATAAGTATCTCCATTTTAGAGCTGAGATTACTAAGGTAAGTTAATTTCCCAAGACTATGCCAAAAATAAGTGGCAGAAAAGAAAGTAGAAAAAAAGGCCTGTCTCCAAAGATGCACATTCTTTTGCACATATTACTATATTTCCGTGCTTCACTTGACCTTCCTGAATCTCATTTTCCTAGACCCCAATTCTTTTGTATATACCTTTATCACTCATTTTTCAGTGCTGACCAGCATTCTATATTTTGTCCACTCTTGCCAATGCCTAATCCTCTAGTTATATAAATCAACAACACTTTCTCTAATTATATTTAATTCCATCTTCTTAATAATCATGTGAGACATTGTGTATCAAAAAATAATTGTAACTAGGAATAGGTATTGTTTTAAGTGATGTAAACAAAAAAATGTGTACAGGTGTTGCAGGAAAAAATACTTGAAATATACATTTATTTCATTTGCAGAGATGAATAGTGTATCCACTACTGATAAACACAGGCTGAGGTTTCAATTAGAATGAAGAAAAGTGAAGTTTCTACTGATTGACTCCCACATATTTCCTGAAGACCAATTGAAGATTAGTGATTAAAATGGATGAACAACAATCTACAGGATAAATATGAGCCTGTAAGTTTCTTCAAAAAAAATTATGAAAGGGGATAGGGTTGTACCTTAGTGGTAGAGTGCTTCTCTAACACATGTGAGGCACTGGGTTCAATCCTCAGCACCTCATAAAAAATAAGTAAAATGAAGTACTGTATCCATCTACAACTAAAAACAAAACAAAACAAAAAATGTGAGAAAAAAGAAAACTAGGAAGGAAAATATTTACAACCCAGCTATATCACTCCTCAATATTTATCTTAGAGAATTAAAGCCAGCATATAATGATGCATGCAAACCCATGTTTATAGTAGCACAATACATAGTAGCCAAACAATGGAATCAGCCTAGGTTCCTTTCAATGGTCGAATACATAAAGAGAATGTGAAATGAATACACAACGGAATTTTATTCAGCCATAAGGAAGAATGAAATTGTATCTTTTGCAGGAAAATGGATGAATCTTGACAGTATTATGTTAAGCAAAATAAAACAGTCT
Source organism: Ictidomys tridecemlineatus (assembly GCF_052094955.1). NCBI lineage: Eukaryota > Metazoa > Chordata > Mammalia > Rodentia > Sciuridae > Ictidomys > Ictidomys tridecemlineatus. The sequence goes on along the minus strand of NC_135477.1, from coordinate 106,419,271 downwards.
CAGAAAGTCAAGGATCACATATTTTCTCTCATATGTGGAGTTAGAGAGAAAAAAAGGGGAAACTCGAGGGGATCTTATGAAAATAGAAAGTAGATCAATAGACTCTTAAGAGGAAGGGAACCAAGGGAGGGGAGGGAAAGGGGAAATACCAGAGAACAAAATTGACCAAATTATATTCTCATATTGTGTACATGCACAGATACATACAAATGAATTCCATAACTCCACTATTATGTATAATTAGAACGCACAAATTTAAAAAATAAAAAGTTAGCCTATAGAATGTCAGCTGGGCACATAGATTTTCCGTTCAGGAAAAGATACTCAAATAAAAATGTCTTACTCACTGACTTTTCAATTTATTCAATAGACCAAATAGTTTTTCCTGCACTGGAATGGTGAATATTTATTGGTTGATACCAACCTTTCTAGATATTAACTTCTCAGGATATCAATTGATCTACATGATATGAACCACTAAGTAGGTAAGTCTAATCAAGTTCCTTGAACACGTTTAAAAGAGTCTTCTTGGGAAGCATTAAATCTGAAGTTACCCCTCTCTGGTCTTTCTGAATAGGCAAAGATAAAAATGACCTCTACAATTTGAAAAGATAACGTGTGTGTGTGTGTGTGTGTGTATGTGTGTGTGTGTGTACACATGTTTGTGTGAATTTTTTCCATTATAAACCATAAAAATCAGACTTCATGCCATGTTTGTATTTTATTCTTTCTCTTTAAAGTCATGCCTTTATAGATAGGGCATTCCTGTTTTGTTTGAGTACAAAAGACAGTTGTAATCACACTCACCTCAGAAAAGAAGAGAAAGATAAACCCAAGCATTAAAGCAAGTTGTGAAATATGTATAGGAACCAAGGCTGAAACTCAGGTCTCCTGTTTGTAAATCTGATTCTCTCTTTCCTACACCATAATGAATGGTCATAATCAGAGAAAAAATATCAGTGTAGGAAGAGTTTATGATAGCAAAGTAAAGAATAATATCTCTTACACTGTACATTCAACATTGTATATCACCCTTACATATACACCTGGCCCACCTGTGTAAAGGTAACTCATTCAATACTTGTAACTAATTAATGAGAAATTATTGCCATCACCCCCATTTCTAACAGAAGAAAACAAGGATATGGGCTTAAAGTAATTGGCCTAAATCACACAGCTAGCAAGTGGCAGGCCTGGATTCAAATTACTGTTATATTACTACCAGACACAGAAAAGAACATTTAATGATGACACTTCCATATTGTGTATTTTATAAAACATGATCTGTGTTTAATTCATATGCAATCCTAAGATTGCCTCAGAGAAACTAGGTATTTCTCAAATAGCAGAAAAATAAATAGAACTATTAGTACCTTATCTAAAAAATCACTATTGTATGTCTATGTTTATCTAAAACCAACACATGAGTGGACAGTACCACAAACTCAGTAATTATGAAGTATGGTGCATTACAGTAGAAAAGCATCTTTTAGAAATCCCTCTCATTAAAAATAGTAGGTGTTTGGAGTGCATAATTGTAAACCTGAACTATACTTTTAATTTTTAATTAGAAAATGCCACGAGGTACAATTTTCCTTTTTGCCCAGTGTATTTTGGAACTTTATGCATTCAGTCCTCCCTCATTCTCACCTGAACTTCATTTCCCCTCACCTTTATCTGTTCACTCTCTAATTCCCATTGGAAGTTATTCTAACAAACCTTCTCTAGACTTCAAAGAAAGAAAAAGGAGATAAACCTCCCACCTAAGAATCAAGAAAATCCTGTGTTTCCCTGTGTTTTTTTTTAATATATATAGATAATCAACAGTTTCTATATGACTAGGGAGACCACTGTCTCTCCCTGAACAAATTCTCCTTGAATTTTGCTTTCAAAGCTCTCTACAATGTTTGAAGTGATTATAGAGAGGAAGACAGAAACTAAAAATAGAACAAAGAGATGAGTATGAAGGAAACTCTCTTCAGCCTATCAAGCTTAAAGTACTTAATGATGTCTTTAAATATTTAAATGCTGCACTATCTAAATTTTGAAACAACAAATATAAATTTGAGCATACAATAAGGTTGACACATAACTTAAAATATTTCTGCTTGCTACAAAGAAGCTGAACAGAAACAAAGTCATCAGGGAAACTTCCCTGGACAGCTTTTAAGCTTCTTGGATCATGCCAAACAGTCTCCAAAGCCTGTTTAAATTGTTGTAGTTAGCATTTTCATTGTAGCTTTGCAACTGTTACTATATTTTTAAGTTCTTTCCATTTCTGGATGACAAAAAAACATGTCTTTACAATTCCCCACAGTACCTAGACTATAGCAGTTTTAAACAAATGCATTCTAAGTGGATTAAAATTCGAATACATGAGAACCTTCACAAATACAGATGAAACACTTTTTCTAATTTGACAGCACTTATAAAGTGATCTCATTAATAAGATTATGCAGGCTTATTATTTGATCTTTGCTTTTATAAGACATTGCTGGTCACAGCCATGACTGAAATGATGGTGAGTAACTGAGCAGGAATGGAATCTCAGAGCTTCCTGTGGGAAAATGCAATGTTTTTATAATGCATTTTCCAGAAATGAATTGGAAAAAGTGACGACTATCCTGCAATTTTATCTTTTAAATTCACATGCCCAACTAAGCTAGATTTAGCTCTCTTGGTATAATTAGTTTGGATTCTACAGTTTATAAATTTTGTTGATTAAATAGAAATTAGATTGTGACTAAGATTATTAATATTTTCCTAAAAATAAGTAGCTCTGAAATATAAAAAGCTAAAATCTGCATCATGGCCAATTAAATTTGGTTCTGTTTTCTCTCAGCTGCTTGTCTTTACATCAGAAAATAAAGGAAATAAAGCCAAAAATCTTAGGAATGCTTTCGAAGCTACCAAAGTTACTTTTCAAATGTCATTCAAACAAATTGGGGAAAAGGGAAAATGAGTTTCAAGAAGTAAAACAGACATGAAAATTCTACAGAAGAATTTTATTTTTAAATTTATTATTTAAGTGTCTATAACTATGCCTGTGTGTAGATTTCTGTGATACATATGTACATCAAATACATAAATTTGATGTATACAATATCTTATAGTAAATAATTTGCAAGCATATAAATACAACATTAATCATATGATGGTATTTGTAGGCTTAGTTTAAGCTGCTCTCTTGGGATTGCAAGACAAGTTCAAAGGTGCCATCTTCTGAAATAGAATTCAAAAGGCTTTTGCTAATCAAGTATACATCGCATGGAAAAGTAACAACATAAAATATCATTTGTAATTGTTATGATAGTGAACCTGAATAATCTACTAAAATCCTTTCATGAAAAAAATAAAGATATCCCATATAAGATAAAATGCAGTCTGCGTGACATTTTTAAAATCTAGAGTCAAAGGATAAAAATCCATTTGCCTCCAGTTCAATCCTCTCAGAAGAAAAAGTTCCCAAATTAACAATTGATTTCATGTATCAAGTTTACTGGGTCACAGTTGTCAGGATATATATATAGTAAGATGTTATTCTGAGTGTTTCTATGAGGAAGTTTTTGGATGAGATTAACATTTAAACTAGTAGATAAATTAAAGAAGATTGCCCTCCCTAATGTAAGTGGGTCTCATCCAGCTCTTCTGTTTGTTTGTTTTTCTTTTTGTTTTTGTATGTAACAGGAATTGAACTCAGGGGTACTTAACCACTGAGCCACATCCTCAGTCCTTTTTGTTTTATTTAAAGGCAGATTCTCACTAAGTTGCTTAGGACCTCGCTAAATTACTGAGGCTGGCTTCAAACTCCCAATCCTCCTACTTCAGCCTCCTGAATTGTTGGGATGAGCAGACCAGTGAAATAAAGTGGATGGTCTGGTGTATAAGTTAGGGTTCTAGAAAGGATTAGATATATTTCCTTTGTAGGAAATTATATATATCTCTATTTATTACATATTATATGTAAGGTCATGCACCACCATGCTCCAGCATCACCCAAACAGTTGAAGGACTGAATAGGACAAAAAAGGCTGACGATTCCCCCAAGTAAGAGAGAATTCCTCCTACCTGATGGACCTGGAAGCAGGATGTTGACTTTTTATACCTTTGGATTCAAACTGAAACATCATCTCTGCCTAGGTCTTGAGCCTGTCAGCCTTCAGACTGGAATCTCCTGAGTATCCAGGTTGTTAATTCACCCCACCAATCTTGATAGTCGACACTCTCCATAATACCATGTGTACCGATGCTGTGTATGTGTATGTATAAAATATTATATTAGATGTGTGTGTATATATAATATGTAATATAGAGATATATGTATAATTTCCTACAAAGGAAATATATCTATTCCTTTCTAGAACTTTACACCAGACCATCCACTTTAGTTCACTGGTCTGCTCAACACATACTTTCCTTTCTTATAGATGAGTCCATGATATACCTTATCTTAATGCTTTACTTAAGCATTAAGCTTTAGTAACATTTGACTCTTTTTTCATACATCTTTCAATTGCTTTGTTAACTTTTTCATATTAAAATATTAAAATGTTTTCACATGAAGTTTTTGTCACTGTTAAAGAATAGGTGGACCACTGAATATACATTTTCAATAACTTCTTATCTACAAATTTCTCTTTTTTTGGGGGGGGGGTCCTTCTTTTGCCACATTTTTTATCAGTGCATTATAGTTGTTATACATAATGGTGGGATTTGTTGTTACATGTTCTTACATTCACATGATATAAAAATATAATTTAGCCAATATTACTCCCCAACACTCTACAGATTTTATTTTTAACCAAGTAATTTGCAAGATTAATAAGTCAATTCCTTTAGGGTGTATTGGTCTCCCACAGACTGATTGTTCCTAGATTGATTCACAATATAAAGATGCTCCGTACAGAGGCTGAAGCACCAAACTCTGTTCAAGTTGTAATTATATGCTCCAAATGATCCCTCGATAACATAGAACTTACAGCAATCAATCTTTCTCCTTCTTTTTACCCACCCCTCATTTTTCCACTGAACCCCACACAACTATCAACAGCACCAAATTTCAAAATTTTCCACTTTCTATAGTATTTAGAGAACAGAGAGTGAGTGTATTCTAATCTCAGTTTCTGATTTTGATTCATTCATACTGGCTATCTTATCTATTATATTGAGAATTAACAGGTATGGACTGTTTGACAAAAATAATTAATTGGGGCTGGAGTTGTGGCTCAGTGGTAGCACGCTTGTCCAGCACGTGTGGGGCCCTGGGTTCGATCCTCAACACCACATAAAAAATAAAGGTAATGTGTCAACTACAACAAAAATAAAAATATTAAAAATAATAATAATAATAATAATAATAATAATAATAATAATCAATTAACTATATCTGCCATAAGTAAGGAAGAAAGAAGTAGCTACAAAAGTCAAACATGTAACATCCTTTCTCAGTTTTTTTTTTATTGGAGCCTTTTAAAATATACGTGGGCTAAGGCAGGATTGTAAATTTAAGGACAGCCTGGGCAATACAGCAAGACTATCTCCAAAAAAGGGCGGGGGTAGGGGGTTAAAATTTAGAAATAAATAAACAAAATAAAATACACATGAAGGTCTATGCTTCAGGATAATTTATTGAGATCATTTCTGTTTTATTCCCAATCCTATATGAGACTCTCAGAAGAAACAAGCTATAATTACATTACGGTTACCTAGACCCTTCAAAGTAGGAGCCTCCAGCATCATACCCTGAAGTCCCTTTACCTCCAGGTTTGTCAAATGCTTTTGATTTGATTTCAGAGGTGGAAACAGCTTGTCTGGCAGCAAAGGAACAACTCTCTTTTAGGCTTTTTTTTTGAGAATTGAAGTGCCTTTCAGTTATTAACCTGGGTAGTCCCAGAGAGAGAAAAGGAGGAGACATTAAGCTGGGATTTATTTTAGAAAATGGCTTATTCTAGAGAATAAAGAGCAGATTCTGGGAGACTAGTGCAGCAACAGGGGGACTTCAGGTCTTTTTAACTGGGTGCACATTTACACATTTTGCTCCCCATGCCAGGATAGGGACAAATGGAAGCTTTTGAATGTCTTTGGAATGGCCTCAGTCCTGAGACCTAAGAAGGAGAGGTGAGTCTGTGTGGCAGAGCCTATGGTCAGTATAGAGGACCAGTATGAAGTATCTGGGCCGTTCTGGAGCAGCAGTACCTAAAACATGGTGTAGATGCAGCATTTCATAGCCAGCATCGCTGGATAGAAGGAATATTAGTGACAACAGGAACAATGGACTCAGTATTCTCTCCTCTTTCCACATATTCACATGTCTGCACAACCTCAGGAAAAGTAGTATTGTACTGCCCTCTCACCCAAGAAAAATGGTCGGAATAAAAAGAAAGGGACTGAAGTTCACATTCAAGTTGCAAAATATGTTTTCTGTTGTTCACAAGTACTGCAAAACAATATCATATATAACACAAAAAAAATACAAAACAAAAAAAAGTAAAAGACTAAAGTAAGTTCAAACTTAGCAGCATCACTAGAAATTATATGAAGCTTAAAGCAGAAGTCAGAGGATTTCATGAGTAAATGAGATGAATAAAGATCAAGGACTGAGGCACTGACCATTTAAACCTCCTGTCCAAGGTCATGTAGCTGGTATGAGAGAGCTGCAGCACTAACATAGGTCATCGGATTCCTGCGAATCAAAAGACCCATGGTAACTAAGTATGAAAAAGCACAATTCCTATGGTAGAATGTGGAGCTAGAAGGGGACCAGAGGTCAGGTGTCTAAAGGTGTTCTTGGGGCTCCTGTGCATTCAAAGGAGTGGGCAAAGAGCCATCAGGAACACCCTGGATATGTGGAGGGTGAGGTGTTGAATCAGACTGAGAAACTGTGGAAGGGATTTGGAGTCAGGCAGATCCAAATTCTTCTCACTTCCATGAGAAAACATCCTAAACTCTCTGATCTTAGGAAATGAATGTAATGTGCCCAGAACATGGTAGGCCTTACACAGACATCCTCTGCATAGAGGTGCAGTAAGCATGATAGAAAAACTGAGTTAAAAATCCAGTACAACAGATCAAAATATCAGAGAAAGATTCTTGAAGAAAGTGGTTTTTGTTTTTTGTTTTTAAGAATTATCTATTGGTATAGAGTTTCTGAGGCTTTGATGTGTGGTTTAGTTTAAAAGCAAGGGCTTTGTAAATTTTATTTATAATCTTCTCATCTTTTCATGTCTATATTTGATTATAGATGGAAATATTCACTGAGTTCTGTTGATTTCCAAATCTCTATGAGACTTCAATCCTACCAATTCGAACTTTATCATGCCCATTTAAATTCAGAAACATAATCCTGAAACTTATTAGTATATTATACCATTCTTCCCAGTATTAGACTTAAAGAATGAATATAATATAAATTATATTTAAATTTATATATATAACACATAAACTTGCTTTCTGTACTTAAAATCAATGTAATACTTTTTAAAATAATTTAAAACTATAAATGTATAATTTAAAAATAAAAAGGCAGGAAAGGTTACTTGAATAATTTGTTATTTATCAGGACAGTAACCAATCCCAATTAATTGTGAAAAATTTATATATCACAAGACCAGAATCAATCATGCATTTACACACAAAAGCCTATACATGTTTTATAATTCCGTAAAGTCTATAATTTTTGTAGCTCATTCAGTAACATGTTACATGTAAATACGGTAATATAATTGAGAATCACAGAGCTTCTGTTTCAATCACTTTTTTCTGTTTGACTAGTTTTATTCACAGTGTAAAAATGGATTAGGATGTGGCTGAACATTCAACTTGTTAATTGCTCTCTGAACAAGTTCTAAATGTGTCATTGCTATCTAAATAATGAATAATTGTGGGTGTGATTTCAATATAGAATAACCTACCTTGGCTTTTATTTCTTGAGAGATGTAATATCACTTCAATTGCTTTCAACCAGATGTGACATCTTCTGTACATTGATAGATGTATTATTGATATACCTGGTCTTGATGTGACAAACTACGTCTTTTATCTTTGATTAAAATGGATTATCACATTGCAATAGCTAGTCTCTCAATACTCAGTAGCATAGCCATTTTACCACTCATTCACCTCAACATTTCAGTTTTGAAAAGCAATGTTCATCGAACACATGCATGTTTCTGTATATGTAACCCATCTTCCTTTCTCCTGATAAAACCACAAATATAACCCTGTTGTTTTTTGCCTGCTCCCTTCCTTTCCACATATGGTCACAAAAATCCAACTTTCATTTAAAGAATCTCCCCAGTCCCCTTCCAGTCCCTGACATATAGGAGTAGGGCTGAGCTTACTTGTCCCCAACCACCCCATTTCTAAGAATAGGCTTATGAATAAACCTTACCAGTGAGCTTAGTGCACCACCCAGTCACTGTGAAAGTTTCTGGGTTAGGGACAGGACCCAATCAGATAAATTAGAATTATCCCTTAGACTTCATTAGCACATAAAAGGGAAGTCTAGACTAAGGGTGAGACCTAAATTCTTGCCCACATTTTCTGATCTGTGCATTCAGCTGACTGAATCTAAAGATCCACTTTAGACCACTCAGTACATGAGTGAGCCATTCAATTCCCTTTCTTTAAAAAAAAAAAAAAAAAAAAGATTGAGAAAACTTTTCTTTTGTCTGCAACCAAAAACCCTTGATTAATATGACAATGCCTTACATTTTTCTATTTGGATAATGTATTAGCCAAGATAGAATAAGTACTGGTGAAATGAAATTTGAAGCCTCAGTTGCTTAACACAACAAAAATTTAATTTTTACCCATCATATTCTAATTCTGGTTAGGCTCCCTTCCTGGGTAGCATGGCATATTATCTATGCACATAGTTTCCAAAGTTCTTACAGACACATATACATGCGCGCGCGCACACACACACACACACAAATTATTTTAAGGAATTGGCTCACATGATCGTATGATCGTGCGGCTGGTAAATCTAAAATCCACAGGTGGGTATGCAGGAAACAGGCATGTGTTGACATTACAATCTTGAGACAAAAATTCTTCAGCTTAAGTAGAATATTTTAGTCACGTCTTATTAATGAACATATTTTTTGCATCTTCTCTCACACCATGACGCTTAATGTTTCAGTATTATAAAGTCATTTCTCTAGTCTTTGGGATGCTAAGGCAGTTATGCAGTCTTAGCTGAATTCCAGTGTTATGTCTTCAAATGCATCCATTCATGTACTCATTAATTTATTCAATTAATATTTTCAGTACATACTGTTACTCAAGTATATCAAAGTTCTCCTTTTCAAATCAGATATCTGCAGGTGCATCTTCATGTTGAAGAATAATAAATAACTATAGGAAGCATTTAATCCTTTGTGACAAATCATCCTAAAACTTAGAAGCTTAAAGCAAGAGCAACTTGCATTTCATGGTTTCAGAAATTTTGCTGCAGCTTCATTGGGTGGATCGCTCTCAGAGTCTTTCATGAAAATGCAAACAGAGTTACAGTCCTTGGAGGGTCAAACTAAAACTGCAGGAACTACTTCTAAGGCAGCTTTCTCATTTACCTGGCAAGTCGATACTGGCTTTCAGGAGCAAACAGCAGTTGCCTGCGACGTGAACCTCCTTATGTTTGTCCTCACAGATGGCTTTTGCTAAAAAATGAGCCAGAATCTGAGACAGAAACTTCAATGTTTTTTATGACCTAGGCTTAAACTTTCACTGTAGTCTACAGGTCACACACACCAGTCCTGAATCACAGTGGGAGGAGACTACAAAGGCATAGACTCTAGATGAGAATCATGGGGTGTCATCTTGGAGGCCAGCATAACAATGACATATGCCAATTCTTGGCTTCATTGCTTGAAATAAATTTTTGTGTGTTTTTTCAATTGTTTTGTTTTCTTTTGTAGTGAGATTGAATCCAGGGGTGCTTAGCCACTGAGAAACATCCCCACCTCTTTTTTAATCTTTATTTTGAGACTGGGCCTCCGAAAGTTGCTTAATGTCTATCTAAATTGCTGGGGATGGCCTTGACCTTGTGATCCTCCTGTCTCACCTCCCAATTCATTGGGATTATAAGTATGCCACCACCACACTTTTTGTGGCAATAACTCTTTTGTAGACATAAGTTGATTCACCCTATTGAATATATGGTTCCATAATTTCATATTCAAGTCTGACTAGATCATGAGCTGAGAATTTAGGTGAACTTAGTATGGTCCTAAAATTTCTGCATTAGGTAATAATATTATTTGGGGAAAAAAAACACCCCAGAACTCTTCTGAACACTTTCAGCTGGAGGCTGTGAACACTAAATTGAATACAAACACAATAACCTTCCCAATCAGTGTCAATCACACCATTTTGTGATCTACCACTTCTTTCATAAATAGGAGTTCCCATCTTTGGTACAGAGCAATATATGTAATAACTACGTTTTATTTGGACATTATACTTCATAGAAAATAAAAATGTATATAATACTGGCTTATTTCTATATCTTAGTATCTTCAAAATTTCTGATTATTATTAAAATATGCAAAATGTTCAGTCTCACAAAAGATATAAATAGTAACAGAACAATATTAATTTTGCTATAATGAATGCAAAATTGGAATGTGACATAGAAGGTCAGGAAAGCTCTTGGGAAGACTCTAATAGGATGAGAAAATGTGATAAGTGGTATTATGGGTGCAATCAAATCTGGGTGAGGTAATGTCAGGAGTTTAGTTCCAGTTCTTATATTAATCAGCTGTAACAATAAACCTGTTATATACTAATACCTGTCTCACATAAAAACCAAGTAGAAAAAACTCATTATGAAAATTCAGGAAATTATTTTCAATTTTCTTTCCATCAGTCTATAAGAATTATCCTAAGACTAACTCCAAATGTAAACATTTGGACCCCAACCCATGGGTCACAAATTTATTTCAGTTCACTTTACGATGCTAAAGACTTCTTTTTAAGATGCTCAGAATAAAGAATTCTTTTTAAGATGTTCAGAATAAAAATAAAACCTGAGTTAATTGACTGAAGAAATCCTTAAGCTTTTTTTCAAAATTAAATAATCAATGCTAAACAAATAAAAAATTGATAATAGAATATGAGTTTTAATGATCCAGTTAATGACAAATCATAACAAAATTTCTAGCAAATCATTTGCAGCATCTTAGTATATCAGCAGGTTCATTAGTAGTCTTTAGTTTCAAAGGTTTTCATATCAAGTGAATAATTAAACAATCAAAATTGAACTCATGTGTATCCAGTTGTCCTTTTCTCAAAGCTTTATACAATAGGTTTATGTAACCTTTAGATTTTTATTGAAATATTAGCTTTTTCTTCTTTTTTGAATAAACAGAAGCATAACAGACAGTGACAGGTCAAATGACCAATTGTTTTATTATTATGAATCCCAAACTTCAGAAGACAATAACAAAACCAAACCAAACTAATATGAACCAGCAAACCAGAATAAATTTACATTTAATTCTAAGGTTCAGAGCAAAAACATCAGAACTTCAGTCAAAAGTAAACACATAGCATAATTATGCTGTTGATGTGGCTATAATAATTAAACTCATTAACTCTAAACCTTAATGATCAGATCTCTGAGATTTTCTTCAGAGTTCATAACAGGAATAATTTGGTCTGGTGTTATTAAATTACCATAGAAAGCTGCTAATTGTATGCTATATTAAGCTTCAATTAGACTGTACTTACTAAATTTTTAAGTAAAATTAAATTTAAAATATTTCCCTTATTTCATAATATTTACTAAGAATGATACAAAAGAAAAACATAAATGTTGTATATTATCTGTTGAAGTGTATCAAATTATCTTAGGGCTATAACAACACAATCATCCTTCAGTATCTTTGAGATTCCGGGACCCTCTGTGGATAACAAAAAATGCAGAGACTTATATAAAATAGCATAGTATTTGCATATAACATATGTACATCCTCCCAATATTTAAATCACCTCTAGATGACTTCTAATACCCAATACAACATAACTACTATGTAAATAGTTGTAATACTGTATTGTTTAGGGAATAATGACATAAAAGAAAGTTTATATGTATTTACACAGATGCAGTCTGTTATGGTTTAGATATGGGGTATCCCCCAAAAACTCATGTGTAAGACAATGCAAGAAAGTTCAGAGGTGAAACAATTTACTTGAGAGCCTTACCCTAATCAGTGCATTAATACCCTGATAGAGACTCCATGGGTGGTAACTGTAGGCAGGTAGGCTGTTACTAGAGGAGATGCATCACTGGTGTGCCCTGGGTTTATATTTTGTTCCTGGTGAGCAGAGCTCTCTTTGTGCTTTCTTCTTGCGATGCCCTGAGTTGCTTTCCTTCTTCCACCATGATGTTCTGCATCACCTCAGGGTCAGAACAGTGGAGTCAGCCATCTATGGACTGAGATCTCTGAAACCATGAGTCAAATAAACTTTTCCTCCTCTAATTGTTCTTTTCAGGTCTTTTGGTCACAATGGTGGAAAAGCTGACTAAAACAAAGCATCCTAGATGTAATTACATAGTATGCAAAGAAAATTGGAGACAAGCAGTCCTCAAACAATCATAGCTGGAGAGAGAAGGGCTGGGAGGCTGCAGCAGAGTATACCTATAAGTCACATCATTCATATGGACTCAGCATTGTGCTCCGTGCAAGACACATTCAAGCTCTGCATTTTTTAACTTTCCGAAAATATGTTTTGAACACTTTCAGTCTGAAATTGGCAGAAGAAGAAGCCATAGAAGCAGAAGGCCAACTGTATTATCTCACTGTCTCTGCAAGTCAGGAATATCCAGGTACAGCTTAGCTGGGTCTTCCGGCTCTGCATCTCTCACAAGACTGCTATCAAGCTATAAACTGGGTCTGTCGTCATCCTAAGACAAGAATGTTAGTGGAATGTCTTCTACACTCACTCCAGTAGCTGTTGGCAGGTGTCAATTCCTTTCAGACTGTTGGAGTGAGGGTTCAGTTCCTCATTAACTATTCACTGGGTGCTACCATCAATTCTTTACCATGTAATTGGTAAGATAGACCACAGTAGGACAGTTTGCTGTATTAGAGCAAGTGAGTGAGAAGAGCCAGTGATTCTGCAGGCAAAATGGAATTCACAGGCCTTTACAACATAATCTCAAAGTGACATCTCATCTCATTTTGCCTACTCTCTTTCCCAGAAGAAAGACACTAGATCCAGCACATAAAAAAGGTATTACACAAGGATGTGATGAGCAGGAGGTATGGAACATTGACATTTCAATGCAGCTACTGTTAATAAATATGAGTTATCTGAGTGGAAAAGTATTTCTCTAAAATTCATAACTTTCTCAGAATCTCAGTGTGACCTTACTTGGAAACAAGGTCATTGCATATGAAATTAATTATGTTATAATTAGGTCATACTGGAGTGGAGAGAGCCCCTACTTCAATATGACTAATGTGTTAACAAGAAAAGAATACACACATGGAAAAATACCATGAAACAGTCAATGGAAGTTGAGAATGGAGTGATGGACATACAACCCAAGAAATATCAAGGATTTTAAGCAATAACTACAAACTAGCAAGAGGTAAGAATTCTACCTTAGAATCTGCACAGGGAATCTGGCCCTACTGAGACCTTGTTTTTGTATTTCTAACCTCCAGGACTTTGAAAGAATAGATTCCTGTTGTTTTAAACCACCAAGTTTGTCATACTTTGTTACAGCATCCCTAAGAAACTAATATAGGGTTTAAAATACCTTTATGTAGATGCTAACTTACAGAATAATGATATTGATCATCCCAAGTGTTACCTGTTGCCCAGGCTGAACTCAGGTTCACAATCCTCCTGCCTCAGCCTACCAAGTAGCTGGGATAACAGGCATGTGCCACTAGACCCAGCTTAGATCTTTTTTTAAAGAAGGAAAATTATCATATATTACCAACTTAAACTATTTTCATTATTAATTGCATTCATTTTATGTGATAGATATTGCTATTTCACTAAGAATATATGGCAACTCATAAGGTTAATTGCAGAAGATTATTTTCAAGTTTTTGCACTTAATTTTGTATGGAATAGGCAGAATTACAAGTGGCCTCATGGTTGTTGTCTCCTAATAGTCACACCTGTGTGTAACTCCTCTCATGGAGGGTGAGTAGTACTATGACTTGCTTCTGATCAATCAATATATCCTATAGTATTCCATTTTGCTAGAGGCTGACTTTCTCTCCGATGGGGGCTTTGAAGAAGCAAGTGGCCATGAATCCAATAGCCACAAGTAAATTAATACTGTGAATTATAAGAGATATTAAGCTAATTCTTCCCCAGCCATCCTAAAGATGAAAATACAGACAAGAGGAAATCTTAGTTAAATCCTTGTGAAAGTCAACAAAGATATGCTCAAACTCCTGATCCACGGAAGCTGAGATAATCAATGCAAGTTGTTTTAAGCCACTCATTTGTGGTAATTTGTTATGAAGCATTAGATTCCTAATGTCAACTTGATTATTTTGATTTTAATCATGATGGAAAAACAAATAGCCTAATTTAAAAACAAGCAAAGGACCCAAATAGACATTTTTTCAAAGACATTTTAAAAATGACCAAAACATATACAATAAGATTCTCAGCATAATTAATCATCATGAAAATGCAAACCAAAACCACTATAAGATACCATCTCATACCTGTTAGGATTCATTGACATATTATTCAGAATAGCCAGATATGAAAACAACCTAAGTGTCCAATGAAAGATGAACAGATAAAGAAATTTTGGTACACATATATAATGGAATATTATTCAGTCCTAAAAAAAAAAAAAGAATAAGATCTTGCTATGTGCCACAACATGGATGAATCTAGACGACATTATACTAAGTCAAATAAGACACATAGAAAGAAAAATATTTCACAATCTCACTCATGTGAGGAATCTAAAAAAATTTCAATTATACATAGACAATAAAACAATTGTTACCAGGGATGTGAGAGGCAGGTGGGGAGATATAAATTAGAGGATACAACGTAGCATATATGTAAAATGAGTAAGTTCAGAAATCTACTGTCTAAGAGCTACAGATAACAAAATTGCACTTTATATGGAGTTCATGCTAGATTAGCTACTTTGCCACCAAAACAGCAAAAATCATAAATATGTAAGATGATAGATGCATGAATTTGCTTCAGTATAGTAACCTTTTTCTATCTATCTATATCCCATAACATCACATTGTATACTTTAAACATTGTGCACAATGTTTTTTTTAAAAAAGCTGAACAGCAAAATTGGAAGCAAATCCATATCTTAAAAGTAGGCTGGCCCAACTCCAAAATCTATGTTTTAACCAACATACTGTATGATTCTTTCAAAAAAGAAAGAAAGAACTTTGCTGTAATGAGACAGGAAATAACTTAGCAGGCTTTCTGTCTTATGATGGTAATATGAGAGGAAGAGGGTGATCAGAAAGACACGAGGTAGCAGCAGCCTGTAAGTAAGGCAAGAGTTGTTGCTTGTAATCCTAGCTCTACCACTAGTTAATATGCTACCTTGACTTGATAGCTTTATGGGGAAAAAAATGAAGGTAAGTGGATATTCCAGACCCATGTGTTTCCTTAAATTGGACTGTATCAATGGGCCTCAAGGGATCAAAGACTCTGAAATTCTGCAATAATGAGTACGGATGTTTATATAACCTAAGGCATGTGCATTTATATTTCCTGGCAGGGAGGGAATCTATTGCTTCAGATTTCACACAGTTCTTTAATCCAAAAATGTTAAGATGATCTCAATGACCTAGTTCAATTCCAATGGTGTGTATGTCTTTTATTTTGAGAAATAGATCTTATCTACCTTAATTCCTATCCATTATGAAGACAACCTGTATTCCTTCTCAAATACATAACATTTGAGAGGAAAAGAGCACAAATATTTTTGCATTTTGGAACATCATGCTTGTATAGTTTTCTGATGGATGTTTGTATTTTGCCTAACAATTGCCTCTGAACTTTTAATCTTTGAACAAACGCACTACGTGAGTAAACATATGGTCATTTGTTCATCAGTATTACCTAAACAGTTAAACTTACATGTATTCCATTTGTATAATTACAGAAGCTCTATACAAAAGCCAATTCATGACTGTGTATTTATATGTATATTCTCACTGTTGAATATACATTTGTCAAATATACAATTTGTTGAAATCACAAAATCTAGATTTTTTAGTACTTCTAAGCAGTTTTTATAGGCCAAGGTAGAAACTAGAATTTTTTTTCTCCATGTTCTAAAAAGAAAATAATTTGTAAAGCATATTTTAGCCAAGCAAAAAGGACAAGAATCATTTTAGAGAAACCCTGAAATACACAAGTAATCCAAAGGCAGATACCTGAGATTGGGTTTGTGCAACATACACATTCCTTGGGCTTCTAAGTAGTAATTGAGGAGGAGATGAAGGCTTTCATTTGTTTTACATAGTGAGATTTGACTATGTTCATTGAGCCTTAAAAGGAGTTTTGCCTAAAAGACAGAAATATGGGAACAAACATGCAGTGTTATATTAATAAATTTTTAACAACTGGAGCTCTAAGAACAAAATGGAAAAACCCTGACTCACAAGGTTGGCCAATTTCTAAACAATTTTCTGAATTCGTAACTTTTCAACTTTGACTGAAAAACCAAACGCAGCCCTGCTGTTTACATGCTGGAAGGACAAACACATAAAGTCGACTACAAAGTCAACAGGACATATTGTTTCTGCCAAGGTTATGTGGCTGTAAAGCACGGTAACGATCTCTCCTATGAGTGATTGCTGCTTTCTTACCAACGACACTCCCTGTTGCCCTCTGCTATTCCCAATCAGATGCCCAATTGCTAAACCTTCTCACCCTCATGACAGCAAGAGACTCCAGGTTAATACCCACTACTATTCTTGTCACAGAAATAGCAACCCACCCAGAAGGGTCTCCCTTTCTTTAGACCCTCCTCAGAATCCTCCAGCAGGTCAGGTACCCAATGCTTGCAAAGCACAGGTGTCTCTCCCTCTTGCTCAGGGTGACTTTGCCCAGTTGCCTTGTGTGTTCTCCCTTAGCAAGGCAGTCAATAAATCTGACTTTGTCAGGCTACAAACTGGAAGTCTTCGGCTAATTAGGCTTTAACACTTTCTCAATGTCAATATTTCCACCAAGGCTGATTTTAAGCTACTTATGTGATACCACAGATTTAGGGAGAGAAGAGCAATCAACTGAAGTAGAAACAACCTGACCCCAGCACACCACTGCCTGGGTTACACTCGACAGCCAGGAAAGAGATATGCTTTAATATACATCTTTGGTTTTTTTTTTTGTTTGTTTTGTTTTGTTTTGTTTTTGGAGGGAGGTGCTGTGCTGGGATCGAACCCAGGATTGCCCACTTGCTAGGCAAGTACTCTGCCACCAAGCTAAATCCCCGTGCTTAATATCCATCTTTTAGATAAGAAGATCAAGGATTTAGAGAGTTTATATAAACTGCTTATGTTCACAAAACTGGTGTCAGAGCCAGTTTGAATTAGTGTCTTTCTTATTCCATGATCATTTTTATTATTTTTGTTACTTGTTATTTTTAGTTACACATGATCTGTTAACACCACATGTTTTTCTACATGTTATATTATCATCTGTTCTTATAATAAAGTTCATGTGTGTAGACATTTAAAGACAGTGCCTTCCTGGGTTAGGTTGTGGCTCAGTGGTAAAGAACTTGCCTAGCTTGTGTGATTCACTGGGTTCAATTACAAATAAATAAATAAAACAAAGTCCATTTAAAAAACAATACATTCCTTTGCACATGCAGTACAAAAAAAAAAACTTTCTATGTCCCCATTTCTATTATCTATTGTTGCTTTACAAAACAAAATATATTAGTTTAAAGACACAACAATGTACTTTTGCTCACTTTTCCATGGTTTGCCTGGGTGGTTCCATTCCATGTAATGTGAACTGGGGTCTCTCATGTGACTGCATTCAACTGGCAATTGACTGAATACCTTGATTTCTTCTGAATGACCCCCTGAGCCATTCTACGTGGATTCTCTTTCCAGCAATAGAGTGTGGAATTTGTTACAGTATGATATCTGGGTTCTGGGATGGAGTTTTCCAACTAATGTGCAAGCCCTCAACAAGCCTTGCTCAAATCATACTAATGTCCATTGACCACAGCAAGTCACATGACCAATCCCAGAGTCCCTGTGAAAAGAGGCTATATAAGGACATTAATATCGAGAGGCACAATTTAGGGTCACCACCATGAGCCTGCCAGAGGTTCTTATTCATATTCATGTAGAGGCCTCTTTCTGAGTCAAGAATATAGCAAATAACTGCATTAATACAGTCATTAGTCCTGTGAATAATGAAAGCAGAATTGAAACTGACTTAAAGTTCCTGTCAGTATGATTCTGTGTCAGATATGCATGGCCCTATCATACAATGAGAATTCACAAGTAATAGCAAAGTCATTCTAACAAGCTAGGGAAAAGTGAATAAATCATGATCCTATAAGTACCAATGTCAGTCTACCTCAATGCAGTAAAATTAAAAGTGTCATACACTATGATAGTCATTCAAGAACAATGCACATGGCATCATCATCATCAGGATTGTCATTACAACCACTAAACTCTTAACATTTTCTCCCTGAAATTTTCATTTGTAAATCAATGGCAATTTCAGTTTGAAACCAGTTCTAACTATGAATGGCTCCACTATATACTTTTTTTTTCTGAAGTCAACTCCCCTGACAAATGCTGGGGTGTATCCCCCAATTTTGTTACTGCTTTCTTCTGTCCTTCTTATGGTGGAAAAAAAAAGTCCATTTCCAGAGAACTGTTATTGTACATCTACAATAATTATAAGAAAGATTCAATTACTCTGTTCTAAAATATTCATTGCAAATTTGTGATTTAAAGATACTTCATTTCCTATCCATGTGCAGTTTCCATATGGCATAAATATTTACAGTTAATTATGGAAACTCTCACACATTAATTCCAGTAGCATGAAAAATATATTAATAAATTTATGTTAATAATTGATTCTTTAAAAAATTATTTGGAAGTGAGCAAAGTGAGGAATATCATATAACTATTTTAGCCAGAAGCTTCAGTTTTGGGATTTCTCATTTACCCAGAGATTTTCCAAGGCCATATTTACATAATCATATGCTTTTACAAAGTTTTAAAGATTAAGCTGAGCACAAAGGTACATGCTTGTAATTTTAGGTACTCTGGAAACTGAAACAGAAGGATTGTAATTTCAAGACTTACTGGGAAACTTAGTGAGACCCAGTCTCAAAACAAAAATTCAATAGAAGAGCTGGGTTATAGATCATCATCAGAGCACTGGCCAGATCTATGGAAGGCTCTCAATCATTCCCCAGTACCGCATTAAGAATAAATAAATAAAGACTGGGGTTGTGGCTCAGTGTTAGAGCACTTGCCTGGCATCTTATATGATGCCTCCGTATTCTGTCCAATTACAATTTTTAAAAATACTAAATAAATAAATATTTTATCTTAGGATCCTTCTCCACTCTGAACTCTCCAACAATACGTGTCCCCGAGATACACTTAGTTTGGGTATTATGGTACATATTTATGTGATTTGCAGCCACTTCAACCCATAATTAGGTTACTGCCAGTCACTCCAATATAAAAAAAGACTTACAGAAATACATCCTGCTGCCAGGCATGGTAGCAGATGCCTTTAATTCCAATTCCTTGGGAGACTGAGATTTTAGGATCACAAGTTCAAGGCCAGCCTGGGCAACTTTGTGAGACCCTGTCTTGGGGTAGGGGAAATATGTTTTCTCTGTAAACACCATACATGTTCACACCTTGTGGTGACACAAAGGTTCAGGTCAGAGGTCTTATTGCCACTGAACATATCTGACAATGTCTCGAATAAAAGAGTGTCACGATGGGGAAAAAACAAAGTTTAGAATTTTTAAACT
Source organism: Ictidomys tridecemlineatus (assembly GCF_052094955.1). Taxonomy (NCBI): domain Eukaryota; kingdom Metazoa; phylum Chordata; class Mammalia; order Rodentia; family Sciuridae; genus Ictidomys; species Ictidomys tridecemlineatus. The sequence goes on along the minus strand of NC_135477.1, from coordinate 106,399,275 downwards.
AAGTCACCTTTCTGTTCTGAAGTGGCAATCAAAAATCACACCAAATACCAGTGGGAGAAAAAAACATAATGAATAAATACATCAAGCAGTTAGTTAATAAAAAAGAATTCACTTTCTTTCTGAATTTTGTTATGTTTGCGGTACTTTCAGATTTTAAATTTTTTGGAAATTATCAGGACTTCTTTTCCCCAATTTAAATAAATATTTATTTCATAGCTATATTGATCTTAGTACTTTCATATTCTCTTTTAAAAGAAAACTCCCCAATTGCAGTCAAGACATGAGGTCATTATATTCTGCATTATTTGGAGCAAAATATTAGAGAAGAGGTGAGGTTTTGGAAAGAATATTCAAAGAACTCCACCCTTCCCCCTTAATTGTTTAGACAAGATTTAGTTAAATACTAAAAATATAACAGCTATGAATCGTTTGACCAACTCATCTGCTATGGACTGAATTGTTCCCCTGAGATTCCTATGTGCCCTGAATCTCCATATAACTCTACTGTAAATGCAGCCTTTAGCTGATAATTAAGGTTAAGTGGGTCCTAAGATTGGAGCCCTGATCCTACAGAACTGGTTTTCTTATAAGAGGAAGAGACCCCATAGATCTCGCCACCATATGCAGACACAAGATGGCGCAAGAGGACATGCGCTCTCAGTGGAACTCAGCCATGCGGATACCTTAGACTCCCACTCTTGAAACCACACTCTACAGTATTTTGTTAAGGCAGTCCCACTGACTAAGACACCACCTAACTTCTAGATGGCACAGAATGTGCCCAAGTGGGCTTTGTTGCATTCTTTTTTTTAAAGCTTATAAATATTTTTAAAAATTTTTATTTAACTTTTTATTGGTGCATAATTATACACAATAGAGGGATTTATTATACTTATATATATACTTATATATATTTGTACATGTGCATCAGTTTTATCAATTTCATTCCTCAGTACCCTCCCTTTCCCTTCCCTTGACCTACTTTCTCTACTGATCTCCCTTATATTATTATTATTATTATTATTATTATTATTATTATTATTATTATTATCATTATTATTATTATTATTTTAATTAGTATGTTATAAATTTGCATATGTGGGATTTGTTGTGGTATGTTCTGACATGGACATAGCATAATTTGGTAGACTTTGTACTCCAGTGCTTTCACATGCCCTCTTCTCCTTTCTCCCCCTTGACCCCTTTCCTCTTCTCTCTTGGTCTCCTTCCTGTTTTTGTGAAATCCCCTGATTTTTAAAGCTCCTTCCCCCCACTCTTTCTTTTAAAGTTACAAATGAGAGAAAACATTCGACCTCTGGCTTTCTGAGACTGGTTGATTTCACTTGGTTTATTTTTTATCATGTCACTTCTCCACTTGACCTTGGAGCTTCCTTGCAGGATGAAGACAGACACTTGCCCATCCTGCCAGTGCCACAGGCCTGAGTGAAAGAGGAACAACACAGGTAACAGTCTTTTTGTGCTCTGAATATATAGCTAAACTCTTGCATATTCTCACATTTGTATAAAAATTGCTTTGTCCAGCCTTTTATTTATGAGTTTTGGCACTCAATTTTCTATAATCCATCTCCGTGCAAATAGGAGATGGCATATGTATGTTCCTATCATAATTCAAGTAAATATAACAATGCTGCTTCCCCACCTTCACTGTGTAACCATAGGTGTGATGGTTAATTTTGTGTGCCAGCTTGGCTAGGCCATAGTATCCAGTTATTTTTGTCAAACACTCATTTTGATGTTGTTGTGGAGGATATTTTTAGGTGAGATTAACACTTAAAACAATAGACTTTGAGTAATGCATGCTCTGAAGGCTGTCTTTCCCGTGCAAAGCAAATTGTACTAGAAAAAGAGAGGTTGGCACCAAATAGCCAAATTCTTCCACCAGGAAGCATGTCATGGTATAGCCAATCAAGGATGGCAAGACAATCCCAGCCTTTGTACCCAGTGATGGATCCTTGAACTTCGTAGAGGAAAAGAGTAGTTATTGTTATCAGGTTTGATGGGAAAATGTCATAGTGTTGGTGGGATTGCTGGTGCATGCTTTAACACTGACAAAGCAGTCAGTGTCTCTCTTTTGACCCCACACAAAGGCAATAAAGAAAGACCTGATGGTAAATTTTGATGATGTAAACACACTAGTAATACATTTTCATATACAGAGAGAGAGAGGCAATATTGACTCAATTATAAGGTTGGTACAATCCCTAGAAGCACGTAGGGAAAAAAGATTACTTTGAGTTGTGTTTTTCCCAGTGTCTTAGAGAATTCCAAGAAAATTCCGGGTACAGTGGTTCACATCTGTAATACTGGCAACTCAGGAAGCCTAGACAGGAGGATCAGAAGTTCAAGGCCACCCTGAGCAATTTACTGAGATACTGCCTTGAAATTTAAATAGAGAGAAAGTTCCAGATAAGTAGAAACCACAAGCATGTGAATCCCATTCCCTTGCAGTTCTAATATTTTATAATTCTATTTGATATTATTAAATGAGATTTCAAGGCAATTAGGAAGAATTATTAAAATTAGAAAATGTGGTAATAACTCCACATTAGGTGTTTGTGGCATACGCTACTTTTTTATTCAAGAGACTCTATTAAAGATTAGCATCTAAAAAAGACAGCTTTGCGATGCAATGAGGATTTTAAAGTCAAACATTTAGCTTCAGATCATAGTTCAGAATAGATGATACTTTAAATAATGTTTTGAAGAATTACTAACAAAGTGACTTTAAAGGGAATGAGAGGGAAAGGTGGGACTGAGGGGACGGTAGAATGAGACAGACATTATTACCCTGTATACATGTATGATTACACTACTGGTGTGACTCTGCACCATGTAAAGCCAGAGGAATGAGAAGTTGTGCTCCCTTAGTGTACCATGTGCCAAACTGCACTCTACTGTCCTATATAATTAATTAGGACAGATTTTTAAAAATAGAAGGGAAGAGTTGGCTATAGCTATAACTCAGCAGTAGAGCACTTTCCTCACACACGAGAGGCACTGGGTTCGATCCTCAGCACCACATAAAAATAAATAGATATTTAAAAAAATAGAAGGTAGACAGTTGACTAGAAGAAGGAGATCAGGAGGAGGGAGGGGAGAGAAAGGGGAGATACTGGGGAATTAAGTTGATCAAATAATTGTTTTATTTTGTGCACATATGAATATAAGAAATCTCAGTTACATATAACTATAAAGCGCCAATAAAAAGTAAAAAAAATTAAAAAGAGTTCCAACAAAGAGTAGTTAGAAGACGTTCTATAAATTAAGCTATAAAAATCAACTCAAGGCAGAATTAAAGAGTCTTCAAAGATTTTTTTTTTCAAAAGTGACTCTAAAATGTGCCTAAAGAAGGAACATAAAATAATTCTGCTTTATTACCCAAAACGTTTTGAAAATGGATCTCTTGAGGTGAAAAGGCTTTGAATAAATTTATTAGATAATACATCATACTTGCTTCTTAGAAAAAAACAAATAGAAATTATCATTTCAAGTTCCAAATTTTTTTTTTTTTGGCCTATATTCAGGATTGAAAAACCAGAGCCTCGCACATGCCAGATCAGAGCCTTACCACTGAGTTACAACCCTAGCCCACTTTCTTTCTTCTTTTGTGCCTTGTAGTTATACATAATAGTGAGTCCATTTTGATTTATTCATAAATACATATAACATGCTTTTCTCCATTTCAATCCCCAATATTATCCCCTTTCTTCTTCCCTCCCCCTGATCTACCTCTACTCTATTGGGCTTCCATTCATTTATTTATTTATTTTAATTGGTACATTATAGTTATATATAAAATTGAAATACATTGTGATATATTCATACATGCACATGGCATAATTTAGGCAACTTTATTCCTGCATTCTCCTTTACCCTTAGTCCCCTGCTTTTACTCTACTACTCTTCCTTCTATTTTCACAATATCCCCCTTTTTTATTCCTAAGTTTTCTCCAGGTTCCACATATGAGAGGAAAACATTTGACCCTTGACTTTCTGAGTCTGGTTTATTTCACTTGGCATGATGTTCTCCGGTTACATCCATTTACAACATAAATTCCATTCTTCTTTGTGGCGGAGTAGAAATCCATTGTGTTGTATATGCCACATTTTTTCATGTGAGAATCATTATTTATTAGTAGTAGTAGGAAGTTGATCTTTATTAATTTGTTTTTGTACATTTTGTGAGATGAGGTTTCTACAGCACTCATTTGTTTACAAGAAAGTATTTGAAAAATGACGTTGTATGATGACTGGATAGAGGAGCAGTCAATAAATAATTGCTCCCTGAATACATGAATAAATGAATAAATGAACACCAACTTTTCAAGTGTAGATCAAGAAAGAGACAAAGTCAAACAAGCTAAAAGCCTCACAATTTATAACATTTTAAACTTAGCCATCCCATTCCCTCACTATACAAGATAAAAATTCAAGTGTTTTTTATAAATAAAAAGTGGGGGAGAGAATTATGCAGTTAGACCAAAATAAATTTATTTCATTATATATGCAATATATTTTTTCAGTTAAAAAATAATCTTTCCTATAATTGTGGCTACCACTTCTGCACTATTTTTCTACTCTGTAAGTAATCACCAATAATCTGCATTTTAAATTGCCAGTTTACAGTCTCCATAAATACACTTGAATCTTTTCTCTGTTAATTTTCATTCTTGTCCTGTACATTCTGGGAAAGACTTTCAAATTGTTCCCCATATTATTTCATCAATAATTTATTTTATATTTCTGAGAACCCAATACTATTTCCTAAACATTTTTCAGATCCATGTGATAGATCATTTTCAGATTAAGGTCTTTCTTTGAATCTTTTATATATTGTTCAATATGCTTATTCTGCATTATATTTTCATGAGTTCTAGGTTGTTGGTAAGTGTATTTTTTCTTTTAAAATATAATTTAAATTACAATTTCTCAAAGATTATCAAAAAGTGGAATAAGCTAACTGTATCTTGATCTTACTATGGTGCCATAATGCCACATTTTCTTTATCCATTATGTATTGAAGGTTACCTAGCAGGTTCCACAATTTTAACTATGGTGGATTGTGCTACTATAAAAAATGGTATACATGTATCACTATAGTATGCTGATTTTAGATCTTTTAGATAAATACCAAGAAGTGGGATAGCTGGGTCACATGATGGTTACATTACTTGTCTTCTGTGGAATCTCCCTACAGCTTTCCAGAGTGGTTATACTAATTTGCAGTCCCACCCACAACATAAAATTGTACTTTTTTTGAAGTCCTACTTAGCAATTATCTTTATTTGTATTCTTGACAATTGCCATTCTGACTGGAGTGAAATGAAGTCTCATTGTGGTTCTGATTTGCATCTCACTGATTGATAAGGATGTTGAACATATTTTCATATACTTGTTGATAATTTCTCTTTCTTAATTTATATCTCTTTAAATCTTTTGCTCATATACTTTTTTTTAGTATCAATGATTTTGAGTTCTTTATATATTCTCATCCCTCATTCAAATTTCATTTTGAGACAGGGCCTCACTAACTTACTGATGTTCGCCTCAAACTTGTGATTCTCCTGTCTCATCCTCCCATGTAGCTTGGATTTCAGGTGTGTGACACCATGCCCTGTTTCAAATTCAAGTAGTTTTCTTAAAACTTTTTGAGCTTTTTACTTGAGGTTTCTTCAATCAAACCTTACTCTCTCCACACCATATACAGTTTAATGTGATACAGTAACATCATATTCTCTATCAAATCTAGCTTCCAAACTGCATTTTCTTTTTTTCTCTAGTGCTGCAAAAATAAATAAATAAATAAATAATAGGTTAAATGATGCTAAAGAATATGTTATATATGCTTAAAGTAATAACTTAATATCCAGTAGTACTTAATATTGCACAGTTGCATTTGTAGTATCTACCAGTTGATAAAATAAATGTCAATAAATAAAAATTAATTAAAATTTTTTAAATTATTTATTTATCTTCTGGTAGATACTAGCTGTCACTAAATTTTATACAAGCATTCTTCATACTTGAAAGAATACTCTCACTATAAATAATACACCAACATTCTGATTACCCACTATGTCACCCAAAGATGGTGTCCCTATTATCTCAGAGTGAACTCAACAAACTGAATTTATCTGAATTTCAATGTTGATCCTGAGCTTCAGTATCCCCAGTGAAGTCTTGTCACTCTATGGCACCATGAAAATCCAGTTGGCCTTTCAAACCCACCATCCTCACTTATTTTTTTAAATGCAACTGTATCATATGTTTATCCAATTAAGAGTTCTCCAATTGCACAGGCAATGACTTCTACTTCTTTTGTAGACTCAAGGACATTGCTAGGAACAGTGACACACAACTATAATCCCAGCAACTCAGGAGGCTGAGGCAGGAAGATCACCAAGTTCAAGGCCAACCTAAGCAACTTAGTAAGACTCTGTCTCAAAATAAAAACTAAAAAGGACTGAGGATGTATCTCAGTGGTAGAACACCCCAGGGTTCAATCCAATATACCAAAAGGTAAAATAAAGCAATATAACATAAATAAAGAAAAGTCCAAATACATTGGTACATGTCTACAATCCCAGAGGTTCAGGCGGCTGAGGCAGGAGGATCACAAGTTTGAGGCGAGTCTCAGCAACTTAGTTAGACCCTGAGCAATTTAATGAAACCTGTCTCCAAAAACAGGGTGGGGGAAGCTGGGGATGTGGCTCAGTGGTGAGAGGCCCCTGGGTTCAAATACCCATGCACTTCTTCCCAGCATCAATCCTAGCTGCTGATCTATTAATCAAAACTAAAGTGTAACTGGAAACCAGTCTTTTGTTTTGTATTCCTCCAGTGTTGCTCTCCTATAGAAAAAAAAAGCAGCAACAGAAAAGAATCTAGTTCTGGCAACAAATTTCTGAAAACCCAAAGTCATTATCTGAGAACAAGGGCTACAACAACTACATTAGCAATAGGAAGTACCTTCACAGGGTGCTTAATTTGTACTGGGCATCAGGCTGAGGACTTTATATTGATCATCTTGTTCATTCCCCTTAATATACCCCTGAGGTAAGTTCTGTAATTGGATGATTGTATTCTGTAAATCCTAGGGTGAATCTGACATGGAAAAGAGAACACGGATACTTGAAGAGGTCCAGCAGTCAGGATGAGAAAGACGCAGCAGCCTAGATAACAAAATCCCAGACAGGCAAGAAAATGGTCCAGCAGAGATATACTCACCTATGACTATGTGCTTTTCCCCAAACCCCCACACACTTTAGCATTCCACAAGGAAAAGGGAACATTTGGTGTATATGTGTTAGGTAAACCTGAATTAACTGGGATTGCTTCCACTAATAGATGAATTGGCATTTGTAATAAAAATTAATTGCAGTTAAGGAAAAATAAATCTATATTTTTTTGCACAGCTGCATTTGTGGAACTAAATAATAATATCACCCCAGTATTTTAGGAAGCAAAGCAAGACTGATATTCAAACATTACACACCTTCCCAAGATTTACCGAGCATTCAATGATTGTGTCTGGATTTGAAGTCATAAAATCTAAATATTCAGTTTAGATTAATAGTATCAGGGATTGAACTCAGAGATGCTTAACCAGTGAGCTACAACCCTGTTGCTTTTTTATATTTTATTTAAATATAAAGTCTCACTGAGTTGCTTAGGGCCTTGCTAAATTGTTGAGGCTGGCTTTGAACTCTTAATCCTCCTGCCTCAGGCTCCTAAACCACTGGGATTATAGGCGTGCAGCAGCACACCCAGCCTGAGTTCACTTTTCTGAATATTGGATATGTAAAAATTCCACAAGAGTAATTTAGATACTCTGGCATTAACCTGACTCAATACTGTTTCTTCCAGAAGTTACGTCCTTTCTGTATACTCTGAATCACCAAGAAAGGTGCTAATATATTTGGATTATATGCCACTGTACCCAGCTTGAATTTTATTTCTACAGTGTCTCATAGAAATATAATTCAAGCTGGGGACAATGGCGTACACGTGTAATCACAGTGGCTGGCGAGGCTGCAGCAGAAGGATCACGAGTTCCAAGCCAGCCTCAGCAAAAATAAAGGTACTAAGCAACTCAGTGAGACCCTGTCTCTAAATGAAATACAGGACAGAGCTGGGGATGTGGCTCAGTGTTTGAGTGCCTGAGTTCAATCCCCGTACCAAAAAGAAAAGAAAAGAAATATAATTCAAGCTACATATTTTTAAATTTTCTAGAAGTCACATATTAAAAAATTAAGAGAAACAGATAAAATTAATTTTCATAATATATTTGTGTTAAATATACATCTAAAATATTATCATTTCAACACATAATTAATATTTTTAAATTTTCAGCAACCTAGTTTCTGAAATGTGCCTGGAACAGAATAGTGAAAGAGCTGCCCAGCTCAAAATTAGAGATACTGAGCAACCATATCAGCACTGTTTTGGAAACTTTGAAAGACTATAAAACAAGAATAAACATTCTCTCCTCTTTTTTATATTTGTTAATTTATTTATACTGATGATTAAACCTTGGGTTGCTTTACCATCAAGCTATATCCTTTTTGGGGGGGTGCAGGGGGGGAGACAGGGTCTCTCGTGGCAGAAATTTTCTCCTCTTGGAGATGAAGTCAGTGCAGGTCAAGGAAGTCAAGGATCCCAGTGAAACTTTGTGTAACTAAAGCAGTAATGCATCAGGAGTGACCCAGACTTCTCTAGCTACAGCATAGGTCTAGTTAGTTTATCTCCCTTTGCCAAGGACGGTCAGCACCCTTGTGGCACACACTAACCACCAACCTGTGCACACATGAGCAGGTAACACTAAGCCACTAGCATATCCCCAGTCTGTGTGGTGGCTGAAATAATTTAATTTGAATACTTATAGAAATTTATGTCCACTCTCGGAGATCTTTGAGATAGGTACATGTGGCTGGCTGCCACAAAGGCAGGTGTAGGCAAAATCAGGAAAGTAATCTACATGACTAGCATTCTGAGCCTATTTTTTTCCCTATCTTTGTGCAGTTTGGGCATGGGTCATGTGCCAACTCATTGTCATTAGCATCTTAGCACTCTGCTGATCTCACTATGGTTCCTTAGATTCCAGCTCCTCATAAATGTTCAGTGACTGCTCAGTTAATTTTTCTTCACCTCAAATAGAAAAATTACTATGTCAGTGAAGAACGAGCTGAGGAGGATGAGCCAAAAGAGACTACTATTGTGGGAAAAGCCAAGGAAAGAAATAGGAGGGATGTCAGGACTGTGTCCAAGGGCCCATCTTGCAATGGTAGGCTTCCATGCTTCAAATGATGGCAATAGATCCTGACTTTGTATCTGAAAGGATAAATTCTGGATGGGTATAAAGTCCTCAACTGAGAAGAAAGGGAGCAGAAAGACTTGATATTCCGTTAATTAATTATTATCAATGCTACTGAGAACCAATGATCCCATTTAGCAAATCAAAATGTTGACAGGCAATTAATTTGCTTTATCAAGGTTTTTGTAATATCTCAGGTTTGCCTTAATATAAATTTAACTCAGTTTTTTTAATCTCCTGAATGAACAGGAAGTAAGTCACACTGTTTTGAAATCCAAATTTATTTTGCATAAATAATAGGAAAGTGTTTTATTGTTTCAGATCCCTCTAAACAAATTTCAAGAAAACTTCTAGTTAGACTAACAGCAGGTGCATTTATCCACAAGAGGGCGCCAGAAACTGACATTCCTTAACCTGAAGAGCACTAGTGATATTTCTAAATTGATGACAAAGTTGAAAGAGAGAGAGAGAGAGAGAGAGAGAGAGAGAGAGAGAGAGAGAGAGAGAGAGAGAGAGAGAAACAAAAAACATTAAGGATATGTATCTGATTCACTTGCTCACATTATGCTAATGCTGAGACAGTATTGGAATCTCCATGGTGATTCAGAATGTTAAATGTGTAACTAACGACATCTGAGCAATAGAGATAGTGGCATTATCCTATTCAAAATTGCCTTACTGAATACAGTGGGTTTGTTTCTTTTTTTTAATGAATTAATCTTAGTGGGTTTTACTCCACTTAAAAGAAAACTCAAGATGGTGTTTCAATTATTAGAATCATTGGCACATGTTCTTTTCTGCAATTGCCAAAGTGTTCTATAAAACAATAGAAAGCATGACAAAGTACCCACTATGGTGTTTCATTATTAATTTGCTAAGCAATGCCAATTTTAAGGATTTGTGTTTGAGATGAAGCTGTAATGTAAAGTACAAAAATAACATTTTATAATATTCTGTTATGAAAAGAGAGTAACAAAATTGCTCAAAAGGGGGGAGAGGCAGAAATGTGATAGTAAATTACAGTAGAGATTGATTTAAATAATTCTTTAAAAAGTTATTGGTATCAAGGAACTAAAGGTTCAGCTAACCTCAGGAAATTCAGCAGAAAAATATGAAACTGGTGATTCTTATGGCAAATGTATGCAGTATAATTTTATTCACATTTTAACCTCTCGCGCCTGTATTTAATTACTCTTACATGTTAATAGTAACAGTGTTAATGAGTTTTGTCTTTCATTATACTTTGTATTTCTCTTTTCAACATCTAAATTGTAACCTGAGGACCACACCCTTTATTATGGACCTGTGAGGTACTATAGTCGATAGTCCTAAGGTTTTATTGTGAGCCAGTCAAGCAAATGCAACAGAATTTAAAACAATAAACAAAAAGCTCCTGTTTGATAGAGCAATAAGTTCCACCCTTACGGAATTCACAGCAGTGGAAACTTGGAGCAAGATGTCTCTTTAATTCATGCCTCAGTGTTTTCATTTTCCACTGTCACATATTAATTACCCTGACTCATGGTGATTTAAAACAACAAGTATTTATTATCTCATAGTTTCTTTGGTTCAGGAATTTAGGAGAATCTCAACTACTCAGAGGCACTGAGTAGACTGCAGTCACCGTATCATCCCAAGCTGTCGTCATTTGAGAGTCTCCTCCAAGATTGCTGACTCACATGGTAATGGGAAGGAGTTCTGCAGAGGGCTGTGTTAGTCCCCACAAGGCAGCAGTGTCTCCCAGAGAGTCCCAAGAGTGTGGGGCAGAAGCTGCATGAGTTCCATCACCTCTCCTCAAAACACAAACTCCATCACTTCCACAATATCCACTGGTTACCCAGGTTGGCCCTTTCCAGTTTTGGAGAAGACTCCTTAAGGACATGAACACCAGGAGGCTAGTATCATTGAGGGGCATCTTGAAAGCTTGCACTATACCCAGATCCTCCAGTATTCAAGGTATTTATAGCATCACCATATGGCCAATCTAGATATAGGCAGAGAACTATCTCTGCCAAGGACTCTTTTCTGTCTCCCTCCCACAGCTTTTGTGGCCTTCTTTGTATCCTCTTCTCACCCTCTGCCCCCTCAACCAGGACTCCCAACCCCAAAGCTGTTGCTGAGACTCTCCTTATTTAGCTCCTTTATATTCCATTACCAGGTTGTTTCAGAGATTTTCAGTTGCTGAGGGAAGGAAAAGAGAAAAAAAGACCCTTCACTGAAGTCAGTCTCTCCAAGTCTCAGCATAAAACCATTGCTGTTTCCTACCACCAAAATTAATATCTTTTCATTAATCTCTTGCACATTATTATACTAAAGAATAACTGTCTCCTCCTTGAGTCAAATTTTCTGCTTTCTTGGTCTTAATATTAGGCTCCAGGTGGGACAGACAGTGGGGAAATGAGTGAAGAGGAGCAAAAACCCACATTGCCACACAATAGTTGCAATATACAAATTACTTAAGAACTGTACCTTTGGTATACATCCTGTCTAATGAAATATAAATCCACAAATGCAGAGACTACTTAGAAGAAGATTAGAGACCTACTGAAGGAGTCTGTGAAATGAATTCAGTGAACAGTGATGTCTCCTGGATGTTTCCCTTCATCTGCTGTGTGAGCTGGGAGAGTGGTATATGGCCCCCAAAAGCAAACGAAGTGAAAGGAGCCCTAGAAGAAGCAGTCCAAGAGATTGAGGTTTTCTGGAGGAGATAAGTCACTCCTCAAGCAGAAGTTTATTGAATGGCAAAAATATTTAGGCACATTCATGAGAGAATTTGGCAGGCCATGAGGCTCTGACATCTGTTTCCAGGTGTTTGGAAACACACAGGAAGGTACTGGCTTAGATCATATTGGGAGCCCTAAATGAATGTGTAAGCAAAGACATCCAGGAGAGCCCATAATGGCACAGACAGAAATGGCCCTTGGTGAGACCGGCAGGTGAATGGCATGGGCTTACAGTTTTTTGTTTTTGTTTTTGTTTTTGTTTATTTTGTTTTGTTTTGTTTTGATTGAGTAAATAACTTTCCTAACACATTTCACATATACAAGTGATTTCAAAAAGGAAATACATGAGTTTTTCCATTTTCATGTACTCTATCTGCCTGGGAATACAACTTCATGAATGCTGGGCCAAGAACTTAGAACAGGGAGATTGGGAAACCTCAACAAGCAAGTATATTGCAAACACCAAGGGACTATGGTACAGTAAGAGAGGAAAGTAGAAGGGTTGATATGACAAAATCACCAAATATTCAAATATGGAAATGTTACAGTAAAGCCCATCAACTTCTATAATTAATATCAATTAATATTTATAATAAAAAGTGAAAACAGAGAGAGAAAGCAGGAAATTCATTTTGAATCTTTCTTTTTCTTTTTTATTTTATTTGTTTTAATTAGTTACTCATGACATCGTTTTGAATCTTGAATGTCTCCCAAAGGCCTGTGTGTTGACGCCTTGGTTCCCATCCCATGGTTTTATTGTGAGATGGTAGAAAGTTTAGGAGGTTGGGTCATTGGGGCATGCCCTTGAAGGGAATGTTGGAACCCCAACTCCTTCCTGACTTCCTCTTTTCTGGTCACCACTAGATGAACACAGTTGCTCTACCATCTACTCCCACCATGATATACTGTGCCACTATCGGCCCAAAGGCAGCAGGATCAACTGACCTTGGACTGAAACCTCTGAAACTCTGAACCAAAGTAAATCTTTTCTCCTTTTAAGTTGATTATCTCAGGTAGTTTGTCACTGTAGCAGAAAGCTGATGAGCACACCAGGTATCTAATTCCAGAGTCTATGATCTTAAGCAGTGTGCTTTTCTGCCTCCTTTTTTTACCATTTTACAATTTATCACATACTCTGCTTCCCACCAGGATGCTAGAAGAGCTGGATACAGCCTAGTGACTGAGAAGAGGATTTGAAGAGCTTTTGAAAGAAGACTGAAGAACAGTTAACACCTCCCCCATCCCACTCACACACTGATCCCTAAAACAGATTCAGGGCTGAGCCCAAAGGGAAAAAAGTCTACATTGGAAGCAACATTAGAATGTTGGTTTAGAATGGACTTAACACTTGTTAATGATTTTTATGATCTGTTAAAATTGCTATCAAATAGTGAAGAAGGGAAAAGCTAAACACCAGGTGCAATGTATGGCAGTGCAAAAATGAACCTATTTTCTGGTGTATGATACTGAATACAGAACTTTCAATAAATATTTCATTTTAATAGATAGTTTTAATAGCTTGAAACAGATAAAGTTGTACTTATCAATCAGCCATGGAAATCAATAAATTCACCAAGGTGTGGCCAAGATTAGTATTAGTCGTAAGTATACCAAAGTATAAGTCTGGAAAGACTTTAGAAGTTATCTATCTAGGGGCTGTGGATGTGGCTCAAGCGGTAACGCGCTCGCCTGGCATGCACAGGGCGCTGGGTTTGATTCTCAGCACCACATAAAATAAAATAAAAGATGTTGTATCACCGAAAACTAAAAAATAAATATATAAAAAGAGAAGTTATCTATCTAGTTGTGAAGTCTGAACCAATAGTAAAAAATGGCTGGGCACACAATGTAAATGAAATACAAATAGAAATGATTACTTGCAATAGAAGTTTTCAAAAAGTAATTGAAGTTTAATGATGACTTAATAACAGAAAAGAATACACTACCAGAATATTTATTTGTATTTTTTAATTCACAACTTCAAAATTTTGCAAGTTCAAAAATTGTGTTTCCTTACTAATTCATCTTTTAACTTCAAAACTGGCAGTAATAAAATGACTTAAGGTAATCAAACTAATGAAGACTGTGGAATAAACGACAACATATTCTAACTTCCAACTTAGAAAAATTTGAAAGAAGTTGGACATGGTCCATTTTACTTCTACATCCAGATACAAACAATCCTTGAAAATGAAACAAATGTTCCTCAAACAACTTCCTTTCTAGCAAGTTACACCTCAAAACTCTCTCCTCGGTTATTGAGAAAAAAAAAAAAAAAAAAAAAACTCTGTCAAGAACACTGAAACTATTTGGACCAAATTATTTTTACTCTATTCATCATAGTGAGTCAGAAAAAACTATATCGGTAGGGTTTTTTTGTTTTATTTTGTTTTGTTTTGATTGAGTAAGTGGGCTCAAGAAAAAAAATCTTGTTAGAAAGGCTAAATTGACTAAAGAATGTTTAAGGTTAACAAATTCTCAAGAGGATATAATCTCCAAATTAAAAAAAAAAAAAAAAAAAAAAAAAACGAGTTCCTGAAACACTTTGAAGGAGCAGAAACCTTAAAAGGAGGCTCAGTCTGGGGTTTGTAATTGTGTTCACAATTGTGTGACTTTGTAATGGTGTTCACAGATGACACAAATATGACAGCTACCTCATTTTGTTCCTTCCTGACCAACTGTAATTTTCAAATTTTATACTCTTTTTTAAAATTAATCTCCCCATTTTTAGCACAAAATTAAAGAATCACAACTCTTGCTTTTCCACCTAACAACAATAAGATGCTAGGCCATAACTCCAAAAATTCTGATTTGTAATTCATCTTGGATTAACATTGGATATTAGTAGTTTTTGAATTGCCTCCCTGAAATAAAAAAACACAAAACACAGCTCTCATTCATTAGTATGTGCAAGTGTGACTTAATTGCTTTCCTACAAAGGCTTGAGCAAAAAAAACAAAGATAGTAGATAGATGTAAACCTCCAGTTGAAACTTCAAGCAGAATCTGTCTTTATAATCCAATAATCCTTCAATTCTATAACTATGCTGCTTCCTGGCCATCCACTATAATTTTCCCAGTATAATACATATCCTAATTGTGAATTAAAATGGTCATAAATGAGTCATAAAAGCTGTTTTCAAAAGCACTAAACACATTAGGTGCCCAGACACTAAGCATGTGTTGAAGCTTTACTAAAACTGAAATTAAGGCATTGTTTTTACTTCAAATGATTCTCATTACAAATCTGTCCAGCATTCATTGGAACAGCATTTTTGTAATGACATTTCTATTCAGATGCATTCATATTAGTTTCGATGTATATTCCAGTTTAATTCACCATTGGTTAAAAATTAGTTGGTGATTCTTTAATTGCCTTATTTGGTTGGGAAATTAGTCCTCACTTCTTTCAGAGTAGCTCTGAGGCTGGCATAAACAAGAGTCCTGGGTATACACAGAAGAGTCTATTCTCTTATTTTGCTACCTAATCCCATCGTCATTATTGCAGTTGGATTCTCACTTATTGAGAAAATAAAGAAAAAAATTCTTCTCCAGTTATAATGTGGCACATAAAACTGCACAATGATAGCCAAGAGAGTCATGGAAATGCAGTAGGAAAAATCATTTTCATTTTTTAAATATAAGATTGTTTTTTCAATCAGCAAGTTCATTCTGGCTTTAATCTAACTGCTAATGTTAAAATTAAATATTAGTATTGATGCTTTTTATTCAATAAGAATAATAGTTTTTATTACTTAACCAGAGTTTATATTACCATTCATATATCCTCTCATTCCTATGGAAAGTCTAGGAGGCAGAATATCTTTTTTTTTTTCCCCCCCATGCTGGAGATGGAATCCAGGGCCTTGCTCTGCTGTGCAAGCACTCTGCCACTGAGTTATATACCCAGTCCCAGAACATCCCAATTTTATGGGCAGGCAAGTTAAGACTCAGAAATAGTTAATGATTTTTCCAGTGTCAAACATAAATATATGGCAAAGACAAGACCAGATTCTTACATTTCTATAGCTCATTTCTCTCTAATGTAAATGTTAACATATGTCAGTCAAATGCAGGATTATTACCCTCCTTAACTGATCAAGTAACAAGCACTTATCATTTCCTAGCTCTGTAGTATCAGGCCCCATAAGAGTGTGAAAGAATAATAATGGTTCTGGAGAATTTAAAATATGGTTGTGTCTTGCTAAATGATCTAATTTTGGTGAGTGTTAAATTTTAAATTCTCATTTTCTAAGTTAATATTTTCAATAACATTATGGCAGATGCAGGCAAATGGGAATATGAGAAATACTATAGAAATTATGATCTACTTGCTTCAACAAATGAAGAGTTTAAAAAAAGAAAGAAAACGGAAAATGAGAGATAGGAAACATAGATTTAAAAAAAAACTGTTAGGAAATATGTCATCCAAATTTAAAGTGTGGGCCTTGTTTAGATCCTAATTTGAATAAATCTGCTGTGAGAATGTGAACACTGACTTAGGCATACAATGAGAGCAAGGAATCTGATCATTTCTTTGAGGTGTAATAATGGTCCTCAAATTTGAGAGATAAAATTAAAATATGAGCAGCCAGTTAATAACATATAATAATTGCTGAGCATTTCATAATTCCAAAGACTGGGCTAAATCTATTTTGTATACTACTTCATTTAAAACTTATAACACTAAACACTGTCTCTTTATGGATGAAAAACTGAAGGTCATATTCCTTCAGGGCAAGACACAAAATCACTGAGCTAACAAAAGTCTCTACTAATATTTAAATCCAAATCTGTCTCATTAAAAGCTCAAGCCTAAGTCACTCTGTTTATTGTATTTTTATCTACTGAAGATGTCTAATTATGTTTTTAAAGGTAAAAGAAATAAGAAAAATTTTGTGATATTCTTTTTGATACCAGAATTATCAAAACTTTTACTGCTACCAAATAGATAAGAAATGTCTCTCAGAAAGCAACCTAGATTTTCTTTTGATTGTCTCTGTAAGGAATTTGAGGAATTTCTTAGGGGAGGCAGAAACATTGTTCTTCTCCCAAATTGGTTCTATAAATTCAGCAAGTGAGTGAACACATTCAGGAACAAGGGATACGGAAGAACTGGCATTTAAATCACTTCAACTTCAAAATGCTTTGTGCTCTCTAAATCCTTTTGATCATTAAGCCAGCGGTAAATGGATGTCTAAGTTAGAACATTTTGAGGAATATTTTCTAAAAAAAAAAATTTAAGAAATACTGCTTCTTTGAACAGAATAAGTTCTTCTCCATTTATTTGAAGGCAGATAAAGCAGTGCTCCAAGGAGATACTCTATTGTCACAAATGAGAATTCTTTACAAGTCTTAGAAAATAACTGAATGTGGTAAAACCTGAGGAATAGAGGGATAGGATTGGAGAGATGATACTTCAAGAGAAAGAGACAGCAATGTTTCTCAGATGAACATTTTTGTCCTAATATCACTCCCATGAGGGAGAATGGTCAGAGCTAATTTTAATGCATTATTTTTTTTAATTGGAAGGGAAAAAAGAACTATTGCCTGAGCTCCCATCACCCCACCTCTTTACATCTATGCCAGTGTGTGTGCTATTCATGGCAATGATGTACATATGTAATACTTTAAGTTTGTAAGATACATGCAAGAGTCAGCAAAAGTACATTATATCCTACTAGTTCTTATAATCCCATCTCCAACAAAAGGGGAATTTTCAGGTAAAAAGAAATACTTCTCTTGGTCAACTCTTAAAATTACAAAAAAAAGATTTTATAAAATATTCAAAGAAATTTAGAATAGGGAATAATTCAGAAATCATCTTGTCAAATGTTCCTCTTTTGTATGAAGAAAAACCAAAAGAGGGTTTGGTTTTTAGTTGACTCTGCATATATTGTCCATTTCCATATTTGTTGTCAAGAAAATATTTGAGTAGATTATTGGATAACTTGCTTAAGCAGATACAGTGACACATGTCTGTAAACTCAAGGACTCTGGAGGCTGAGGAGGAAGAATTCCAAGAATTCCAAGAATTGGCCTGGACAATTTATTGAGACCCTGGAAAGGAATGGGGATCTATCTCAGTAATAACACACCCCTAGATTCAATCCCCAACCCCCAAAAATAAAAATAAGAAAAAATTTGCCTGAAGTAATAATAGAACTAGTTAACAGAAGAGCTTGAACTAGAAATAAAACTTCTTTCTCCCAAGGGCCATTTTGGAACAACTATGCTTAACTTTCAGAGTAACTGTGCACATTTTAACTAAATCCTGTTTTATGGCATTAAAAAAAAATGTGCCATGGGATAAAAATTTTCAAAATATTATTTATGTCTGTTTTGGTTTAGATATGAGGTATCCCCCAAAAGCTAGTGTGTGAGACAATGCAAGAAAGTGAGACAATGCAAGAATTGTTTCATAGTGAAACAATTGGGTTATGAGAGCCTTAACTTAATCAATGTGCTAATCCCCTGACAGTGATTAACTGAGTGATGACTTTAGGCAGGTAGCGTATGGATGGATGAGGTAGATCAATGGGGCCTGTCTTTGGGGTACATATTTCCTGCCTGGTGAGTGGAACTCTCTCTCTCTGCTTCCTGATTGCCATAGCCTGAGCTTTTTTTCCTCCACCATGCTCTTCTGCCATGATGTTCTGTCTCTCCTCAAATACAAAGCAATGAAGTTAGCCATTCATGGACGGAGACCTCTGAAACAATGAGCCCCAAATAAACTTTTACTCCTCTAAAATTGTTCTTATCAGGTCTTTGGTCACAGTGGAAAAAAAAAAAAAAAGCTGACTACAACAATGTTGTAAGAACAACCTAGGGGGAAAAAAAAAAAAAGAACAACCTAGGTTTGAAAATGTATTTTTTTTTTCTATATTTCAAATGAAGCACTAGCTGGGCTTGGTGGCACACACCCATGTCCTCAGTGACTCAAGGGGCTAAGGCAGGAGGATCATGAGTTTCAGGTCAGCCTGGGAAACTTAGTAAGACCCTGTCTCATAATAAAAAATAAAAAAGGACTGGGATATAGCTCAGTGGTAAAGGGTCTCTGAATTCAATTTCCATTGCCAAAAATAAATAAATAAATAAAAATTTCTAACATCTTCAATATAAACTAGACTTTAAACTTACCAGGAAAAATTTTCTTTAAAAGACCTAAATTACCATGGAATATAAGTTTATTAAATTGTACGTATTTTTTAAAAATCTTATCCTAAAGATATTGACTAGACAAGTAATTATTCCAGATTACTAAATTATTCATCCCTGTAAGACAAACATGTGGGAGAATGCAAAATCTTAACACATCTGAAGGTTAAATCTTAGACTTGAAACCAAGAGGAAATACAATGTAATGGATGAATATAATCAAGTGAAAAACAAAAGAGCTGGTCTGAAGTAACTCTCTTTGGTCAAATTTAGGACAACCGGACAGCAAAATAATAATAAAGTCAATAAATTATAATGCACTGAAAATTTTTAATCATTTATGGGATTAGTAAGGAAACAGAGACATAGACACAGACAAAAAGAGAAGAGTTAAAGCTAGTTTGGCAAACTATTAACAACTAGTAAATCTAAATAAAAGATATATAGAATTTATTAAACTTTTTACTTATTAAACTTTATAAGTTTATTAAACTCTTTTAAACACTGTGGTTTGAAATTTTTCAAAATAAAATGTTGAAGAAAACATTAGCCACCTCCCCAGCCTTGTATACATACAAATGAAAGGATACAAGTATTTATCTCTTGTTAAAAACCAAAATTCAATCAAAGAGGCTCAGAGGCAATCAGTTTAAGCAATAAGTTATGATCATAACTAGAAATCTTGTACTCAATAAATTTTATTGACATTACCAGTTTTTAAAAAAAGAATACACGTTTAGACTAAAAGTGGAGTAGTCTGCTTGTTATCTACGAAAGGAGATTTTGGAAAGCCTAATTTGAGTGGCACTGGGTCTACAGGACTCTCAAAAAGGCAAAGTGGTCTGACAAACCAAGAAATTTGACTTAATTTGACAGTTAATACATCATTATGGAATTGGGTGTATCAGGTACCCCCTAGGTGGCACAAGTCACTAAAATCATCTGATTCTCTGCTGATGGAAATAATCATATAGATTCTGGTACGGGAGAAGAACTACACTGGTTGGTCAATATGCTCTATTTGGCAGATATATTTCTGTTGACGTTTTGATATATCCAGCTCCTCTAGTGTTTGTGTACATGGTTACACATATCAAGATGATTAAGAAAACATTGTATACCTAAGATTTTGAACATATGAACATGGGCAAGAAAGCAAAGGCATAATGGATTTCAGATTTTCATCAATTAGTACCTTTATCTTACTCCTAATTATCTCTGAAGTGACCCTGAAATTTCGTAGTAACATCAATAAGAAATTGGTATCGAAGGGTAAGATACAAACAGGATTTTGATGTAATAAATATCTTCAGAAAAGACAAAAGTACTTTGACCTATTTTCCTTTAGAAGAAAATAGAGACTTAGTGAAGAGAGGAGCTCTCGAGGAGACAGTTTTTCCATCTCTCATCTGTGTGTTGTGCTAAAGACTCTTTAATTTCCACAGAAATGAGTGAGTTAACATTAATTTCTTCAGCCAGGTGTAGTGGCACACATCTGCAATCCCAGCAGCTGAGGAGGCTAAGACAGGAGGATCACAAGTTCAAAGCCAGCCTCAGCAAAAGTAAGGTGCTAAGCAACTCACAGAGACAAAAATAAAAGTTCAACCCCTGGTACCCCTCCCCCCAAAATTTAATTTCTTCAACAGTTTTCCAGAACCTATTACATGCGAAGCTCTACTCTGGGGTTCAGCACTGTCCACTATACTCACAGAGGTCTTATATTGTCTATTATTCATTTTGAAATTTTTCAACATAAACAACATCAACAATTTCTCTCACAGCAGCCCTTGTCTCCCAAACACATTCTATTTTGTATGTTACACTGGCCTAAATAGAATATCAGATTAATTCAATTTTAAGCCCAAAAGAAGACAAACTAAGAGGATCCCTTAAATCTAGAAAAATCTAAATCAATCTTACAACTAAAATTTTCGAGAGAAGATTCCCCCCCAAGATATGCTAGATCTTTGGTTGTTATCCTGTAACAAATGTTGACCATATTAATTATCTCTAAGGCCACCTACTAGACAGTGTCAAGTTCTGTCTGAATACTCAAGGACAGAGTTAATGGTAGCAAAGTGGGAAGTCAGAGGATGTTAGCATTGTAATATAGCTAGCTTGTGGGAATCATCTCAACACCAAATAAATGCTACAAATGAATCAAAAACACTAAACAGGAGTTGTGGAACACCATGGGAATACCCTGGCAGGAAGAGATTACATCAAATGAAGCAAGCACTACTTTATAAGGGAATATAATGGGTAGAATAAGAATAGTGATTGATATATTTTCAGAAACTAAGAGGTCTTTACATACTACAAGAAACAGGTAAGAAATTAAATACATCATAATAATTATTCCCAGATAACCACAATGGCATAAGACAATGGGAATTATTTTTTGAATTATTTTTAATGCAATATAAATTATAGAGCAGCCACTTTAGTTAGGGTCAGTTAAAACTCTGAAGACAGGTATATATTCAGTAAATTATCCCCAAATTATGGAGATACAGGGAAAAAATTTACATTTACCTTATCTTTCTAGAATAAACTGTGGCCTAAAGCAATTAAATAGCCCCGGTTGAAGAGGAAATAGTCTACTTGACAGAAGAAAGCTAACTGTGGAAATAAATGGTAGAATTACAAATATAACTATTTTGCAAGTCCTGACTACATTACAGATTTAGCCAATTATTTTCAATTGACACTTAGAAATACTAGGTAAATGACTTTCTTAAAAAAATATTTTTTAGTTGTCAAAGAACCTTTATTTTTATTTATTTATATGCAGTGCTGAGAATTGAATCCAGTGCTTCACACATGCTAGGCAAGCGCTCTGCCACTAAGCCACAACCCCAGTCCAATGGCTCAGAAATTCAGTTTCAGACCAAAAAAACATAGGTCACAAACTGAGAAACATAACTTTACTATGGAAAAATCAAACTTTCACTGCCTTAACCCCGTTGTCAAATTTAATGTCCCATCGGTAAAACAACCAGACATCTGTGACCCACAATGTTATGTAATGTAAAATGTACCACATCTTCTATGATTTCAATTTTGACAAATATGTTTAACTTGAATTTATCAAAACCTTCAGATTATAGGGATGACAGAATAAAGGAACAAGTAAAACACCACCACAAGAAAGGGATCAAACAAGACAAGACGTTCCACAGGACAGCTGGAAGGACCTCAGCAAATCAGAATGTTATCATAAAAGGTGTCTTTGAAGAATGCAAGAGACTCGCAGGATTTAGCAAGATGTGTTTGAATTAGATCTTGGTTATGTAAACTACCTGCAAAGGGATATTAGGAGAAATTTAAATATGGATTGAGTATTACATGATAATAATAAACTAATAATTTTTTAATTATGATAATGTCACTTTAGGTAGAAAAAATGATGTAGTAGGACATAATGTGATATTTACTTTACATAAAATAAATCACCACAAGCTCTGTGATATAGATGTACAAATTAGCTCTTATATAAAATTTGGAAGACTATCAAAAGCCCTTTAAAGGTAGCTGCTCCTAGTTTTCAACTACCTACATTTCTAGGTATCTATTAAACAACATACTAAAAGGAATTTTTTTTGCATTGGTTAACTGGTAGCTGTTATTCTGTAGACACCCTGACACTTAATTCTGCCTTCTACAAAACTTTTATGCCAGTTACTTGTCAGAGGACCTAAAAAAAGAAAGGCAGCTAGACTTCACTGAGAATACAGACAAATGGCATGACTCTGTAAACATTTGTTGAGGGCTGGGGTTATAGCTCAGTGGTATGGTGCTTGCCTAGCACATGTGAGGCACTGGGTTCAATCCTCAGCATCACATAAAAATAAATAAATAAATAAAGGTAATCTACAACTTAAAAAAAATTTTTGAATGTTTGTTGAGTACGAAAATTCATTCTGAGGTCTGTTCATTCCTTTCATTGTAACATATCACCACATAGTTACCTTATGGGAAAAGAGGCAAATACTCTCCTCTCCTCCTACATCTAATTATTGGAAGTCTGTAACTACCTATCAAACAAACTAACTGTGAATGTGCAAGGTAGCTAAAGTCAGTTTGAAATGTCTAATGGACTGCAACAGAAAGTAACTTCAAGTATCCAAATGTGAACACTCAGTTCAGAGTGCAAAAGCTCCCTCTGTGGGCCACACAGGACTGTATTCAAGGAACTTGTGTTATGGAAAGTCAAAACTCAAGACTATAAAACTGCCATTTTTCTCTAATTTAAAGGAAATTTCAGGAAATGGTTAATTATTATTTTATTAATCATGTGTATTAACATTTATGTATCTATTTTCGAACCAAAATCTAGTGCTTAGTTCAACTAGTTATTTCCCAATCCCTTGAGGTATTATTTTCCCTAAGAGAACATTACACTTCTAAAGTATATTCTCGGTATCTTTTTAACATCAAAAATGCTTTTATGTTTATTCTTTGAATCTAATTGTAAAACATTGAACCTATTATTCCCAAAAAGTAGGGGGGGGGATGTTTTATAGGACTTTGGGTTCACTCTTATTAATTGATCATAAATCACTGCTTGCCATTTATGTTAATTCTGAATAAGACCAAGAAAAATAATTTCAGATCCTTTGTTCAAAAACATTCTTGGTACTGAATCTTGTCAAAATAGCTCCCAGCTTTGTGGAAGAATAAAAGAAGAAAGAAGCTGCATAATATTAGATCATTCAGGACTTGACACTCTTGCAGAGTAAGCAACATACTTTTAAAAATCAAAGGTCAGATGTCAACCCTTCTGGCCAAGCAATGATTTGTTTTAAGATTCCATAGTCACAATTTGTTAGAACACTGTGGCTTCCAATAGTTCTGCTATTAACCCTTTATGCATGAAGAGCTTATTACAGAAAAGCAGTATATATTTTAACTTACTTTAATTTGGAAGCAATTAGATAGTACTTAATACAAATTTGCCCCCAGCTTAGGTAATAGGCCTGAACCTTAAAACTTATTCAAATATCAAGTATCTGAGGAGTATATATTTTACCTTCACCAGGAGTCCTTAGTTAAAAACAATGGCATCTAAATTACACAATGAAAATAATCCTCATATAATAGGAAAAGTCATTTATGCTAAATTGTAGGTGCCTTTGTGATATTAATTTTATATTTAAATTTACTTCAAGTGCACCTGGAATTTCTAAAGACAATGACACATAGATTTTTAAGGCTTACTATATCAGCTACACAAGTGGAAATTTTAATTTATTAGTATTTTTTATATTTTGGACTTTAGCAAAATTTATGAATAAACAAATTATTATTTCACTTCTTCCTTAGGGCCTTTGCAAAGTTAGGACTGATAAGGCCAACTGAAAAAGGCTGACAAATTTCCTCTAATACAGTATCTTTGTCATTCATGTTGCTTCCACCAGTGAAGGGTGGTACTTTGAGATATGACCATGTCATTGACCTTTTCTCCAGAGCTGAAAGCAGAAGAGGTTCAAAGTCCACTTAATTATTCCTAGTCTCTTCATTCATTTCCTACAAGCTGGGTACAGTGATGCAGTCCTGTAATCTCAGCAATTTGTGAGGCTGAAAGAGGAATACCTTAAACTCAAGACCAGCCTAGGCAGCTTTGTAAAACTCTGTCTCAAAATAAAAAATAAAAAGGACTGAGCATGTAGCTCAGTGGTAGAGTATCCCTGGGTTCCACTCCCAGCACCAGGGATGAAGGGGTGATTATTTCCCTAGAAAGTAAATTCTACTTATTAATTTTTCAGAAATGTTTAAGAAGAATTAAGGATGTAAAAAGCACAAGGAATCGAATGTCAGACTGTGGTTCCAAAATACCATAAACTAAGTGGCTTATAAACATAAATAACACACATTTCTGGAGACTGTGAAATCCAAGATCAAAGTGTGGTACATTCCGTCCAGGTGAGATCCACTTCCTCACCTGACAGCAGCACCATTCCACTGGTGGTGCATGAGGCAAGGCAGTCTGTGGGGTCTCTTTTATTGGTGCACTAATCCCATCTATGAGACCACTATCCTTCTAACTCAATCATTTCCTTAGAGACCACGTCTCTCAATATTCTCTCCTTGGGGGCTTAGGGTTTCAACTTATGAATTTTAGGGCACAAACATTCAGACCATAACAGTGGTGAAGTTTTCCAAGATTACCGGCTAAAATTAAGGTAGATAATAAACACTGTTCAGCTTTAATCTTTTTTACAATTTTTCCTACTTCCTACTTAATCTACTTCAGAAGACGGCTTCCCTGTGGCAACTCTAAACACAAATATCTCATGTTTCACTGGTTTATAATGTCCAGGAACCTCAAGTTCTTACCAATATTTGCCTCATGAAAACAATTTTCAGAGCTGGGGGTGTTGCTCAGTAACAGACTTTCATAGCATGCATGAGGTCCTGGGTTCAATTCCAGCACCACACACAAAATAATAAAAATTATTATTATTATTATTAAATAATTAATATAGTATTATCATTTAGTATGATGATAAAACAAAAAAAGCAATTCTCCCTGGTGAGCATTTCTCTCTTGTGAGTCCTGTCCACCCAAAAATCATAAAAAAATGTGTACCTGGATAAAAAGTTTCCAAGCACTCCTGTTCCTTTTTTCTAATTAATAGAATTTTTTCTTTGACAAAATTTACATGTTCACTATTTCTGAGTATTCCTTATCAGTTATGTACCATATCTTCACCAAACAGTGTCTGCCTTTCTGTTAGAAAACTTAGGGGTTTGTTGTTGTTGTTGTTTTGTTTTTGGTTTGGTTTGATTTTTTTCATACTGGGAATTTAGCCAAGGTACACTTTACCACTGAGCCACATCTCAGTCTTTTTATTTTTTATTTTGACACAGGATCTCATTAAGTTGCTTAGTGCCTCACTAAATTACTGAGGCTGTACTTGAACTTGTGATCCTCCTACCTTAGCCTCCTGAGTACCTGGAATTACAGAAAACTTAAATTTTAAAGGAATCGAATACTTTTTTGTTGTGTGTGTGTGTGTGTGCATATTATGTGCATGATTTGCACAAGCTACCTTCAAAGTGAGGTACTTATTTATTCTTTAATCATATTTTAACTATAAAATCCACATATATCTGATGGAAAGCAGATAAAAGATCTATGATCCAAAGCATAATAAAAGTATCTTGTATTTGCTCTCAATATGTTTTATATAAACATATATTTTAAACTTAATTTTCTTTTAATGATTACAAAAAATTTATACATATATTTTATTAGCTAGTTTTTCCCTAGCAACATATTAAAACAATTCTACATATCAAAAAATATTCTTTTTAATATGATTTTAAGATTCATAGTAGTTAGGGTTTTTAAGTAGTTGTGCAGTATTCATCTTCTATCTTTAGAGGTAAAAGTAAGGGAAAAAATCCATAATAGTATACACTGAACTTATTATCAACTTTTACACATTAAGGCAACTTTTACAAATGTGTACTATTTCATTTTGCATATTGAGAAAAATTAATAAGATTTTAGAACTGTTGTAAAATAAGTCAATAGGTCAACTATTGCTTTCTGTGTGCCCAGAAATAACACAGATAGGCCTAGATGGTATGGGAGCACAGAGAAGGTGCATCTAAGAAGAAAAATCACTTGCTGAGTGATGCTGACTTAAATACTGAAGGACAAGCGGAAAGAGACTGCAGCATAAGCAAAAGAATGCCTAGAAATAGTCAAGAAATATTTTACCAATTGACCTGATCATAAAAACCATTAGAGATAAAAGTCTCATTACTGGAGAATCCAACTCATTAAGTTTAGGGCCAGGTCAAGAGTCTTAGAGCATATTAAATAATGTACCCAATAAATTCCTGAATTCAGGAAAGATTACAAAATAGTTCTATTCCCTCCAACTAGAAGCCTGATCATTTTAAAGCACAGTGATAAGGCAGTGGCCATCAGTGAGGTCACTTGCCAAAAACAGTTTGTGGACTAAGTTTTGAAGTTATCCTGAAGAGACTAAATCTGAGTTCACAAACAAGATTAGCATTTTAGAAAAATCACCCTGTAAAAACTGTGTTATGAAATGGGAGGAAAACTGGTTTTGAAGAGGTTAATGTTGGAAGTCTTGAGAAATTGCACAAGCCTTAAGTAAATGAGTGGTAATGATCACAGGAAAAAGAGATGAAGAGATTCCTGGGAAGTAATGCTACAGGGATTAGTCATTGTCTGTGTGGTAGATATCAGTGAGAGGGACCTATGGAGGCAGATTGAAAGACAAGAGATTCGTAAGGATATGACATTCAAGAGGGAGAGCAGATTTAGGGGAAAGAAGGACGACGTTCACTTTTAGAAACACTGAATTCTATTGGAAATACAAGTATAAAATTAAGTCCAATACTTAATTTTATGTGATGTGGTTAGAAGCATCGATTGGGATAGAAGCATGGCAGAAGATGAGACTATGCCTCTGAGAAAGAAGAAATTTAGACCCCTGTGGAAGCCAACATTAATGGTTAAGCAGATAAGAAGGAAACTACAAAGGAGACTAAAAGGGAATGTCAACTTTTGTTTTTAAAGGCTGGGGATATAGCACAATGGTAGAGGCCCTGGGTTCTATCCCCACTACACCCTACTCCAAAAGAAGGAGGGGATGGTATCACCAGATAGAGATTTACTCAGGGAGGAGAGAATATTCATCAGTTTTACCTGCTAAGGTGAAATCAAGCAAAGTGAGAATAATAAGGCCAAGTTTGCCTCCTTGACATGTTTCTGGCCAGCTACACCAATCAAATGTTTCCTTTCTAAGAGCTGAATTCTGAATGGTGACACACAGGGAGAGAAGGTAGATAAACCTGAGTTTCATGTGATCATGAATGTCCACAGCTTCATTTTCAGTGATCCTGTGCTTTCCACCCTCAGGAGACTTGATTGGTTAGCATTTTCTTCTGTGCTATGAATTATACCAGCATCTTTCCAAAGAATATCATTTTTTTCTCCATAGTGTTTTTGTTTTCAATTTAGCTAAACAAGCCATTTTCTGAGTTAAAATAGAAGAGGGGGAGATGATTGATTACAAAAAAAAAATGTCATTGAGTAGAGACATGGAGATGAACTCTGTATAGATTGAGAAAGTAGCCTTAAGTGTACTACCATCAAGAAATGAAAGTGCAAATTCCAATTAAAAATCTTATCAGGGCTAGGTTGTGGCTCAAGTGGTAGATTGCTCACCTAGCACATGTGAGGCACTGGGTTTGATCCTCAGCACCATATAAAAATAAAATAAAGATATAAAAAGAAATCTTATCAGTAAGAGAGAGAGAGAGAGAGAGAGAGAGAGGCAGGTACAGTTCTCGCTTTGTGCCATCAGTGTGTTTAGTGAAATAGACAGAATCATCATCTGCTTAGTGTAAGAAGAGTTGCTGTTGGGAAGAAGCTTTGAGATACAGGGAAATGTTTGAACTAGCCACTGTCGATTTTTCAGGGCCACATTGACATAGCTGGGGACACAGCCTTAGTCAGGATGCAGCAATATACTTCCATCATTTGCTACTAGTATGTGATTTTTCTCTGGGAACTCTCATCTCCTGGGTTGCAGAGTCAGAGAAACAGGATGGCTAGATTAAGAGTTGAAAGTAATACTGAAAGTATGACTTAAGTAGTGGACACCAGTGTTTGAGCTGAAGACAGAAAGAGACTGATTGATTAGGAGAAAATGAAGGACTCAAAGCATATGGGGTCATAAGGTCAAAGAGCAAGCACAGTTCAAGTAAGGACAAGAAAATTAACAAAAGCAAATGTGTTGCTTAAACACAAAGTCTGAATATGAATCTCTGTGGTTGGAGGATCCACTTTTATCCACTTTCAGACCACTCTGCTTTTCAAAGTTTTAGAGTTTCTAATCTGGTTTTCTGTGATTTTCACTCACAAACTGTATGACCACTTGGTGGGGCTCTTACAAAGAAAATGTAAACCAGTTGATATTAAATATTAAGATCCCCTGAAAAACTAAGATTCTATGAAATTATGCAGTTTATTTTAGCACAGTTCAGTAAGTGGTAGTCTTGCTGAAAATTATTCCCTCCCCCACCCCTGCCACCATTGTTATGACCTGCCCATTCCAACTTGCTTCCAGTAGAACAGCGGTCCTCTGAGACTCTAAACAACCAAGATTTTTGAAAGATTCTTTGCTCTTAACACAATTTCTATTCCCTCTATGACTAGGTTAATCCTAATCCTTTTTAATTAGTTCTCCACTGGCAGTAGAAATATTTTTATTTCTTTAAAAAGAGACCATATCCAGGTATGGTGGAACAGGCCTGTAATCCCAGCTAGTCTTCAGGAGGCTGAGGCAGAAGGATCATAAGTTTGAGGTCAGTCTGGGCAATTTAGCAAGACTCTGTCTCAAAATAAAATAATAAAAAAGGGCTGGTGATGTAGCTAAGTAATAGAGCACTCTGGGTTCAATCCCTGGTACCACACACACACACACACACAGAGAGAGAGAGAGAGAGAGAGAGAGAGAGAGAGAGAGAGAGAGAGAGAGAGAAGAAAAAGAAAAGAAAAGGCATAATCATGACATTCCTCACTTAGGTCTAACCTACAAATAACACCTTTAATCTATTTTATCTTACAGGTTTGAAAAAAAAAACCTATGGTTTAGTTCCACACCTTTTACTGCTGACTATGAAATGATGATCAAATGCATAAATTGCCACTTTGCTTTTATTCTGTAGCAGCCATGTATTAAAATTGTAAGGCTAGTAATTACCAGCAATGAGACTGGCATTATCTGCTGTGACTTCCTGCTCAATTTTACTTCAAAAGTGTCCTAGCTGGTTACCTTACTTTGATGGTGATATTTGTTCAAGTGCCACAGACTACTTATTCTCCTGTCTTTGTCACGGCGGTCCTCCATAATGTGCCTTTGCTACATGAAGACAGTGTGGCTAGATGGGTGGGCATGGTACACATCTGTAAGTCCCAGAAACTCAGGAGGCTGAGATAGGAAGATCACAAGGTCAAGGTCAGCCTCGGCTACTTAGCAAGACCCTGTCTTAAAAAAAAATGAACAAATGAATGAATGAATAAGAGGGCTAGTGTAGCTCAGTGGTAGAGCACCACTGGGTTCAATCCTCAGTACTGCAGAAAGAAAGAGAAAGAGAGGAATAAAGAAAGGGAGAGTGTGACCAAATTGATGATACTCATCTGTACCACTGGTCAGACAATTGACACCACAAGGTCTCATTACATGTTTTTTGCAGTTTCATCATGGTTTATGACCAACAACATATACTTTCTAAAGTAGTATGAGAAAAACAAGAAAAAGTGGGTAAACTTTTCAGCAGAACACTATCTTGAGCATTAGGAAGACGGGTAAAGAGCTACTCATTCAAATGTTATAGATCAAATTTTTAAAGTTTCTATAAGCAGTTCCCTCTTCTATTAATGAAGGGGTGTCGTAGCTATCTTTTACCTATCATAGAATTAAATGGAAATTGTTAGGTCGGTTAAGGTGGCTAAGGAAACAAAGCACCAGGCAACAACCAATCAGGCAACAATAGACAAACAGTGATAGCCACCTGTGAGTCAGCGGGGCCTCCTAACTGATCTTGGAAGGGACATGGAGCTCAGCAAGGTCCCCCGACCAACCCCAGGAAAACAAGGGACCCTAAAAACCTCCCTTTCCTTTCCCAAGTCCTCCCTTCCTTCCCTAAGCCCAATAAAATTACAATCCGACTGAGCCTGGATGCGACTCCCCTGGACCGCTCTGTTGGACTGTAGTGTCTCACCCAGGCGTGAATCTCCTCCTTCTGGTCACCGGTGCCTGACCTTACAGAAATCTATTACAATGAGATAATATGATTTTTTTTTTTTAAATTAGTTGGGTGGACCCAATACCTTTATTTTATTTATTTATTTTTTTAATGTGGAGCTGAGAATTGAACCAAGTGCCTCACACACAACAGTCAAGCACTTTACCACTGAGCCACAATCCCAGCCCAGAGATAATATGGGTTTTTTTTTTGTTTGTTATTGTTGTTACTGTTTTGTTTTGTTTGGAATCCATTCTTCTCTGCCTCTATCTGTCACATGTTCCTTAAGATAATAAGACAGGACTGTAGATCAAGTGGGGAGAGTGCACACGCTGCCTCAGTAATGGCAAGAGTGAAAGGAGGCCCCAAAAGACTGTGAGTTAGAAACACCAGGCATCTGTACAGCAATTAACCCTGGTAAAATTGTTTTTTAGAAAAATCTTGGACATAACTAAAAATGGAAAAATAGTCATATTAGAGTGGAGAAATCTGGCAGCATTACCAAAGATGGGACAAACTGACATCCTATGCTTCCGAGATCCAGTAAAAAGGAAACAATGTTATTCTTATGTAGTGTTCTGCCAAAATGTGCAGCCTGGAACAAATCACAAGGAAACATCAGAAAACCTCAACTGAGCCTTCTTTCCACCAAACAAAACTCAAAAAATATCAATATCATGAAACAAAGAGTAATGGACACTTCCAGCTTAAAGGAAACACAAGAGATATAAAGGCTAAAATGCTACAATCTTGCTCAATTCTGAACAAGCAATTTAGTTTCTTCTTTTTGTTTGATTTAGTTTAGTTTTATTCAGCTTTTGTATTGTTTGTTTGTTGTTTAGTACTGGGGATTGAACCCAGGAACATTTTACCACTGAGCTACATCTCCAGACATTATATTAATTTACTTATTTATTTAAATTTTTACACAGAGTCTCATTAAGTTGCTTAGAGCCTCACTAAATTGCTGAGGCTGGCCTTGAACTAACAATCCTCCTGCTTCTGCCTCCCAAGTAGCCGGGAGTACA
The DNA here is from genome assembly GCF_052094955.1 of Ictidomys tridecemlineatus. Classification (NCBI taxonomy): domain Eukaryota; kingdom Metazoa; phylum Chordata; class Mammalia; order Rodentia; family Sciuridae; genus Ictidomys; species Ictidomys tridecemlineatus. The sequence goes on along the minus strand of NC_135477.1, from coordinate 106,367,237 downwards.
ACCTCTGCAACCAGCAGCAACTTACTTTCAATTCAGTGGTTCTCCCTATATACAGAAAGGCTGATGGGGAAACAGAAGAGAGAAAGAGAGGGAGAAATTAAATTTGGGTAAAATGCTAGCAATGGGTAGATCTGAGTGAAGTATATAGGTGTTATCTTCAATAGTCTTGCAACTTTTCTGTAAGTATAAAACTATTTCAAAATAAAAGGTTAAAAAAAAATAAACTCTAGATAAAATGGAATTACCTGGCGAGTTCAAAAGACCTGAGCTCTCGTTCAAAGTCATTGATGCTACATAAGTTTCTGTTTTCTCATCTAGAACTATACAGAATTATCAGAAGAACTAAATAAGGTAATACATGCAAAAGAGATCTGAAACTTTTAAAATAACATGCAGTTGTATAGTATTGTTAGAAATGAGAGGTCCAGGGGCTGGGACTGGGGCTCAGTGCTAGAGTTCTTGCCTAGCGTGTGTGAGACACTGGGTTCAATTCTTAGCAGCATACAAAAATAAACAAATAAAATAAAGGCACACTGTCCATCTACAACTACAAAAAAAATTTAAAAAAATGAGATATCTATTAAGATGTCTTAATAGATCATGTACCACCTAGGAAATGATAGGTATCCTTCTCTGGATAAAGAAACAAAGGAATCTGTGGAACAACTTGAAAGCAAGAGCATTTTAGGTCATTTTCAGTAACTGACTCCCTATCCCAAATTAGTTTTCTATAACAGGATTTTATTATCTAGTAAACATTGGACAATGTACATTTTACAAGAGTCACAAGGATAAATATTTTATACTTCCAAAGAATTCAGAGCCAATCAGGAGATAAGACTAAAAACTAAAAATCAATAATATGCTGTGTTAAAAAGGGATATAAGGACTAGGGTGTAGCTCAGTGGTAGAGCATGTGCTTAGAATGTGCAAAGCCCTGGGTTCCTTTCCAGCACAAATGCGTGTGTGCATGTGCATACATACATGCCTGGCACACACACACACACACACACACACACACACACACACACACACAGAGTCACAGAAAAAAAATACAGTAAATCTGAGGTTTGTAGACAGACATTAGAGAATTACTGAATTACTGGCAGGAAGTAATATTTAAAATGATGAACAAGAAGAGCACCTGCAAACAGGAAGAGAGCACTCCAGGCAAGCTGCTGAGGAAGGTACCAAAATACCTCACGTTTCGCCTCATTATGTCTTTGCCTCCTGTGTGACTGCCTGCCACTATCTTTCTAACTTAACATCTCCAATGTCATAGGAATCCTCTGCATTTTAATTTCTTTTCTATCACCAACCTCTAATGTTGCAGTATATTAAAATACTGTGGCCCACCCTACTCATGAAGAATGAATAGAACCTGGTTCCATTTGGGGGATTGTAGGGGCTTTTTAACGCTAATTAGTTCTCTTACATCCACTCCTGGATCCCAAGAAGGTTATAGATTTTTTTTTTAAATAAACAAGAAGCAAACATCTGTGTCCCATGCAATCTCTTCTTTGCTCTGGAATTGGGGTTATTTCATAGAGCATTTTGATTAATGGTGCAAATTAGTCTAATTATCAAATTAGACTAAAAGCTCTCAGAAGTGAGGTCAGTGGATACACACACTGTGGAAAGGTCAGACTTCTCATAAAGCTACTAAAAACTATTTTGGGTACCCATAAAATGATTTGGTTACTATCGAAAACAGTAAGGTATATATATTAGGACACAGTGAAAGACGCCTCTGTGGTTTATAAATTTCACTTGCAACCAGGGAGTAGAAGCCTCTAGCAGATACACTCCACTGCTCCTACAGATAGGTAAAAGTAGAGTTTCAGTTTCAATCTTGCTCTTTTTTTCTTTGAAATGATCCTAGCTTCTGCTTTTGAACAAACAGTAAAAGTTTCTGATTCCTGTTTTATTGCCATTAAAGACCAAATAGAGAACTTGTTTTTGACACAGGAAATGCTGGTGAAACTCCTAGCTCTGTCAGCACTTTCTAAGCAAATTTAGGTACTTTGTTTCTAGTCTATGCACATGGAGGTCTTCATCTCTACAAGTTGCTCATTATAATCTAGAAGTTACACTAACCCACACCTTGGACATCAGTAGTCTAATCTCCTTGTTTCACATTAGAAAACGGAAAGCACAGTACTACTGATTTTTTTTTTAATTTTTTAAACTAATACAAAGAGTTATGCAAAGCAAATGTCTGAAAAATGCAATCGCCTTGAAAGAAGACCATGCATTCCAAAATTACAGACTGGGAAGGCATTATTATAACTAACCTATCCCAGTTCCAATGAACCAAGAATTGTTTGCAGGACACAGTGAATTATGATGAGAATGCAAGGTCTTTTGTTTTGAAAGCTTAACAAAATGCAACAGTTTTAACTCTGTAGCTTTTGGCTGCCAATTCGTGCTACAATGAGTCTTTTTCATTTTTATTTTTTTAATACACTAACAAATTCTAACTTCTGTTCTTCTCGCTTCACCAAAGTAATCTGTATGGATAAGATCTCTCTATACTTGGATGTAGGTCACCTGGGGTGACCATCTGGAATATTCAGTCCCTTTCAGAGCAGCCTTTGATATGTGTTTTAAGTGTACTTTGAAAATGAGAGCTGAAGGGAGACTTCTCAAAATATGGGATCCTCAGATCAGAATCCATCCCACAATCAGGATGGATTCTGAAATCCTCTGAGAATTTCAGAAATTCTCTGGAGGTAGGTTTACTAGCATTCAACCATTTGTAGCACATATTGTTTTTTCTCCCTTAGGGTGCAAGGCTGTAATTAACAGTATTTAACCTAACAGTCCCACAGAGCCACAAAAGGGTGGGGGATGGGGAAGTTCCTGAACTAATTCCTGTTTCCAACTGTTTCCAAGTCCTTAGCCAAGGCTTTTTCAAACTGTTCCTTCCCTCACCGCGAATGGGTTCTCTCCTTTAGTTGACACTCACTTGAGCGTTATTCCTTTGGACATATTTTAACTTCTCCTATGTAAATTTTTTTGCACTATTGTTAATTATTTATAATCTACTGTGATAGAAAAATCTAAACAATTTTGATAGGTAATTGCTAAGAATTCTAGAGTCAATTACTTGGTTTTAATATTTTTTGAGGATTAACTACTGTGTTAAAAGCTCTGTATTAGAGACTCTTTAAAAGGCATTTTGTGTGCTTATGTGTGTGTGTGTGTGTGTATATATATATATATATATATATATATAGAGAGAGAGAGAGAGAGAGAGAGAGTGTTTGCATGTATTTTTTCATTCTCACAATAATCCTGCTGTCCAGGCATTTCATTGATCTTCATTTTACAGAAAGGAAAATTGAGGTTCAGATTATGGAAAGGTTCACCCCACCTATAAGTGGTAACCAGAATCTAAATTCATGTCAGATGCCTAAGCTGAGACCATAATTTTTCTTTGATCCAAACAAGCACATCTTATTTTGCACAGTAGCATAGTAAATAATATATGAGGATAAGAAACCTGGTTTAGGAAGACTACTTTGAAGTTGCAGTAGAAGAAACACAAGAATAAAAAAAAAAAAAAAGTGGAGTGAGAGAAGGGAAACATGAGGGAAAGTAGGTACCTACTCTTTAAGGAGATTTATTGAGTTGCTTTTTCAGGAAGACATAGAGGGAAAGAGGCAGAAACCTTGCCCTCAGAGAATGCAGGTGAGAGCAGAGATGGCTGCTGCAGTGATCTGCAGACCAAGGACTGCCTGACCATCAGTAGCATTGTCTACTCAGAGGCTTGTGTTCCTCTGTTTGTTTGTCTGGCTTTAATTAGTTACTTGAATAGTTTTTTTTTTTTCAAATAAAGGATACATGCATGTGAAAGAAATTTTGAAAAATAACAAAGAATATACAAGGAAAATTAATTTCCCCAACTCTTCTTCCACATCATGAATTCCCTGTCACAGAAACAAGATTTGCTTCTACTTTTTTTATATTCTTCTAGAGATCTACACACACACACACACACACACAGAGAGAGAGAGAGAGAGAGAGAGAGAGAGAGAGAGAGAGAGAGATTCTTTAAGATAAAGTATACACATGCTCTTTAAAAAATAAGAAGAAAGCCAGGTGTAGTGGTGCACACCTGTCTTCACAGCTGCTCAGGAGGTTGAGGCAGGAGGGTTTCCTGAACCCAGGAGTTAGAGACCAGCTGGGGCAACACAGAAAGACCCCATCTCTAAATAAATAAATAGATAAATATTTTAAAAGATAAATGATACCATACATAAATATTTTTCCTACATCTTTATTTTTTTTCTTTCCAAAACAAATCACATCAGTACATATAAAGGTGACTTCACTCATCCTAATGGTTACCCAGAACTTATTTAAACCATTTCTTTTTGGTAGATATTCTAATTGTTTACAGTATTTTATGATTGGTAAAGTGCTACAATGAACATCATTATACATGTTTTAATATGCAAGTATGCAAGCATTCTTCTAGGGCAGATTCATAGACATGGAATTCTGAGTCTTAAGAATATGCCCATTTGTACATACTCGATCTTGACAGGTGTTGCCACCATACTCTTCATAAAGTTTTCTCAACTCATATTGCATCCAGAGATACGAACACAACATTTGACCTTAGTCAACATATAGATGGAATATAGTGCTTCTGTGATTTTTATTTGGATCACAAATATTTCTAATTGCAGGGTGCTGCATGAAAAATAAAAAGTATTTCTAACCGCTCTTGAAAATCTGAAAGTCTGGCAACTCTGAACTCACGTGGTTAACAGCTAAACAGTAACTCTCTGCTTACACAGGCCATGTGCATTCAATACCCTCCCCCCCACACACACACACAATCTCATGTTCATCCTTATCACTGCAACAAGAGCCAATTGTCATTCACTATTGTTCAGGACAAGCCCAGGTGGTGAGCCATATCACTTTCCTAGCCTTACATATGTGAGTTTTCAATTGCTCTAGAGAATAACAACCCAAAACAAATGAAACAAAAAGTTAAGTGGAATAGGTTAAGGAGACAGAAAAATGGATGAATATAGAAGAAGTTAGGCTAATGCTGTTAATGAATAACAAATTTTAGACTCTTCTAAATGATTATCCATCCTCCTGGAACTTTATCATCAGGTTATATACACAATCTTAACATTGAATAATTTTATACCTCTGGCACAAACCTCCCAGAGTAGCTTTGAGAAGCTTGGAAACAACTCTAGATATGAAACTAACAATAATCTTGGCCCCCACCTTATAAAGGGCAAGTGTCTTCTATATACCAAGTACATAAAGTAGCACATGGTTTTATTATCTGAAGCCAAATTAAAATTTTTGTTATACCTTCACTCTTCAGATAAATAAAACAGAAGATATTAGTTATCACAGAGAAGCAGGAGGGAGAGTTCTCCCTCAGTCCCGTTGACCCTGTCCTGACAACTTCGAGAAGACCTCTATATCTATTGGTGTCTAAACCTATGATGTGCACGTCACGACCAGCAGCCCACTCTCTTCATAGGCACAAGGAACCTCTGCCATGATTCTGTACATTACAGCATCCATGCACGTTCTGAGGACATTTCCACCTTTAGCTATACAAGAGCAATGCACATCTCCAGCCACCACACCTCTGAGAAGTTTCTTGGTGGAGGGTCACATTCATCTGTTCAACTCCAAAGTCCACTTTTGATCCTTTTTCCTCTGACATAATCCAGTTTACTTTCATCCTGCCAAGGTAGAGGCAGGAAAAGAAGTCCTAACTGCAATTGTTAGAAACAAATTGCTAGCCACTCCTCTTTTGCTTTGGAATAAGGAAACAGTTTATTTTTCCTTTTTGAGTTCACAGTGGGGAGACAGAAAAAAAAAAAAAACAAACACCTCTTTGGTTTTGATATTCTTAACACTCTACTGCTCAAGAGGGAAAGTTCTGTGAGGACTTTGCTTCAGAGCCAAATATTAGATTCTAGATTAAGCAGACCAACTTAGAAAATATTTAAATTATTTTAGTTGAGCCTTACTATGAAAAAGTCTCTGTTCTTCCACTAGACCCTATTTCTATTTGTGGAAATGCATCTGACCTGGATCTGAATCTCACAGTCTTGAGGTTTTTACCAGAGAGTATTAATCTCTTCAATGCTGACCTGTCATTTAGGCCATTTTCTTCATGAATTTGCAATGATATCTTTATAGAAAAATAGAGTTATATTTTATCCTCAAGCTTTCAGTTGAAGAGAAGAATTGGGGTGGTGAAGGAGGACAGTTAGATTCAGGTTCAATTAAATCTCAGAAGCAGACATAAAAGTCAGAGCAAATATCACTCACACAGAGTTTCTTTGTACTATCGACAGAATGCCAAATATATATGTATCTGAATAAGTCTTCCTTTCTTGTTAAAAAAAAAAGAAAAGAAAAGAAAAAAGTATAGGAAAGTAAGTGCCATGGCAAAGATTAGGGACATAAGAGATAATTTTCCTACTCATATAAGAGCTCAGCAACTGAACACAATTGAAAATTTTTCTCACTGTTTGAATCTCCTAATTTTTATGGCATTTCTTTCCTTCATTTTTACTTTTTATTTATTTCTTTTTTTGGTGGTGGTGGTGATGGTGGGGGGGATGGGTGATGCTAGGGATTAAGCCCAGGGCCTCACACATGCTAAGCACATGCTCTACTGCTGAGTTAAATCACCAACCCTTTTTGTTACATTTCTAATAAATAATCTGAATTTTTTTATTCTAAAAGGAAGTAACTTTCCAATGCCTAAAAGTGTATGCAATATTATATTTAAATTAGTTTTAGTTATAAAATTAGTAGACTTTCCAAAGTCCACTTATGGTGACTGTCTCCGAGATAAGTATAGAGAATAGAAATCCTGATTGTTGACATCTCATTTGAGAGAACAGTTAAGCCTCTATAAAAACTCAATCCTGTACCTTGCCCTTTCAAGTGTAAGATTGCATCCAGAATTCAAACTTCTGGAATATAGCTAATTTGCATTTGCAATTTTAGAATCTTTAACAAGCATTTAAGATTACAGTGAGATGCTTTTACACCAATTTAAGGCAAAATGACTACAGGTAAAAAAATAAAAAAAAAATTGCAGGGTAGAGTTTTCCAGAAACAAAGTTGTTCTTAAATGAGAATGATGTCATAATAAAGCCATATATCAAGGACAATTGCCCAACATATGGTCTGTGAAAATTAAACTCATTATATGTTTATGTGATGAGTCACCACAATTACAGTCACTGGACAATGTCTTCAGTGCAGATATTGAATAGACTTTACAGTTCACAGAAACTTTTGGCACCTTTTATACATAAAACATTGCAGATTTCTCCATGTCTCACTTTTTTGTTTTGTTTTGATTTGAATGGAGTTAGCCCAGAGCTTCTACAGGATCCTCAAGGGAAAATAGAACTCCCTCCACCACTTCCTGCTGCTGGCTCCTCTGTACTTTCTCTGTCCTCTGGACACAATTTGCTTTCCACCTTCCACGTATTTCTGCTATCTAACCTGTTTAAGAGTGATGTACAATTGCATTAACAAAACAAATAAAAACTAAAATAAAAACTAATGCTTTCCAGTTATTTTGTAGGAGTTTGACAGGAAAATGGGGAACTTGCTTGAGTTCAACCCCACTTCTTAACATTTTCAGAGGCTCTCCATCACCTTATTTAAAAACATCTATTATCAGCCCGGTTTTCAAAGATTTTATACTTTGCCCTAGTAGCTCATTCCAAATTTACTTATGGTGCTTCCAAATTACTATTCCATAAGGCTGCTTTTGTAGGTTGAATTGTGACAACTCTCCCCACCCCAAGAAACATGTTGAAATCCCAACCTCCAGTACTCAGAATCTACTCATATTTAGAAATAGAGGTAGTTAAGTAAAAATGAGTTCATTATGGTGGGCTTTCATCCAATATGACTAGTGTCCTTTAGTTACAAAAGAGAAATTTGGCTACAAAGATAGACACAAACAAAAAAAAAGATGATATAAAGAAGGGGCATGCCAAATGAAGACAGAGGATAGAATGATGCACTCATAAGCAAAGAAAGGTCCCAGGTGGCCTGTAAGCCACAGAAGCTGGGAAGAGGCAAGCTACAAACCTGAGGTGGTGTGGTTCTGCCAGCACCTTGACTTCAGATTTCTAGCCCCCAAAACAGTTTTGGTTTCAATCTACTCAGTTTGGCACTCTTTTGTTGTTGTGACAGTCTCCCTGGGAAAATAATACAACTGCCATGGAAATTTCAAACATCTGTTAATATTATTTCTTCTGCTTCTATTTCTCTCCCTCCATTTTCCTCTTTAAAATGTTCTATCCTTGGGGTTGGGCATGTAGCTCAATGACAGACTGTTTCCCTGGCATGAGTGAGGCCCTGGGTTCCATCTCCAGCACCACAGACAAAAAGGAAAAACATTTATTATGGTTTGGATGTGAGATGTTGCCCAAAAGCTCACATGTGAGACGATGCAAGAAGGTTCAGAGGAGAAATGATTGGATTGTGAGAGTCTTAAACCAATCAGTGAGTTGATCCATGCTGGGATTAACTGGGTGGTGACTAGAAGTAGGTAGGTATGGTTGGAGGAAGTGGTTAATTGGAGGCATGGCTATGGGGTATTTATTTTCTATGGGGAGCTAGAGTCTCTTTCTCTCTCTCTCTCTCTCTCTCTGTTTCCATGATGTGCGGTGCTTCCCTCTGCCACACTCTTCCACCATGATGTTCTCCCTCACCTGGATCCCAAAGGAATGAACCCGGCCTTTTCTGGACTAAGACCTCTGAAACTGTGAGCCCTCACATAAACTTTTCCTCCCCTACAGTTGTGCTGGTCAGATCCTTTAGTCACAGCAGCAAAAAAGCTAACTAAAACAATTTCTATCCATTTTAGTAGCCCAATAAATTCTCCTTACTTCCTCTATTACCACTGTCCCTTGTAAAAACAACCATTCCTTGAAATTTGAACTCTTATATAATTTTTTGTGTTTTTAATACAGATATTTCATTTTATTATGTGCATATTTAAATTGTATGCATAAATTCTCTTCCAAAATCTAGGGTCTAAACAAAATATATTTCTCATCTTGATATTCCTTAGACTAGTAATGAGTTATGTGTACATATTCATAAAGATTTTTAGTGGCATGATATCTTCCAATTGATAAAGAAATAATTTAATGAAATACAAAAAATACAAATGACTTTTTAAAAACACCTAATTTTAATGTATCTTAATTAGATAAATAATTCACATGATACTAAAAACTTTTTTCTTACAAACTTTTTTATATGCTGCAATAGTTTCAAAATCGAAGAGACACATACTATACATTGACTTTTGTATTTTATTTTATGCATTTAATTTTCATTTAATGTATGATCATATAAGTTTTCTTCATTTTTATTTCTTTATGTGATGCTTAAAAATAAAATTGGAATCATGGCATGCAATTTAAAATCTTTCCTTTAGTTATTTTAATGTTATACTATGAGTATATAATATACTAATGTATATTTTAAAATATTTACAAGCACTATTTTAATATATAGTTACACCATAAGTTACTCAGCAGTTCTGTTTATGGTCGTTGAAATGTTTGTAATCATTACTTTTATAATTTCATGAAGATAATCTTTGCTTCTATATCCTTGATCGAATCTGAAATTATTTTCCTATTTAGATTCCTAGAAAAGGAATGAGTAGATCAAAGACTATGAATATATTTGTGGCTCTTAACACAGATTACCAAATTGTTCTTCATAACTAGAGTTTCTTTGTTAAAGTCCCATCAGCTGTTTTTGAAAAATGCCTATCACACTACAAGCCTGAAACATTTGGGTACTATGTTTTTTATTGGCAATGATATATAAAACCATTATACTAATCTAATAAATCATTTGATCACTGGAGATGAAAAATGCATATTAGTAATTTGTAATTCCGTGAATTTTCTGCTTAAAAGCTGTTCAGTTATTTTTTTATTGTAGTATTAGCATTTTCTTTTAGATGTTGATGGATCTTTATATTATTTATTTATCTGTGGTACACATGCCAGGCAAATACTTTACCACTGAGCCACAACTTCAGCCCTCATTTTCTTATAGAATAGGATGTTAACTAGACTTTTCTACTATCTTAAATCTAGACTAAAGCTTTAAAGCTGAAGTCTAGATGTGCAAGGTATCAGATATGTTAAAGAGACACAAAAAGTACCACCCCCCAAAAAAGTGACCAGACAGTTCCCCAGTTCCCAGGGTTTAGAAAGAAGCAACAAAAACCGTTCTGTTCCTTACAGTCCCATCCCACTTATCTGCCTCCTCCAGGACTGTCAAATGGAAAGAGTCAAATTCAGAATCATCAGTTTTGGCTACTCTAGTACCATTCAATTTTTGTGGCATTTTACTTACCCCTCACCCATTTACGGGTCACTCTCGTTATCGAGAGACAGTTTTTTGTAGTACTAGGAAAGGAGAAATGAGGCTGTAAATTTAAATTTTCAGGACTCATTTATTTCAAAATGACCAAAAGATTTGGGAATTTGCCCAGGAAAGTGTTTAAGGATAAAAAAGAAATTTCAACACAGCACATTTTCAAGTAATTATTTTTAAAAAAATAAAACTATTTTGTCTTCATACTCCAAAAGAAACAGTAAATAATCTATTAAACTTATTAGTATGAAGTGTTTTTACTTCTGACAAAGTGTTAACATGTGTTGAAATTGTTTTCTCAATTTGTCTTTCGCCTTTTATTTCAATTTGTTATTTAGTGTACTCTGTTATATTAAAACAATTGACCAATCTGTACTCTTAATGAACCTTTTATCATGCACAATTTTGTAACATCATGCTTTGAACATTTTGAAAATATTGCCTCACTGAGTTATACAGACCTCCCACATTTCATTTTATAATATCAAAAATAAAATCACATTCACTACTATTACAACAACATCAATTTAAAAGTCTTTATTGGGAAATTTTCAAGCTTACAGGGTTGAATGGTTTTTCAAAATAGTAACTTTTAGTTGAAATCTTAAATCTTTCACTGGGAACAAAATATTGTCAGTTGCATCCCTTAAAATTATAGGTTAATTTGAACCATTTGTCAGAAACATATGTCAAATATCCAAGTCTGAATAATCCTAATTTGTCAAATGTTTTTTCAAGTAAAAATGGTGCTCTTGGATAAAAAGCAGTTAGCTTGTTTCACAATTTCAATACACAAGTGCTATTCCACAAGGTAAGCACTGTATTTTGGTACACAGCAAAAGTGTCATATATAATGACTTCTTACCACATCGAATATTAAGAAACCATGTACTGAAGAATGGAGACTTAATCCATTTAATCATCATTACAACCTCTTCAGTATGATCTTCCCCCCCTTTTAAAAAATCTAAATTAAATTTATTCTTTTGGATGGGGATATAACTCAGTATTACAATGGTTGCTTCACATGAATGAAGCCCAGATTCAATTCCCAATAATAAGAAGGAGAAGGAGAAGGAAGTAAAAAAGAAAGAAAGAGATGAAGGCAAAGTAAAACTATTTCATCTTTATACCCCAATAAAAACAATAAATAATCTGTTAAACTTATTAGTAATATCAAGTGTTTTTACTTCTGACAAAGTGTTAACATGTGTTGATATTGTTAAGGGAGGAAGGAAGGGAAGAGGATTGGGGATGTAGCTCAGTGGTGAAGCACTTGCCTAGCATGAGTGAGGTTCTAGGTTCAATCCTTGGTGCTGAAGATTTGAAAAAGAAGTTAAAGGGGAAAGAAAGAAAAAAAATCATTAACTAATACATATTATATCTATTAATGTTATGCTATGTGATGTTTCAACAAATGTATACATTTTTTAATGCTTAAGCCAAATTAAACATTATCTGTTCTCCTCATTCATCATATCGATGTAGTTAAAGATTCAAAGTCCTTCCTTCTAGCTTTTTGAAATATACCATACATGATTGTCATCTATAATCATCCTACTGTGCAAATAACACACCAGAACTTCTTGCTTTTATTTAACTGTAGCTTATTACCCATTGGTCAACCTTTCCCCTTCCTGTCCTCTCTCCTACTCTCAGCTTCCACCTCGTCAGTATTTTCTTGATGAAAAGCTACACTGTGTATGTGTGTGTGTGTGTGCGCGCGTGCGCACGCGTGCTTGCACACGCATGCTTGCACACGCATGCATGTGCACCAAGTAGTACAGTTTGGTGTTCCTGGCTTGGTTCATGGTATGGAGACAAAGGACTTACCCGTCACTACCTTTGCACTATCAATGTAAGTGTGAACATAAAGAAAGGGCAAATAATATCTTAGTACTATTTAAAAATTGTTTTGACCTCATAGACCATTTGAAAGGGTCTTAAGCAGTCCTTGGAGAAATATTGCTTTATGGGATATGACGATAGTGAACAAAATAGTAAGTTCATTGATGGCAGTTCTGATCGAAACATTTCAGAGGAGAATGTAAATCTTAAACCAAATTTATCTAAGTTAAGACTATCTCCAAAGAAATCAACCTGCCAACAGATTGCCAGCTGGTGTCTCAAGGGAATTCTGCTATTTCAGAGGTTCAGTATTAGTCTTTGCTATTGGCCAGCTATGGACTCAGCAGAGGAAGTAACCAGATCAGACTTGATGAGAGTAAATTCATGTTATTGAGCTTGTGCATCATTTCCACCCCCACTGTCATAGCCACTTATAGAAGCTGACTGTTATCCATAAAAATGGGTCATCTTTTCTAGCAGGTAACTGCGAGACTCTCCACTTAGTGACTTTGGTATGAATACCAGTACACATGGCAGTATCTGCCAACTCAATGTAATTATTCCTCTTTCTCTATCATTAGTATCTTAAGGGAAATACTTTGAGATTACACAAATGTTCTGTTTTTCCTCAAACTTTTGCCCACTAACTCTAGAATCCTTTTGTACTGTATTTTGTCAGTGACAATTATCACTATGGTGATAATCGCCTAATATACATTTTAAATTTTCCTTATTTTTTTACATATTTTAGTTGGAATCTTTCCATAAAAAAGAAATATCCTTTCTTCCTCAATTATTCACTTGTGCCCAGTTGTGTTCCTTCTGTTTATCTTCCTTGCCAAGCCTGTAGAAATTTAGTAAAGCAATGGAATAAGAGCAAATAGCACTCAAAAAGACAAATAATAAAGAATTTTTAAAAATTTAGACTTTTCTTTCAAATCAGATGGACTGTTAAACAACAAAAAAATTTAGATTAAAAATCAGACACAAAAACAATGGTGGTCAAAGCAACATGAATCCATAAGAAGCAAACGAAAAGACAAAAGTGTGTGATATCTTAAGAGCAAAAGTCAATGCAGTTTGATGACTAATGTTCATTTCATTACTCACAGGATAAAGTTTCTAAATAAAGAAAGAAACAGGCTGATTTATTTAAAAATGGACAGCAGCTTATATTTATTTTTACTTATTTTTAATTTTTATTTTAAAATAGATAGTAGGTTTTAAATGGTTTATTTTGAGTTGAGGTTTTTACTTCCAACTAAGATGTCTAATATGTTTCAGAAAACAACATAGCAAATAATTTGTTGAGTTGGAGTTCTATGAATATTGATGCAATCAAATGTTTCAACCTTAAGAAAAATTATCTCCTTACCTACACCAACAAAATATTTTGCAAAATAGGCTGTTTTGCAACATATTGGTGTACAGTGAATCATAAATTTTTGTTTACATGTGAAGAATATAAACATTGATTCTGGAAATGAGCCACAATTTCTTGGGTGGCCTAAGAATGAGTCACCAAACTTGCCTAGACCTGATTTTTCCAACTCTGAAATGATAACAATTTTTACCTACCTCATTAAGAGATGTCAGACATTAATTAAGGTACATAATGGGTTTGAGATCTGTGATTAAAAGCTGTTATCCTTAATGGAAAACAGAGCTATTCAACCAATAAAGAGCAGTAAATAAATCAGGGAAGATGGGTAGTCCATGAGAAGAAATATTGAAGAGAGAAAAGTTAGAAAAGGAGAGTAGAGACGGGAATAAGATTCTTATCCAATGTGTAAGTATCCATACATTTTTTTCCTTTATGATTATTTCCAGCTACTAAGGGGGCTGAGACAGGAAGATTGGAAGTTCAAGGCCAGCCTCGGCAACTCAGTGAGACCTTGTCTTAAAATAAAATAAAAAGTGCTGGGCATGTAGCTCAGTGGTAGAGTACTTGCCTAGCATGTGTGAGGCCCTGGGTTCAATAAATACTAAGGAGTCTGGGGATGTGGCTCAAGCGGTAGTGCGCTTGCCTGGCATGCACCGGGCACTGGGTTCAAACCTCAGTACCATGTAAAACTAAAATAAAGATGTTGTGTTTATTAAAAATAAAATAGAGATGTTGTGTCCACTGAAAACTATAAAATAAATATTAAAAAAAGAAAAATAAATACTAAGAAAAAAATGTTGCCAAATTAGCATATGCAAAGCAACTCTAATTTGGAAATTAAGAAGGAACTTTTTAAGTCTAAAGAAGCTGTACTCATTTTAGAAGAGACATCAAGTCCTATTTCAATTTAAAGAAACAGAAAAATTCAGAAATGATGTAAGTTGCATGTTCACCCATGCGAATTTTAGTATTTTTTTTATGCCAGGTGTCAGCAAACATTCTTAAGGAAAATTTATGATGGGGCTGGGGTTGTGACTCAGCGGTAGAGCGCTCACCTAGCACGTGCCAGACCTTGGGTTCGATCCTCAGCACCACATGAAAATAAATAAAGGTATTGTGTCCAACTACAACTAAAAAATAAATATTAAAAAAATTTATGAGAGGGCTGGGGATGTGGCTCAAGCGGTAGCGCGCTCGCCTGGCATGCGTGTGGCCCGGGTTCGATCCTCAGCACCACATACCAACAAAGATGTTGTGTCCGCAGAGAACTAAAAAATAAATATTAAAAATTCTCTCTCTCTGCCCCTCTCTCTCTCCCTACTCTCTCTTTAAAAAAAAAATTATGAGTGAATGAACATGTATGTATATGATTTAAGTCAAGATAAAATCCTTAAGATATCTTCACCATTTTAAAAGATAATTTCCAAATCTTAAATGACTATTTGATGTGAACTAGAATGACTAAAGCTTTAAATAAAATTTTATAACTCTTCTTATGAAAGTTTTATGAGACAAATTATTCCTCAAAAATAAAATAAAATTTTTCTCTATTTAGAGATCCCAAAATGATATAAAACATATAATGCATTTGAAAACAATAATTAATTACAACACTTAGTCTACACTCTTAATATCACGTTTTTAAGTTGTTGTTTTGTTCTTAAACAATGACATACACTTTTTAAATAATTACATATTCCTCTTCAAATGAATATGGAAATGATTACTTTATCATAATTGTATAAAAATCTTTATTTTTTTATTGAAAAAAATATTTATTGAACACTAATTAAACCTAGCACTATTTCAGAAACTGGAGATAGAGCAGAAAAAAAATAACAGTTATGAAGCTTAAGTTATAGCAGAGAAAGGCAGACAATAATAAAATTATTAAAGATAAATAATTGTTATCTATAAACCAATGAATAACCTTTTCAACTAGAGACAAAAGCAATGAAGAAAATAAACTAGGAAAGGGAGATGGGTAGGACACAGAAAAACACATAACATAGAGCTCAATTTGTTTTTAATATTTATTTTTTTAGTTATAGGTGGTCACAATTGTCTCTATTTTACTTTATGCGGTGCTGAGGATTGAACCCAGTGCCTCACACATGCTAGGTGAGCACTCTACCTCGAGCCACAACCCTAGCTCTAGAGCTTAATTTTTAATAGGATGGTCAATAAAGACCCACTAAAAAGATATTGCTGAGGCTGGAAGGCAAATATAAAGATCTTAGTTTTTATTCCAAGTAAAAGGGAAGCCTTTGAGAGTTTGGAAAAGAGGAGCTACATGCCCTGACTTACCCTTTGAAATGATCCCTAATTACTGCGTTCAACATAAGCTAGAGACTGAAAAACGGAGAGTTCAGGGGATAAGTTAAGAGGCTGTGTTAGTAACCAAGCTAAGAGGCTAATACGCTTTGGGAACAGAGCCAGATGGTGGTTCATGCCTGTCTGTAATCCAGCTACTCTGGAGGATGAGGCAAGAAGGATCCCAAGTTCAAGACCAGACTCAAAATAAAAAGAGTCCTGGGTTCCATCTTTAATACTACAAAATGAAAAATAAAGAAGAAAGAAGAAAAAAACAAGATGCTTAAAAATAGTTTTTAGATTTGTGATATATTTTGAGATAGATTCTAAGAGAGGTATATGTTTTGAGATTTACATATTGACAATATCTTCAGTTTTTTCCCCTTATATCTAATGAATAGTTTGGCTGGGCACAGAATTCTAGACAAACATTTTTCCTCAAAATTTTGAGAGCAAAGCTGTATTGTCTTTCCCTACTTTATTTTTCCTATAGCCTTTGTCACTAGTTGAAAAACTTACTTATTCATTGAAAAATAATAATTATTTATTATTAATAATTGTGTTATTATTTGTCTTTCTGTTCTATAACTTAAGCTCCACAAGTGTTGTTGTTTTTTGCTATATCTCCAATATCTAATGAATTAATAGATTTAATATGGGTATTTAAAAAAAGCAAAATCAATTACTCCAAAATATAAATTACTTAGACTATATGCTAATCAAAGATGCTCTAGCTGTTCTTCCTTCTTCCTTTATCCCTGTCTGCCTTCTTCCTTTTTTTTCCTCTCTTCACCCAAAGTTGAGATTGCTTTTTATTCTAATAGCTCTCCCTATTAGAGAAAATTATGGCACTGGAATGAGACAAGCCACACTTGGAGATGCAGAAGAACAAGGTTTATTCAGCATCAGTTCAGGCTCAGCAGACTCTATTCCAAAGGCTGAGCCCTGCCCTTTGTTCTCAATATCTTTTATACAGTACAGACTTCCGGATTTTAAGACTTTCTCATGCAAGTAGCCTTGATGTCTTTCCCTTTTTTCAGGCAGCTCTGGTTCCTGCCATAGCTGCTGAGCAAGCATGGTTATCAAAGCAGAAACTAGCAGGTTGCAACTATTAACAGAGATAAAGAGAAACATCTTAGGAAGAAGTTGCCACTTCATCCCAGCCTCTCAAGATTCTACCCCCATTTTTCCTCTCATACTTGTTTACCCCAATAAAGTCCTTGCTTCACAAATAGCATTCAAAATGAAAGGAACGTGACCACAACACTCAAAGCAACCAAGAGATCTTTATTACTGTAGTGCAACAGAGGAGAAAAGAGAGAAAGAGAAGAGAGAGAGAGAGAGAGAGAGAGAGAGAGAGAGAGAGAGAGAGAGGAGAGAGAGAGAGAGAGAGAGCACAAGAGAGAGAGAGAGAGCACAAGAGAGAGACAGAGAAAGCAAGAGAAACAGCAAGAGAGAGAGAGAGAGAGAGGGGCCTGGCAGGAGGGAGTTTTAATAGCCCAAATCTAATGAGGTCTCTGGGTCTGTAAGTTGCCTTGTTGGCACAAGGGGGGTTACGTGTTTGGCCTTGAGCAGGGGGGTTGAGTGTTCAGCCTTGAGTGGGGGCTTGGGCGTTTGGGCTTGAAGCAAATAGTTGATAAAGAACCAGACAGAGGGTTTGAGAGGCCAGGTCATCCTGCAGCTAACTTTGTTTGGCCTGCCCTGCAGACAGCTTACTCAGCCTGTCCTGCACCTAACATTCCTTCCTTTTTGTTTTCCTAAGTGACATGGGGGACGGCGTAAAGTCCTCTGGCTACTTCCTGCTTAATGGTGAGCGGTGTAGGACCTAGGAGGGAAAGTGGAGGAATGTTCGGGGGACAGGTCTGAGAACACCAGGGCAGCCAAAAATAACACTCAGTGGCTATAGATAACTGCTTTGGTAGGGGTAAAGTCATAAAAGTTCCTTGAAGCCCCAAGTCCTCGATGGCATCAAACTAGTCCTGGGTGAAGGAGATTCTTGGTATCAGCCATTGGTCCTGTTGTAGGGACTCTAGGAAGTATCAGAGGTGGCTTGGTTGAATCCAGTAATATTAAGGGTGAAAGCCTAATTGCAGCCAGTGGAAGGGCAATTGCCTTGACCCATAAACTGAGAGTGGGTGGTGTCATCCTGGTGCCATGTTGCTTAGATGTTAAAGCACCATCTGTGGTTGGGATAAAAACTTGAAAGAGAATAATGATTAGTAAATTAAGAAGAGGGTTGGCGAGAAATTTTGAGTTTGGTGGGCATGGTGGAATTCCAGGACTGGACATTTGGAACAGGTGCCTTTTTAAGGCAGGAGACATGGTACCAGCGGGAGTGGCCCAAAAGCTTGGCCACCATTGGGGTAGTAATTATGTATGGGGTCCTGTCCAGCGAGGTTACAACGATTGAGAATGCAGTTCCTGTAGTAAGACTGTGTCACCCAGTTGAAGAGGGTCCAATTCAGTTTGTGGTTGTGCTGGGATTGAGGCAATGAATGGAGCAGGAAGGCACTGGTCTGCATGTTCCCTTAGGAGTTTGTTAGAAGTGTGAGATAGGGCAGGTAGGGCACAGGGGAGGAAGAGTGACTGTAAAGCTTTGGGTGGTTAAGAAAGGGCACCCACAGAGTTGCTTAAAGGTGCCTGAGGGAGCTCAAGGGGCTGCCTGCATTCAGGCGAGGGTCAACGGCAGGAGATTGGGCCAGAAGAGCCTGAGTTTAATAGCATGTTCAGTGAGATGATCCTTGAGAATGCTGTTAGGCCTCTCAACCTTACCCGAGGATCTGGGTTGGTAGGGGATGTGGAGCCTCCAAGTGATGTTGAGGCCTTTGGAGACTAGTTGAACAACCTGAGAAGTGAAGGGCCAGACTGTTGTCTGACTGAATGGAAGCGGGTTGCTTGAACCTGGGAATGATCCCCTCAATGAGGATGGAGGCAATGGTGTCAGCAATTCCCCTGGATGTGGAGAAGGCATCTATCCAACACGGAAAAAGTATCAACCAAAGTAAGTAGGTAGCAAAGCTCTTTGTGCCTAGGCATGTGGGTGGAGTTGATCTACCAGTCTTCGTCTGGCTGGTGACTCCTCATCTGATGTGTGGGGAGTGTAGGTTTGATGTTTCCTTAGGGGATGCTGTAGAGCAGACAGAACAAGCAGAGTGGAACTGCTGGAGAGTAGTTCTCATTCCTAGGAAGTGAAAGAGGGGATGTAAAATCTGGAAAAGGGGTTAGGGAGAGTTTTAGGTGGGGGCAGAGTCTCTGAAGCTAGAGGACTTGGTCATGAGTCATAGGTGTCTGTCTTGGGCATCAGGGGCTGGTAGTCCTAAAGAAGTAGTTGATTGACTGGTTGGTGAATTTGTGTATCTGATCTTGAAGTAACTTCTGTAGGCAATTTAATAGACATGGTCCTATTAGGAGAAACATACAGAGGACTAATAGGGGTCCTGTGAGGGGGAGGAGCAAGGCCATACTTGACAGAACATTCCCCATGGAGCCTGTTGGCTTAGTTGCTGTTTCCTCTTTTTTAGCTGTTCTTGTCTTTCATTACTCCTAGGAATGACTTTTTGGCTTAACTATTTTTGGTAGGTGTTTAAGATCAAGCTGAACAAAATTGACTTTGTATATATCTATTGTTAAGAGTCAGCCGAGTTCACATAGGGGTCACTTATGGGAGAACTTGAGAACAGCTTCTTAGTTCTGCTAGTGCCATTTGCGCTAGAATGGGTCCAGGTCTTGCTTGACCATGTGGCTTCCCTTGGAAGCATCAGGGATGTCTCCTGTCTCCAATGACCCTCCTACTCACAGCAAGTGCACTGATTAGCTTTTCATTCTCCAATGGTCTCAATAATCTCCCTGATAAGGAGGTTATGTGGCCCAGAGTTGTAAAGCTCTTTAGAGAAGTTCCCTGTTCCCTGGATTTCAGACTGACTCAGAGTGCCAGAGCCAAATATTGGTTTTCTTGGCCTTTTTAATTTAACTTTAAGTCTTGATCTTAAACATCCAGCAAAGTCAGTTTCACCTTAAATTAAGAGTACTGGGCTTTAGCTGAAGTCTGGCCTACTTTGGAGTCATTCTAACATGTAGTAAGATGGGAGGCATAGCCTTATCTCAGGTAAGCCAGGGCTCTTTATAAATCTTAGGTAAAGTGTTCTAATATTGAAGCTGATCTTTTTTTAAAAAAATATTATTTTATAAAGTTTACATATATTGTTGCTTGATGTCACATGAATACTAGCTAACACAATATGATATTACATTTAAATTGTACCCAGTGTATAGAACTTTATATTAATCTTATTGATAACAGGTACAGTTATAGAACATTAAATGATATAAATAAATCTCCAATATGTTATTTTTTTATAAGCCTAAAATTACCATGCAACGTTTTGGAGAACATTAGCTTGATATAATTTTTTTTTAAAGTTTTTATCTTAAAGACTTATATACCTGGAAAATATGAACACACTTAATATACAAAGAAGAGTAATAGTACCACAATTACATTGATGTTTTTATATTAATCAAGTTTAGCTCTTAAAGAAATAACATATTACAATATTGCAAAATAACAGTTGTTGTTTAACCATAGTTGTATAATCCTTAATTCCTTCAAAATTACTTGCTCAAAAAACTTACATATATAACCAACTTACACAGACCTTCTTTATCATTTACTTAAACCTATGTAGCCAACATACACAGACCTTCTTTATCACTTGCTTAAACCCTCTTATTTACTTAATCACATAGACTCTCTTATCCAGAAACACCTTTCCTTCTATTAAATACATACTTAGAAACTTCTGATTTCTTTCCCATCTGTTAACTCCTTCTTTATTCACATTTTGAACCAATCCTTGTAAATTTCTGAATTTAGGCAAGTTATTCCATTTCAATAAGAGATATTTTGTTATTTGCAGTACACAATCACATCTGTTTACCATTTCATGAAAACATAAACAATGTTTAAGTATATAGAATTATACCGATGTAGGGACGGACAAGGCAAGGCACCTAAGATAGCACCAAAGATAGGGAAACAGTCTTACTTAGTTGCAGCTAGATTCGGAGCGCACAGCTTCTGCCATAATCATTTAATCCCCTGAACCTCAAATTTAGATAGTTTCGAATTTTGCACCCAGCATGTAAGGGGAGGGGCTCAGAAGTTCACAGTCTGCAGAAGTTCAAAAAAAGCAGTTTTTTTTTTAAGAGAGAGAGAGAGAGAATTTTTTTTAATATTTATTTTTTAGTTTTCGGTGTTTGTATGTGATGCTGAGGATGGAATCCAGGCCGCAAGCATGCCAGGCTAGTGCTCCGCTACCATTTGAGCCACATCCCCAGCCCCAGTTTTTTTTTTGTTTGTTTGTTTTTTCTGTTCTGGGCAAGTTAACCCTTCAAGAACACCTGGGAAGGGGAGAGCTTTTTCTTCCCTTTCTTTCCTCCCCCTGCCAGCTGTTACCATGGAGCCCAGTTAGTAACTCTCTTATCTTAGAAATGTAGTCAGCACTGTGAAGCCCAGCTCAAGGCCAGAGGCCTTGTTTACATATTTTGTGAAAAACTAGTAAGGGGGTGTCCAGCACCTGGAGTGCTGATTTTTTCATACAGTGGTCAAGTAAAACAGGGCAACATGAAAAGTGGAAGTTTATCTAAATTAAACTCTTTTTGTAGAGATTCTTTTGCTGAAAGTACTAAAATCAGCCATAGTGAATATTGCTGAAGAAGGTCAGTTGAGACTTTTCTGACTTATATAGGTTTAAGTAAATGATAAGGAAGGTCTGTGTAAGTTGGTTAGGTAGGGAGGGGGAAGACGGGAAGGTGGGGCTGAGAGCACCTAGGGTGGATCTGAGAATGAGGAAGGAGATGTAAAAGAATAAT